>NC_087439.1:92091377-92731480 GCF_036321535.1 Camelus dromedarius
ATTGCCTGTTGGAACTGGTGCTCTGCAAGCTGGCTTTGGAAACCTAGAGATCTGGCAAAATTCTGTTTTCTTCTGCCTGTCTTGGAAGTTTATGTTAAGGATGAATGAAACAGTTCAATTTTATCCAGTTTTGATAGAAATGGTGAATATAGAGTTAAGAGTGTTCTTTCAATTCTGGTTGTGGATTCTAGCTAAGGAACCCCTGCTTTTTAGCTGTGCCACTTGGAGTGGTGGTGGTAGGTTCTCAGAGAAAAGGTTCCTCTGAAATGTAATAAAGGTTTTTGGATTAAATGTTTGATCTGACCCCATCTCCTGTGGCCTAAGAAAGAAAGGGACTTAAAATCCCCCTTCAGGGGAATGAGAAATAGGTCATTCTAGGAATAGAGTTTCAAGGAATCTGTCTTGAGGGGGGAAGAAAAAATTAAACATAAGGAAAGTAAAACTTCAACATAATATTGAGACGGCTCATTTGGGTGGGGCCCTTGCTTGGAGCATTTAATGAGAATTTCTGTTCAACTAAACCTCCTTCTAGAAATTTCTCTGATACTTACTAATTTCTGCCCTTTATCTACTCATTTCCATTTATTATTATTTTTAATTAGTATCTGTCTTACTGACTCACTGATTAAGAAAACTTGACAAATAACCATCAGTCACAAGTTCCCTATGCATATAGTGGGAAAACACGTTCAAATCTGATCCCAAAGTATCCATTAAGAAAGTAGTCACCGATCAACAGAGAACTTTGCTTCTAAAACAGACTGTCAGAGAGGCCCAGCCTCATTTTAATAATCGTGTCTTCCTTTGTACTCTTTGGATTTCTTCTGGGTTTTAGAGCTACCAAGTGCCGTTGTGAGCTAGCATCCGGTACTTGGGTATGAGACACACACACACACACACAGTACCATTTTTCCTCAGTCATAATTCCTTATATAAATGGTCTCCCAAACTTTAAAGAAATCATGTGAGCGAGAGTCTGTTATTCTGAACCAAACAGAATGTAGTCTTCAGAGCTGGGCTTGCTGGGCTTAAATCCTTGTCTGTATAGCTTGAGGTCTTGGGACACCCCAGAGCTTTCCCTTGTATCAAATGCGGAGACGTGCCCTCCTTGCTGGTTTTCTCGGCAGGTAAATGAGACCATGTCTGCTAAAAGCCCAGCCCAGTAGTCATCAGATTATAGCAGTCAGTGCTTATTAGCTCTTTTTGGCCCCAAGCTTTTTCCCCCTTCTTGTCTTTGTATGATTAAAACTGTTTTAGTTTGTGTTCCCACTTTTATTGCATGTAGCTCATTACTGTTTTTATCACATTTCATTTGCTCTTGAGATATACATGAAGTCAAAGGAAAGTCTGCTTCAGAACAGAGTAGTAGCTCGTTTCACAGACTGTTTGGTCTTTAGGTTTTTACACTTACCTAATTAACCTGGTATTTTCAAACATGAACACTAAGCCTTTCATTATTTTCAAGAGAAAAGTCTTGCAGGTTATGAGAACACAGTTGACGGATAGAACTCGGGTTGGGGTTTGGAGTCCTGGTCTCTCCCAATAGCAGGCCTTGGAAGCAGCTTGTACCACAGCTTCTTTGGTCAGTAAATAGGCATGTTTATGTTTTCAAATCATGATATTTTTGAATCAAGAATGTAATATAATTAAGCTGTTTTTATTATGTAACACATTTTTTGTTTATTATTGGTACATTAAAATGTGTATTTGTTTGAAAACTTGAATATTAAAGAACAAAAAGGAGGGGACAGACACTCAAATAATATTAACAGAACTGCTTTTAGACTGGAGAACATCGCCTGTTTACTTTTTGATATTCAAATAGCAACTGAAACAGTTTGGAGTTTCATTTAGGGCGGGTGAACTGAAAGCTTTTTAAGAGTCACTCATTCCAGAGAGGCCCTGTTAACAGTACTTTTTAATCAATCTCTGGCTATGGAGTTTACTGAAAAATTACACATGGCTGATGGCATTTAGGTTTTTAAACCTCAGTAGTCTTTGTAAGCACTGCTTGTTGCCTTCAGTGGCTGTGTTAGTATTGCTTTTTCTAAACTAGATTGTATTTTGGTTAATCAGTATTGCTAAATGAAATTCTTGCCTTTGCTGGTCTGCTTACAATAGTTTGAGTTAAATAAAGAGTACTTTAATCTTTTCATGCCGCCTACGGTGTGACAGGAGGACCACCTGCGGGTGCTAAGCACTTGCAGCGGGGCCATCCATGAAGCCTCCTACTCCCAAAAGCAAAAAGCTCTTGACCAGAACTTTGACAGTTTTTGACCCAGAGTATTCCCGATAGTGAGTGGGGCTGAAGTTGTATTATTCGCACTCACATTTCACAGTCATCTGGTCAGGTGGTTACAGAGTATTTAGTGTGTTATTCCTGCCCTCCCCCCACCCCATTCTATTAAGGTGCACCTTCTGAAGGAACTTTCCACCGCAGCGAGCCTGGCCTGGCCTCGACACTCATTGACACCCCAGATTCTTCTCAGGGCTCTCTAAGGCAGTGGTTTGCAATTCTCTTTAAGCAGTGATGCAGGGCTGTGTGTGTGTGTTCCCTCCCTAATTAAATTATATCAGAACCTTAAGAAATAAAACAAATAAAAATAGAATCTCTCATCCAAAGGGCAGAAAACTACTGCTTTGCCCTTTATCCTTCTTTGTTCTCCCTCCCTTTAGGATCCCTGAGGGTATGCTCAAAAACACACTTAAATTCCCCAGCCTCCTGCCTAGAATTAGAGACACATGGTTGTCTGGGTGTGGTCGGTCACTTACTGCCGATGTTCCCTGCAGGGTTTTCAGTCAATGCTTCGTCGGAGCGACTCAATATGGGTGAAATCGAGACCTTGGATGACTACTGAGCACCTGCCAGCGGACTGGCCTTCCCTCACCTCTCTGCCGACCATGGATTCTCCACCTTTGGACACAACACTTACTTACCGTATACTCTTTATCACTGCAACAAATCACAGAACCGGTCATCTCAGGCTTTTTCTTCTAGCCCTTTGTGTCCAAGATTCTTTAAACCATTTTTGTTGGTGAGCATCTCAGACTGTAGATAAGTGGACCGGACCCTGTGTCTCGGGGGTGGCAGTTGGGATTACTCCCCAACAAGGCTAATTTTGGGCAGCACGTGTTTACTGTGCCGTGATTTCACCTACTATAATCCCAGAAAGTGTGTTGGGATCTGCCAATAGCAATTTACTTTCTCTTGTCACTTTTTTCCTTCTGTTTTGTTTTTCTTCTTCTTTCCCACCCCCACAAGGGCAAAGGGTCTAACTGGTGCAATCATGAAGAGAGTTAATGGTAACAGACATTGGCCAGCAACACAACGCCCGTGGACTGTGACTTGAGTGTCCAGCAGAGACAGTCAGAGCTCTTCCAGTCTGAAGGTTGCATGGCCACTGCTAACTTTGGGATTGCATCAAAGAGGCCCTGAGTGGGGTGGAGTTTAGATTGGATTGGTTTGATGTTGCACACCCCTCGGCCTGTTCTTTCTGAGCTTCCTTTCAGAGAAAGGATTCTTGTTTTTCCTTCATTAGATAGTGACTTCCAAGCGAGCTGGCCTCTCCCCCGGCGCACACCGACCCGACCGGACGAAGGAAGCCCTGTGGCCTGGGGGAGGGACTCATTTTTAATTTTTCTTTCTTACAAAAACTGATTTTTCCCATAATATTTTTACTTCAGAGGACTAGGACCAGTTTGTTTTGGGCCTTTCTGCTGAAAATTTGTCTCGTTTAAGAGGCAGTTAGGATCTTTACCATATGTATGAATTTGTATAATTTCATTTTGGATAGGGATAAACTTTTGCTTCTGATAAAAGCCCGGAATTTCATCTGGTTCCTCAGAGCATTGCGTGTGTGTCTTGCTGTGGCCCCGAAAGGTTTTGCTTAAAGATTCTGGAATGGCAAGTTGCTTGCCTTTTCTGAAAAGAGAACATACAAAACCTGACCATCTTTAAGACCTTCATCCATGGAAACCACTATACAGGAGTTTGCAGTGGGATGGAGGGGATGGGAGAGAACGGGAGACAGAAGCCTGGTTCTGGCTCTGGTCGTGGCCTCCTAATACCCCTCACTTCAAATATAAATGTATTCAAGCCCTATTTATAAACAAATACTCTTCCTGCCTCCACCAACCCCCCACAGAACATCAGCTGGGATTGCCAGTCACACTTTGGTCTGGAGCCTTCGGACCGTCCGTCCCTGAGCAAGGAGTGCTGTGGTTCGGGAGGCTCCTGGTAGAGCACCTTTTCTTTGTCGTCACTGCCCGGAGAAGGTGGAGTTGCTCTGAGAGCAGTTTGGTTTTGGATGATTATGTTTGGTTTCTGTTTTTATTCTTTTGGATCACCATTCTCCCCATCCCTTCTTGCCTCCCTCCCTCCTAAACGTGTACAGTAACTATACAGAGACTGCTACAAACTTGTATATAGTTTTTGGATCAAATAGCATGAGGAGATGGGGAACCATTAAAAATTGGGACTCCTGCTCTCCTTTGCTTTGTAAATTCAAAAGTGGGGGGTGGGGAGGAGGGATAGTTAAAATGTTTACAAAACTTTAAGCTCCCTCGGAACTTTTGCCAGTGTGGAGGAAAATAAAAAAGAACTTAAATAAAACCTGGTAGTATTCTATCTGAGTACACCTCCTGTACTCACCCTTGTCAAGGCTGACTTGTGCACTAAACCGTTTTCTTGGCACCATGGAAGAGCTCCAAACACGTGAGCACCCGAGACACGGAGGCAGCCGTGGCTTTCTCTGGCAGGCTGTGGAAGGCTGGCCGGTTCTGTATTTGAGAATGCAGCAGTCAAGGTAAACATGGGTAAGTTGGTTAAATGTCTTTCCTCCTTTGTCCCTTCCTGCGGTCTCCTGCCCCCACGACACAGACACACAGCCCTGAGGGTGCCCCTGCAGAGCCAGCCCACACCTTCCACACTAGACTCTACTGTGTGCTCGTTCAGGGAAATTTTAAAAATAAATAAAACACAAACATCTAGGGGGTGGGGTGGGCAGATTTAGGGGAGCAGAGTCACTTTAGTCATTGGAACATTCCATTTGCTTAACCAGGAGGCTTGCTTCTACCTGAGGAATTTCCCACATAGCAGAAAGAAACCACTCTTTCCTAGGAATGTTTGTTTCTCAGTTCTCTCAATTTTTCACATTCTCATTTGCTCACTCTTTCACTTCCAGTAACTATGTTCTTATCTCTTTACTCTGTAAACTTACTTGCAAATTATCCTACCTCTTCCTGAGTTTTAAAGTATTTGTTTTGTACACTGTTTGCTTCCAGTTGTTTTAAGTCAGAGAACTAAAAAACATGCCCAGACAAGATTGATTATGAACACTTCCCCCAAAGTAGTTGATGTTCTGGTCACTCTTGCTGTATAACAGATCCCCTAAATTGGCTTACGATAGCCTTTCATTTTATTGGTAATTCTGGGAGTCGGGACTTCGGGGGAGGGGCTCAGCTGGGCAGTTCTTGCATGGTGTCTCCTCTGGTTGTGGTTAGATGTCAGCTGAGGCTGCTATTTTAGGAAAGTTCGATGAGGTTGGCGCCAAGATGGCTCATGTGAATGGCAGTCGATGTGGGCTGTTGACTGGGAACTCGGCTGGGTTGATGGCTGGAGGAGCTATGTGTGCCCTCTCCAGCATGGCAGCGTCGGGGTAGGCATCCCCTAGAGAACCAGGCAGAAGCTGCATCACCTTTTCTGACCTATACTCAGAAGTCACATAGTGTCACTTCTGTGGTGGTTTATTCTGTCAAAGTAGTCAGAAGCATTCAGATTCAGGGGGTTGGGAACATGGTCACCTCCCCCATGTCCCTTGATAGAATGAGCGGTAAGGTCACTTAGGAGAGCATATGGGGTGGGAGATACTTTTGTTGCATTTTGGGGGCACTATCTGCATAGAATGAGTACACATATATATAAGGAACTTTAACTCTTCATTGGCTCTAAGTTGGATTCTTTTAATTTCAGGATAATGGTACTTTAGGCTTTATTTTAAATATTTTTCTTTTAGGGCAATCATTTTATTTGTATATGCACACATACATAAATATATACACGTAACTGCAGTATGTCATTTTATACACCATTTTTTAAATTGATCAGGTAAAGACATTGAAATTTACTTTATACAAAATGCCTCCTTTGCATTATGAATGAAGTGTGTGTGTTTCTGTGCTTCCAGTGTGGGTAGCAGAACTTCACTGACGGAGCAACAGGCATGCATATTCCAAATAGAGTAACATACAATCAAGAACACATTCCAAATGGAAGTTGGCCTCATAGTTGATGGGCTTTTTTAGAACAAAAAGGAAAAAAGCCCACCTCTGGAGGATGGCTCTGCCCCTGCCTGAGTGCAGGCAATTCCTGTTGAAGAAACTGCAGTGGTTGCTGGAACCGTGGAGAGCCTGGGGGCCTTGAAGCAGCCAGATGTATGGATGTTGGATGCCCTGAGCATGACCATATAGCTTTTGGTAGTGTCAGTTCTGGATGGGGAATCTGGAACCTTTGGGAGAAGAGGGAATGTTTTGCAGCTAAAGAAACAACCACTGCTGTGGTTCAGTGTATGGGAGAAACGGCACATAGATGCTGGGGAGCAACAGAAGTAGCCTCCTCCCTAAAAGCTGCCATAGCCTCCAAGTGATGACATCATGGGGATGAAACTCACGATAGCCCCAACACCCAGTTCAATCCAGTTGGTTTTAAGCAGAGACCTCATTTCTTTAAGATTGTTTATTTATCCCTCCAAATCTCGGAGTGGTGGATTAGTTTCCCTTGATAGCAAATTGCTTTTTCTTTTGAACGTCTCCTTTAGCATGAGAAGTAGTCCTGAAAATGGTCAGTGGGTCGGTATTAGGTTTGGGTGCATTATTACAAGACAAAATAACAATGCTTAAACAAGGTAGCTTATTTCACAGGTGAAATGTGGAGGTCATCGGCTCAAGGCTGGTGTGGCTCAGGAACCCGGGTTCTTTCCTTTCCACCATCCTGATTTGTGGCTTTCGTCCTCAAGGTCACTCACTGTCGAAGGTGGCTACTAGAGCACCAGTCGTCGTGCCCGTGTTCCAGGCAGGAGGAAGGAGTGGGGTGAGGCAGAAGGAGCACCTCTCTGCTCAGTCAGCCCCCACTGAGGAGCTCTTTTGGGAACCCTACCCAACATCTTAAGACTTAGCAGCTGGAACACAGATGCGTAACTACAGTTAGATCAAGAAAGGCTGGACATGTGGGGGGTTTTGCTGAGTGCTTTGCTACCCCAAGTACTTTTGGGATTCTGTTTCTGAGAAATGTAAGGAATGAATATTCCATTGGCAGTTAGTCTCTACCACAGCCGTTCTCTTTAGGCTTCTGCTTTGCAGTAGGAAGAGTTTGGGATGCTTGAGTTTGTGCACACCGACCCATGGGAAAGGAATCCTAGCATCTGCCCCAATGAGGGGCTCAGAACAGGCTTCGTTCCGTTCTCATGCAGAGCTGGGAACCTGGAGTGGTTTCCCAGGGCTCAACCTTGCTGTGTCCAGCATCTCCCAATTCTACACAGAATCTAGGTTTTTGGTTGTTTTTTTTCCCCCTTTTTTAAGGTACCCCATGGCATGAAACTGGTTTTGTGAATGAGGGCACTGGAGTCAAGCTGTCAGATTTGAATGTTGATCCTAACACCTACGTTAGGCATGTATTTATTTCCCTATTTGTGAAATGGAAACTATCAGGTAGTTGTGATCTGGAACTTAAAATGTAATTGCATAGTATGGTGCCCAGCACATAAATGCTTGATAAATATTTGTAGGCCATTTTGCAAGGGAGAAGGGAGTTTGTGGGCTCATGTGCAGGTGCAGTAGAGCGTGTTAAATAGGGCTAACCTTCCTCTTAGATGTCTTAAAATTAGTGCAGAGAAGGAGCCGTTAGGGAGGCAGTGTGGCGTGGGTTCCAGGTGACTGGATGTTAGCACCAGCCTCTTGATTAACTATTCCTTCCTGTCCTGTCTCTGGGCCTTGCTTTCCTTGCTGTCAGATGAGGGGGTTGGCCCAGATCATCTGACGAACTTGAAACAAAAATCAGTCCCTGAGCCCCATGTCCCAGAGTTGATATTTATGGTGGGGCCCAGCACTGGAAATCATTTTTTAAGTGCCCTAAGTGATTCTAATGGACAGCCTGAGTGGGGATCCCCTGGCTCAGCTGACCTGTGAGGTCTCCTGCTCTCACCTCCTTACTGTTGTGTGCAAATGTGATCTGTGTGTGCATCTGTACTTCTTTGCAGCATACTGCTGACACTTGGTGTGTGCAGATTTAGCACGTGTGTTTTAGTGTGAGTCCTTGACAAGTACCCTTTGTGGTTGTACTGAAGCAGACCGAAGTCAGAGTGTAAGCATGGTGAGTCTCGTTTAAGGTACAGAGTTGCTTACTTGGATTTTCTGGATTTCCTTTGGTAATATGAAATTAAGCCCTGAACAGGTCAGGGCCGCATCATGAAACACATATTCAATCAAAAGAAATGGGCCGGGGAGGGGGAGAAAGAGAAGAATTGGTGTTGAAGGATAGGAAGGTAAGGTTACTGAAGGATTAGTTAACTGTAGGGAAACCACTAATTCCATATCCAGTGGTCAATCATTATATCCATTTCTAGGTGACACTAAGGTCTCTTCAGTTTGCTTATAATCTCACCTGCTATTTAGTATCCTACAGACTAGATTTTATTATTATATATATATGTATGTATATACACACACACATATGAAAAGTGGTGTAGATATATGTACATACGCACACATACTCAACAAGGAATAAAATATACATCAGTTCTTGTTTCTATACCTTGTCATGTAGGTAATATTTGTCCAACTTCCTTATTTACTTCCTATTTCATGTTCTTTTTGCCTTCCACCAGCCCCCTCAGTTGGTGAGTGACCCAAACATTCATCCCCAAGGGGTTTGAGTCCTCAACAGTCCTGAGGTTATTGCAGCTTTCATCTTTAATTACTTTTTTCCAAGTTCACTTTTTATTTTTTTATTGAAAAAAATGTAAGCATATATAGAAATAGTGTCTTAGTTTGGGTTGGGAGGTCCCATGATCTAGGTGCTGCCGGATCCCAGGGTCTGGTGACAATCATCTTGTTTGCAGATGGCCATCTTCTTGCTATGTCCTCACGTGGCAGAGGGGGAGATCTCATGTCTTTCTCTTTCTATCCCATCTTTTTCTCTTCTAAAAATCATCTTTTATCCCATTATGAGGACCCCACCCTCATGACCTAATCTAACCCTAAACACTTCCCCAAGGCCTCAACTTTGAATATCATCACTTTGGGATTAGGGCTTCCAACCTACAGATCCTCACCTTTTTTTCTCTTAGACTATTTTAAAACAAATCCTAGGTATCAGGGAGTCACTCATAAATATTTCAGCGTGCATGGTAACAGAAAAAGATACCTTAAAAAATAAAAACTACATGCCAATACCACATTAACAGTATTGATAATTTCTTAATATCTAAACCCAGTCCGTGTATGATTTTCTGATTATCTCAAAAATGTCTTTTTACAGACGTTTGAATCAAAATCAGTAAGGTTCATGGATTGCATTTGGTTGCTATTTTTAAGTCTTTTTTAGTCTCATCAGTTTCCCCTCAATTTTTTTTTTTGAAAAAGCAAAGATCATTTACGCACAGAATATCCCATAGTCTGGATTCAGCAAGGAGCATCCTTATGGTGTCAATTTGTTACTCTCCCCTACTTTTTCTGTAAACTAGTAGTCAGGTTTAGAAGCCTGACTAGATTCAGAGTGTCTGCTCCCCCTCCGAGAATCCTTAACTGGTGTACGTCCCGCCGCATCACAGCAGGCACGTCAGCGGGCGCTCTTGTCTGCTTGTCCCGTTTTGGGTCAAAATTCATCAGTCCTGTTGCTATCGGGTCGATACGTCCATTATAAAAGTTCTACTGATCTTTCATTTAGCAGTTTTAATGTTCATTGACGATCATTGCCTATGTCTTGTTTTACTAGTGTTCGAAATATATAGAAATACCTTTTGCGGGAGGGGGGACTCTTTATATTGAATAATTTCAGACTCAAAACTTGCAAGAAGAGTAGAAAGAACTCCTACATATCTTCCACTCAGATTCTCCAATTGTTAACATTTTTACCACATCTGCTTTATCATTTTCTTCTGGATAACCACTCATTTTTATGACTCATTTGAAAGTAAACTGCAGACATCATTTGAACTGCAAAATCATTTGAAAATAAACTGCAGACATTATGTCCCTTATCCCTAAACATTTCAGGATGTGTTGCCTTGAAACAAGGACATTTCCTTACAGAACCACAGTGCAATGATTAAAATTAGGAAATAAATTATGTAATACTATTAGTTAATTTCCAGGCTTCGTTTGTATTTCACCAATTGTTCCACTAATACCTTTTATAAGGAAAAACAAAAAGGTACAGGGTGCCATCGTGACTGCTTTTTGTATTTGGATGTCATGTTTCTTGGGTCTTCTCTAATCTGAAACAATTCCTCTATTTTCATACCTTGAAATTTTTTAAAGGACAGTTATTTTATAGAATGCCCTCAATTTGCCTTTGTCTGGTGTTTTCTCATGATTGCTATATGCACTTGGGCAAAAATACTACAGAACTGATGTTACGTCCTCAATGCAACATACTAGGAGGCACATGATGTCAGTTGGAACCATTATTGGTGTTGACTTTAATTACTTAAGGATGGTAATCTGCCAGCTTTCTCCACTGTAATGATTTTTATCTTGATGGGAAATACTTTAATTCTTGCTTGAACAATTAGTGCTTGGCAAGCTTTCCTGTAATGTATTAGTCAGACTTCTATAAGGAAGAGCTTTACACACACACACACACACACTATAGGTTATAATCTGATACTATTTTTTGTGCACAAACTGTCCATTTGGAGCCCCTCTAAGTTGGCTTTTGTGTCCTTTTGCCATATCCTTTTCATCCTTTGAGCACTTTATTACTTTGGCATGAGATATTCTAGGCTCATTTACTTTTACTTTTCCAGATGGAATTAGCCATTTCTCTAAGGAGCCAACTGATTCTGCAAGGGAGGCCTGAGGATTTTGTGAGTGGAAGATTCTCAGATTTGTTTGAGTCTACCCAAATACCCTCATTCCAGATCTCAATGTCTCATTCCTTCCCAATCAGTGCCATAAATTTCGCCTAAAAGAATTGACACAGCTGTAAATTCAATTTAAGATTGTAATTCTGAAACCTGCACAAATTTGGCACCTGATCTGCTGCCAGTTAAGCTCTGCATCTGTAAGAAATGAGAGATTTTTAAAAAGACTGTTATAGAAGCACTCTAGGTCTCTGATCATGCCTTAAACTTCAAATTTAAAGCCCTGATCTTGTTTTCTATAAGCACCCAAGGCAGTGAAAGAAAGTAGCCAGTTCATCTCACTATCCTTTTGATCATATCACTACTATAAACATGAAGTGCAGCACCTACGTGGTCCTTTAAGCCTTGTCTTTAATAGGCACTTCATGTTAACAACCACAAGTCATAACATATGGTATGTCGTATGCTGCCGGATCTCACTTATGAGGTCTTCCTGGCATTCAAGCTCAGTGGCAAATCACACTCGGAAACACATTTTTGAGGGTCTGCTTCTCAGGACCACAGCAGGTGCCAAGCAGTTTTTGGTCAGAGCCTGACTAGGAAACAGAGTTTTACTCTAGGTATTTCAAACAGAAGAGATTTAATACAGGAATTTGTTACAAGACTGTCTAAAGGACTGAAAGGAACAAAAGAGGGAAGGTAAGGTGACTCACAAATTAGTAACTGCAGCTCAGAAACTGACACTAGCCTGGGCTGGAGGAGCCAAAAGATTGCTCAGAGGCCAGAGCACTGTCCACTGAGGCTCTAGGTTCAGCTGCCTGACCAGGACCCCAGAGTCTGCGCTTCCAGCCTTCTGAGGCCGCTCCTGCAGTCACCTGTTTGTTACTGAAGTTACTGTAGCCAGTGCTGCTGCCGCTGCTGCCAGAGACACTGTCAGAAGTCTGAACTGGCAAAAGTCACTTCTCTCCCACTTTTCATCTCCCACCAGTCCCTGCTGTTGGCAGATGCCAACAGAGAGTGAACTGGCAAAAATCTCTCAGGAGCATCATCTGGGGATCTGACTATGTTACGTTGCTACATTACACTGAATGCGCACAGAAAGGTGAGGGCGTGAGGCTGAGAGCAAACAAGCAGCACAAACATATGAGGGAACAAGTAAGAAGATGCTTGATGTTAATTCTGTCCTAGAAATCCCAGCTGATTGAATTCAAGTATTAAGTTCCTGTTACATGCCGGGCATGGTAGTGCTAGGTTCTGGAAATGCACTTGTGAATTAAACACAGTACTGGCTGTCTGGGACAGTCACATAGTAGGAACAACCAATGAACACTTGAATTAAAGGCACCATTACATATATCTGACAAAGGATTTTTATCTGGGATTCGCATACCAAAAAAACAAAACCAAAAAAACCCCTAGAAATAAATTTGAAGTGATAGGCTACCCTGATAAATATATCAGCGAGAAAAAAGAAAAAATGAGAAGACCCTTCACAGAAGAGGACATTCCTATGGTCAGTAAATAAGGAAAGGAGTTCAGCTTTATTAGCCATGGAAACACAACCACGGTTACACACTCCTGCCTGCCTGTCAGAAGGACTAGAAGCACAAAGACGGGCAATGCCAGGTATTGGGAGGATGTGGAGCAACTGGAACTCTCATACTGTTACGAGCATAAATGAGAAACCTGCTCAGCAGCATCTGCAGAATCTAAACACTACTCTCTGACCTCGCAATTCTATTTTTAGATCTGTAACAAGAGAAACTAGTGTATGTGTTCACCAAAGGACAGCTACAAGAACACCCATAGGAGCTATATTCATAGAAGTTTGGACCTGCAAATAACCCAAATGGACATAAATAAATGGATAAAATGGATACAAGAATGGATGAGTTGTGGCATATTCACAGAACTGAATACTATTCAACAATTAAAAAAAAAAAAAGCTACTGCTACATGCAACAATGTGGATGAATCTCACAGGATGCTGAACAAAAGAAGCCAGACGCAAGAGTGCCTGTCACATGATTCCATTTATTTGAAGTTCAAGAGTAGACAAAGGTAATCTATGGTGATAGAAGACAGAATGGCACTTTGGGGGTACTGACTGGGGAGGGGCAGGAGGAATCCTGCTGGTGTGCTGGAAATGTTCTATATTGATCTGGGTGGTGGTTACACAGATGTATACATATATGAACGTTCATCAAGTTGTAACCATAAGATTTGTATTCTTCACAGTATATATAGGTTATTCCTCAAAAAATTAACCAAAAGGAAAACAAGAGTTTCATATGAATATAAATGCTAAGAAGAAATTTTAAGCAATGTGATGGGTGGATGGGGAACTGAGTGATCAGTGCTGAGACCTGAAGAGTGATTAGGAGGTAATGAGCTGAGAGACTCTGGGAGAGGGGACAGCAAATGCAAAGGCCCTGAGGCAGGACCAAGTTTGGTGTACTGGAGGAACCTAGACAAGGCCAGTGGACTGAACATAGCAGGGCCAAGACAAGTCCTTCGTTTGGCTTGTTGTTCTAAGAGCAGTGGGAAACGATGAAGGGTTTGAAGGGGGCAGGGAGGGAGGAGTTGGCATTACTTTCGGAGAGACAGACGTGGAGAATAAGGGAAAGAGACTTTGATGACTTCTAATTATGTGGCCAGGACGTCTGGAAGGTGGGGGGCTGGGATTTCACTGAGCAGGGCTGGGGAGGCAGTGGAGTCAAGTTTGTTTTGGGCATGTTAAGTTGGGATGCTCATCAGATACCCATAGGGCTGTCCCGGAGGCAGTGGGCAACGGTGCTGAAGTTGTGGGCCAGACCGGGGCTGGAAACGTGCGTCATGAGCACACAGGTGGTGTTTTAAGCCCCAGATACCTGCGAGAAAAGAGAGAGAAAAGAAGAAGGGACACAGGGTGTCTAATGACATGGGCTTTTCTGGAGAGACGAGCTGCCAGAAGGTTTGGGTTGAAACTGCCTTAAAAGTGCTGCTTGAACAACCTCTGTTGAGCACCTCTCCCTGCCAGGCATCGAGAGCCCAAACGTGAGCAGAACTTGGCCCTGCTCCGTGCTGACAGCCTAGGATTAGAGTCTCCCAAGCCTGGGCCATGAGCACTAAAATGCAGATTCCTGGGCCCATCCGTGACCCACTGGAACACAGTGGCAGGGCCATCTGCATTTATCAAGCTGCCTTGGTGAGTCTTTGGCACATGGGGGTTTGAGAATTTCTCGCTTTCAGTGGCCCAGGAGTATGTGCATGTGTGTGTGTGTGAGAGAGAGAGAGGAGAGAGGGAAAGAGGAAATTGCTCTGAGGGTGGGGCTGCTCCAGAGTTCAGGAAAGCGGTCAGTTCTGTAAGCTTTGCTCTCTGTGTGCGTGTGTGTGTGTGTGTTCGTGTGTGGGGGGCGGGCACGGTGTCCCAGGAGGACAGAGTTTGCATTGATGAAAACCCTTCCCAGCCCTTTGATGCCTCTTTCCCTCCGCCCTGAAGTTAACCAGCTCAGTCCTCGGTGCATCCCGCTCGCCGGCCCCGCTCACTCCCGGGCCAGGATGGCATTCTGTCTGGCCCTGCGCATGGCGCTGCTGCTCTTCTCTGGGGTCCTGGCCCCCGCGGTGCTCACAGGTAAGGGCGCTCCCTGGGCTTTGCTGCCACCAGCCTCCTAGGGCCGAGAAGCATCCTTAGGCCAGAATCTCTAATGCCCACAGGGCAGAAGCCATTCACGGGAATTCGGATAGGTGTTTGGGGGTGATTCTGTGAAGGATTCCCCTGAGACAGGCTGGCAGCAGCTCCATCAGAGGTCTCAGGAAATCGTTACTCAGAGAGACAGTGACCTCTGAAGTAGGAGGGTGACTTGGGGAGCAGGGCCAGGGACGTTAGCTGCCTAGGAGACATGGGGATTACTCCAGCACTCAAGTCTGAAGGCTTCCAGATCTGGGAGTCAGGAGCAGGCGCCAGGCACCGAGTAAGCAGCTGAGGGGCCGAGGCCCCAGGCCCCAGGATTAAGACCACAGAGCCCTGCCATTTACTTTTCAAGCCCTGCAAGGCCTTCCCTGCTGACTTTCTGAAATGTCCTTTGAGACTGACGATCCAGGTACTGCTTCCACCTTGGGAAAAAATTCCAGAGGGAGCACAGGGCTCTGTAAAGCCCCTCTGTAAAACCATGAGGATGCTGAACTTAGACTCTGCACTGAGGTTGAAAGTGGCTGGGTCTGGGGTCTGGCAAGAAAGAGGGTCCCACCAGGCTCAGGGTGGCAGGATGCTGGAACCTGAGCCCCAGTCCCGGGCAGGGCCATGGTGCCCTGCACCAGGAGGAGCTGGCCCAGGCTGGCCTCGAAGCCTGAGAGAGAAAAGACAGATGGGTCGTGGGCAGTCTTTCTCCTGGAAGAGAGCAACCTGATGGCCATGAGGTGGGCCAAAGGGAAGTGCTTCAGGGCCTCTGTGGGGAGTCCTGGGGCTGGAGAAACGTGCAGGTGGGGTGAGCCCTGGAGACCCTCTCTGCAGCCTGCGTTTTGGGGGCAGTTTCTGTGGATCTGGGGGGGGACAATGATACCACTGTGTGGATGTGGTGCTGGGGAGAGCTGCTGGGGTATGTGAAGCCTGGTGGGACCCCCACAGCCACACACCTGGGAGGAAATGGGGGGCGCTGAGGAGCCTGGGTCAGGGGGCTTCTCTCCCGATGCCCTAGGAGGCAGCGTGAAGCCTGGCTTAGTTTCCGGCTCTGTCTTCCTGGCTGTTTCTCAGCCTCTACTTTTCTGTGTGACGGGGACAACCACGGTGCCTCAGCCTCCCTTGCAAGGGACTGTAGGTCTACCAAGTTCACACACATGAGCTTTCAGGACTGGACAGGCATCTGGCAGCACTCAGTACGTTAGGGGAACGTCTCTAAACTTCCCCAGCCCCTCTGCTGGGTGCAGGGTAGTCTCAGGGAAGAACGACCTCCTCACAGGCCTGGGAAAGCACCCAGCCACTTTTTCAGAGGAAGAGGCAGCAGCCGGGCAAGCCAGGGGGCTGGTGTGGTGCCCAGGGAATTGGGGAAGTGATCTAGAGTAGGGCGGCATCTTCCATGGCTCCCCTGTGTGCCCCCTCCTCAGTGAAATGCTTCTCCTGCCTGCTGGACACAGTGGGTGGGGGTGAAGGTGCCGGCGCCTGTCTGCCCAGGTCTGGGGCTACGTGGGCAGCTCCGGTCCAGTGCCTTGGTCCCCGTGCAGCCCGCTCTCCCAGCCTAGGCTGCTGGCCAGAGGTGCTGGATCAGACTGCATACACAGCCTGGGTGGGTGGGCTTTGCCTGCCGCCACAGGAATGCTTGGGGACAGCCTCACGTTTGGCATTGCCAGGACTCACCTGGCCTCACCTCCCTACTTCCCTCCACGTGTCCTACCAAAGGCAGGCAGGCCAACCCCACGCTGGAGTCTTTGGGGTTCTGGCTGCCTGTTGTTCTTCCTGCCATTCTGGGAGGGAGGGTGTTTGAGAGGCTCTCAGTTGCCCCTTCCCCAGGCTGGAGGCTCAGAGGTGCGTACCAGGCCCAGCAGGCCCCTGCCTGCTGGGGGCCTGTGCAGGCAGGCGGAGAGGGAGTGGCCCTGCAGCTGAGGTCCAGGCCCGGCCTGCTGCCCTCCCTGCTGGTCGTCCGTGGCTGCAGCTACTGGGGTGGGGGGAGCAGGCCAGGTTGAGCGGGCGGGAGGCCAGGGCAGGGATGAAAAGGCCCTTCATGGCTGCACAAAGACCGTCTGTGAGCTCGGGCGCCTGGCCTCAGGGTCCAGTGGTCAGAGTGAGCGTTAAACAAACTTATTTACCAAAAGGCAGGGTGGCTGGGGTGGTGGGGCTGGGGGAGAGCCCACAGTGCCCAGGCCCGTGGCAGGGTCATGAGGCCCCCACTTCTCCCGGTTTCCTCAGTCAGAGCACAGAGTCGCAGGGCGCTGCTTATTCTGGTCTTCGGTCCTCCTCCTTCTCTGTCCTCGCATAACATCCCTGCTCGCCTTCCATGCCTGCCCATGGGTCCCATCCTCCACGCCTTTGCTCATGCCAGCCCCTTTGCCTGGTATTTCCTTCCCCCATCTTCACCCCTCCTCACATGTGGGCCAACTCCCTGACAACTGCTCTGCTCATGGCTCCCCAGAAGGATAGGTTTGGGGATAGATTTGTCTCCCCATCTTACTATGGCAAACTGAGAAAATACAGAGGCATGTGGATGAGGAAAAGGAAACGCCTGGCTTCTTGGCTGCTGCGCCTGCTTTGCTGAAGGGCTGGGGGCTGAGTTCGGGCTGTGGTCCTGGCCCACGTAAGCGGCCGAGGCACCCGCCTGGGCTCGCAGGGAGCTGGCTGGCCGCTGGGGCCCTGGCTGCTTGGGTGCAGGCGAGTCCTTGAGTCCTGGATCAGCTTTTGGGGGGTCTCCTGTGGTGGTCACCTGCAGGAGCCGCACAGCCCCCAGAGTGGCCTGTCTTGTGTTCAGCTGGGTTGCCCAGGCCAGAAAGACGCTGGGGCAGAGGCAGAAGCTGACAATGGCCTTGACGGCACAGTTATCAACTTGTGAGGGGCGTGAGAGGTATGGTCCAACCCCCGTTTCACAGGTCGTGAAGTGAAGTCAGGCAGCGAAGTCAGTCCACCAGGGTCCCAGGATAAGGCTGTGATGGAGCCGGAATTTGGACCCAGCCCTCCTGATTTGGAAGCACATAGGTTCAGCTCCTCAAGCTTCAAAGACTGGCTAGGTCTTGGAGTAGGGGCAGGAGGTGGGCGTGCACAGCAGGGCAAGGGGGGCCGGGGCTAGTGTGACTGGCAGAGAGGGCCCAGGCTTCTGTGAGGAGCAAGAGTAAGGCTGGGTCACCGCGCGCAGATGGAGAGGGTCTGGGCGGGCCCCCCAGGTGCCTGCTCAGAGGGCCCACTCTCCTCCAGAGATGGCTCCCAGGTTCTGGAACAGGGCAGAAGTTGACTGCTAGCTCCTGGGAGTGAGCCCCTGCCCTCCAGGGGCTGTGGGACCTGTCACTCCTCTTCCTGAGCTTAGGGCTGATTCCCCAAACACCACCCAGGGTGGCTGGCCCTGGTACCCAGTAGCCCTGTGGTGGCCTGCCTCCCTGGCCAGATGCCAGGCAGCTGGAGGTGAACTTTGGCTGGTAGTGGTGGGACGGGGAGGTGCCTGCCTGCCGCTCTGCCTTGGGTGTGTGGTGAGCAAGTGGAGCCAGTGATTTGTGCATTTATCTGGGAGACAGGCAGTCTGTAAGCCCTAGACCTCAGGGCCTGCCAAGTGGTGGGCAAACCCAGGCCTTTTCTCTGCCCAGCCCCTGGGAGCCTGAGGCAAGCAGGCCTAGGGCCTGGAGCCTTCCATGGCAGCTGCAAGGCTACAGACCCCATCCCTCCCAGGCAGCGACAAGGGAGGCCTGACAGAGTCACTTCCCCCTTCCTCACCAGAAAGTCCTTGAAGTTGGCGGTGCCCTAGGGTGGGCCCCAGACACCAGCAATGCAGTTCAGCCTGGGCCCTGTGAGCAGGAACCCCTCTCTCACCCCAGTGCAGGGGCCTTCCGCCCCAGGAGGCCTCCTGGTCAGGGATATTTCTGAACAGGCTCACCGTCACGGACAAGCCCCGGGAATGTGACAGTGGTCCCTGTCTGCAAGCTGAGCCTCAGAACTGGTCCAGGCGAGGCCTGGGAGAGGCTGCCAGGGGCAGGGCCTGGGGAGCCAGGGACCTTATAAAATTTTATCATGAAAAGACTTTAAGTTTACAGAAAAGATACAAGAACAATTCAATGAACTCCAGTAGATGCTTAACCAGGCTTCATGGACTACCAGCATTTTGCCATATTTGCTCTCTGTCTTCCTGCCTCCTCACTCACCTATCTCATTGCTGAACCACTGGATAGTAAGTTGCAGACATCATGTTCCTTTGCCCCTAAATACTTCCTAAGAACAAGAATATTCTTTTACATAAGCAGAATCAGTCATCCAATCAGGAAGTGAAAACTGATGTGGTACTGTTACCTAAACTACAGCTTTATTCACAGTTCACCAGTGGACCCCATAACGTTCCATCCAGAATCCAGTGTTGCATTTTGTTGTCACAGCTCCTTGGTCCCCAATCTGGAACAATTCCTTAACCTTTCTTTGTCTCTCATGACCTTGACATTTTTGAAAGCCTAGTTATTTAAGACTACCCTGGAATTTGGGTTTGGCTGTTTACTCATGATTTGTCCCAGGTAGACACTGTTGGCAGGAGAGCCCCAGAAGTACCTGTGTGCCTTCCCAGAGCATCCTCTGCTCCAGGAGCCAGTGATCCTGGAAGCAGACTGTAGGTCTGGCTTGTCTGTGCACAGGGAAAGCGCTCAGGGTTGGAGCTCACAAGGAAGAGAGGTGCCCTAGGGACCTGCAGGTGGGCTGGCCAGGGCTGTATTAACCAAACCACAACTTCCCTGGATGTTTCTTGGGGAGCACAATCGGTTACTGTGTTGTCCAGGGGCTTCAACCCCCAGGAGCACTTAACTGCCTGGGCCCACCTAAGCTTAAGCTGAACCTTGTTTTTCTCTGAAGCAGGGATACAATAGCTCCTAGCCACAGAGCAGCTGGGTCAATGAGATGGTGTGCTGCAATACCTACTAAGCCCATTCTTGGGACTGCTTTGGGGCTGAGCATCCCTGGATCACAACAGAGATCAGGTGCAGGGGGGCCCTGACCCCACTCATGACTAGGATGGGGAGGTCTGGAGCCTGCCTACCATCCTGATCTTGAACTTGACTGGGTGTCTGGGGCTTCCTGTCTGGGAGGGTTGGATGGTCCCAGGCTGGGGTGTTGCTGTGGGGTTCCTCACACGAGGATCCTTGAAAGGGGGACAAAATTGGTGTGGGCCGGCTGGGGCCAAGGTGGGGGATGGGGCTGGGGTTATCATGCAGGCCTTTCAGCCTATCTCTCTTGTTCTCTGGGCCCCCTAAATCCTGCTAACCCCCAACCCATGAGCAGAGAAAGGCTCCTGCAGAAAAGGCTGCCAGAGACTGATGTGCTGATAGAGCCCCAGCTTGTTTCGGAGGTGGGGAGGCTACCCTTTCCTGGAGCTTCCCTTACACTGACCACAGACACCTCTGGCCCACCCCTCTGGCCCTGTGGTCTGGGGGCTGCAATGTGCTAGCATCACAGTTTCCTAGTCTATGGCGGCCCCTTGAGCTTTAAGCTTCAGACACTGGGGGGCGTGCATAGGCACACGTGGTGCCAGAGCCCATGCTTTGTGGGCTGCTCCACTCTGCCCAGGTTAAGGGATGAAGGAAGGAAGGAAGAAGCAGGATGGGCTGCCCCCAGGGTGTGGGGTGGGCCTCTCCACCTCCTGCAGCAGGAACTCCTGACGGCCCCAGGTGGGCAGGAAACCCTGGTTCCTGAAGAAGGCACTGCCTCACCTTCCTGTGCCTTCTCCAGGGTGAAGGCTGACTGGTGTCTGCACTGTGTGGGGAGGGAATCCCTCATAAGTGTCACTTCCCTCCAGGCCTACAGAGCCCAGCAGTTCAGACGGAGGACCCTGGGCTCTACTGGGGGACGAAGTGCCCTGCCCCATGGGCCCCCCTGTCCCCACTGCCCAGAAGCTCTGCTGCCAGCCCAAAGTTCTCACAGCTTTCTCCTGAGAGGATCTTTGGTCCCTTAACACCCTCCTTCCCCACCCATTTGTCGTCTCAAGGGCAGGGAGGCAGCCTGGTCCCATAGGGGCTTTGGGGTCACACGTGGGCCAACTGGCCTCCAATGCCTCACCTGTGAACCCGGAGGGCAAGTACCGTGCTGAGCCCCAGGGCCCCGCGCACAGCGCCCCTGCCCGGCCGGTTAAGGGCGGGGGCGACCTCCCTGTCGGCCCTGCTGCCTGGGCCCCCTCACCTGTCCTTGGCCTTGCAGCCGAGGGCCCGCAGGAGCCCGTGCCCACCCTGTGGAACGAGCCCGCCGAGCTGCCGTCAGGAGAAGGCCCGCTGGAGAGCACCAGCCCCGCCTGGGAGCCCGCGGCCAGCGCTCCGCCGGCGCCCACCGCCGCTGCGAGCCCCGAGGACAGCACCGCGCAGGAGCGTCTGGACCAGGGCGGCGGTACGGGCTGGGGCGCCGGGCAGGCCGGGAGGAAAGGGTGGCGGCGGGGTCTCGGGGCTGACGCGGCCCTCCGTCCTCCGCAGGCTCGCTGGGGCCTGGCGCCATCGCGGCCATCGTCATCGCCGCCCTGCTGGCCACCTGCGTGGTGCTGGCGCTCGTGGTCGTCGCGCTGAGAAAGTTTTCCGCCTCCTGAAGCGAATAAAGGGGCCGCGCCCCCGCCGCGGCGCGACTCGGCGGCACCCCGGGTGCGCGCCCCCGTGTCTCGATGTGTCCGCGCGTGAGTGTGTGGGCGAGCGGGGGCGGGCGACGTGCACGTGCTCGGGGCTCGAGGTGCCACGGCGATGCGCACACCGGCGCGTGCCTGCGCTCACGTGCGCCGGCCCCTCCCCCCCACCCCGCGGGAGCGTGCGCGCGTGCGCCCGGGGCTGCCGGGGTGCGGGAGTCGGGGTGCGGCGCGCTCTGGGCAGGGACCTCGGCGAGGCCGTCGGAGCGCGGGGTCTCTGCACCACAACCCGCTGCTTGTCCCCCGAACTGCCTGAATCCTGATTTCTGCTGGTCCCCTCCTCTCGGGCCCAAGAGTGCTGCGAGCGAGCGCGAGCGCGGACCAGCGGGAGGCCGCGCGGGCAGGAGGCCCGCCGTCCTGTTTCTTGCAGCCGGGCTGAGCGATGGCGGGGTCAGGGTGCCGGGCAGCAGGAGCGCCTTCTGAGGGCTTAGAGCCCCAGACCCGCTCCCTCCGGACCCCTGGGCACCCAGTTACCCCAGGAAGCCCCAGGAGCAAACGAGCCGAGGAGTGGAGCCCGGGTGCTGTGGGCCGTCCCCGCTCCCCAAGCCCCCAACCCGCAGCCCCAAGACCACCTCCCACGCCTGCTGGCGTCGAGCTCCACGTATAAGGGGCTTTGCTGAGCCTCTGGCAGAGCAGGGAGCCCCACGCGGGACGGCTGTTTGGAGAAAGAAAACGAAAAGGCTTTTCAGGCTCAAGTCCCCTCACTTCAACCCTGAAATGGTGGGGGCTGAACGAGGGTATGAGGAACCACCAGCCGCACAGGCTTCCCCTTTCGCATCCCCCCACCAAGCTTGGCCCAGACGCTGTGTCCTAGATCATAACCTTTGTCTAACATACTCCGCGGGAAGCCTTTTATAATTTAGAGTGACTTAAAGTAGTGACTTACCTAAAAAACAAAACAACCTCACAAAATCCCAGAAATTAAAAAACAAAACAAAACAACAACAACAGTGGCTTACCTGTTCTGGGTGCAGCAGGAAAGAAGCCAGAACTGCGTCCCTTCCCCACACCTCAAAGGCCCTTGGAGTGAGGGCCCTAAGGCCTGGGGTGGGGACTGTCTGCAAACCCCAGTGGTGGTTTAACACCTGGGCTACAAGAGGAACCTTAAGAGTGCTGGTGGAGGGGGCTGTGCCTCTCCCTTTTTTTCACTGTTGTCTCTTAGCAACTATTTTGGCCTCCTTGGTTTCCCTGAGCTCCTGACTACACCTATTCAGGCTAAGACCAGTTTTTTCCCCCTCGATATGCCAGATGAGCACATGTGGTACCCACACACACTCCCCAAAACACATCATGGCTTAAAAATTTCTGCTTGTAAAAGGCATGAAACTGACAGGTTTTCATGAAACTATTTAAATTTTTTCACATAATCTCCAGTAGCCAAAACCCTTGTTAGAGCAGACGACCCAAGTCAGTATGTTGTTTCCCAGTCACCGGAAGGAAAGCTAGATAAGGGCCAGGACCAACGACCCCTCACCAAGAACAGCAAGAGGCTCAGAAATGGCCCTTTTCCCTTTTCCTCTACTCCTGGGAAACTCAAGTGTGGGAACTCCCCCTGGGTTTGCAGCAAGGAGGCCCCAAGAGCATCAGCCCCTCACTGGGACCAGAGGGTCGATCCCCGGTTGGACCAGCATGTTGCACGTGTATGCATCTTCCACGGCCAATTCTCAAAGGGTCTGAGGTCTCAAAAACGCTAAGAGCCATGCTGTGGCTTGTGGGAAGATGCTGCAAAGTCCCACTTGGCCTAATCCTGGGCTTCTAATCGAAGTGTGTCCTGGCAGAAGGAGCATGGTCCCAGGCAGGCAGGACTGGACAGGGTTAGATTCAGGGCCCTCCACATTCCAGGACTGAACCAGGGGGAGGGTAGTTCTGAGGGCCAGCTGGGCTGGGGATGAGCCGCCGCCTCTGGGTAACTCCGAAGGTGGGAAGTGCTCCGGCAGGCCGGTGACTGGCCAAGTTGGAAGCTGCAGTCCCATGCTTTGTGGTCAGATCCCCTATGGGACCACCACCCATTGATGGCTCTGTCTCCCTATGGTCTTCCAAACCTGCCTTCTCACTTCCACTGCAGAAGGGTATCCCCCACCCCCTCAAACAGCTTCCTTTGTTTCTGGAGTCCTTCCACAAGTGGAATTCCAAATCCACATCCATCCTGAGGCCTTGACCCTGGCTGCTTCCTCCTCCACTGGAAGCCTTCTCAACCTTCTCCCTGGGACACATCTCCTCCACTGACCTTGACGGGGGTTCTTTTCTCCCTGCCCAGACCAAAACACCTCATTGCTGTGTGCCCCAGGGTAATAAAATGTAGAACTTCATCTTTATTTTATATATGATGCTTCTTTTAATGCAGCCAAAAATGATATTTGCTTTTCTTGGAACCATAACCCATACAGGATGCAGTGACCAAGTCATTCCTTTATAACACCTGGGCTCCTATAGGGGCCAGACTATACAAGTTAGGTCCAGCCCATCAGGGAGCCAAAGGTGGCATGGCCCCTCAGCCAAGCTCTGGTAGGCCTGCCATGAGGCAGGGCCTGGCCGTGCAGCCAGAGGCTGGTGGAGGCGCGGGGAGGGGGTGGACAGAGGCAGTTGGTCTCTCGGTCCTTTGAATCCGAGACCAAGGGCCGCTCATCAAGCTCATCAGGCAGTGGTGGTCCACCTGTGCGCCTGGCCGATTCTGACAGCTTTCAGGGCAGAGGACACGTGCAGGGGGTCGTGACAATCATCACCTTTGCACTTGCCCTTGGCCAGGGACATCCTAGGTTTGGGGCCTCTTCCAGTGCCTGGGAAGTCCCCTGGAGCATGCCAGTCCTCTGTCCACCCCTTCTAGGTGACAAGAAGAAGTGGTATAATACTGTTTAAAATACACTTTCTCATTTACAAGCACAGCAGAGGAGAGATGTGGACACCCTTTCTCCAGCTTGTGAGCGAGGGGCCGAGACATGAGCACTAACCATGTGGCAGGGATGAGGGGTGGGCGTGGCTCCTGCACAAGGCACCCCAGGTCACACCCTGCTGCCTGGGGAGGCGCTGGCCTTCCCCCAGAGCCCCTCCACTGTCCGTTGGGGTTTGCCTGTCGGGCCTGCTTCTGCCTGCCCGTATCCCTCCACCGGGCTGGGGGCCAGGGGTCATTGCCGATTTCGGCTGCCCAGCTTCCTGCGGTCCTTATTCTGGCTGCGCTGAGGGTCCTCCATCTTGTGGACACGGAAACATTCTTTGAGGTTCTGGGACCGAATCTTGGGATTCAAGATCTCCTCAGTCATGTTGCTGGGGAACCAGCCTCTCTCCTGGTCATGCAGACGCTCGCCAAAGATCCACCCTGCGTAGGGAGGGACAGGGAGGGTCAAAAGCTCTTGCAGTGGCGTGGGCTGCACCTCCCTCCAGTCTGTGTGGGGAGCAGAAGCCAGAGAAACGCAGGAGTCCAGCTGGCTTTTCCAGAGGTCTCCTGCTCTGCAAACCTGTCCCGAAGATGCTCAGGCTGGGTTTGTCCCCCATAAGCTAGGGAGGTGCTGCCCCACCCCAGGAGCATGGTGCACATGCTCAGAGCCACGACAGAAACAGCTGTGTTCTGCGCCACGGGGTGTCCCATATGTATTGAGTTTGTAACTCATTCCCAAGCCCTCAACAATCCTGGGCTGCCCCACATGAGGCTGGGAGATCCCAAGGGCCACCCTCAAAAGTATGAGGGGCTGGTGGGGTGGTAGCTGACCACTGGTTATCTGGCCTGGAACCCACCAAAACTGCCACCACCCTCTTGTTGGGCAGCCCCTCCCTGAGGCTCAGCCTCCTGAGAGCTGGGTGGTCAGCCGAGGGTGGCTGTCACGAGCTGGCCAAGTGCCCTGGCTCTTGACCCTCTCCTCCCAGTATCAAGCTGTCTCTGCCTGGGACCTGGGGCCCAAATTCTAGGTCCTGCTGGCAGGTCCTGGGGCAGGGCTAAGACCTGGGGGGGGGGCATGCCTTCTGCGGGCCACGTGGGAGGGGTGTCAGGCTGTTTATATTCTTCGGGGGGAGGGCAGGAAACACTGCTCGTCCAGTGCTGGGTGAGCCCCTGGGGTTTGGGAACGGCAGAACTGGCCTTCCCTGGAAGTCACCAGCCTGAGACCTTCCAGCCAGGACCTTGAAAAAGAGGAGGAACTAGGGGAGGGGAGAAGCTTTGTGCACTTTGAGGGATTTAGATTAGGAATGACTGATGTAGAAATAAGGGATCCATTTTTTCAGGGGAGAGGAGTGAACCTCTGGCACTGATGCCAACAGCAGGAGTGGCTGGAGCCCTGGTAGGTGGTTTTTTGGCCCACATGGAGCTCCAAGCCTGGTGGTCACAGGCTCAACTGGAAGTCTGCTGCAAATACAGGGTCAGGGTCAGGGTTAGGGGGTTCCAGGCCATCATCCTTCCCACAATGGTGGGTAGGCTGAGGACAGGGCTGGAGCAGGGGAAGGGGACATGGAGCCAGGTGCTCAGCTGGGCCTAATGCTGAGTGGGGAAGGCTCACAGCTCCTGAGAAGGAGAGCAGAGGCCCTGGGAGAAATGCCTTCTCTAGTCTGAGGACAGGCCAGGGGAAGCCAGGATGCGCAGAACAGTCTAAGGGAGCATAGACGAGCAGGGCTCTGCCGTCCCATCAGCCAGCTCTGACGCCTGCTTCTCCATGTAGGCGGAAGTGCCCCACCTCATCCCTCAGGCTGCTGCAGTGTCCCGGCAGGTGGGGGCAGTGAGCCAGTGGAAGAGGTACCCAGCCCCCCTGGGCTCACCATCCTCTGTCTTGTCCAGGATGTTCAGGATGTCAGCCAGCTCCAGCGTCAGCTCGTCCGGCTGCTGTGCCACGTATGGGTGCACACACTGGACCTGGGGGCAGTCTGAAGCGCGGAGAGAGGGAGGTGGCACATCCTCATCACCATGGCACACACCCTGGTTCATACACAGGCAAAACCTGGACCCCCAAATTCCCCTCAACCTGGCAGTTAGCAGGGACACGCTGCCTGTCTAAAAGACAATGCAAACTCCCGCAGCAACTGCAAAGGGGCTCCTTTGAGGGAGAGGCAGGTATGGCTCCAAAGAAACTGTGCTTAAAACAGTCAGGAGCTCTGTAAAAACAACACGTGGAGACAGGGATGAGTAGGCTGGGAGGGGCTCTTATTTAAACTTCAGAAGGAGCTGTCGGTCCTGGGCTTGGCCCTGGGCGCAGTCCTGGGGAGGTCAGGACGTGGTGAGAGCAGTCAGGATGACAGCTTCTCTGTTGGGCAGCTGGACTTGACCCCTTTTATACTTGTAAGGTTTTCAGACAATTGGCAGCCCCAGAGTCACTGGTGTTTGCCTTCTGGGCCCAAATCCCTCTTGGTTTCCTTGTGGTACCTGTCACTTAAGACCCAGGGACTTTTATTTCTTCATTAACCATCAAAACATTTGCAAAGCTCAGGCACCCCACTGTCGCCCATAGGGGTACCAAGCTTGCACCAGGGTGCTGAGGAGTCTTGGGCAGTTGAAGCAGGCTTCCTGTGCTGCCCAGGCCCCTGAGCCGGAGCGCACAGGGACCCCGAGGCTGATGCAGCCACCTTGAGACATCCCTGACTCTCACCTGCCCTGCCCAGCGGGCGCCCCCTTCCCAGGGGTCCACTTACCCAGCAGCCGTGACGTGAAGGAAACAAACTTGGTTCTTCGGTTGGGGGCCAGTGAGGTCATCCAACGCTTCATCTCGCTCCTAGGACAGGGAAGACGACAAATGCCCTAACCACAGAGCAAGGGTCCCCACATGTGGGGCCCTGTGGTGCCTGGGGTCCAGCAAGCCAGCCACTTGGCCCTGGGCCTCACAGCAGGACAGCGTGGAGGGTACCCGGAATCCAGAGGTGGGACACAGGTGGAGCCCTATAGAACCTCCCTGGTGCAGCCTTAAAGCCAGTGGCTGAGGGTGAGCCCTCCACGACACCCCAAAGTTAACCCAGAGAAGACCACTTGGCAGCCTGCTGCCCTGAGCTGCAGTCGTGAAATCAGAACAGGCCCCAGGCAGGCAGAACTGGACCTGGGTGTGCGGGGCGACCCCTGTGAGCTCTGGGGTGGAGGGGGCTGGGCAGCGCACAGGGCGTCCCGGACCCAGGGCTTACGGGGTGTCTCCTCATGTCGATCTTGGCTGTCCCTCTCAGAGCCTGGGGCTGCGAGGCGGGTGGCCTGGCTGTCCAGAGGTGACACGGTGGGCTCAAAGCCACACAGCAGTGGTGGTTCACTGGTCGGCCTGGCCCAAGGGCTCTACCACAGCTCATTGGAAGAGGGGCCCGCCCAGAGCCTGAGGCCCAGAGGGAACGCAAACACACACACACACTCACACTTATACACACACTCAGCAAGGTGCTAACGGCTCACTCCCTGACAATGCCAGGCAGAAACCCTTCCCTCAGGGCCCTGGGGAGGAAGGACAGGAACTGGGCGGGCTGTGTGCCGAGTCTGGAGCCCCGCTCCACCTGGGCAGGTAACTGGGAGGCGCCGAGGGCGTCACGGGCAGGGCCCGCAGCACTGGGCACTCACTGAGAGGACGCCTTCAGCATGTAGGTGGCCTCCCGGTCATCCGCGTTCTCAAGCAGCCGCAGAATGAAGACGTTGGCCAGCGTCTGGCCCTGGTCCTCCAGCTCCTCCACTCGCAGCAGGCCCCGTGGGGCCGAGTCAAACACCTGGTACTTGTCTCTGGGCACCAAGGAAGGCAGGATGGGCGTGTCAGTCCCTGCGAGGCTTGGACTCCCACCGGACCCCAACCCTGGCCAGTGGGACTGGCCCTACTGCTGCCACTTCTCACCTCCTTCCAGAAGCCCCCACATGAACCCCTATCCCCCCTCTCCCAACCCTCCCCCCCAGTGTGGACGGCAGACAGAGGGTCAGCCCCGACAACGCCACAGTGGCTGCTCTGCTGAGCACGCCTTATGTGTCAGGCATTGAGCTAAGCGCCCCCATCCTTAGGAGCACAGCTCCCGCTTGACAGGAGGGGAAACTGAAGCTTAGGAGGTTTCAGTAAACTTGCCCAAAGGCCCCAGGCTGGACAAGAACAGAGGGGACCTTTAAACCCGACCCAAAGCCTGAGCTGCATCCTGCCACCTTGCCCGCCACACCAGGCCATGGGGACCCCCGCCCCCTACTCGCCACTCACCCGGGAATCTGCCGGCAGATCACCAGCAGGTCGTTGAAGAGGAAGAGGTAAATTTCCCGGAAGAGTTTCTTGGTCCGCAGGGTTCGGGACGTCTTGGGGCCTGACATCTGCTGTAGCTCGCCCTGCTTCAGCAGCCAGCGTGAGTGGGAGATGATGGGCACCGACTGGTGGGGCAGGGGGGATGGCGTCAGAACGGCTGTGCCCCTCCAGCCCCCCCGAGGCTCCCCCAGGCCCTGACTGGGTAACCGCGAGTCGCGGTGTGTGAGGGCTGCACGGGGCCCACAACTCCTGGGGCGCTGGTGCAAGGAATGGGCGGAGTTGGGCCAGTGAGAAGGGCAGGGGTGTGCGTGTTTGTGCTGGCGTGTGCAGGCATGCGCTTATTTGTCTGTCGTGTATCCACGTGTCCTGTATGGGTCTGTACTCACCTGTCAGTAAGTGTGTACACGTGGGTGCTTCTGTGTGTGTGTGTGTGATACCCCCACCAGGCTCAGCCTGTGTGATGCAGAATCAGAGGGGCCAAGGTCACAGGGGAGAGGCGAGAACTGAGTCGCACAGGGCGGGGAGGCCAGGCCTGCAGGTCCCCACTCGGTGGCTCCAGGGCAGGTACCTGGCACCCAGCACTCAGTCCGCAGATGGAGCTATGTGGGGGGCCTGGACCCCTGCATCCTCAGCTGGGGCTGGGCTCCCAAACCCAGCGTGACCTTGGGCCCCTTAGGATCACTAATGTCTAAAGCTTTATGCTAAGTTGGGGGAGAAGGTTGGTAACTTCTCTCAGATTTTCAAATCACCCAGATTTAAGAATCCCGGGAACAGCCTATGTCATGTTTTTGTGTGAACTGACTGTACAAGGTCGCAAAGCCAGGAAATGAGAGCAGGCAGCTCCCAGGTCCCTGCACCATCCTGTAGAAGACAGTCTCGGCCAATGTGACGGCCTGGCAACTGGGGGCAGGCAGGGACTTTCAGCTCGGGGGCTGGGGAAGGCCTCGGTGGAGGTGACACTGTGCTGAGACCCGAGGGTGGCTATTCCGAGGGCTGGCCAGTGACCGATGCTCCAGGCCAGCCAGGCTGGGTGGGGGCCACGTGGATGGGCGCGGGCTCACCTTGATCTTAAATTCCATCTTCTTCTGAATGCTGATCATCTGCTCCGTGCGGCTCATCTTCCTGACGCCCTCATTGCATGCTTTTACCACCTGGGACAGAAAGGAGGACACATCAGGCCATCTGCAGCCAGCTGCCTCAGGCCACTTCCTGTGGCCCGCAGCTGAGACTGGCCAGCTCCTTGGGCTGGAGCGCCTTTCTCCAGCACCTTCTGGAATAAAGGCAAGAGGGAAAACCTCATCAGGCTGTCAGTTACGACTCTCAGTTCCCTCGGAGAAAGTTAGCACCTTGTCTTCGCTGGAACGTAAACTCCAGAGAGTGCACAAAGCGATGCCGACCCCTCACGTCACCCAAGAGGGCAAATTTCCACAGTCAGATGTCCTTTCTCATCGGTCAGACTGAAAAACGGCTGGGGTCTGGGCATTGGGCCCTGTTACACAGTGTGAAGAAAGCAAGAGATTCGCCCACCTTCCCAGCAGGCAGCCCAGGTACCACAAGGCCCAATGAAACCACATTTTCTGGGACTTCTGGGGATTCCTTCTGAAGAAACGATCTCGACACAGGATCACGGGTGTCTAGCGCAGGGCCAGGCACCCAGCAGGCACTCAGCATCTAGGAACGAGGACAGTGCCCTAGGATGTGTGTACCAGGACGCTCCCTGCAGTGTTGTTCAGAACAAAAAAACTGTCATTAACCTCGGTGTCCCTCAACTGGAAGTGACTAATGCTCACCCGTCTACATAACCCTGTACTCTGAAATCATGAAAAAGTGCAGTGATCCTACATGCACTAAATGGAGAGCAAAGCCAGCTTACAAACCACGAGCCCTGTCAGCAAAAAATACAATTGTGTGGGCAGGCATCTGTTTGGAAGGGGGTCTGGCAGGGCAGGAGCCAGCACATCAGCAGTGCAGTAACTGGTGATCTTTACCATCTTTTTTCTGCTTACGAACACTTTGTGAATTTTTTTGTATTCAGCATCACTTTTATAAATTAGGGGGGATAGCCCACCTGTCTTAAAAGAAAGTAAATGAGAAACAAGAGTATATCTTTCCTTACAAGGAAAGGAAAGGGAGATGAAAGCATAAAAAAACTTGAAAATAGGAAACACTTGCAGATGCCCTGAGACCCCTTGGGGCCAGTGTGGCCGGCTGCCCAGTGGGGCCGAAACGAAGTTCCCATCGGATCAGGTATGTCGGCTCCAGGGGTGGGCAGGGGGCCCTGCAAGATGCAGCCTGGCTGGACCCTCCCTGACCAGCCTGCTTGAGGCTCCAGCCTTCCCCCGACGAGGCTGGGAAGGGAGTGCCGTTTTCCCCAGTAGTCAAAGGGTATAATTGCCAGACGGATTTTGGTGGCCACCTGGCCCGAGCGAGGGACATGAGGACAGGCCCAGGGGGAAGTGACTGCATTGAGTTATGAAGTCCTTGTGGCTTGACATGGCTTAGAACCACCACCAGATGCCCACTGAAGCTAGTTCTTTTACTAAAGCTGCTGCCACCAGTACATTAAGTGGAAGGGACTTCCCAGCACCAGGCTCTTGTCCATCGCGGGGTCACCAGCACAACAGAGCGGCCCCCACATGGCTGCCAAGAGCAGGCTGGTGGCTCCAGTGACACCTGGAGCCAAACCCTGAGGGCAGTTAAGACCAGAAGGATCCTCATTAGCTGAGCACGTAATAACAGACACATTCATCGCCTCCTCCCGTACAACCCCTGCTCTGCCCGCAACTTCCAGGAGGAAGCTCTTCTCCCCGAGGCTCAGGAGCGGAGATGGTCTTGGACAGGAAAAGCCCAGGGCTTGGTGGGGCCGCTCGCAGGGATGAGAGACATGCAGCTCGAGGGCCGGGGAGATGTCTGGGGGGAGGGCAGGGCTACGTCACGGCAAAAGAAGAGCCAGAACTGGCTGCAGAGGGTGTCAGAGAAGGGAACACCGGTGGCTTGTGACACTGGAAACAGGTGAGGACAAGTGTGGGGCCTCCAAGGTCCTCAGATGCCTGCAGTGAGGCAGCTGATGGGAGAGCCCGGGGCCTGTGGGTGGCAGCAGAGTCTGGGTTGGTAGGAGGGGTCCACCGACGTGTCCAAGGGTGAAGAGTGCCCAGCTGCGGCCTGGGCCACCCCGCACATCACCGCCCCGGGAGAGGAGTAAGACAGGGCTGCCCTGTGCAGGCCCCACCTGACTTATTTTTTGGACCCAATGACTTCTCTGGATTGCCAAGGCTAACATTAAAATGAACTTGCGTTTTCTAAAGACACCGACACAGGAGGGAGCAGGACGGGAAGGCGGCCTAGAGGAGGCGGCCAGCTTACCGGGAAACGGGGGAAGAGGAAGCACGACTCACCAGTTCCAGCTCCTTGTGTGCGTCCAAGGCAGTGCATTCCCGCTCAGACCTCTCCTCCACCCTCTTCAGGATGTTCTGAGCACCGGGGAAGTCTGCATTTAGTGTCATCATGTGTGGCCATTCCTCCCTCTCCGCCCCCTTTGCAGTGGTGCCCCCCCCCCTCCTGCTGCACTGATCCAAACAGCCTCATATTGCTGCAACGTCCTCATACAAAGAGCCCCCCAGGTCGGGCAGAGGCCAGGAGAACCGAGCATCGGACCAAGCCTCTCCCTGCTCTAAGATGATACCCACCAGTCAAAGTCTCCCACAGGGGGCCAAGCCAGAGCCCCAGTCTCCTTACAACGAAGACCAAAGCAAAGGGGGGGCAGGGTCCAGCAGTGAGGGAAGGGACGAGTCCAGGGCCTGTCTGTCCCCAAGGCTCAGTGTCTGCAGTGGCACCAGGGGCTTCCCTACCCTTTCCTCTGGGACTGTCATTTGAAGCCAAGTTGCAGTGACCCCAAGGCTTTCTTAACACTGGTCTTATTGATAAAAATGTCTTTTTTCCAATGGTTGAACTTTTCTGAATTTCTCCCATAAATGACAATTTCTGCATTGCTTTCCACACTTTTTATGGCTTCTGCCTCCCAGTCCTCACTGCGCCTGTCTCTGACCTGCTCTCATCCCATAATGAGCACAGTCTAAGCACAGTCCACCTCGCCGCCGCCAGCTGCCCCACCAGCCACCCAGTACTGCAGAGGGCCACACCCACCACCTAGACACCAGGGTGCTGGGCATTCCTTTTCACTCTCTCCTGAGCTTCAGACCAGACCCAGATCCCTCCCGCTTCTGGACGTCCCTGAGCTGTAGCCCCCAGCCTCCTCTGTGTGGTTACCTGCTCTGACTCGAGCCAGAGAAATGGTCAGCTCCAACCCCTCCTTACCCTCCCCCAACGTGGGGTCACCAACCCCCAACTCCCAAACCTACCTCCCAGTGAACAGTGTGGTTCAACTTCCACCTTTTCTCATTGGAATGAAACCGCCTGCTCAGGTCCTACTCGTGGCCTCCAGCAGAGGATGGTGCACACGTCCCCCCATGCTGGCTTCCTCCCGGATCAGCCTCTCTCCTCTCCTATGCAGTGACTGGCAGTTCTACCCGGAATGCCCCCCCTTCACCCCCAAGCACGCTTCCTCTGAACCAAGCCCCCTGCCCCTATTCCACTGTTTTTCTCCTGACATTAAGATGTCCTTTAAAAAAGTCTTGATCTTAGTTTTGTTGGTTTTCATCATTCAAAAGTTCCGATTTTTGTATGTCAGTATATGCTCTTTTCCTATAAAATTTCTTAAAAATATTTTTCTGCATAATTAGGAAATGTTACTGTTTTCTGTTTCATTGTTTCCAGGCTGAAAAAAATTCATGTGTGCCTCCTTCATTCACCGCATCCTATGACTTGGCCACGTCCTCGTTCAGTTTTTCTGCTAAGTTACTGTCCCCACCCCAGGGCACTGCTTCCTCTGACTTGGGTCTCAGGCCTCTGAGCCCCTCCCTCCCCAGGCTCCAACCTCTCCTCTTTGATACTGCCCTTCTCCCGTGGAGCTCGCTGCCTGTGGCCTCCTGCCTGTCTGACCTCTGACTTCCCCAACTGTGGCTCATAGGTCACCACCTTAGCTCACCCTGCTCTGAGCCACAGGCAGTCCACACCACCCACTTCATCTGCCTGGTGGGCCAGGGCTCCCCTCTGTGCACTGGCACGCAGCAGGCATTTAGGGGTCTCCACCCCATCTTGCTTGGTGCCTGATTCTTAGAGACCCCCTTTCAGGAACCTCACCCTACCCGGGCTTTGCAGCATTCCTCTGTGGGCATGATGTTCCAGGACGGGTGTCAGGACCCCGTCTCTCCATCCTTGGTGGTTTCTTCTCTTAAATGCTACCTTGGTGCCGAGAGCTCCCACCCTGACTTCCTCCTTTGACTCTAAACTTGGAGATTCAGCTGCTCGGAGTCCTCCCAAACTCAGCTGGTCCAACAGCGAACCCCATCTTCCCCACCTCGGAAAACAGCACTGTCACCCAAGCTGCTCAAACCAAAAGATTCTTCTCCTTCCCTCTCACTGCACAGCAGCAAGTGCATAGCTCAGTTCACTGATTTCCCTCCAAGATCGCCCCACCCCAACCCCGGCCAAGCCACCTTTCTTTCTCGAATCACTTCCTAACCCCTTCTCCCATTTCTACTCCTGCCCTCCTGCCCAGCACTCTCCATGTGGCAGCTGCTTTGAGGTCTTACAAATGTCAGCTAGATGGGGTGACTCCCCACCACACTGAGGCCAGAATCCAATGTCTTACCTGGCCCCTTAGGCCCCTGATCGGCTTCTGCCCACATCTCTACACTTATGGCCATCATGTGCCCCAGCTGACTACTGGCCTCCCTATCTATGAACTACACTGCCCCAGGGCCTTTGCATAAGCAGTTCCCTGTCAGCTGAATGGCTCCTCCCTGTCAGCCAAGTCCTAGGTTAAATGTCCCTCATCTAAGAGTCTTTCCTGATCCCTCAACTGGCAGTAGGCAGGCAGGCACCCCGAACATGCTACCCCATTTCACTGTCCTCAGCCATGACCACTTCCTGGTTGTGTGTGTTTGTCAATGTCTCCCTCATTCCCAGAATGCGATTTCTTGGCAGCAGGGGCTGAATCCCTCACTGCTTGGCATACAGTAGGAGCTTAATTAGGATTTGTGGAACAAATGGACTTCTGAGAAAGCCAGCAGAGACCTGGAACAACCAAAGGAAACGGCCTGCAGTAGAAGTGTGCGTGGGGGCAGAGAGGCGGGTACCATACCTGAACCAACAGTTTGAGGCGTGTGATCCTCTGGAAAGGCAGGATGAGGAAGGAGGAGAGGGGCAGCCCCCTACACTTGGGGTCCAGCTCCAGCTGTGCGATCAGCTCCCGAAAGGCTGCCTTCTCCTGGCTGGAGACACGACATGAGAGTAGGTCCCTGGCTCGCAGGAGGTGTGAATCAGAGGGGCTTCCTCCCCATCCACAGCCTCACAGGAACCAGGCAGCCCACGGACACAGAAAATGTGTCCATTTCTTCTTTTATTTTTTTAATGGAAAATAAACTGTTCGTGTACAAGTCAAATAACAATAGTGGCTTCACATGCCTGGCCCATGAAGACTTAGCAAAATACGTTGTGTGTGGGAAGGCAAGAATTCCTCATGCGGCCAAGACTATGAATCAGATGCATAATTTGGTGATTTACCCAGCAGGCAACAGTGGCAAGGTAAACCCACGTAGTGACAGAAGCAGGCCCCGGGCTGGGGACGGCTGCCGGGGGAACCGAGCGACTCCTGCCAGGGGGGATATCTCGCCTGCAGATGGCTCGGCAGTGGAACCACTGCTGCAGATCAGACGCGGGCCCTGGGCTGCGCGTCCTCAGGACTCACACTCGGGCCCAGAGAGTCTGCTCTCACCAGCCACACAGGGGGAGACCTACTCTCCTGTGTGATTGTCTTCCCAGGGTTTGTCCTGAAAACTGGCATCCAATTCCCTCAAATTCTAATTTCAAACCCCAGATGTAAAACACCAGAACCCCCTGAATGCTCAGACTTTAAAATGTCCACAAGGAACTACATGGCTTGATGGAAAGGCCCAGTGAAGTGTAACACTCAGATGTCACTCCTCGGGGAGTCCTCTAGTGCCCCGAGTGTGCTAAGAACATATGGCCAGTTAAACTGTTGTTGAAATGAGGCACAAAAGTGTGAAGGATTCAAGAGGCGTGTTAATGAAAAAATTATCTTGTCAACAGAAACCCCAAGAAAGTTTACAAAAGGGGCAGATTAGTAAATTCAAGGTCTTTGCTGGAGGACCACCAAAAAGACTCCTTCTCCTCCACCCCTGCTTTGTCTCTTGTTCAAACTACTTTCCTCTTGGCATCAAACTCCCTTTTCTAAACCTCACAGAGCTGTGCACGACCATCTGCACACCAGTCCAGTGGGCGCCAAGGCTGACTATCCCAGGGTCAACATTTTTCTAGTGATACCCAAGCCCCTGGAAAATGCCGGGTTTGGATGCTACCCTGGGAAGGCAGAGGTCCAGGGACCACATCTCAGTGTCAGCATCAGAGGATCAGGGGCGCACTGGGGCATGCGCGATGGCCCCGCTGCCCGGCCACTCACAGCAGCTGCTTGTAGGTCCTCTCCTGGTAAGTCTGGTTGCTGACGTAGGTGATGTAGACCGAGAAGTGGTCGGCGGCGTAACGGTACACGATGTCACATACATCCGATATGACGATGTTCTCCTCCATCCGGCGCTCCAGCTCCAAAAGAAACCTGCAGGGGGCAGCGGCTTGGGTCAAAGGTGGCTGGATGGGGAGACTCAGGACACGTATCCAACAAACCGAACTGGCCAACACAAGAGGGTGATTTCCCAGCGAGGGGGCATATTCCATTACATCAAGGAATTACTGGTTCAGTTTTTTGGGTGGATAATAACATTAGGAGTATTTTTAAAAGAGAGAAACCTCATCTTTTAGATACATTCTGATGTGTTTACAGATGAAGTGAAGCGATGATGGGGATTTGCTTCAGAAGATCCTGTGGGGAGCGGGGCTAGGTGGGGACGTGGGTGAACCTAGATGCTGAAGCATGGGCTCTTACACTGGTGTATACTTCTGCACGTTGGGGATTTTCCATAATAAAATATAAAAAATATATAAATAAATAGACACCCCTCCCCCCATGGGGGTGAAGCAACAGAGGCAAGGGGTCTCAGGGGCCACTCTGCTCTCATCTGAGTCTTGCCTTCCTGAGCCCACTGGGCAGTGGGGATGCAAATGGAAAGGTGGGGTGTCAGTGTGGAGAGGGAGTCACACGCAGGTGTGGGGCTGCTGCTGTCACACCTCCGTTTCACATCTGAACAGGTGGGGTTGGACCAGCCATAAAAACTGAGTTCTGCACTTTTAGCTGTAAACATCCACAGCCTACAGTGAAAATGGCAAATGGATCTTTTATGCTAACAGTATGACTGGAGTTCATTTCTTCTTTGCAATAATCAGTCAATAGATGTCATTCCTCCTCCACTGAAGCTCATTTTATCCTTCTTTAGGCAAAATATCAGCACAGTTCCAACCACCACTTCCACAAAGTCTTACAAATACCACCCCACTGTAGAAGAGAAAGTGTAAATCCTCAGAGGGTCTCAGGCCCTGCAGGCACCAAGCCAGGGCCTTCGGTTGTCAGGACAAAGAACAGCTGATGTGGACACCTCTAGGCCCCGTCGTAACACCTGTCACTGCCACACCTGCATGGACGGGGCACACAGAGCACCTGTGCTGCCAGAGGGGGACCTGCAGGCAGCAGTCCTGTCCACGGGGACATGACTGGCTGCCCTGCTGGGAGGCTGGCAGGTCTTTGGGTTTATGTATTTCTATCTGATTACAGAAAATTCCAAATAGACAAGAGAGAGAAGCCAGTGTAATGGGCTCAAGCCACCAGCTCCAGCCGCGTGCAGGCGAGGAGAGGGGACGGGGCGGGGGGCTCACCGCTCGCTGACGGCCATGACGTCCAGCACATTGGAGAAGAGGATGTGCGCCTCGGACGGGTGCAGGATCTTCTTCAGCCGCTCGTTCTCCACGAAGTGGGACACCAGCAGGTTCAGGCTTTTGTAGTAGGAGGCCTCCGAAGTGACCAGCTCGAACATGGCCTGCGGAGGGGACACCGGGCAAAGCGGGCAAGAGGGAGCCGGTGGTCAGCACCCAGGACTCGCTCCCCCCAACCCCGCTCTCAGATAGATGTTAAAGTGTAAAGGTGACAGAAGACTGCTGTTGGGGTCTGTGCTGGTGAGGGTGCGTGGAGGACGGCGCTGCCATCTGTGGTGGTCACACCCTTACAGAGAAGGCTGCCCCCGCTCACAGCAGTGAGGCCAGAGACAGCCTCATGTCCAAGTACAGGACAAGGTCAAACATGAGAGGCTAGCTGTCCGTCGGGGCCCCGACAGCTGCTCAGGGTGAGTCAGAGCTGTCTCCTGGTGTGGAAGGGGTGGGAGAGTCAGCAGTAGAGGGAACCCCACTTCTGCAAGTCCAGAAAAATGTCTGGAGGGAAACAGGCCATGATGTCAACCACAGGTGTCGGCAGGGGGTGGAATCTGGGGGTGCCTTTTACTCTTTTCTTAATTTTACCCTTTCAATTGTCTGAAGATTGAAGAATGAGCACATATTATTTCTTTCATGGTCTGATTTTACAATGTAATCGATGGAGCAATTTTCATTTTGAAAGAGAGAAAGAAATCCATAATGTAATAAGCTTTTTGGAGCCACCTTCATTCTGTTCACGCTCACTGCCTGGTTATTGAGCCGATGACACAACAAAACTGCCTGGAGCTCCGTTTCCCCAGTGTCATGGGTGGTAGATCCAGGCACACCCGTGACCCTTCCTGGGACCACCCTGGGGCCGTCCTCACCTTCCTCTCCCCCACCTCTCTCCACTGTTTCTCGACCTAGGGCAGGTTCAGGTCCCACCGTGGCTGCCCAGAAGGGACAGTGTACTGAGGTGAATTGTGCCCCCACAAAGCTGTGTCCACGCCCTAATCTCTGGCACCTGGGAATGTGAACCCATTTGGTGAAAGGTCTTTGTGGATGTAAGTTAAGGATGTCGAGGTGAGGAGACCATCCTGGATGGAGGGTCTGAGCCAATGGCAGGTGTCCTTACAGGAGAGAGGCAGAGGGGGATGTGACTCGGAAACACAGGGGAGACGACACGTGAGGACAGAGGCAGAGGCTGGAGTGCTGCTGCCTCAGGCCAAGGAACGCCTGGAGCCCCCGGAAGCTGGAAGAGGCAGCTCTGCCACCACCTTGGTTTCAGGCTCTGGCCTCCACAACCACAGGAGGACAAAGTCCCATCTGTGTGAGCTGCCCAGTTTGTGTTACCCTGTTACATCAGCCTCAGGAAACAAACACAGACAGAGGCAGAGGAGGGACAGGAAACAAGACAGTGATGAGCGCGGGGGGCCCTGGTCCCAGGGTCCCAGACCCCCAGCATTTCACTCCTTTTGGGGCCCTCCATCCTCCGCACTGGCCAGAACCCTGATTCAGGGCTCAAGGCTCTGGCAATGAAAGCTAGAGCTCCAAGGGTCAGGAAGGCTGGGTGGAAGGGAGGGAGGCAGGGGAGGGTGGCAGAGGGAGGGAGGGGCCCATAGGTGTTCCAAATGTACTAGGCTCTTTCTCATTTCCTCCTCACAGGCCTCCCAGGAAGGATGTACAGAAGTTCCCGTTTTACTAAAAGGAAACAGATGCGGAGGTTCAGTAATGTCTCCAAAGTTACCACAGAGAATGGAAGAGCAGAGAGTCAACGCTGGGTTCTTCCAGGTTCTGGGCTCTGTCCACCACCACCCACCCCTGTCGAGTTCAGCTCAGGCAGATGCTTAACGGCACAGACCTGCCCAGCACCAGTGAGAAAGCTCACACAGACATCACTGCAGGGTGGCCCACCAATCACAGGCCAGGGGGTACCAGCCGCAGGGGCGCCCACCCGGCCCCCTAGTGTCCGTGCCTCACTCAGGACAGTGACAATGAGATGAGGCGCTGAAAGAAGCCCATAGCCCTTTTGTAACTGTCCCCAGGTCACAGATGCTTGGTCTGCTTAAAGATTCAAAACCACATGAAGCCCATCACGCTGGCCTCACTCACGGCAGAGTGGAGGCCCCGTGCTGAAGGCCCCACCCTCTGTTCTGCTGACGTCCACCCAAGCTCTGCCTGGCAAGGCTGCAACTATGCCCAGCAGGAAGTTTCCCGGAAGCACCTGTTACAGATGCTGAAAACAAATCACTTTCCTGACACTAAATTTAAATTTCTTAAGAAAGTGTCAAGCTATTACAGCTTGCAAGTTCTAAGCAAAATATAGCTTAAAAAAAGAAAAAAACCCCAAACTGAGAAGGATGAGTGTTGCAGATACCAAGGGAGAGAAAAAATCACCATGCTTAGGATGCAGCCCCACAGATAAAGGCATGTCTGTCAAACCCTGCTTCCCTGAACGATGTGAGGGACTCCTGGGATCACACGGGGGAAGCCACACAGAGCCCCGGGCTGACAGCATCACCGTCCTGACCTCTGGGAGGGCGAGGGGTCGGGGGCCGCGGGGCAGAGGCAGGCGGGCCTCTCGGTCTCTGACACGCAGCGGGTGTTGGGCCTGAATCACTGCTAATTGGTACTGGCTGGTATCCATTCACCATGAACTCACCCCCTCTCTCCATTTACAGGCGATTAGTCATCTGTGGAGTTTGGTTTTCCAGGGTGTTTGCCTTCATTATATACATCAAATTATCTGTCACATCAATACGGTTGTCTTTTCCTCATCAATATTATTTTTAGTCTCAGTCATTCAAGCCTCTGCAAGGCATGTGGAGCTGACAGTGATGCAGGCCCTGCCCAGTCATCCACGCATCCGTCCGTCTGTCTGCCACCACCATTCCCGAGCACTGCTCTGGGCCCCGGCATGCTCCATGAACACAGTAAGCTCCTGCCGCCCCGGGAGCGTCTATCCCAGGGGAGCGAAGACAGAACAGACAGCAGTAAAATGCATCCAATCAGCTGGAAAGAGGTGTGTGCGAGTTACTTTCTACAGAGGACCTCTCCTTCATAAAACCAGCTGCTGCTCTGCAGCCGGCCGGGCTGGCTCAGGCCCCTCCTTGCCCGCCGTCAGGCTGCGGGGCTCACATGGGACTGATGTCCTTGGGGAGCTCAGTTAGACTGGCCTGAATTTTATGAATCACAGCTTAGTCTCCCAACAGTGCTGGGGGCTTGATTCTTCCGCTTGGTATCTGCCAGCAATCACCTTAACGCTTCCTGGTTTTTTCCACCCCCGCTACTACCAAGCCCAACTCCCACCTGGGTTCTCTGCAAAGGGAAAGATCTGGTTAACTCTGGACGTTTCTTTCAGGGGCCAGTCCCAGGTAGTTTTGTAGCTGTGCTGGGCCTGGCGTCCACCAATGGGCGGCGGAGCAGCTGAGTGGTCAAGGCTTTGGCCTTGGAGTTAGCCAGACCACTGCCACGGGTGAGAAGCACTTCATCCCGCTAAGCCTCAGTTTCCACACGTGCAGAATGAGGACAACAGTGCGCAGAGGAAAGGCCCAGCCTGGAGCTGGCCCAGCTCAAAGCACCAGGCCGACTGACGTCTGGGGTCACTATCCATCCGACATCTGACGTCCAGGCGTTGCCTTTACGGGACCTCTAGTGCCTCACGGAGGGGGCTCCAGCCAGAGAGATCAGGAGGGCCTGTACCAGGAGGTGACACCGAGTCTCAGTCCCAAAGTACGGCCTGTGCGGAGAAGGGATATGGGCACCTGCTGCAGCTGGGAGGGGGCTGGTAGCCAGGCCACTAGAGGGGCCATATGGGGATACAGCAGAGGTCCACCCCATGTGGGCCAGAACCACACTTGCGTCCCAGAGTCCCCATGGGCTGCGTGCCTCTCCTGGGCTCCAACGTGCTCTCACCGCCTCCCCAGCTGGCCTGCGGATGAGAAGCCAAGCCCGGCTTCCCACAGGCTTGGTTAAAAACTGGATCATATTTTTCTCAGTAAATTTAGATTTTTCTCCAAGGAAAGGAAAGAACATATCAGAGAAATTACTGGAGTTCCAGCCGGGACCATCACCGCAGAGTCTCAGATAAGCTGAGAGGTTCAGCTTTGGTCGGTGAGTACCTCCCCCTCCACGGGGGAGACTAGAGGTTTCTGAGCCTGCAGACCCCAGGCCAGCACCACACCCTGCTGAACGGAAGTCGGCCCACAGACACACAGAGCCCAGGCCCCTCCCCTGATATAGCCCAGGCCTCGGTGCCATTTGCCTTCAGTGACCTCACGTGGCCTTGGGGCCGGAGAGTCAGGCCCACCTGGACCACCCTGGCTGAGCAATGCAATTGAAGAAACAAGAGCAGGCCCCTGACCCACTGGAAAAGGGATGAAAGAGGAAGATACTGAGAAAAGTCTGGAGGAAAAAGCAACCTGCTTCTGATCAAGAAAAGTGAAGGAAAGGCCCCTAAACACTAGGAGCGCTGTTTGTTAAGAGCTCAGTTTCCTGATCCATACTTTCCTGTGCTGTCTTTTTGTCCGACGTGGGTCCTCACTGTCCAGCCAGGCAAGCTCAGTCCATCTGCCTCTATGTCCCACCTGAGGTCCCCATTGGGGTTGGTCCTTCCTCCTTACAGCATTAGCTAAGCTTGAGGCTGCCCGGTCCTCTGCCTTGCTCTCTACCTGCTCCGTCCCCTTCTTACAGCTCAGGATTCTCCAGGGACCCTATCCTGATTTGGATTGTTTTCAGCTTCCCCTGACCTCATGTTAATGATTCCCAGTTGTCTTTGGTGCCATAACCTTTATTACGATGCTGTTGTGTGGGCTAAGTCACCAGGGTGGCCTCTGTGGGGGTCGGAGACAAAGGTGAGCTGACTGAGGATGGACACCACCCCACCACCTCCCTTCTCTGCTGCTGCTGCCGTCTGTTGTGTCATTGCAGGGCCAGGAAGCAAAAGCATCCCTTTACCCTAAGGGTCCTGTGGGGCCCCTTCACCTCTGCCCACATCCCAGGCTCTGCCCAGGTCGGACTGTCTGCTGTGGCCAGGTCTGGGCTCCCATGTGAGTGAATGAATGAGTCTTCTCAGGAAGCCTGTGTCTTCCCACCTGTTGTGGACTGAACTGTGTCCCCCAGATTCATATACTGAAGTCCTAATTCTCAACGTGGCTGCATTTGGAGATGGGCCTTTGAAGAGGTAAATACAGGTGATGAGCTCATAAGGGTGGGGCCCTAATTCAACATGACTGGTGTCCTCACAAGAAGAGGAAGAGACACCAGGGACACACATGCTCAGAGGAAAGGCCATGTGAGGACACAGCAAGAAGGCAGCCACCTGCAAACCGAGGAGTGAGGCCTTACCAGAAACCGACCCCTAGGCACCTGGATCTCGGACTTCCAGCCCCCAGAGCTGAGAAATAAATGTCTGTGGTTTAGCCAGCGGTCAGAGGTATTCTGCCCAAGCTGGCTAAGGTACTGCCTGCTTTCCCATCCAGCTCCAAGAACTCTGTCCCTCTCCGTCCTCTGGGCTGGACATTCAGTCCAGGCCGGCTTCACCCCTCATCCGACCAGATCGTGGACTGGAGGGTGAGGGCGCGAGGCCCCTCCCGACACAGGACACACACCTCTCAAGGAACAGGGCAAAGTCGGACATTATTTCAAATTGCTGTGAATGAGTCTGGACCAGAGTCCAGAGAAAGGAGATGTTCTCTGCCTAGGCCCCCCACACCACTGGGGGGGTCCGGACCAGAATGATGACTATTCACCAGCATTCTGTAAAACAGCATGTGCTGCTTCCAGAAAATCACACTGCGGAGAAAAAGGCTGTTTTCCAAGAACTGCTGACCACTCCCTGATGCCCTTTGGCCAGGTCGGGCATCACTCAGTCTCCAAATCGAGGAAACCTATGTTTCTCTCTTAGTCACGACCTCCGTGCCGGAGACACATGGATGAGTGGGGCATTTCACTGGTAAACAGTGGCCGCAAACGTCCTGCTCCCTCCACTGCGTCTATGCAAGTGATCAGAGATAAATGACACCAGCAGCAAATAACAGTAAGAGCTGCCATCTGTCCACCTCCTAACCCGTGACTGCATAATGCTGAGTGCTTCTGGCGTGTCACTTCCCTCGGTCCTCACCACCACCGTGGAGGGAGGTCGCCCAACTGTCCCCACTGTCTGGATGAGGGTGCCAAGGCCACATGGCCTGTAAATGGCAAAACCAAGGTTCGAGCCCCATCCTTCCGACTCCAGGGCTCCAGCCATGACCGCTCTGCTAGAGACGCCTTCCCACACAAACGCCCGGCTTCCCCGTGAGCCTGCAGGCGGCAACGGCGCCAGGCCAGTGCCCACCCCCTCACAGGCTGGTCTGCTATTATTATTTATACAGAAGTTCCCTCCTTCCCACCCTAGATTATCGGCTCTTTCCAGGCTCTTTATCATCTTTTCTGCTTTACGTGGTGCTTTCAAGTAGATGCTTGATAATAAGTTTGTTAAGGGAAAGCCTCTAAACTAGCACTCAGATGTGAACCAAGCCTGGCGTCGGGTTGACCGGTCATTTAGGTGGGTGAGCTGTGCCCACAACTCACACCCTCCACCCAAAGGCTCAGCTCCCAGACCTCTCCTCCTCTGGGCTGTCTGCGTCTCTTTGCAAGGACACTGTTAGCTCTGCCTGTTGTTCATCCTCCTTTCGTGGCTTCTGCTGGCCTGGATGTGCAATGTCCCATCTCCTTTACCAGATGGCTTCCTGAAAGGCCTGGCCCCTGGGACAGCATCCAGGAAACCCAGTGCTCCAAATATTTACTGAGCACCTACTAAGAGCTGGGGACCATGGGAACTGGGGATCCCGAGATGACCAAGACCTGATCCCTGCCCCTGGGAGCTCGCCGGCTCAGGAGACCACAACCACTGAAGGATCTAGGGTCCAGGGTGCTGTCCTGCCCTCTCCAGCTCTCTCCACAAATAGGTGCCCAGAGCCACTAGAGGCAGACAACCAGAGAAGGCTTCTGGAAGGGGCTGTCAGAGTCAAAGAACCAGTAAGAATTAGCCAGGAAAAAAAAGGGGAAAAACCCAACACTTCTCAGCCTGGTTCTGAGACCGCAGGTGTCAACGAAAATGCCGATTCCCAGGCCCCTTCTCAGACCCTGCATAACCTGTCCCTTAACAAGAGGTCCAGGTCATTCTGAAGCATGGCAGAGTCTGAGGAGCCCTGGCACCAGGGCTGGAAGCCCCCAGCCCCAAAGCCCCCAAGTATACCGTTCTTTCATGCTTCTCACCCCGAGTCCTGAGCATTAGGGCCTGTGCCCGATGCCTGACTTCACTGTTGGTTTGTTTGCTTTTGCCTGGAGGGTGGGGGAGAAAGCTGGGCAGAATGCCGAGGGGTGGGGCATCCTTCCTTGGGCTCAGGTTGCCTTAGAGGCTGTGGGGCATCAGCCTTTGACACCCTGAGTCAGACCCCACAGTTCAGACTCCGTGCCCACCCTCTCCCCACACGCTGGTGGGAATTTTGACCAACTTGGTTGGCTGATGGCTGAGCCTTGTGCTCAAGATGCTCAGCCCCTGTGCAGCCCACAGACCCAAAGACCTGCCAGAGGCCCCTGGGGGCCTGAAGCTGCCCTGGCTGCTCAGGTGAGCTACCCCCAACCTCCTTGGGGGTGTCAGCAGGAGCCGGCAGGGTGTCCTCCATCAGAGGCCACATCTGCTCTCTGCTTTGGGCCTTCAGAGTCCTACTGTAGCCAGCATCACCACCCCCACCCTGGGGTGGACCTGCATCCTCGTTCTGCCAGGTCTTGCTTCCTGTGTGGTCTGACTGTTCAGCACAGCGCTCTCCTTGCTTCTGAGGCTGAAGGGGGGTGGTTTGTACACACAGGCACAGAAGTGACTCCAAAAAGGCTTTTAGTTAAGAAGCAGCCCCTAGAGCATCTCTTTCTTCCACAAAAAATGATGATGAAGTTGGAGTCCAGAGCCCATGCCCCGACCTGCCTCAGTGTGGTCTCCTGTCTGTGCGGGGAATGCAAGGAGGGCTGGGACTCAGGGACTCCCCGGGGGCCTTGGCATCACATGGGTCATGACAGCTACTCCTGAGGTTGCTGTGAGACTAGGGGCCAAATATTAAATGTGAGTTGGCATGCAGGCACTGGGGCTCAGTATGCTCCCTCTGAGCTGCCCAAACCCCAGCGTTAGCAAGCTCACACACATCACAAGCCAATTATCACGTTTTCTCAAGTAACGTCGGGGTTGGAAGAACTTTTTCTTCTGTAATTCTGTTTTCTCTGAATTTTATGAGGTGCAAGTTATTTATTCGATAATCTATTTTTAAAATGATAAATGCTAACACTGTCACCCTGTTAAAATAGGTACAAGTGCTTGCTTTCTAAATCAAACACAACAGGAGAGATCCGATGTTCTGGGTGACGGCTATGGTTCACCTTAAAGCATGGGGCAAAGATCCTTGCCCCTCCCCAATATGGGACTCATGTGCTGAATTGTTAGGATTTATCCTAAAGAGACAAATATATTATTCAATGAAGCTTGGTAAATAAAATAACAATCACGACAATTTTCTGATAGAGGTACATCATTTTAAAAACCATAAGTAATTTCCTTCTAAAATGGACAGTTTTCTTTTGGAAAAAAAAAGGAAAGTACATTTAAGTTCTAAGTTGTGAAAACAAGTTGAAAAGCTACAAAAATACAACTCTGAACTCAGAGGCTGTGCAGAATCAGACTGCGTTATACCAAAACGTGCTAGCAACCTGGGAAGTCCCCTCCCTCCCGGTTCCCAGCAGGATGAGGCGGGAGGGCCTGTGCAGGCATGCTGGGGAGGGGCAGTCACCAGTGCCAGCCTGGGCGGGTCACCCCCCGGGAAGGTACGTGTATCCCTGTTTCCGTGGAGATACTCAAAATACCATCTGCTGCTCTCTTTTTGAGCTCTGCACACCCCGCTCAGCAAGATCAGGGACCATGGGGAGCATGTCTTTCTCTATCTGATCTGGGGACACAACCCATGCCAGCCACAGAAGCGACACTCCAGGGACAGTACCTCCAGGTTGTCCTTTATGTCTCGTGACACTGGTGTCCAGTGTGGTGTGAATCCAGTACTGACTGCCTGGTGCTTTGTCGCCAGGAGTGACTGTCCCCACCCCCCAAGTGAACACCCGACTCTTTCTCAGCTCCCTCCTTCCTAACTTTGTAATTTGAATATCTGTCTAGTTATTTCCTCCAACCATTGTGTTCTCAAATGGTAATTCAAAAACCATTCCAGACAGGAGGGTGGGAACCAAGAGTTTCAGAATAAGTTAAAAAATAAAAAGTAAACCAAGAAAAGCCTACATAACCTCTAAGATAACACTTTCCAGTTTCAGCTGCCTAATTTTCACTTTAAAAAGGAGGAGGAAACATACAATTCTGCTCTTGAATCCTGATTCTTCAGTGATTGATTAAGACTGAGGCCAACCAAAAGGCCATCACACAGGGGTATTTTCCTCGTGTGAACAGTCGTTCTTTGGGACCTGCTGCTTTTGTAGCTAAAGAAAGAATAAGTGAAAAGATGATCCAGTAGGGTAGTCACTGATTTGGAACATAAAATCTGAAGATCTCAGCCTTGTGCCCATTGCCAGATATTAACAAAACAGAAACTCACATGAAGCTCTTTAAAATAAGTATGAAAAGTCAGTTTACAAAGACTCAGAGCGAGATGCACTGAAGTCATGTGCTTGTGTTACTCACTCCTGCACATGACGGCATTTATGGTTAGGTCATCCCAGTTTACTAGATACCTTGATCTGATCCATTGGAAATGACAAAAATGTGATTTATTAAATATCTTTATTTTCTATGCACACTCTCCTACACACGTAATATTCTCTCCTGCCCTTTAAAAATGTAATATATCATGATTATTCACCTATTTCATTTTTTGAAAGGATGTTTTTCAGTATTTGTGTCCTTGTCCAGCTGTACACTGCCTTACTAGGTAATTCCCTACTATTGGGCATTTAGAATTCTTCCTCCATCCTTTCCCTAATTTTTGCTTGAATGGACATCCTAAGAAATACTTGTGCACGTTTCTGATGACTTTTCAAGATAAATTCCTAGAAACAGAAACACTAGACAGTGTACATATTCTGATAAAAGGGTTTTGATACAAATACTGCTACACTCTTCCCATCGCCTGCACTGGGGAGTACTCATTTCAAAATCCCCCCAACACTAGGATTTAAATATATTTTTATTTAAAAGTCTCTGCCATTTTGAAATGCCGGTGCCTCCGTGTTGCTTGAATTTGTACTTCTTTGATACCAGGGAGTTTGATTTTCATATTTTTCCTTTTTTCATTTAATCATGGGCCACTTTTTCTAAGAGAATTGTCTTGCCCGTTTTTCCTTATGGTGCTCAAATGTTCATATTGATAGAGCTTTCTCACTAGTGGAAATCTGGGTTTTGCTCATGTGCAGAAAGCCAACTAATTTCCGCATGTTTATTTTATAATCCACCACTTCCTTGAACTGCCTTATTAGATCCAGTATTTTTCACTCCCTCAGATTTTTAAGTAGGCAACTGTCGCTGGCAGCTAGGGGTGGTTTTGACTTTCCTTCTTTATAGCTTTATCTCGTTCCTTTCCTTGTCTCGGTGCACTGGCCAGAGGTCCCAGAGCAACCTCAAGCATTAGAAAGCATCACTGTCTTGTCTTTATTGCCTCCAACAATCCTTCATCAAGTAAGATGTTGGTTATAGATCTGAGCTAGTCTTTATACATTTCAGAACATCTCCTTCTGAATTTTGTTTTGATGGAAATGGAGGTACTACTTCTCTTGTCAACCTCTTTGAAGATCAGGGTATTTTTCTCCTCTGATCTATTAATTGGATAAATTTTGGTTCCATACATTATACCATCTTTGCATTAGTTTATGTGCTCAATGTTATTCTTTTAATGTATCTCCAGATCCCATTTTCTTAAGTTTTATGTAAAATTTTGCCTTAATTCACAGCGAGACAGATCTGTTTTATTTTCTGGGGTGGGGGGGGAGTACTTAACAAAATGAAGACATCTAACTCTTTTTACAATGTTTCGGTTTTAAATTAACACACAGTGAGCAGTGGGGAGGGTATAGCTCAAGGGGTAGAGCACATGCTTAGCATGCACAAGGTCCTGGTTCAATTCCCAGTACCTCCCCTGAAAATAAATAAACCTAATTCCCTGCCAAAAAAAGTTAAAAAAAAAAATTACAACACACAGTGAAATTGACCTTTTGGGGAGTGTACAGTTCTATGAATTTTGACACATGTAAAGATCCCCGTAACCAACACTACAACCAGGATTCACAACAGCACCATCACTCCAAAAACCTTGTGCTATCCCATTCCTGTGCCAGGGTCCCCTCCCCCCCCCGCACCTCTGGCAATCGCTGATCAGTTCTCTGTCACTATAGCTTTGTCACATTCAGAATGTCATATAAGTGGAACCACACACTATGTAACCTTTCTGACTTCTTTCAGTCAGCAAAACTTTTCAGAGATTCATCTGAGTTGTGTGTATCAATAACTCATTTCTTTTTATCACTAAGTCGTATGCCATTGTATGGATGTTCCAGCATTCGTTTATCCATCTCTCTGTTAAAAGACTCTTGGGTTGTTACCAGTTTTTGGCAATTAGGAATGGAGCTACTATAAACATTCATGTACAGGTTTCTGCGTGAACATAGGTTTTGGTTTCTCTAGAGCTGTGGTTCTCAACCAGGAATTATTTTTGCTCCCTGGGGGACATTCAGCTAGTCTAGAGACATTTTTGGTTATCACAACTGGAGGTAGGGGTGCTACAGGCATCTGACTGCAGAGGCCAGGGATGCTGCTAAACTTTGTCTCCAGGAGAGCCCCCCACAACAAAGAACGATCCAGCCCCAAATATCAGTCGTGTTGCTGTGGAGACGCTGCTCCAGGTAAATACCCAGGGTTGGGCTTGCTGGGCTGTAGGTAAGTGTACGTCTTATTCTATGAGATACTGCCAACAATTCTCCAGAGCGGCTGTGCCATTTTGTAACCCCATCAGCAATGCATAGGAGCTCCAGCTGTTCCACATCCATACCAGCACTGAGTCTTGTATTTTAAGGTTTTTTTTAGCTGGTGAGTATTATTATCAGTGCTAAGAATTTTGTTTCTGTAGGTTCCTTGAGATTTTCTACGTAGACAGTCATATCATCTGTGAATAGGGCAGTTTATTTCTAACTTCCCTAGAGACTTCCTCTTTAACTCAGAGATTACACAGAAATGTGCTGCTTGATTTTCAAGTGCTTAGAGATTTCCTGTTACCTTTATGTCATTGATTTCTGGTTTAATTCTATTATGGTCAGGTCATACTTTGTATGATTTAAATTCTTTTCAATTTGTTGAAGTGTGGCATGGTCTACCTTGGCGAATGTTCCATGTGCACTTGAAAAAAATGTGTATTCTGCTACTGTTGAGTGGAGTGCTTTATAAGCATTAATTAGTTCCACTTGGTTGATGGCATTCACTTCTTACATTCTCTTACATTTTATGTCTCCTAGCTCTACCGATTACCGAGAGCAGAGTGTTGAAGGCTTTATCTGTAATTATGGATTTTGTTTTCATGTGTATGTGCTCTAATGATCAGATTTGGTTACTAATATAATGTTACCTTCAAATAATTTGTATGTTTCCTTCTTTTCTGTCTTAAGACTAGGGGTCAGCAAACTACAGCCTGGGGCTGGCCACATATAACTGTGTAACATTTCATTGAAACATAGTCCTGTCTGTTCCTTCACACGTTGTCTGTCTGCTGCTGTGACATTACAATGGAGAGCTGTGTGGTCGTGAAGGAGGCTGTGTGGTCCACAAAGCCTGAAATATTTACTGTCTGGTCCTTTAAGAGAAAGTCTGACAATCCCTGCTCTAGACTTGCACTCACCAATACGTTAGCAACATGTGGTTTGATTTAAATTCATCTGTACTGAGTAGAATTGAACGTTCAGTTCCTCAAGTGCACTCGCCACTTGTCAACTGCTCAGCAGCCACATGTGACTAGTGACTACTGGATATAGAATGTTTCCAACATGACAGAAAGCTCTGCCAGACCAGCAGTGTTTCTGGGCTACTGGAAGCAGCACTGGACTCCTCTGTGCTTTGACCATTTGGCACAACTCAGTCATTTGGGTGCAACATCTCTTTTGCAGATGGTATATTTTGGTGGGTTTTTGATTTTGAGTCAATTTTTGGAGTTTATGTATTTCCTAGAAAATCATTCCTCTCACCAAGACTTTTACATGGTAGCTTTTGGATCTTGACCCTGTCTGCTTTCTTTACGAGTGTGGTTGAATGTGTGTTTCCCCTAATGTCTCAAGCTGACATCTTAATTCATTTAACTTTGTATTTATTCCTTATTTAATAATTAACGCATGCTAGGCTGTGAATTTTTCTCCAAAGGCAGCTGTGGCAGCGTTCCGTATGTTTTTAGACGTAGCATCCTCCTCATCGTCTTTGAAATAATCTGTAATTATAAAATTGACTTTCCTATCTCAAAAGTTAGGAACACTTTTAAACATTTCTGATTTGAGGTTTTGGCATTGTTTCAATTTGTTTTCTTGTCTTGCTGCATTGTGGTGAGAGATTACAGCCTATACAATTTTCATAAATATCTATCGAGCTTTTACTTATGGCTTTATGTCTGACCATTTTTTGGTGGTATTTATGGACACCAGAAAATAAAATTTTGCATCTCTTTAGAGCAGTGCTGTCCAACAGAAATAAGGGAGTCTCATACACAATTTGAGATTTTCTAGTAACCACATTAAAAAAAGGTGATAGGAAACAGGGAAATTTTGCTATATTTTATTTAGTCCAATATGCCCAGAATATTATGTCAATGTGTAATGAAAATTCACTAATAAGATAGTTTACTTTCTTTTTCTTTGCTTCGGTGCATATCGGACACACAGCACATCTCAATTAGCACTAGCCACATGTTAAGTGTTCAACAGCCCCATGTGGCCAGAGGCTACTGTAGTGGGCAGCGCAGCTTTAGAGGGTACAAAGTTTAGTAAAAATATTTTGCCAACCTCATTATTTTTTTCAGATTCCTTATGTCCCTGTTGTGTTCCACTCCTACAGAAACAGGGTAGCACGTAGGGCAATGTCTGCTCACCTTTCTGACGGACTCTGCTCTATTTGGCTGCCAGTTCAGGATATTTTATAATAATTAATTTTTCACTGTAAAGGGCACCTCTTGGGAATGGCTTTCCTAATCCTACAACATCCAGAAGATTAGTTTTATATAAATAAAAAGACTGAGATTTTCTATAAAAATGAATTATATGGAAAAAATACCACAACTGGAGAAGGCAAGTTAAGTGCTTGATCAGTGTCAGTCTGGTTGCCAGCTCTTCATCTGTATTAATTCATTTGATCTCAATACCCCTGTGACGCAGTTACTATGAGCATTTCAATTTTACAGATAAGGAAGCAGAGGCACAGAGAGGTTAAGAAACTTGCCCAAGGTCACACAGCTAAGAAGTAGCATATCTGGGATTCAAACTTAGGCAGTTGGGCTCCAGTGCCTGTATGCATAACCTTGGGCTGTATCATCTCCCCCACATTTTACTGTGGGAGAAAACATTTGAAACATAAAAAAAATACTATCCAGAATATGTAAAAAACTGCTATCAATCAAGAAGACAAACATAAACAACCCCATAGAAAAAAAGGGCAAAGGATAAGAACAGGCAATTCATAGACAAAGAAATGGAAACAGCCAATAAGTACAAGAAAAGATGCTCAATTTGCAAGTCATCAAGGGCAAGTAGGTTAAAACAAGATATGATTTTTCATCTAACAGATTAGAAAACAAACTTACGGTTACCAAAGGGGGAAGATGGGGAAGGGATAAATTGGAAGCTTGGGATTAACAGATACACACTACTGTATATAAAATAAACAAACAACAAGGACCTACTGTATAGCACAGGGAACTATATTCAGTATCTTATAAAAACCTAAAATGGAAAAGAATCTGAAAAAGTATATGTATGTGTGTGTGTGTATATTTATATATATATATCTGAATCACTTTGCTGTACACCAGAAATTAACACAACATTGTAAATTAACTATGTTTTTAAAAATAGAGCAAAAATTAAGAAGTTTGATAACAGGGCTAGGAGGGTGCGTGAAGATGGCCTCTCTTGCACTGCGGAAGTCATGTGCAATTTGACTGCCTTTTTGAATGGCAGTTTGACAGTACCCACCACCATGTAAAATGTACTTCACTTTTGACCAGCAATTCCACTTCCAGGCCTCTGTCCTATAGCTGTGGTCTCCTCTGAGCACGATGATGCAGGCACACAGCTCTCCTAACCCAGCTCCCCATGTCCAGTGGGCCCAGGTCAAGTGCACTGTTTCCCTGCAAAGCCACATCTGCTGAGGGTCGGGGCACAGGCTGCCTGCCCTCCGGCCACCTGCATGATTCTCTCCTCACCTGTGAGCCCTTGTGTTTGTCCCCAAACTTATTCAAGTCAGTTGTACTTGCTGCGCTATTATGTCTTTTAATGATACAAATGAAGGAATTTTCAGTGCAAAAGGAGTTGTTTTTATGAAAAGTAAGCTGAAAGCTCTAAGAGGCCAGTCAAAGGCAAGTTGCTAAAAAACCAAACCCAAAATCAAACTGCTCTTGAATAAAACAAGTATAAAATATGGGGGGAAACAAAGATCTGTAAGATTCTGCACTTAGGAGTCTTCACAAGTGTCTCAAGTCCAAAATCACATGGTGCATGACTGTAATTTATAAGGAGAGAGAAAGTGAACACAGCGGGTCCTCCAGTGAGAACCCAGGAGACAAGAAAAGGCCTGCGCGTGTGCATTGTTCCCATTTTTTCTTTAAACAATGAAAATGCATTGATGAGTCACTTATTTAATTTTAAAACTTTAAAAAATAAGGTGATACCTTTAACATACAAATGACTCATTGTTCCCTGTGGTAACTTGTCTTGCCTTGAATTCTAATCTGTATGATAATATAGTGGGTTTAGTCTTCTAATCAGTTGGATAATTTCTGGCTTTCAATGGAGGATTTAGGCAATTTACATTTATGGTGCTATTCCTCTACCACCTTATTTTATGCTATTTGTTTTTTGTGCCTTTTAACTGTTTGCTTTCCTTTTCTTACAAGAACCCTGCCTTCTCTGCTTTTGGCTTGTTGTTATAGGAGGTTTATACCATGTTCTAAGTTCTACTGGGGTTTAAGCTTTCCAAAGTATTTTAACTTTATTTCTCGAATTATCAAGGTAAAAAAATAGACTTACTGTGGTCATTGTTTCAACATGTATGGAAGTCAAATCATGCTGTACACCTTAAACTTACACAGTGCTGCAGGTCAACTGTATCTCAGTAAAACTAGAAGGAGTAAGTTAGGGACGGTGGCTCTGTCTGTGGCTGGTGGAGCCCCTGGGTCTCTCAGGTAGGAGGGACGGCCAACTGCAGGGGGATTTCTCCATGGCTTCCAGCGCCTTCCTCATGGCTGCTTTCAGTGGCAAAGCCTGAGGAGCTTTACTCAATCTGGCTCCATCTGCCTATGGAGATCCCCCTGACTGTGTACCTTCACTTTTGATGGGGAGCATGGTCCCTTACATCCCCTCACCAGTCTCTTCATGAGAAACTGGGAGGAGCCCAGTTGGGATGACTAGACGAATGACATCGGAAATTTCATAATAAAAAAAAACCTCCCGCGGCATCCGTTTACAAATCGACGCTCATGAGTCATGAGGGATGTCAGAGTTTAAGCCCATCTCTCCTGAGTCTACTGGGCAGGATGCAGTGAACCTTGGGTGACCCTTCAAAAATCAAGTGTTATCAAGACTTCTCGAGGAGCAAAGGCATCGTACCAACCGAGCCTGGACTAGATGACCCCACTCGGGAGATGTTCTCAGCTTTGGTCATTACCTGTGAGCACAGTTTGCAGTTTTGCCTTTTAAATAAACAAGAAGAGCAAATGCTTCCATAGAGTCGTGAGCAGAAGAATAAGGAGTTAAAGAAGGACAGAACATCTGGAGTCAGGACTGCAACTAGGAACAAGTTCAACGTCGAGCTTGAAGGAGCATGTGAATGAGGGTGGGGAGGAGCGTGAGAGGGCAGAGAAGATAAAATTGGACTGAACAAGTTAAAAGAAAAAACCCAAATCTCTTCATTTTTCCCCTCTGCATCCACTTTTTACCTTTCGGCATGAACACACACCTGCACGGTCACCCTTTCTGGCCACTGCTCTCACTCCTTACTATGGACCAGACTTGTCTCTGTACCACAGATTTCCTTCTACACCCAAATAATCTTGGTTCAGATAAAATGAACACTTAGACTTCTTAGCTACTCATTTCTGTCACCGTTCATGTTTTACGAATTATTTCTCCCCGCCAGCAACAAACCATTAGGCAACTCCGTGATTCTGCCTCAGCCTAACTGACCGGCAAAGTCTGCCTGGCCCATCAGTTGAAGGGGGAAGAGACAAAAGTCCCAGAGTTCCACCCCATTTCAGGAGGGGTGGGGATGCCAAGGGTTTTCTTTCAGAGCCCCACTCATCCAAGGTTCAAGCGACTGCAAAATGAAGATGAGGGATCAGACTGCGAGTGAAAAGTGAAGCCCAGATGACTGCAGTCAGTTCACGGTCTAAATGAGTTCAGCGTCACCTACTGCATGAGCGTTCACGCGCACCACGGAAATACCCGACAGCAACAGCAATGAAGGTTAGAGAATGCACTCATACTACCTGATGGAACAGCCATGCTGAGGACACTCCACATTGGAGCTGAGCTATCCTAGAAGGTAACTAGGTATTTTTCGTTGCCTGTGAAATAACATGAATTTTCTTGCATGTTCTGGATGGATGTACCCTGCCAGTAATTCTTCTGGTGAGCCAGCCTGGGAGCTTCACCTCACAAAGGAAGCCTCACTCATGTTGGTTAAAACACCTGTACCTTCTGAACGGAAGCTCCCACCCCAGGGCAGCCCATTACCTCCTGCAGTTTGATCTCCTCTGGCTGGAGGATGTCCAGCACCCCGCTGCTCTGAATCTCAGGGAGATCTTGCCAGAGGTTAAATCTGGAGTGGGGGTTACTGAGCAGGCAGATATGGGGCAGAGCCTTCCTCTCCGGTGGGCTTGCCAGCTCCTCCTCCTCTTCTTCCTCATCCTCCTCCGGTGTCTCCTCGCTGGTGGGGGACCCATCGGCACTGCTTTGTATTTCTGCATCCTGTTGTCTCCTGGTTTCAATTTCTTGGAGAGTTGATTTATCTCGGTATTCCTGATACAGGAGCCCTGAAATCAAATCAAATTGCACTGGAGACATGAAAAAGATTTCAGTTGAAGATCCTTCCAAATCACTAAGTCAAGGCTTTGGATTTCTATCAAGGGCAAATGCTCTGCCTGTGAATGCACACAGGAAGCCAGACCTGCACAGGTCTCAGGAAGGGGCTCAACCACCGAATAAACTGCCGTTGTCTTCATTTCTCAGGAAGGATCAGCATGCATACATTTTTTTTTTCAACAAAGAATAAAGAACAGATTCAAAACGCAGTCACACAAATATATGCTTTTCGCACACATACTCGGAAAACAAGAATCTGCAACTTGACGTGTTAATAACCAATGTGCGCAGAGTTGATGGAAATGTCCCAATTATGTTTCAGTATCCCAACAGGATGCTTCTCAAAGCCTTAAAGGCTTCAATATTAAAACTCAAGTATACTCATTTGTGAAACGGGAGTAGTTGTAAATTCTCATTTTGAAGGAAAAACCAATATTTCATCAACCTTATGATTCAAAAGGGAAACATTCCTTCTCTGCTTTCACAGCTTCAGACTTACTTCCCTGACCAACTGTATTTGAAATAAATGCTTTCTAAGTCTCCGAGGAGATTTGGGGGTACAGAGGAATCAGCAAAAATGTAGCACCCCCACAGGGAAAAACTCATTTCGGACATCCTGGCTTCAGGGCAGAGGGATGGTCTGTCCACACGGGAGCAGCAGAAAAAGCTTCAGCAGCAAGGGGGTTCTGGGCCCAGGGAGAGGGGAAGCGGGGCTGGGATAGGGAAGGGGTCCTGCTGGCAGTGAGGCTGGGAGAAGAGGAGGGTCACCCCAAGGGTCTTGTCTATCCTACAGGCAAAAGGGAAGTGCCAAGAGACCTCAGGTCAGCAGCTCTGGTCTACATCTTAGGAGGCCCCTGGAAGGGAGAAAAGAGGCTGTTCTCTTTCTTCCAAAAGAGCAATGATGGAGGCCTGAACTGCGGTGGTGGTGGAGGGATGGGGCCGTGTGCCTGATTCAGGGACAGGTGTAAGGGGGAACACGGGTGCCGGTGGTTGGCTGGTGCTGGGTTATAAATGATATCTGGATGACCAGTTGGCAAGAGGGTCTGGTGGCTCTATTCAAGGAGACAGGGAACACAGGAGGGATGGGGCATGGGGTGGTGGAGAGATCCAGGTGCACCTAGGGGTACTCAGGTGGAGAAAACCAGTGAGCAGCTGGACTGATCTGGAGTCTGGGAGAGCGGCTGGGGCCCCTTGATATATCTGTCTACAAAACAAAGATGATTTTCCCAGGAAAGTTCTAACAGGGATAAATGTACCACTTATAAAGCACTTTCTCATGCAATGCAGTACAAATATTAGCTATTATTCCTCCTTTAATTGTTAAACATATCTAAACAGTACAAAAAAGGAAGGGAAAAAACCAGACTATCTGTGAAATCCTGAATGTGTCTGGATAAATAATATTCATAATTTATAAATAGCAGGAATCCAATAAATCACCCATGGATTAAATCAGTTAGCTTCATATATGCCATAATATAGAATTAGAAAGCCTTTATGCAAAGTATAGCATTTACTTAAAAAAAAATAAGATCCTGTGATTTTACAATGCTACGATCCAGCAGATTACAACATGGAGTTAACTTGACAATGGAACGAAAGAGAAAACCTAAATCTATGCTAAATGCAACCCAGACTGAAGATCTGTAAAGACAGAGGTTTAAAGTCACTACATACACTGGTTCAGTCACAACATAAGATATAACTATTGCTGCCAACATGGAATCCATTGTTCTCCTATGATTCTGATACTGTGTTTATGGAGGTTTAAAGAAACCAGGATTCCACGAGTTGACTTGGATTCACTTTTCAATGCTTAGCAGGGTGTCTCCCACATAGTAGGTACTCAAATATTTGTTGAATTGAGCACCTTTAAAAAATGCAGTTCCGAAGGTTCACAAAAGTATCTAACCAATTTGGCGTCTTTTTGAACGTTCAAAAATATATCTTATGTATGTTAGATGGCATATGCAAATCATGGGTCAGCATGCTGGGTAAACCATTGGTAAAAGCTGTCTCCAGTGTCTCACATGATGGTGTGACACATGTGCTGAAAAGACAGAAATATCAGCATTGTGGATAGTTGGGTTGAAAATTGTATTTCTAAAATCACATTGTGGCTGCCTCTCCTCTATCCCTTCACATCCCTTCTTCCCATCTGGCAGGGTGCTGACCCATTCTGTGCTCAGGGAAGTGGGTGAATGCTGACTGATCAAAATCTACCACGATCGTTCCCTTCCCCTTGCCACTTCTGGGTTTAGACATGAGCATGAAACACGACCTATGGAGAGTAAGGCAGCATTTTACATCTTTGAGAAGAACTTCTCAAAAAGATATCCCTCCCCAGTAGACAATTGAAGACAAACTGCTCTTTTCTTTTTGGTTTTTACACATGGCTGTTTTAGGATGTGATGCATGGAGTCATGGCAGACATCTTGTGACATGAAGCCCAAATGCTGGGAATGGTGGAGGGAAAGGAGCTGGGTAGATTGCTTAGCTGAACGAACCAATTCCAGAACTTCTACTTCATTCCTGGACTCGTTAACTCAGATAGAATACTTCCATTTTTTAAGGTCATGGTTTTTTTGCTAGATACTCTATTACACTTGGCCAAAGACTCCCAATACAAGTAATTTTCTTAAAACTTCATACTTCTTTCTGAAGTCTTCAGAGTATAAATTTAAACACCAATTTTCCTACAGTGACTGTGATTACAAAGTTATCTGATGCACTGTGTAACCAATTTTCATAACCCGTTTTTTTATTAGCTTTAAAATTCAGATTACAAAGGAAATAGAGTAGCTTGACCTGAAGAACTATAATTATCTGATTAAATTTCTGTACTTTTACTATTTTGCACATTAAGTAAGCAAAATTAATTTTACTTGTAAAAGCTTGCACCTAGTATTATACCCATGCAGAATTAGAAGGCTCAGTTCCCCTCTCCCCTAATTAAAATGATCTATACCAGGTGGGCCAAGCTGCCTGGAGAAGAGGGCAAATTCCCGGCTCCTCTCGCCCCTGGAGTCATTCAAAATCTCTTTCTGAAGAAAATAATTTTTTTCTTTGAATCTTTCAGATAGAAACGTCTAAAGAGCAGGGGAATTCATTTACTTTTTAGTGAGCACCTTCTATGTATCAAGCATTTGTTGGGTGCCAGAGACAACCATAGTACACACACACACACACACACACACACACACACAAAATCACAGAGTCCCAGAGTCTATGATCTGTGGGGCCACTGCCACCGACAATGACAGCTGTATAGCTCCTCATGCATAGTCCTGGCACAATATTGTTCTGGCCTTGGTAGGAGCCATGCAAAATCAACACAGTCCACAAGATGTCTACAGGATGCCCACATAATCATCCCACTTTCCTTCCCACTTGATTCCACTGTGTCTTTAGGAACATGCTCCTTTCCTGATACCTGGCAAAGAATTCACTTCATTCACAGAGCTAAAAGCAGCTGGCCTGTTGTAGGAATCGGCCTGGTAATGGCCTGGAGTCTATGATGAAGGATGTGAGGAGGCAGCCTCAGTCCTGTGCTGTCATTCAACACATCTGTTGAGCACCTACAATGGATCCAGCCCAGGAGCCAGAAACACATATTCACCATCACACCAGCAGACAGTGGTAGACTATCTGCTGTCAGAGTGTCAGTCTCTACTGCAATTTACCAAAGAGGAAATTGAGGGTCACAATGAGCAGGTACCAGAGCTCAGGGCTCCTGACACCCAGACTTGAGCTTATGCCAATGACCCAATAGATCCAGCCCTCTCCAGGAAGGAGGTTTCCACATGCCCATATGCAGAAGGGAGCCTCTCTCTCTGTGAGGAGTCACAGATCTCCCCACCCCCATCCCGACTTCCTTCCTTGTCTAGACATCAGTCTTAGCCAGAAGACCCCTTCCAAGTGGGTGGACAGCAAGGCTTCCAGCACACGAAGAGGCCAAGATGGCCCTCCTTAATACAAGGGGCAACGTGGCAGAGGTGGAGAAAGGGATTTTCAGGAGTGTTTGTTCTCAGATCAGTCCGCTCTCCATCCCCCCAGCAAACAAAGGGAAAAGCCACCACCACCATCACCGTGACACACAGGGGGCCCGCTAGGAACAAAATTCCTGGAGTCAGCGCAGCTTAACAGCCTGCAGTGTGCGCTCCACCCTCAGCTTTGCAAGGGCTCAGCCTGCTCCTAGGGTTTAGTCCGGAATAAACCCCAGCCATGGAAGAGGGGGCCTGTCAGGAAAGGAAAGCCTCCCACAGGCAGGTCTCCTGGGGCAACAGAAGCTCCAATTCCATTCACAACACTTCATGTCTGTCTGAGCAGTTGGTATGGAGGACAATGATGATGTATTTAGAGAAGAAAATTTTCAAGCCAAAATTGTAATTTAATGAATAAAACTGATACTCTGATGATACTGAAGAACAAAAGATTTCTAAGCAGCGGTGGTACCATTTCCAAATAACTCTCATTACCTGGTCATGGCTGCCTCTGGTGACGAGGATGAGAACTAACTTAATGTCATCAGCAATGTTTGCCTTTTAAATCAAGTACCTGGGTTCTTGGGACGCCTTCTCAAGCCACTTTCTGCTTCTGCAGTGCAGGAGCTGGACATGCAGGCTGTGCCCCATACTTCTCAGCCAGGCTCCTGGACAAGCAGGTGTAGCCAGGCTTCCCTTCCTAACCCAGAGGCCTCTGCGGCTCCTGCTTTCTCTCTGCTTTACCCTTCCTTCCTCTGTGCAAAGTCTGCCACTGCTGCCCCTTCCTGAATCACACCAGTCGGCCCGGCCCTCTCCAGAAGTCCCTCTGCAGACTCCTCTCCCTTTCCAGGTCTTCCCCAGCGCCCCCGCCCAGGGTGGGGGCTCATGGAGCCTTCCCTCCTGCACCACCCATAAGCACCTCACCCCTGGACTTTCTGGCAGAAGAGACAAGGGGACAGAAAGCCCTCCCTAGGAAAGGGCTGAGCCAGTACACTCTCCAAGAGAGCAGGAAAGAAATGCATCTGCTAAAGCCCAATTACACAGCCACTAATAAAATGTGGCAGTTTTGCCTCTGGAACCACGTAGAACCAAATATGTCAATAATCCCCTTGTCAGATACATTTGCCCAAGAGAAATGTAACGGCATCCCACGAGCAGGCGAAACCTCAGGGTCCACCAGGAACCCACGTTTCCCGGGTGACGCCCCGCCGCCGGGGACACCCACCTATTTGCTCGATGAGGTTTCTCCAGGAGTCGGCGGGAATGGGGTGGATCATCTGCAGGGCCTCGGTGAGCGTGGTAGGGCTGTCGGCGAGGGCCGGGAACTCCTCGGGTGTGGCCCCATTTCCCGGGGTGGAGGACGACTCGCTACAAGAGAGAGGAGAGGCAGGGGCCGGTTATTTTTAAGCAACGACGCACCTCGCAAGTGGCGTCCGCACCAGCGGCCTTGGCCAGCTGGACCCTGCCTGGGATGTCCAGGCGGAGCGGCCGCAGCGGCCTCCGCCCCTCCTGGCCAGGCGGGCCCCACAGGCCCTTTTTGTCACCCCACCAGGGCGCGACCGTGTGATTCATTCCCACACCAGCCCGCCCAAACCTTCATGTTTTCGGAGCTCGCGGGCAGGCGTCGGAAAGTTGGCGCGCCCTGCCCGCTCCGCGGCGCCAACCGGCCGCCCCGACAAGTATCCCAGCCAGGAGCCCAGCGCGCGCTCCGCACCCCGCGCCGCTCGCTGTCACAGGGTCCCTGGTCCCCTTCGGGTAGCGATCCTCCCGACCCAGGGCCACGCGGCTCGGAGAAGGGGCACCGAGCTGGACGCGTGCGCCCAGGGCGCCCGGGAGGGGGCGCGGGAGGTGGCCCGGGGTGTTGACGGTCCGGCTGGGGTGCACCCCGGGCCCCAGGCGGCGTGCCCGCACGACAAGGGCCGAGGGAGGAGTGAGGGCCGGCGGGCCCCGCGGGGCCGGGGGCGTGAGACAGGCCGTTCGGGTCTCCATCGGGGGCCGAGGACGCAAGCTGGGGCCACCGGCGCGTGTTGGCGGCGCGCGAGGGTCGGGACGGCCGCTCGTCCTCACCTGCCGGGCAGGTGTCCCGCCGCTGAGTCGCGCGCGTCGCTCTCTGAGGTGGAGCTGTCGTGGTCCACGGCGCAAGCGGCGCTGAAGGCTGCGGCCAGCAGCTCCATGGGGGCCAGAGGCCGGGCGGGCGCTGGGGCCGAGTTGGGGGCCACTCTGGGGGCCCGGGGCCGGGCTGGGGACAACGAGCGGGCTGCCGAGCAGGATCGCTGCGCTCTCGGCTGGAGCCGTAGCTGCCGCCGCCGCCGCCGCTGCGGAGCGCTCCGGCAGGCGGACGGGCGCGCGCGCGCCTGGAGGCTCCCGGGGTTGCCACGGCAACAGGGGAGGCGGGAGGGGCGCGCGCGGCGGGGGCGAGTCCTGGCGGCAGCAGGGCGGGGGGAGGCTGGACTCCGCGAGACCTAGGCCCCGCGGGAGCCGACTGCGGCCCGGGACCTCCTGCCCGGCCCGCGCCTCCCTCCTCCGCCGCGGTCGCTCTCCGCCGGGGCAGGCGAGGAGGGCAGAATGGGTGGGGGCGGGCGAGCTGCGCCGTGGTCTTCCCGCCCCCTTCTCGCCGTCTTGTCGGACCCCGCCAGCTCACGGGGCGAACTTGGAAGGTAGGGGCAAAGTGACTCTGCTCCGCGCGCCCTTGAACCTCCACCTCGCCCACGCCGCCCATCCTCTGAGGTTCTTCACAGGGACCGACCCATTGACCCCCGCCTCTGCAGCCCTGGGCCCAGCCTCGAGGGACTCTCGAGGACGCCCGCTCCTGACCGACCTGACTGTGGAGAGGCGGCCAGCGCCGAGGCCTCTGCCGGTCGAGTCTGGCCGCCCCCAGCTACCCTGAGGCCCTGGCGGCCCGGTGTAGGTGTAGGGGAGCGAGCGGAGGAGAAACAGTGTTCCCAAACCTTCACCCTGTTTCCCTGCCCGGTCACATTGACTCTTGGAATCTGCACCTTGTGTTAGCTAGTTCATCTCGCTTCCAGATACGGAGAACAAGCAAAAATGAGAAATTGGAGTCGAGGGGAGCGTGAGTGGTCCCGTGTGATGTGGAAATCTAGCATGGAATATCTGACTGTATGGCCAGCAAGACAACTGGCGCAGGACACAACTCCTCAGTGTCCTTTTCTGAGGGGAGCCCCTCCACTCGCCGCTCTCGGCTACCCTGGGCGGTGCTGGGTGCCTCTCCCGGCCAGGGCCAGTTCCCGCCATCCGGAGTGGACCTGGGGGATGGGGAGTGCAGCGCAGACCAAAGTGGAAAATCTCCTCCTGCACCTTCCCCTGCACATCCCACCCACGGGGCATTTGTTTAAATGAATAAATTCCTTGTTTTTGGAAGCAAATATTCCTGGTGGGAGGGGTTCAGTTACTAGTTAGGAGGTTGGCTTTAATGCATTGCTTAGCCGCCAAAGTCGTGGTAAAGGGAGGGATGGGGCGGGAAAGGAGCGGAAGCTGCTTAGGAGGGGCCTTTTTTGCTTGGAGGGGAGCTCTGCTTCCCAGACTCCAGCTGGGGCCCCTGGTGGTCCCCTGCGCAGCCAATCTTACCCCAGCTCTGACTCCACAAACCGGTTCTTAAAGCTGCCTCTTAGCGCTAGTTCCCATCTAGGGGCTGGGATGGACAGGTCTGATCTCCTCTTGCCCTTGAGGCCTAAGAATATTTGCTTGCCTGTCATCTGGTCTTCTCTTTCCAGCCCATGCCCCTCCCTTCCTTGACTCATTCTAAGACTCTCCAGACAGCCCTCTCTTGAGCTCTACCCTGTCATGTGCCCACTGGCCACATCCACCCGAATGTGTTCTAAACACTCCACCAATGCACTGACATCCCCACCACCACCATAGCCAACCAGGAGGCCAGGCAGGACGTGAGAGCTAGCCTCAACATCTCTATACCTGCTGTCATCCCACCTGTCAGTGCCTCACTGAGCCCCCTGGATCCTCAGAGTCTTTCAGAGCATCCTCTCCTTGGTATTTGGACCTCTCCCCAGTCCATCCTTCTCTCTGTTCTCTTTCTAACCTAGGGGTCTGCTTTTGTCCCTCCCCTGCTTAAAACATCTGTTGGAGTCCCAACCCCTAGGGTTGAGGCCAGCCTCCTGGCTCTGTGATGGGCTCTTTACCAGATGCCCCACTCCCTGCCATCTTCCTCTGCTAGGACTGCCCAGCCCACCCCCCAAGTTCTCACCCTTCCTGGCTGCTGCTCCCTAGAGCGTCCCCCTACCCAGGCCCTTAACCCTGTATAACCAGCATAACCAGCAGCATTGCCTGTCACTATAATTCCCTGTGAATAGGGCTGTCCTCACACTAAGACATGGGCTCCTCCAGGGTGAGTACCCTGGTGTCTTCCTCATCTTTTGTCAGGCTCAGAGGAGGTACCCTGTATGGGTGATCACTAGGTCCTGCTGCTGTGCATGGTTTCACTGCCCTTTAAATTTGATGTAATACTAAATGGAAGCTTTCACATTTTGCTGCACTGAGGAGAAAAGATTTTAAAAAAATCAAAATATCCAAGTGAAGTTACGTATATTAAGATGAATATAATAAACCCTTCCAATTGAAAAATAAGCTAAAAATATCCTTCTAATTATAAAATCAGCTTAGAAAGTCACAGAGTTCTGAAGGCATATAACCTTAAGCTAAATTCCCCATGTTCTATTTTCTATCATATTTAGTGTGTATTAGGTAGGCTATTATTAAAATCTCCACTTAGCTGACATTTTGCTCTGAGTCATTCACAAAATAAAGTATAAGTAAATATTTCAAATAGTTATACTTTACTAGTCCATAGTTGGTGCTCTCTAAGTGTTTGTTAAGGAGCTGATATGTTTTAAAAAATGTTTAGTTATTTTACATATTTTAGCTAAAGATTCTTTGTTTCTTCCTTTGAGTTATAAAAGGTAAATGTTGGAAACAAAGTGGATTCTTATTTATGCGCAGCCTCAGCTTCAGGAGTCCTCATTTATGTGGGGCCAACTGATGTCCTTCAGAGTCCAATGACCCCCATTCCTGGGGTCCCAGATGCCTGCCTGTGATCCCTCAACAGATAAAGTACATTCTTTACTGGGCATGTTTGCCCTAACAAACTAATAGCCCTAGCGAATGCCTAATGTCACAATAGCTCAGGCTGGTTTTTTCCAGCCCACCTTATCAGAGTCATAATTCCCACAGCCCTTCACAGACACTAAACCTCTTACCTCATTTACAATCAATCAAAGACTTGTGCACAAGCCAATCAGGCACCTTGTGACACAACCTTATAAACACCCCAACAACTAGCCCTCAGGGCTCACACAGGCACCTCTCTTCTGTGCGGCCCACTGTTGTCTATAACAGTGAACCCTAATAAACCCCTTTTCTATTCTCATACTTTATCTCTGGTCAATTCTTTTACCAACCTGCATGTCACTGGCTCACCATTTGGTCACCATGTTGTGTCATACAGCAATTTAAGTTTATAAAATGTTACTTTATTCTGAGGGAGAGTTGCTAGAAGCAAAGGGAAACTTAGAAATGATCTGGTCCAATTCTTATTTTTTACAGAAAAAAGAAGCAGAACCAGAAGGTTAAAATGACAAGCCCAAGCTCACAGCTGGCTGACGGCAGATTTTGGAAGTATGTGCTAGTAAGTCAAGACTCCATTGTTCGGGATAAGGGAATGCAAATTTCTGTTGACTTCTAAATATTTTTAGGGTCTCCTGGCATGTTACCGATTATCACACATTAAAACACAGCTGTATTCTTAAATCTAGTGGGAAAATGACTTTGTAGTGAGGAGATGATCCTCAAATATCTATTTTAAAGTTTCTAGAAACAGGTAACTTGATAACTTTTAATTAACTCTATCTTTTGAATCCATATACACAGTTTATTTTTGTCATTCTTAAGAGACTTTTTTAGTTGCTGTGAAAGTCAACAAATTTAAACCACAAAGGCAATGCCAGCAGTCAGTCCACAGAAGGCTACAAGCTTGAGGTTAAACGGAGCCCCAAAACCAAGGGAGAAAGTTAGGAAGAGGACAAAACGTAGCCTCTCTCACTGCTATTCCCAGAGGAGCCATACTCAATGGATGAAAAGATTTCCCCAGAAGGAGACTTCTGTACTACTTCCCCAGAAGTAGAGTCTTCTGCTGTGTGGTTGGAAATATTTTACTGATGACGTGGAGGTGGAGATCTTTCCTTGCTTTTATCATGAGGATAATTTATAAATGTGGGATGGTAGCATGTTATGAAAATAAGTTAAAAACACAATCAGTTTAGCCCTGTTTAGTAAAGAATTAATCTGGCCTTTCCCTTGCGTGGGGAGGCTCTGGGGCGGGAGGGTGACCTCTAAGCCATTGGAATGTTATGTCTGATAAGAGTGTCTTTACTTACCTGGAGGCCATGTCAGATAAAGTGGGAGCTCTGGGCTCTGTGGTAATAGCTCAGCTTCCAGAAGGGCTGAAGACTGAGGTCAGTCTTCTGGGTGGCCAACCAGTTCTAGGTGACGGAGCTCCAGTAAAAACTCTGGCCACCCAGACTCAGATGAGCAGCCTGGTTAGCAATATTGTCACACGTTGTTGCCCAGGACTGTTAGCTCTGTCCACAATTCCACAGGGACAGGACAACTGGCAGATCTGAGTGGAACTTCTCCGGATTCTTTCCTATGCATCTCTCCCCTTGTCTGACTTAAAACTGTAAACTTTCTCTGTAATAAGCTGTAACCATGAGTAACAGCTCTGAGTCCTGGTGAATTTTTGAACTGAGGATGGTCTTGTGGGCTCTTCCTTGACTTTGCAAGCCTCGAATCTGATTTAGAGTACAGGTACCACATGCCTCCAACAGCCTTCCTTTCCTTGATCTCTTTTTCTCTTCCTCCATCTGCCCTATACACATGCCAGGTTAGTTTTCCTCAAACACATCTGTTTCCGCACATCTGTTTTCTTCAGTGACTCCCCAGACCTTTCTGGTACTTCATTGCTAATGGAGTTAATGTGCAGTCTGGGCAGAGGCTGTCCAGATGGAAGCTGGGTCACCCCTGGGAGCTCCCATGGCCCTGTCTTTGCTCTCTTAGTTCTGCCCTGTTATCACCCACTTGCATGGTTTCTCTTCCAGTGACCTGAGATTTGGGGGTGTCATTTATCTCTGCATCCCAGCACCCAGTGCATTCAGGAGGCATCAGGAAATCATGAATATGTACCTATGGGGAAGTTACCTTAACATGTCCTTGGTTTCAGTCTTCTATAGTTATTGAGCGTGGCATTAGCACTCCCTTGGTATTACATCTTGCCCTTCTTTGGTTAATGAAGATGTTTCTTTAATTGCCCTCTTTGGGTACTAGTAGGCTTCTGGGGTTGGTGCCTCAAGCTGGGGGGGAAGTAACTGACCTGTTGTGGTCAGTCAAAAAACCCATGAAAACTAGACTCACCATGCTGGTGAAGTGAGGAGGGTTTTATTTTTGTTTTTGTTCTTTTTTGACGTGGTTGCTATGGTGGATGGACAGTTGTTATACTCTTGGTTAAATAGAGAAAAGCCCAGAGGGATGATGAAAGGCATACAAATCCTTGTCTGGTTGGAGGAGATACGCCAGCTTTGGACAGGTTTCAGTGATTACCAGAAGCAGGCATGGCGGTCTTAGGGCTTTTCCACTGAAAATTTGATATTGCTCAGCTGAATACATTTTCAGAATCAAAAATAGACAGCCCAGCTTTGCTCCACTTCCAGGCGTGAGAGGCTTGGCTAGTGAAATGTTGGCATTTCCAAAGCATTTTGATGGTGCGCGTGTCTTTAGTGGCGTCCTTAAAAGGCTGAGACAAATGGTGGCCATATCATCAATTGTGAGATGCAGACAAGTGTATGGCCTTGATAGAAATGTATTTCTCAAAACAGGATCCCCAAAATAACTCATGGATAAGACGCTATAATGCTGAGTGTTTATCCAAAATGGTGGAGAATGAGAAAGGGTCTGGGATGTTTGGAATATTCCTAACCACGGAGCCGGAACACATAGGGTCTGAGGATTTGGCTGTGGGTGATGTCAGATGCTTTTGACCAATAGGAGCATTTCTGAAACAATGGAAAATGCTATTATTTCCAAGATATGTTGAGGAAGAAATCTGGAGAAAATGAGATTAAGAGTTGCCTGGGTAAACATAATTTACACTTAGGTTGTGGCCATTGGGGTCAATATACTCTTAGTTGGAACTCAAACTGTAAAGGAATTAATAGCCCACTTACTTCCACTTACATTTATTCATTTTAAATCATCTTATAAACTATATACTTAGATCTAATTTAGTCCTATATTAATTAGAGCATTTTGTAAACTATAGTGTACTATACAAATAGAATGATATATTTAGCACTAAAATACACTCACTATTGTAATGGAGAATGTATAGCCTTAACTATGATCCAAATGTAGGAAAACTATTTAAGGTATGAAACAAGAAAGAAAAGGATGTCCATTCATAAACAAAATAGACTTGAAGGAGAAGCATGTAGTTAACAAAATTAATAACTAGAGAGTGTTCACACATTGTTCCTTGAAAATTGCAAATAGCTGGATTTTAGGGAAATACTTTCCTTAACAAGAAATATGTAGTATAACTTTTTATTTCCTACCGGAACAAACCATCTCGTCCTTAACATCCAGTAGAAGGATTGTTCTGTGTTGAGTCACCAGGACTAAACATTCAAGGATTTAGGGTCCTATAAAAAGACTAACATGTCTTTGGTAGAGACTGGTCACTTTACAAGAGCTGTTGGAGGCACGAATGTACCAAAGTGCCCAATTCCAGGTCCTTGACTGCCCATCATAATATTGACAAAAATGCTTTTCTTCCCAGGAATTCAAAGTTTTTGACTACTGTTGCTGTTTCTATTTTGAAGACTCTAATAAGGGAACTGGTGACCACAGCATATAATTAACAAATGTTATCATAAAGAGAAAGCGTGGTATTTCAAAAAGCTATCAGATACACAGCAATTGAAGAATTTAAAAAATGAAAAAGCAGTGTTAGCCAAGGCTTGGAAACTGCCATTTGCCTCTGGAGGTGGGAGTGTGAACTGATGCAACCTTTCTGGAGGGCACTGTGACACCCGTACCATAAATCTGCAAATGCTCATACTCTCTGACAAAGGGATTCTACTTCTAGAATATATCCTAATAAACTATAAGAATCCATGTGAAAAAATTAGCTAAGGAATGATTATTATGGTGTTATTTATAATAGTGAAATATTTGGAGTAACCTAAATGTCCAACAGGAGATGGACTGTTAAAATTACGATGTATCTCTAAAATGGAATATCATTAAAAATGATTTAGAACATGTTTAATAATCTAGAAAGGTGCCCATATTGTATTGACTAGAAAAGCAGATTCCCAAACGGGATGGTAGTATGATCTTGATTTTGTTTATAAATAGAATTATACATATAAAAATGTAAGCATACATATATATTTGAAAAGGGCCAGAAGAATAATCACCAAAGACATTTCACAGTGCTCGTCGTAATCTGATTGGTCAGATTCTGAGGGAATTTCCCCCTTTTTACTCATATGTGTTTAAAATTTTTTTGCAATAAATGTGTCACTTATGTAACAAGGAAAAAAAAAGTCACTCAAAAAGACATCAGTCCCTCAATGTGCCTACATTTAGAGCAGGAATTTAAAGCATTCACATAAGCACAGGGAATCCTGATGAACTTGAAAAAAGGGCTGAGCTATTTTGTATTCTCTAGATTTACTTGGGGAAAAACCACTTCAATTCATTACATAAATCTATCTTTAAAAAACTCTTCAGTTTCCAAAGAATCACGAATTCAGATTTTTACAGTAGATCACTTTTTAGCATCTCCAAAATTAAAGCACTTACCTGATATTCTAATCTGCCTGGTTATAAAAATAGTCTCTTTTCAGAAATTCCCCTTTTCTTTCCGTAAATCCACATATATGACTCCTAACCAGAATGCTGCTTCCTTTTCCACTGAAGCCATGTCCTATCGAAGGAGTCATCAAAGAAATGTCTGTCTCCCATCAAAGGCAGGTCTCTGAACACCACAAATGTTTCTCTGCCCTCCTGCATGGCTACATCCCACCTATGCTGGCTCAAGTGCCACCTCCTTCACGAAGCCCACCCTCCATCCCATCCCATGGCTGGCTGTATTTGCTCACTCTTAGGATCTCCTGCAGCACTTCACCAGGGCTTCTCTTAAGGCTTGGTCACTTTCTTGGAGAATGAATTCTCTATCCCTCTGGACTGTGCGTGGAGACAGGACTCAGCCTGACTGATGTCCCCCCAGCCCCTTGCTGTACCTGCAGAGAACTTGTGTATGCTAGAGGCTCAAGACATAGTCACCAAACAGAGGTGGAGTTGGATGAGGCTTGAGAGCAAACACATTCTCTTGGTCTCATCCCAGTGCTTCTTGGTAAGTTACAGTCAAAGAAACATCTGCAAACTCTTTCCTTTCACCCACCAAATACAAACTTCTCTCCTTGCTGCTTAATAGGTGAGTGCACCGATAGCTGAAGTACTGTTATTCCTGGGAGGACATCAGTGTACCAGCAAAGAAGTGAAATTTCACTTTTGTTTCTTTACCTATTTGCTGTTCACCCCTCTCCTGAGCTGACCAGTTGATGCTTCTTTTCCTAATTTTAAAATCGTGTCTCTTTTTTTTCCCATGCAGTGAAAATTGCATGCTAAATTATTGCTGTTTCTAATGTGTTGCTCAGCCCTTGGAGTAGCTTTTATTTGTCATGGAGTCAGCAGGATCTCTAAGCCTGTTTCTTTGTTAGGCTCGGGGTAAAGAGGTGGTCCTTATTTGTCTCTCTTTTCTTCCTAACCACAAGGGTCTTTTGAACCTAACTACAAGGGTCTTTGACCCTCAGAGGAGGGTCTTAAGCTCTCCAGAAATACATTCTTCCATTTGAAATTAGCAATTGTTCTTAAAAAAGAAAGAGACTCTAACCTGTCATCAGTTGAGTGTTTTCTGTAAGAACTGATGGATTTTTACCAGGAGAGAGGAGAGCCTTCCTGACACACGGAGTCAGAGAAATGACAGGACAGAAGGGGAAAATGCCTTCCCTGTTGAGAGCACCTGGGAATACAGTGTCCCTCCCTTAACCCAAGGGCTCTGTTTCAGCACTTCACACGCTGTGAATTTCCATCGACTGTGTGCATGTCTTAAAGTTGGAGTGCTCTAAATTTTCTGTTATTACCAAACCAGAAATCTTCAGGGAACACAGGCTCTTGTACATTACTGATGGGACAGCAAAACTGTCCAACCTCATATGGAAGGGAACTTGACTGTAACTAACAGGGCCACATATATGCAATGGACTGAGGGTCTGTGCCCCACCAAATTCATATGCTGAAACCTTAACCCCTAAGGTGTTGGTATTAGGAGGTGTGGCTTTTGGAAGGTGGTTAGGTCATGAGGGTGGAGTTCCCAGCCTCCGGAACTGTGAGAAATAAATGCTTGCTGTTTATAAGTCACTCAGTCTATGGTATTTTGTTATGGCAGCCTGATCTGACTAAAACAACATGCATTTCCCCTTTGACCCAGCAATTCCATTTCTCAGAATTTACCCTGAAGATATGTCCTGAAATATGAGACAAAGTGTGCCCAAGGTCATTCTTTGTAGCATAATTTTTGATCGCAAATGTGGGAAACAACCTACATACCCACCAAATAAGACTGGTTGACTGCATCATGATTAATCACACAGTGGAGTCTTATGCAGCAGAGCTGAGAATGAGGAAGGTATTTCCCAGCTGGTATGGAGATGTTCCCTGTGTTATGTGAAAGAAGCAAGGTATGGAAACGGACATGCAGTTTGTGAACTAAAGAAGAGGAAGTCTCACAATTGTACACACACTTTCCCCCTTCCCCCACCCCCACCCTGAGCAAGAAACACAGGAAAGGAAAAAGAAAAACTAGTAAAAAGGGTTGTTTCCAGAATCGGGGTAGAGGATAAGACCTTTCTGAGTGTCTTTTTTAATACAGTTTTGACTTGTAAACCATGTAGATATTTTACATATTCAAATAATTTTTAAAAATCTTAAAGTATGGGTGGGAAAAACAAATCCTAGAACTGATAATCACCTGAAACAAATGAACCTAAGTAATTGTCAAACTGATAACATAACCACACAGAAAAAGATTCATGTCACTTTTGAATGTAGTGTTCTGTCTTTATGCCATTACTGAGATCTATTCTAGGACTTTAAAAAAGCAAAGACCTTTTAAACTTTACTTAGTAGGTGTTGTGGGCTGAATTGTGTCCCCTGAAAATATATGTTGAACTCCTAACGCCTGGTACCTGTGACTATGACTTGATTTGGAAATAGGGTCTTTGCAGATGTAATCAAGATATGACGATATCATACTGATTAGCCTGTGAATCCAATAACTGGTGTCTTTGTAAGAAGAGGGAAATTTGGACACAGACACAGACGCACAGACGGGAGAACACCATGTGAAGATGCTGGCGAGGCTGCAGTGATGCACCTGCAAGCTGAGGAATGCCAAGGGTTGCCAGCAACCACCTGAGACTGGGAGATTCCCCCCAGTGGCCTTCAGATGGACCATGGCCCTGCCGTGATTCTGGTCCCCAAGACTGTGAGAGAATAATTTCTGTTGTTTTTAAGCCACCCAGTTTGTGGTACTTTCTTACAGCTGCCTTAGGAAACTAATGCGGTAGATTTGTTATTGGTTATGGTACAGGTGGAGCAATTGTGAAACTCTTTGTGTATCTGTAGAGCAGAGCATTACCCCGCAAGACATTGATGTTGAGAACCAAGGTCCTCGCTGTTAGAAAAGGGAGATGAAAATATGGAAAAGGGAGAGAGAGGAGGAATGCTGTGTGTCAGACTTGAACTGAAAGTATCTGTGTGAACTCACACACACACACACACACACGCACTCACACGTTTCCTAGCGCTGTCCACTTGAAAGTCCTAGAAGCAGTGACCTACTTAGTAGTAATGAGCACACAGAGCCTGCAGATCTTGGTTTCTAAATATCATTCTGCACTAAAAGGGTTTAGGGCTCCTTGGGGAAATGGCTGACTCCAGGTCTGGGACATAGAAATCGTAGAAAGTATCTTCTTATGACAGAAAATAAGGAAGTACTCAAAAGAGGTAAAGGGATATGTCAAGGAACATAGTAGCCAGCTGAAAGGGGCTCCTCCTGGCCAGATCTGTGACAGTTTGAACATCAAAGGGAATAAGACAGTAATGGATTCAACGAACACATTGAATTAAAACAACAACAACAACAACCAACCACCGTGAATCCAGAGTGAAACTCAAAAACAAAATAAAAAAAAACAGGAGGGGTCTTCTTCATAGAAGAATATCAACTAATTTAAGTGGGAAGAACAACAGAACATTCCCATTTTGCAGTCCCCAATGCAATGGTCGATTCAGGAAGGATCATTAAGAGACGTTAGAAGCCACTGAGTGAAAGGTTAATAGGAAAGAGGATATTTACTTGGTCTTAAATGATCACTTAACAGATGACTTACTTGTTGCAAAAGGGAAAATGTACCTTTACTTCAGAGCAATCTGGCAGCTTCAGAATTAACCAAATGGTCAAATTTAGCACCAGGAATAGCGGGCCCACTGACATTAGTGCCTTTGGATGGGGTACAGTTTGGAGCACATGCCACCTGGATGCATTCTTGCTAAAAATGTTTAACCTGAATCTAACCCAGTGTCTGGCCCTAACTTCCAGTTTAAAGGAAATAAAGGGAGTAAAGGAACAGGTTAAAACACTGCATGAGGAAGCAGGCAGACAAACCCTCAGGGGGGCCATTCTGCAATTGATAAGCACAATTTCACAAAATCAGTCATAGAAAAAATGGGGAGACTGTTTAGATGATAGGAATCTAAAGAGACCGAACTGACAAATGCAGTGCTCGAAACCTGATTAGACCTGGGTTCACAAATTCCATCTGTAAGAGACATCTGGGGACAAATGGGAGAGATTTGAAAATAGACTGGATATTAGGTAGATTATGGAATGATCGTGAATGTTCTTAGGGGTGATAAAAGCATTGTGATTGTGTGGAACATCCTTATTCTTAGCAGCTTTATGCTGGCTTTTCAGTGGTGAAGTGTTAGGATGCCTGCAATTTACTTTCATTTGGTTTAGTGGAGACAGAGGAGGGAGAAAGAGAGAAGTGCAAATATGCAGGGTATTAATGATTTTTTGAGTCCAGGTTGAGGGTATGTGGGAGTTCATTGTACTTTTCTTTCAAATTTTCTGTATGTTTAATTTTTTTCTTCATAAAAATTTGGGGGAAAGGAAAAAAGTATTTAGAGAAATAGCACCTTTGGTTTAAAGAACTGTATTAATTTTAAATGCACTCAGATGTAAGGTTTAGAATATTGAGTTACGGGTGGTATAAAGGCTGAGGGAAGGAAGTGGACTTCGCTAGTCACCCTGCCAAGCTGGGGAGGCCCCCCTGGAATGTGAGCCCCAGGAAGGCAGAGCTTTTGCTCTCCTGTGCCCTCTGCTGACCCCCTGGTACCTAGAGAGCCTGGATCATAGTAGTGCCCTACGAGCATCCATCTGACGCAATGATGTGTAAACAGCTCAGTGATAAACACCTTTGCCTGATTTCTGGTGATTTTTTCAGTATAGATTCTTGCTCAAGGATTAAGGGCATTTGTACTTCTTTTCACATATTTCATTAAATTACTAAAGTTTGGGTTTTTTTTTTTACCAGTTTACACTCAACCAGTGTCTCTCTTTGTGCACTCTTTTTTTCTTGTGTGTGTGTGTATACACACACACACACACATATATATATATATATACATACATATATATATATATTATTGAGGTATAATCGGTTTATAATGCTGTGTCAATTTCTGGTGTACAGCATAATGCTTCAGTCATACATGAACATACATGTATTCGTTTTCATATTCTTTTTCACCATAAGTTACTATAAGATACTGAATGTAGTTCCCTGAGCTGTACATCTCTCTGCACTCTTTCCAGCACTTAGTATTAGAATTTTAAGCACGTTGCCAATTTGATACATGAAAAATGATTATCTTTTTCTGTTTTGCATTTTTCTTGCATTTCTTTCTTTACTCATGAAGTTGTTTTTGTGTGTGTGTGTTTCTGATTGTTTTGAATTTTTCTTTTGTGAGTAATCTTTTTGAAACCATGAGTAATCATTAGTCAAATGCATTTCACCTGCCTTTTTCACTCATCAAGGTCATTTTCAGACTTTCATGTCCTCCAAATGGCACTTAGTCTAAACAATAAGATGTTTGCCCCACTTGTTGGCCAGGAACTCGGAATCAGCTGCCTGTAGTTTGAGCTGAGCTGAGAGTCAGCTGGGTCTAGTTCAAACGGGGCTGGTGAAGACTGGATAGGACCGCAGAACCTCCAGCTGGGCACGCGGAAGTGTCCACTCAGCGACCCTTTGATGTCAGAGGGCGGAAAACTCCACCCTCCAATGATGCTAAGTGCTTCCATTTTTGAAGGTGCCGAGGCCTGTGACTTGGTTACATCTGTGCAGAATGCCAGTCACCACACCTTCCAGTCACCTTCCCCACGCGCCCCACGCGCCCCACGCGCCCCACAGCACGGACCTCCCTACTTCTTTATAAACCCTCTCTTTGCTGCGAACCTTGGCATCTCAGCGTTTTGGCTGGCTGCACGTCGGGCAAAACGAACCTGGTTCAGTAATGTTTTTCTATTTTTTGCTTGTTTTAATTCTAGGATTTATATGGTTTTCTAATGGATCTGTAAATTCGGCGTGCTTTTTTTGTGTAAGTTTTTAAACATGGCCTACTTTGTAGGAAAATAACACTTCTAACAGATGTGTGAGTGGAAGATTCGGTGAGGTTGGATGATGCTGAATGATGGGCAGTGGGGTCAGCTCTGCGGCCGCTCTTTCTCCCCGCCCCCGCCCTCCCTGTCCTGGGACTCCTGGCCCTGCTTTCCCACCCTAGTGTGGGGCAGGGGGTTAGGCCTGAAGGTGAGGATCTGGGGTAGGGCAGAGAAGGGCCTCACAGGATCTTTTGGTCCAGCCCCTGTCTACAGTCAGGCTAGAGAGTTCTATTCCGATTTTACAGAAAAGACAACCATGGGCAAGACCTCTGTCCGTGGACACCTGCTGTTCCAGGACCACATGGTGAGGAGAGGGTCAGGGGAGGTTCTTCAGTCCTGACGGTTGCTGTGACCTCAGGTCACTTCCAGGTGGTCCCCTCACCACTTCCTGCCCCCCTACCCTTGTCTGAGACACTTTGTTCTGAAACTGTCACCATCAAAACCAGACTTGCCTTGTCGTCTGGTTCAGCCTCATTCTCACTAACATGTGATTGACTTCACTGCATGCTTCAGAAAAACAGAAAGGCAGGACAGCTGACAAATGTACATCAGCTGCACCTGTTTGGTAATTAATCGATTCCACTAGTGACTGTTGAGCGTCCTCTCTCTACTGAGCCCCTATGGATGACCAGGCCTTGGCACCACCGTGGTGCCCACCACGTGGCTGCCTGTTACTGACTTCAAGTGACTCTTCTATGCAAACCCCAAAACGTCAAACAACACAACGCTGATAATAATATACTGATGGTTTCTAAAAAGACTGATCTTTGCAGGCACATTATTTCTTCTATAGTCTCTGAAGTATTTGTTTTATTGACTTCCACATAATAGAGGCCTAGTAAAAACTTCTTGAAAAATTACTGGATCAATTATATATTTAGAGTTGTAAATATATTTTCTTTGTTTAAAAGTTAATTATGGGAAAGAAAGAATTTCTTTACAAATCTGATAACTTTAAAGGGAAATTTCAGTAAGACGTGGCATCTTTATTTTTCTCTCTTCAAGGAGGCTGGGTTTTAACACGAGGTGTCCTAAGTCTGATTCCCTAAAGATAGAGTAGAGTGCAGGTGATTCATTAAGGAGGCGCTCCCCGGAGAATCGAGCAGGGTGATGGGGTGGGGGAAGCAGGATGGGGAGAAGAAATGCCAATTAGGAGAGTGGTTTCAGGCAGAGCCCCTGTCTCAGCAGCTCGCACCAGGGCTCTGGAACAAACTGCCCTTTGGTGACAAGGAAACTGAAATTTTGTACTTTGGCAAACCAGTCATTGCCTGAGGGCTCTGTGTGTGTGTGTGTGTGTGTGTGTGTGTGTGTGTGTGTGTGTGTGTGTAGTGGGTGACAGCAGGCAAACTCCCAGGCAGGGGAACAGGAGAAAGGCAGATGAGGTCAGAGTGACCTGATGCCAAGCATTCTGCCCAGCATGTGGTATATATGAATAGAATTTACCTTCTAGCCTAGTTTATTGAATGTTCCAATGTGTTAGTTATCTATTGCCATGTAACAAATAGCCCCAAGACTTTGCAGCTTACAGCAATGTTTATTCTCTCACATAGCTTCCTTGGGCCTGGAAGCACATGGTTCTTTCATGGGGCTGCAGTCCAGTTGCTGCCAGGCCTAGAGACCCCACTTCCAAGCTTGATCACTGGCTGTTGACAGGAAGCCTCAGTTTCTCCCCATCCCAGCCTTTCCATGGGCTGCCAAGTGTCCTCATGACATAGAATCTGACTTCCTTAGAGCAGGTGACCCACAAGAGGGAGAGACAAATGCCCACTGCCTTTTATGATCTTGACTCCAATTCATACACCATTATGCCCACCTATCAGTTAGAAGTGGTCACCAAGTCCAGCCCACGCCCAATGGGACGGCATGAATACTGGAAAGCAGGGTCACTGGGGGCCATGGAGGCGGGGTCTTCTAGGTGGGCTACCCCACATTCCTTCAGCTTTTTTGCCAGAAAATTCTGAGGATGACCAGTGTGGCTGTCTCATTTTGTGTTTGGCACTCACCAAAGCCAAGACTCTAAAGTAGACAGGGACACTGGATCTTTTCTGCTGAAGCTGCTGTCCCTTTAGCCCTCTCTGGTGTGCTGGGGTTACCCTCTGGCAGCATGGGGTTTCCTTAATGCACTCTCCCAGGCACTTCCTGTGTCCCCCTTTAGATGCAGCAGACTTTCTATAAAATGAACTGCCTCTGATTTGATGTTCGGCCTTGAACCCAAATCCAGCATCTCGTTTCTCTGGCTCACACATAGGTTCTCTGCTGTCTCCCCAGGCCGGGCGTGATGGCCTTGTCTTGGCTGGCACGTGGCTTTGCAACCTGGGAAACCCTGACTTCTGGCATAGTAATTAAACTTGGCCAAAATAGAGTGTGCGATTATTCTGCAGAGGAGAGTCAAGATCTTAATTTGGAGGTTTTATAATTGCATGACTGGCAGTGTCAGGATTTAGGAGGCAGGCAGTGCCAATTACCCTCGTCAGAGAGAAACGAGTGGGGAGGTCTGGCACTCCCTTCCAGGAGTGCCTGCTCCTGGTGCCACCAGGGTGCCCAGGGCCACATCACTCGCTCTTTTCTTTCTCTCTGGCCTGCACCTCCTACCCTGTTTCCTCTGTGTGATGGAAATTCCAGTGCATTGTTTATGGGCAAGAGACATCATTTCTCCCATGGGTTCTTGTACAGTGACTTGCTCAGTGGTATTGCTGTAGTCAGTGTGACAGAAAATTGAGAGGCAGGTTTTTATGGTATCTTTTTAAAAGTTGAAGTAGAGTTGATGTATAGTATTAGTTTCAGGTGTACAACACAGTGATTTGATATTTGTACAGATTATACTCCATTTAAAGTTACTGTAAAACGTCGGCTATCTTCTCTGTGCTGTACATAACATCCTTGTCTCATTTATTTTATCCCTAGTAGTTTGTATCTCTAATCCCCTCCCTCAACTGGCAACCACTAGTTTGCCCTCTGTATCTGTGAGTCTAATTTTGTTATATTCATTTGTTTATTGTTTAGATCTCACATCTAAGTGAAAATATACAGTATTTGTTCTTCTCCGTCTGGCTTCTCTCTTAACGTAAGCCAGAGGGAGGATGTTGAAGTGAGGCTTAGTGGAGGCTTTGCTGCTACAGTTGAAAGATGGATGGAAAGCACCAAAAGATATGTCCAAGCACAGAGGCCTGTGAGGGCCTGGTGCTGAGCACACGGGCCTGGTGCCGAGCACATGGGCCTGGTGCCGAGCAGAGACCAAACCCAGGTTACCGAAGGATAAATGGGCTGCAAAACCCCCAGCCACCTCCAGGAGGGCTCTGTTGGAGACAGGCCAGGGCTCACGCCTTGCCTCCAGCAAGTACCTGGAATGTGTGTGCTCTGCGTGGTGAATAAGGCAGGTCTTTAAAAATAAAGCCAGGGTGGAGGGTATAGCTCAAGTGGTAGAGCACATGCTTAGCATGCGTGAGGTCCTGGGTTCAATCCTCAGTACCTCTTCTAAAAATAAGGAAATAAATAAACCTAATTACACCCCCCCCCCAAAAAAACCTACATAAATAAATCACTCTTTAAAAATAAAGCCAGAGTAATGTTAATGGAAACTGGAAATATGACTATAATCCAAGGACGATACGTAAGAATCATGTAACAGAAGAATTAATATGATTCAAGATAACAGACATTTATCAAGTACCTACTTTGTGGCAAGCGTCATTTTAAATGTCTCGCATACGTTCTTTTATTGATTTATCATAACTGTAAAGGAGGGTAATACTCATAAACTTCAGAAGCTTTTTGCTCCTTGGCCTTCACTTTATTCCTGCCCACTGCTTTCACCACCAGTTGACTCAAGTTTCAGGATTTCTGGCAGATGATCTATCATTGCATCTAATACCTTTGTATTAATTACTCTCACAGTGATTACTGTTTTTCCAATCATAGATTAGAAAACTTCACATGTCAGTTTCTACAAGAAAATCGTGTTATTTGCCAAACAACATTTGGGGGGTTTGTCTTTTCTTACTTAGCCATCGTTTTGCTGGAAAGTCTTGGCAACATAATCAATTGCCTTGATCTGCCTACCTTTGAAAAGGAATTAGTGTATCTACCAATATCTTGATATTGATGTTTAAAATCTGAGACTGCTACTCCTACACAACCAACATGCTCAAAGCGAATGAATGAGAAATAGTAAATCAGGCCAGGGAATAGCTGATATACATCCTTTTATGAAAATTAAGTGGGACAAAATTCTCAGCAGCCCTGCCTAGCAGTGATGTCCCCAGAGCCAGAATCTTCCCTAGAAGAGCCCTTCTGTGTTTGCTCCAAGACATGGAGCCAGTCAAAGCCAGAGTTCTTTCCACGGAGCAGGACTGAGGTGATTGGGCCTGGAAACCTTTCAAAGCAGGAGTGCATCAGAGCCCCACCACTAAAGCCCAGACATGGGCTCCTGGACCATGGGCTTTAGGGCACTGGGGCTTTTGGGGAAGTTTCCAGGGAAGTGATTGCTAAATGTCCCCCTGAGTCACCAAATAAAGACTTTTCTGATAGAAATCAGCACTTAGAACAGTGGAGGTGCTCAATAAATATTCATTAGATGAATAAACACATAAATAAATGGATTCCTCTGGTTTGCAGGGGTAAGGCATCTGCTAAGAGTAATGATTTTTGTTTTAGAGCAGCTAACCACAAAAATAATTTCATTCCTCCTGTTGATATACAGATAGCACAACAGACTGTCTATAAAGGCAACTGTTGATTTGTCATCAGGTCTGCCATGTACAACAGCTCAGGCTGGGCACTGCCCAACTCCAGGGTGCCCTCTAGAGTTAGGCCCTGGAATCACATCCTCAAATTAAACTACTTCATTTTCAAATCTATGATGGGGAGACATGCATCCAGGTCATTCATTTATTCATTCATTCATCAACTGTCTTAGGCCTGGGGATATGATTGTGAACAAAGATACCCTGAGCTAGGTATTATCTAATAGAAAAGATAAGTTGTCAGGAAATTATAAATTAGTATATATAATGGGATATTACATGGTGCTATGGGAGCTTAAGAACGGAGTTTCTAATGCAGCCTAAGGCAGGAAGTGTGAAGGAGGGATGGGGGGTCAGAGAAGGCTTCCTGGAAGAAGCTAAGTGAGACCTGAAGGATGAATAGAAACTACCAGGCAGCAGTAGTGGGTGGGGGAGCAGCAGGTGCAAAGGCCTTGAAGTGAGAGCACTTTTAAATCATAGAGACGTAATAACCGGTAATGCGTGTCAGATAGTGATCATTGTTCTCAGCACTTTATAGAAACTAACTTACTGTTTTCTTCATAGTGCTTCCAATGAGTTAAGCATTGCTGTTATCCCAATTTAAAGATGCATAAACTGAGGCAAAGCAAGCCTGAGTAACTTGCCTAAGATCATGCCTAGTAAATAATGGAGCAGGAGTCAAACTTGGAAGTCTAGATCAAGAAACTGCAGCCTTTTTTCCCTGTCAAAATACTTTTTTTTTTTTAACGTTTTGAAAGAATCGCACATGGTAAGTAGAGTACAAAGAACTTTTCTTTTTTAACTTTTACTGAACTTGAAAGATTAGTTGCTGACCTGATGTCCCATCATCTCCAAATACTTTTTAGTGTTTCTTTTCTGTGACCAAGCACTAGCTCCTCGGTGACCAAAATACAAGCACCAAAATCAGAAAGTTGACTCTGATACACTATTGCCAGCGGGTGCTCAGACTCCATTCAGATTTCGCCTGTTGTCCCAATAACGTCCTTCACAGCAAAAGGATCCAATCCGGGGTCACCCCTTGTGTCTAGGTGTCTAGCTGCTTTGGTTTCTTTCAGTCTAGTGCAGCTCCTCATCTTTGCTTGGGATTTGTAACTTGACACAATGATTACTGGCCAGTTACTTTGTAGACTGGTTCTTGATTTGTATTTTCTGAGGTTTTCTATGATTAGGTTCAGGCTTTGCACCTTGGGCAGCCCACCTTGCTTAGTTTGCTAGGGGTTTGAATTTGACAAAAAAAATGAAACCACACTGTATGTATTCTGTGAGCTACCTTGGGGACAGACGCAGTTTATTGTGTTTGTGCTGAGCCCTGTTCGTGTGTCTTCTGGTTTCATACTCAGCTCCTCTCCTTTATAGTACAAGGTGACTGAGGCTTGGGAGGAGTAAGAATTTCTGTACCCAAAACCACGGACTGTATGAGGACAGCCCTGCTCTGAACCTCTCTGTCTCTTGCCTGTATGAGGATCCCCTGTGCCCCTAAGGGGAGGTCTTGAAGGCAAGAAAAATAGGCTTCCTGGGTCCACTGCCCCCACTCCCACATCCTCCCCAGAGCCAGCCCATCAGGTACATTTTTTTAAATTAAGAATTCAAAAGAATTAGAAAAAATATAACCAAAAAGATATGGGGTTATGACTAACAAAGAAAACAGAACAATTAACATTATACGTAAGAGATAGAAGCAAGAAAATAGTAATTTAAGAACAAAATTAGGTTACTGAAAAGTTATGATTATATATAAACAATCAAGCAAACAAAAGGACATATAAAGGATTATAGCTTAAAAAGAAATAAACAGTGCTAGCTTCAACAGCACATATACTAAAATTGGAACGATACAGGGAAGATTTGCATGGCCCCTGGGCAGAGATGACACGCAGATTCGTGAAGCATTTCATATTTTTTGGTTACCAAAGGGGAAAGGGGGCAGGCGAGGGATGAATTAGGAGTTTGGAATACAAACTACGGTATATGAAATAGATAAGCAACAAGGTCTTACTGTAGAGCAGAGGGAACTGTATTCAGTATCTTGTAATAACCTATAATGGAAAAGATTCTGAAAAAGAATACATATACATATATATATATAACTGAATCACTTTGCTGTACATCGGAAACTAACAACATTGTAAATCAACTATACTTCAAAAAAAGATGAAAGCAAAAAAAAAAAAGTTAATTTACATACCCCCAGAAGCTTAGAGGTTTAAACAGTAAGATAAAAACAGAATAAAAGTGGAGGCAGGGAAAGGGAAGGATTTGATGTTAAAAGCAAATTCGAAAGAAGTGTAGTTTAATCATGGCAATAATCATAAAGGTAAAAAGGAAAACATTGAAAAGGTGGTTAAAATGGAGAAGGAGGAAGGTAAACGGGTAAAGTAAGGAAGACTACAAATTAAAAGAATGATTGGTAAAATAAACTAGAACAACAAAATTAAGGCAAAATAAACCTGGAAGGACAATTTAACAAGTGAGAAGATATCAAAGGTTTAAAACACCAAAGATACAATTGTGTCGGTAAAATCCATGCATCACAGGATAATTAACGTTACGCATAAAGGGTAGAACCAAGAAAATAGTAATAGTGCCTGTTATTATTACTTTCATGTTGATGTTATTATTTCAAAGGTTAAAGGAGTTAGCAAGTCCAAGAGGCTGTCCATTTAACCCCTTAACGCCTGAGTTCTTTGCAAGTTCCCGAGCCTCCGTCTGGTCCCCTCTGAGCCAGGCAGGAGAAGGGAGAGCTGGGGCCATGCCCATCTCAAGGTCACCCTGAAAAAGCCTCTTGCCCTGCAACCCATGTCAAGTCCTGGTGGGGACATGGGGTATACGCTCCTTCCATTTCCTAAAGGGAAGAAAAGTTTAGAGCTGCTGAAAATAAGATAGAGCTGTCAAAAGTATATGAAATTAGCTACATAAACTGTGAAACAGAAGTCACGGTTCTATTTGTTCAGAGACAGTGTTAAGAATAGAAACAATTTCAGAGAGAGAAAAGCTGAACCTCTTCAGTTACCATGTGCAAGTGGCCTGAGATCCCTTAACTGCTCTAGTGTCCTTTGTTGCACAGACTGGGTGGGCACCACCAGGCTTCAGCCGATGCCCAGGTAGAGGGATGCCCGAGAGGAAGTTAATTTATGATACTCTATTTGCATTTCTATTGCTGAGGCTCCTGGCTGGCTCTTCTGTCTTACTGGGGGCGGTGGAAAAGTGGGTTATCTCCAAAAGGCAGCTGGGCAGGCAAACCCCTCAGCATTAGAGCCACTACATTCCTGCCTGGGCTGTGGGGAGGAGTGACCTGTCCTGGGGACGTTGTGACCTGGCTTTGTGAGAGCCTTGGTCCGCACAGTCCTGGGCCACTACTGGACCAGTCAGCAGAGGTGTGCCTTCCAGGGGTCTTCAGTCTCCCAGGCTGCAGCCTCTGCCCAGGGAACCTCTCTGCCTCTGCACGTATTAAATGCTGCTGGTGGGTCAGATGTGTGCTAAGTGCTCAGGGGGAACAAAACTTGGCATGGTCTTGCCTTCAAGGAACTATAGTTGACACCCCTTAGGCCACCATCATCAGTGATGGGAGCTGATGATTCTGCCCAGCCTCCAGGAAAAGGAGATGCAGGCAGGGGGGTCGGGGTGGGGACTGGAGGGTCTCTTTATTTCCATTCCTGTCTTTTGAGCTTAAAAAAAAAAAGCTTGCAAAAATAAGCTTTTTATTATGGAAAATCTCAAACGTATACTAAAGTAGACAGAAAAGTGTAATGAACTTCCCCAACACAGATCACCAGCCTCAACAGTTATCATCTTCCATCTCTGCTCCTACCCACGCCTTCCTGGGCCTGGATAATTTTGAAGCAAATCCCAGACATCGTATCATTTCATCCAAAATATTTCAGAATGTATCTCTAAAAGAAAAAAGACTTTAAAAATAACCGTAATACCTTTGACATGCCTTAAAAAATTAACAATTTCTTCATATCATCAAATATCTCATTCATGTTCAAATTTCCCTGATTGTTTTTGAAACTTTCCCTCCCAGAGAAGGGAAACAGTGTTTGTTTGAAACAGGATTTGTGTAAGGAAGGTCTATACATTGCAGCTGGTTGTTGTTGCCTGAGTCCCTTTGAATCGCTGTCTCACATTCTTGTTCCCCCCTTGCACTTGGTGGAGAAATTGGGTCATCCGTCCTGTTTGGATTTTGCTGACTGCCGCCGCACTGTTGTTTTACTCATTCTCTCTCGTGTGTTTCGTATAAATTGGTAGATCTAGAGGCTGATTAGAGTCAGCCTCTAATTGCTTCAGCTCCTATATTGCCCCAAATGACTGACTAATGGCAAAACCTGAAAACAACTTCCTTGAATAAAAGAGGCAGCCCTCACCCTGCAGTTTCTTGTGTTTACAGATTGTAAAGACTGTGAGGCTCTCCTAGTTGGGTTGTCAACCCAACCCAGCATTTATGAACATCTGACGAGCTGCCCGCGGGGTTACAATTCATGGAACTTGCATATTTCCATGGAAACATGTACCATTTCCCATATGGAAACCTGTCCTTGCCCCGTATCAGCATTCAAAGGCTCACAGTGCCATGCATGGGTCTTTGATGGCCAGTGAGGGGTTTCATGGCAAAGATCATTTTGGAGATGGATCCAGGGATAATAGTCACACTATTTGATGACTTGAAAGGTCTGGCTGGACCAACTAGAGCAGAGCTGTTAGCACTTAGTGAGACGGCCCCTGGCCGCCCCTTGAGTGTCAGGACTGGGGTGACTCTAATGTTTAATGCAGGTGGACCATCCATGGAACAGCGAGGAGCTCCTGCCATTCCCTCAGGGCATTGCCAGGAGAAGACAAAGGTATTTTCAGTCAGAAGGTCAGTGGACAAATATTTTAAGAGGCATCAGCCTGACTCAGTTCATATAGAAAAATTGCCCCATGTGAAGTTTTATAATGCAGTTTAATTTTATACAGAAATGTCAATTCATAAAAGCATGTTTGAGTTCTATTTTCTTGTGGGTGTGTGGGAGCGTTTATGTGTGTATATATATATTTATCAATTCGGTACTTTTATGGTAAGCAATGATCTCTGGGACTAGACCCCTGATTTGTGACATTACATGTAAAGACCTGACTTACAGTGCCTGATTTGAGAGGACACTCAAGGGACCAATCTGGTGATGGACCGGGGGTGCATCTGGGCTTTACCCCCTGTGGGCAAGTTAACAGGAACAGCCTCCTCACAGCCAACTTTACCCTGGGAATACCTCCATCTGGGGCAGCCTGGGGAGTGGGAGATCATAGAGTGGAGTCGAAGCCTCTGGGTTCATGGTCTGGCTGTCTTCCTAGCTGGGCAAACTCAGGCTAGTTACTAACTTTTGTTGAGTCTTATTTTTCCAACCTGTGAAATGGGAACAACATGAGAGAATTTAAAGGCACTCCGCAGACATTAGTTCCCTTCCTGTGCCTCTTCTAGTACATCTGTCTGTAGTAATTGTGTCCCTTCCTGCTGCACTGCCCAGCAGCAACGTGAGCCCCTGCTTGCTGGTATATGGAAGAGGACTTGCAGGACATCCTTAGGTGAGCTGCAGACAATTCTAGAACATGTGGGGACAGGGACTAGCCACTAAGGACAACACCGCAAGCTTCATATCAACCACCCAAACGTCTAGCAGAGGGAGGGCTGGTTCCTGAGCCATCTGAGGCTCAGAAGTCTTTATTCCTCTAATCTAGCCTCCAGCCCCTGCTGTTCTAACGTCTGCTGCCTCTAACCTCAGCCAAGTCCCCTCTGGCATTCTCTTGTGTGGGAGGCCCAGACTCTAACTATATGAGATACGTTTTGGTGCCTGGCTCTCCTTCACATGCTTCTCAAAGATTCTCCCCCACACAGTTCCCTCTGAAATTAGGACTGGCCTCGTTAAGCCTGCCTCCAGTTCTTTTAGCTGTTTGGCCCAGAGCTAAACACCTGACCCAAAGATGGCCAACCTGATTCTTTTCCTTATAAATTCTAAGAGACACGAAAGTCCCCATTGGCTGTGGGGAGCCAAGCTGAAGGGTCATACTGGCAATGGCTGCCATTTTGGGTCCTGTGCAAGATGACAGGCAGAAGAAGGTGGTCTGAGAGAGCAGGAGAAGAGAGCAGTCCACAGAGAGCAGAAAGGAGTGGGCCTCATGGCCCCTGAGAAAAGGAGAAAGTGACTATTCATGGCTTTTCCATTCCTGTAGGGTTGGGTTTCATTTCTTATACTTGGATTCTCTGGGATTCCAGCATCCTTACAATATGCCCTTTTAACTTGAACAAGTTTGGGTAGACTCTGATCTTTGCAATCAAAGCAGCTGTGACCAGGGAATGAGACAAGGATTCCTACTCTAACCACTTCTTTCAGTATTATCGTGGAAGTCCTCACCAGTGCAATAAGTCAGGAAAAAAACAATTAGAAAGTGTGATGGTTGGAAAGAAAGAGCTAAAACTATCTTTATTCACAGTTGGCAGGGTTATGTGCACGGAGAACCCACAGGAATATACAAACAGAACTGACAAGTGAACTTATCAAGGTCACAGGATACTGGGTGAACATGTGAAGATTAACTGTATTTATGCATACTACCAATAAATAATTGAAAAACAAGACTACAAAACACTGTCGTTTAAAATAGGATCAAAACCATTCAATGCATAGGAACAAATATAATTAAAATGTTTAAATTTTATACTTCTGTACTAAAAACTATAAAATCATTGCTGGATTAATTTAAGGAATATCTAAATAAGTGGAAAATTAGGGCATATTCACAGATTAGCATCTGAAACGGTTCAGTTTTCGGGTGTTAATGATCTCCAGATTTATCCATAGAGACAATGCGATCTTAACCAAGTTATAACCAAGCATACCAAAAGTAACCAAGCACGCTTTTTTTTGGAATATAAATTGACAAACTAATTTCTAAAATTTGTATGGAAATGCAAAGTACTTAAAATAGCCAAGACAATCTTAAAAAAAAAACTAAGTAGGAGGGTTTACTCTACCAGATTTTAAGACTTAGCATAAAGCTACAGTATTTAAGACAGAGTAATATTGGCATAAGGAAAGACAATTAGATCAATGAAACAGAATAAAAGCCCAGAGAAGACCCATGTGTCTGCCATCAGTGGATTTTTGGAGAAACAAAATCAAAACCAAACAAAACACCAATGCAATTCATTAGGGGAACAGAAGGTCTTTTTAATAAATGATGCCAGAGCAACTGGATATCCATACGGACTATAGACCTAAAAGTGAAAGCTAAAAGCATAAAACATAAGAAAAACATAGGAGAATATATTTGACTTTGATGTTGTCAAGTCTTTCCTAGAATGGAAAAGGACAAATAAAAAATTGATAAGACAGTCTTCATCAAAGTTTCTCCTCATTAAAAGGCAGGAAAACTAAAAGACAAGCCACAGACTAGTAGAACATATTTGCAATACATTTATCTGACCAAGGGCTTGGAGTCAGGCTATATAAAGAATCCTATAAATTAATAATTTAAAAATGGGCAAAAGACTTGAGCAAGAACTTCATAGAAGATAATATATGAATGGCCGATAAACATGAAAATGTGCGCAACATCATGAGTCATCAGGGAGATACAAATTAAAACCACCATGAGGACCTCAAAGTATCAGAATGGATGCCATTACAAAGACTGACAATTCCAAGCACCGGTGATCTAGAGTAACTGGAACTTTGATATCTTGCTGATAGGAGTGTAAAATAGTCAATCATTTTGAGAAATATGTATTTGGCTGTTTTGAATAATGTTAAAATAGGGGTTTATTTAAGACCCAATGCTTCCACTCCTGGTTATACACCCTGGAGAAGTGAGTGCATACATCCACAAAAAGACTTGTCTAATAACATTAATAGCAACGTTATAATAGTCAAAAACTGGAAACAGTACAAAATTTCATCAACTGAAGGATGGATAATAAATTGTGGTAATGCTTCTCAGCAATAAAGAACAATCTGATACACGTATGTTGATGAATTTCAAATATTATGTTGAACAAAGTATGAGACACCATAGACAACACATTACGTGACCCCATTTTATGATGTTCCAGAGCCAGGAAAATTAATCTAATTGTGACAGAAGTCGAAAGTTGGTTCCGTCTGAGAGGGTTGGGTATTGACAAGGAAAGGGTCTTAGCCTCATGGCTAATGTTCTAGATCTTGGTCTGGTTGATGGTTGAGTGTATATGTACATAAAAGTTCATTGCTATGGACTGAATTACACCCTCCTCCCAACAAACTCATCTGTTGAAGTGCTAACCCCACAATGTAATGGTATTTGGAGATGGGGCCTTTGGGAGGTAATTAGGTTTAGATGAGGTCATGGGGTGGGGGGAGAAAAGAAAAAGACCAGAGCTCACATTCTCTCTCTCTCCACTGTGTGGGGACACAGCAGGAGGGTGGCTGTCTGCAAGCCAGGAAGAGAGACCTCCCAGAACCTGACCATGCTGACACCTTAACCTGGAACTTCCAGCCTCTAGAACTGTGAGAAACCGATTTCTGTTGTTTAAGCACCCAGTCTGTGGTATTTGTTATAGCAGCCCAAGCCAACTAATACATTCATTAAGGTTTGTACATTTTGCTATATAATGTAAAATTTCCTTCAGTTGAGTACTACCAAAATTGCCTTTATGAAAGCACTGGCTATAGTGACAGTTACATAAAGAGGGATAAAATATTTAGGGCCCAGCATAAGATAACACTAGTCCTTCAGTTGCTTCCAGTCATTGTACAACATAGGGTTCTTCTCCTTTTTTTTTTTCCTTTGTCAAACTTAGATCATGAAACTTGCATTTACACGCACAAATCAGCAAGGAGGCAGAGAATTATTTCCCTGGCTTAGAGCAAAGGGGGCTTCAACAGGAATGGATGGCTAATGGCATTGGGAAAGTGACCATGGAAACTGAATCAGAGATGCTTTGTGTCAACCATGGCACTTTATATGAGGGACACAGTGTACGAAGATAAGGATACAGAGATGTGGGCAAGAGCAGGGATTAAATTACTTTAATAAGATCTGAGTCTCTGATTGCAAGATGCTAGTGAATGAGGAGTGAGCAGAAGAGAATGGACAGCCCATACTAGTGGTACCCCAGACATCTCACATCAAACAAACAGTGATGGGGTAGCTCCTTAACTCTCAAATGGTAAGTTTCCAGGAGAAACTCTTATTTTGGATTTTATCTATGAAAGCAGTAACTCAAAACCCTGGGAGCCCAACAGCTCATCAGGAAAGCTTTTCCATAGCAGGTCCATTGTGGCTTACCTGGCCACAAATGTCCAGCTCAGAAAATGTAATAGAAACATCACAGTGGGGCTCCTGAGACTGACCTAGAGATACTCTCCAAAACCTCTGTCCTCACTAAGCCAAGACAGAAGCAAGCACAGGTAGCTTCTTCAGTAAAGCTGGACTCTGTGGGGAGCAGACAGGAGCGGGTACCATCTTTCCCTCAACTCCTTGCTTCAGTGTACTCTGTGGGTTGGCACGACCTGCCCAGCCTTGGGGTAAATCTCAGGTAGACCATGTGCAAAGCTTTTCCGGTCACTCTTGTGTTATAAATGGTCTCTTTTGCTGGGTATAAAAAGTGTGCCTCAGAGCTGTTTAAGAACTCCAACTCCCTCCCCTCGTCCAGGCCCCCCACAGCTGGGAAGTCTCTGCTTTGTGCTCTGTCTTCTCCCTGTCCCCCCACCTGCACTTTGGGCCCTCAGAGTGGGGCACTTGTGGGGGCTCCTCAGAGATACCTTGCCGGGGGTCTCTGACTCCAGTTCCTGGGCATGTGCAAAGCTCTCAAGTTTTGCTCTCATGACTCCCCAAGTTTCATAGCCACTTTCTGCCAAGGTTCACCTGGCCCCTAGCAGGAAGACTTTTGGGTAGAGTCCTTTTCAAAGTGGTTCCTAGCTGGTTCCTTTTCTTGGGGTCCACACTTGGCTCCAAGAAAACACACACTTCAGCCTTGTTTTGGTGTAGATGCCCCTGCCTCCGTGCTCAGCCCTCTCCCCTCACCTCCCGTACAGGCCATCAACCAGCACCTCTACACGGTTCCAGTCCCTGCACCCCCAACCATGGCCAGATTTCAGAGATTTCCCAGTGGATCTCTTGAAGCTCCCCTCGCTAGGGTTAGGGTGAGGAGTGTGATGATTAATTTGACGTGTCAACTTGGCTGGGCTGTGATGCCCAGATATTTGGTCAAACATTATTCTGGATGTTTCTGTGATGGTGTGTTTTGGATGAGATTAACACTCAGATCAGTGGACTCTGCATAAAGCAGATGACCCTTTATAACATGAGTGGGCTTCCTCCAAAAGCTGAAGGTCTTAATGGAACAGAAGACTAATCTCACCTGAGCCAAAAGGAGTTGTGCCGGCAGATGGCCTTTGGACCTAGATGACAACTCCTCCCTGAGGCCCCAGCTGCCGGCCCGCCCTGCAGGTTTTAGGCTCACCAAACCTCCCCGATTGTGTGAGCCAGCCCCTTAAAAGTAATGTCTCTCACTCTCTCTCTCTTTTTCCCTCATCCTGTTGGTTCTATTTTCCTGGGAAATCCCGAGAAATACGGGGGGAGCCCCCCGTGGGGAGAAGTGGACAACTCAGAACACCCTGACAATTCCCTCCACATGAAACCTGGCAGCCAGTCTCCTCACCCGCCCTCTCTTTTACTGAATATTAAACTATGAAGACATTGATGTGCTGACTGGGGAAATAGCTGTTGTCCTGAACTAGGTAGGTTTCAAGACGGCATGTATATAAGATCCCATTTTATGAAGAGAAAATACGCATAAACATATAGCAGAAAGATTTGAAATAGTTACAACAGATAAGAACCTCTGGGTGGTGGCGACACAGTGATTTTTTCCTTCTCTAGATATTCCATGAATATAATATTTATACTTTTCTAGTTTTGTGACAGGAGAGTAACTATAGGGCTTTAAAAAGAAAAAAAAAAGGAAATTGCAGAGATTTTAAAAACATGAACAACTAAAAATTTACTATTTTTTAAAAAACACGACACCCTTGTAGCCGCATCAAGACTGTGACCTCTTTTCACAACCCGGCCCCTCATGACCTGTCCCCTGTCTCTCACCTCGTTCTCCTGGCTCCTGGGTCCCTCCGAGTTGATGTTCTGCTCTGGGGGAAATTCAAAGTTGAGGGCTCATTTACAAATTTCCCATTTTCCAGTGAACCTGTGACGTGGGAAATGTAGGGAGTTAGGAAATGTGCATCTCCTCTTTCCAGACAGTTCCCTCTTTGGCTGGGACACCACCACCCTGAGAGGGGAGGAAAGTGGGGTGGAGAGGGCGGGGTTTTTCCTCTCATGCCCCAAAGGGGACTTTACCCCTCCTGGTGCTGTATTCAGTGACCTGGAATGCGGTCTCCATGAAAATCATAACGATGGTCCAAGAAACTTCACATCCTTGCACACACCCATGCACACCTACATACATGCACACATAGCAGAAAAAAGGATATCAGAAATGAGCTTGCAAACTTGGGTACAAACCTGGTTAATGTCTTAGAGGACAATAAAACCATAACCACTAGTGTTATTTCTACTGGACAAAAGTCATTTGCAACATAGCAGTCTTTCAACATCTAACTTTACAACGTTAGAGTCCTAACAGATAGTAAATATGTTACGTCCCCTAGAGTGTCAGATCAGCTGGAGGTGGGGTTGTTAGTCACTGTTCTAGTATGACTTTGGAAGGGCACACCTTAGCAGATGACATGGGGACTGTCCTCACTTTCCACACCCAAATCACAAACCGTGAGCCCAGAGCGCCAGCCTTCTTTCCTGTTAGGGAGTGGACTGGAGAAGCCTGGTGCCAGGTGGCCTGTTCTGTCTGCTCCTCCGCAAAGCAGAGCACAGTGTTGTCTCCTTGGACCCAGGATCAGGGGGTGCTGGACTGGTAAGTTGCAAAGGATTTTTGTCCAGTAGAACTTATGGCTCTTTTCCTATCAAACCTCTGTCCCTCTCCAGCCTCATTTCAGGCACAGCCCCACACCCACCTTTTCTCCTGCTCAGAATGACCCCCACCCCAACCCTGGGCAGCTGTATCTGCTCTTCTCTGTGTTTGCGATGCTCTAACCCTTCGGGGTCCAACAGGGTAGCCACAAGCCATGTGTGGCTGTTAGACACTTGAAATGTGGCTCATGTGACTGATGAAGTGAATTCTTCATTTTTTAAACTTAATTTAAGTTTAAATATAAAAACTGACTGTCAGTTTCATTATTGGAGAGCTTTTGAAGATATTTGGAGTAATCTGGGGATTGTTTCTACTTGTAATTAACTTTTCTGGCTGTATGTTTAATAACTTTTCTGGCTGTAAATCTACTTCTTTGTACATTTTATGAAAGCTAAATCCAGATCAAGAATTTCCAAAGAAAATTCAGTATGTAAATTGAGAGGGACTGTAAGTATAAAATACTCAACAGATTTCAAAGGCAGTACAGAAAAACGTAAAATATCTTATTACTAATTTTATATTGATACATGATAAAGTGATATTTTGGATATATTGGATTAAATAAAATGCATTGTTAAAATTTTATCCATTTCTTTTTACTTTTTAATGTGGCCTCTGGAAAATTTAAAATAACATATGTTCTTGCATTATATTTCTGTTGGACAGAGCTGCTCTAACCATCTCCTCTTTCCACACAGGCTTTGGGACTAGAAGGATCTGAACTCTACTTCAAGCCATACCACTCACTAGCTGTATGATTTGGGGTAAGTGACTCAATCTCTCTGTGCCTTGATCATTTTTTAAATCTGTAAAATGGGTGTGGTAAGAACAGCCTTGAAATGCCTCCTGCCTCAGCCACTGAGTACCTGCAAGTGCTCAGCCATGTTAACTGCCCTTCTCTCTGGCCACGTCCCTGCACATCCTTCAGGGCTCCTCCAATATACCGCCTTCTTTGGGCGATCTTTCCTAACCCTGCCAGAAGGGTCTAGTTCTTTGCCTTTACCTCTCTTATAAACTTTGACACGTTTGTGGTAAAGTGGCATCGTTCCAACATTGCGGCTTTCTCAAGGTCAGAGATTCCTACTTTATTTGTACGTGGGTGTGTGCCTTTAACTCTTACGGAAATTTTCAAGCATACACAAAAAGTTGAGAGCGATATGATGTACCAACCACCCCTCTCCCACGATGACAGCATTTCCATCGTTGTATTTCTCTGACTTCGCACGGTACTCAGCACAAAGTTCTGTTAGAGTTTGTGGTAGATGGCAGACAACCACACTCTTTGCTGCTCCTCCCATCAAACAGTGGAGTCGATTTCTCCACCAGCTTTTAACTGGACTGGCCCTGTGAGCAGCTTGGACCCACAGAATGTGGTAGAAGTCACTGTGCAGGCTCTGAGCCCAGGTCTCAGGAGACCTGGTGGCTTCTGAATCTGCCCTCTGGGAACCCTGCTGCTGTGCGGACAAGCCTGAGCTGGCCTGCTGGAGGATAGGCGACCGTGTAGAGCAGAGCCCACCAGTCCCAGCGGAAGCCCCTGTGCACCCAGCAGCTCACTTGCCGTCAGGGAGGCCATCCTCGACCTTCCACCCCAGATGAGCCATTAGCTTACTGCAGAGGTCAGACAAGGTGGCCCAGACAGAGGAGCCACCCAGTCAACCCCAGCATCGTGAGAAAGAATAAATATCACTTGTCTCTGTTTCAAGGGGGATTTAAACGTGCAGAAGGCTACCTGATAGAATGTAATGAAAGGTTGGGAATGAGTTAATGCCGCCCCTCCAGTGCACTCAGGTAGCACCCTACGTGTCCGGGGGCAGCTGCTGTACCCCAGGGCTAAGGAAACTATTCCACACTTCACAACCCCAGCATGGTGCTCACTCAGCCATGAGGGCAAGTCACAAGGGAAGGAGGACTCAGCTCTAACATACTCCCCCCTACATTTGTAAACTTTTCTGCACCTTATTCTGCTCAACAAATATTCTTTGAGCAGATAAGATGGGCTAGAACCTGGTTCAAAAGATTAAGGGGTCCTGCTGCAGAGTTGTTCACAAGGTGTTAGTCTCATAGATTTCCAGGGCAGCAGAAACTCTGGCCATCACGGTGACAGTGAGAGGACAGGATAGAACCTCATCCCTCGGGAAACTCATGTTCCCAGATATCCTTAAACATGGACAGCTCCAAGCCTCCCTTCTAGAATGCATGTAGTTTGGGGGTTATGTTGAGTTCTGGAACAGGATGGTTCTTTTAAGTAGAAGCCAGCCTTCTTATTATTTGGGTTAACACGTTCTCCTGAAGTATCCACATCGTCTTATTGGGGGAGTTTGAATACTTTAGATAATGGCTTCATAATGTTCCACCTTATTGGACCCGTCCTTGGTAATTTTCAGTATCTTTTATCCTTTCATTTAATTAGGGCCTTTCAGCCCCATTGACCCCAACTGGATGTCAAGGAGCAGCCGCTGTGGCAGCTGTCCCTGGTACTGACCTGCCTGGTGGCCGGCGTTCCGTTTGGAAGTGCCTCTGGCTTTGCCTTTGCTTCTGTGTCTTACGGTGCGGTTGAAGATGGAGTTTCTCTGGACTGAGATGTAGTAGCGGGGTTCTTTGTCTTGCGTCTCCTGGTCAGCTTGGGGTGTCTTTTCATCTTCGGAGAGGAGCTCAGGTCTCACACGGGCCGACTCATCCACTTTCAATAAACCATGCACTGATTTCTTCCCAGGCTTTTCCAAATCGTCAGATTCCCTGGTCTCCATGGAGACAAGTTTGATTCTCAACAGAATGACTGGAGATCAGTAACCTCTCCCAAACTGCCCTGGTTCTGAGTGCTTTAGGACAGAAAGAGAACAACTTCCAGTCAGTGTCAGCAGGCTAAATATGCCGTTCAGAGTATGGAATTCCATTCACATTCAGATTTGATGAAATTCAGAATAATCTGTGCATCCTGGCGACCACATCTTTGTCAACGAAAATTACAGTTTAACCACTGCAATTTGGATGCATTCATGTATCATTTTATAATTGAGGTTTGTTAATTCTATTCATAGGCTGCACTTTGGGGGAAAATGCTTAAAGTGGCTCGTGTAACTAGCTTTCAAGTAAACATCTGCTGAATAACACAAGAGAGAGTAGCAAACACAGTGAGGGGAACTCTAGAAAACCAAAGCAAGGGAAAGGAAGATGTATGGACACAAAGGGTCGTGGGAAGAACAAGAAAGACTATTGGAGTGACAGGTCGCGCGACAGTAAACTTGGAGATGGGAAGTCTAGAACCCTGGCAGAACAAACCTTCTGCCGTCCACTTGTGGCCAAGCCTGGTTGGTGCATTAGTGGTCTCTCTGACTGGATGATGTAATGTGACAGCTGTGGGAGTGACAAGCCCTCCCACATCCCATAGCTACCCAACTGGCTGGAGGAACAGAATGGTTAGCTCCTTCCGGGATGACCACAGAAGACAGAATCAGAACCAGGACGATTTTCATCGGAAAAAGAGGTGTATTAGGAATACACCAGGACTGCCAGCACACCCCCTTCCCTCCCAGCTCAGGCCTTCTTTTAGGGTGGCAGGTCTCAGAGTGGAGTGGGACCACGTGCATCTTTGAGGGAAGTGTAAGCCGGTAGGACAGCAGGCTGGACCGGGAAGCCAAGCTAGGAATTCTCTGTGGCTCCTTACCCATCCGAGGCTTCAGAACCTGGGGTCCTGTGGGTTCTGTGGAAGTTTAAGGGGTATATAAATTGTGTGTGTGTGTATGTGTATATACATTTTTCTTCATTATATATCCAGAACCTCTATCATGTTCTCAAAGGGTTTAGAGATTCAGGAAAGCTTAAGAACCATCTTTTCTGTCTCTTTTTTTCTGTAAAACAGAAAGAATGGGAGCTTGGACTTGAGAGCTCACCCCCTTTCCCATTGCACTTTTCTACTTACAGCCAGGTGCCCTGGCTACCGCAGGCCCTGCCCTTGGAGTTCCCTGTGGGTGGGTTCCCAAATTCTTCTCCTCCCCCTACCCTAGTCCAAACACATGCCATGATTGCAGGACAGTTGGTCAGGTGATCTTAGAATCTTCAGGAGGCGTGTGGGCTTCTCACAGCCCCAGGCAGAGAATAGCCTTGTTTATCTAAGGCAGGAATTAGGACTTCCTGCTTAGGAGAGCTTTGAGGATCCAGGTTCCTAGAACCAGCTACCTGATGACTCAGAACAGGAGGCTCACCCTGGGATCCCGCCTCCTTTCCTGCCTGCCCACAGGTCTGATGATATTTAATGTCCTAGCCAAGTGTAAAGGTGTTAGAGATTGAGAAGTGTTCAGGGGAGGTCCTGCCTCGAGGCAGCTTGGTTGGAGGCAGGGGCGCTGCTGGGTTTGTGGGGGCCTGGGGAGCTCCTTCACTGTCATGGTCAGCTGTGTGACTTCAGCAAAACCCTTGTAGTCCCAGCATCCATGTCCTGATCTGTAAATGTTGGGCTGCGCACTGTGGGGTCCCATCCTGCTGGCCAGTCCAGACGTCCCTTGGAGAGTAAGGCTGCAATTTTTAGTGGCCATAGAGTAGAGTGTAGTGGCTAAGAGGTCACATTTAAGTGCTGGACAATTAATAGGACACCCCTCCCAAGAGTACCTGGGATGGCCTTGCTTATTACAAGCATGGCAAGGAACCCATAGCTGTTGGGCAGGATGGGTGATTTTCGCTGACAGCACATTTGACCTGAGTCAGCAAGGGGATGTGGTTACAACGAAAGCTAATTGTTCTTGAACCACATGGTGGAACAAGAGAGAATGGGAGGGTTCTGTCCTGGCCAGTTGAGTGGGGGACCCCTGCCTATGCTCCGTTGAGAACCTGCCCACCCAAAAAGGGACTGGGTGGGTGAGCAGAGAAGACCCAGGAGGGACAAGGTCAAGGTTGTCTCACATCAGCTCTCTGGGACCTGGGATAGGATGGGGTGGAGTTAGGACTATGGGCAAAGACAGATTTCAGCTTTGAACTTCAGAGCTGTCCAAAGGTGGCATGGCTGCTTTGGGGGGCAGTGGATTCCCCATCATTGGAGGTGTCCAGATGGAGGCTGTTGAGATTTTAGGATTTAGCAACTCTAACCAATGCCCCGACATCTCCTCCTCTCTTTTCCCTTGCCCTCTGTGCCTCCCAGCTGGGACCAGACTCTGATACTGAGGCTGATCTCAGCTTAGAATTGATCTGGGGGCAACAAGTGGGCAGGGGTTCTCTGGAGGTGGGGCGGGTCGGGTAATACAGGAGTTAATTGGGTGTTGGGCCAGTCTATGGAGGTCTCTGAACAGGGTTGGGGAGTTCCTACCACATCCTTGATGACTGTGAATGAGGAGGTAGCAGGATCCTGAAAGCTCTGGGCTGGCTGAGCTGGGAAGTCTGAGGCCAGAGGGCAGGTATCACCAGGTATTACCCAGGTGTGGCAGGTGAACACAGAGACCAGGGTGGGGCAGTGTTGGCAGAGGGAAGATGTCAGAGAGGAATGACAGGATCGGTGACTCCAGGTACTTTTGGGAGGAGCAGGGGGAGGGCCATCCCCAGGGCAATGGTGGCCCAGGGTGCCTGGGTGGGCCAGTGTCACTCTCTGTTTGTCAGGGAAGTGGGAGTGAAGCTAGCTTGGGCTTGGAGCACACTGGTTTCAGGGATGTGCAGTTGAAGACCTCCCAGGAGGAGAGTCTGCAGTTGGAAATCCTTGGCTGAGGCTGACTGTTACGAGCAGGGCATCCCCTGCTCTGAACGTGGGGTATCTTGATGAAGGCCCCCATGTCATGGCCCTAAACAGGGTGATTATTATCATTACCATCACCATGATTATTTTAGGCTGCTTTAAAAAAAATTGAGGTATGATTTACATACAGTAGAATGTACCTTTGTTAAATGTGTGCTTCTAAGTTTAGCTGTGATGTGACAACAGGAAGGGCTTGAATGCGCTGTCCCAGGGGCAGGCGGGTCCCTGTGGGAGATGGAGCCTCTAAGAGGGAGGCAGACCTGGCTCATCCCAGCTCACCTGCATCATTTCATTCCTGGTCCTAGGATTGGTACCTTAAACCCCTCCCAGGTAAATGGCAGTGTTTGCTTTGGGCTGTGACCAACAAAGGCACCTTTTATCTTTTCTTTCTTTCCATTCCCTACCCTCCTCCCAGCAAAGGGGGAAAGCTAGTGAGGAAGATTTTGGGTAGCAGAGGGAAAACGTGAAGTTTCTGGCTTGGTGGAAAAGCCCCAGCGAGGAAAGGAGCAGGGGGAGCTGCCCCAGGGGCTGCTCTGCTGTCAGGATGACTTTGGCTGTGAGACTCACAAGTGTAACATGTGATGGTTGTAGAAAGTGGAAAACACAGCCGACCACAAGGAAGACAGCTGTTGCCCTGCCCGTGGAGATGCCGCTGGGAAGGTTCTGCTGTTCTCAGCTGAAACAGAGGAGAGGAAGGGAATGGGAGACCCACAGAGAGAAGGCTCCTGGGAGAACCTGAAGTGAAAAAAAAAAAAAAAAACTTTTACTTCAGATTTACAGAAGAGTTGCTGCTAATGGAATTTTTAAAGCAACTTTTAAAGGAACCAAAGAGCTCTGAGTACAATATTAAGTAGCTCATTATTATTTTAACAAACGTGGAATGCTTCATGAATCTGCGTGTCATCACTGCTCAGGGGCCGTGGTAATCTTCTCTGTAGTGTTCTGATTTTAGTATGTGTGCTGCTGAAGCAAGTGCTTAAGTAGTTTATTATTTGGAGGTTTTCACCTTTTCTGCACATAGTTGATGTTCAGTGTAAGCAGGCAACAAGGATTTGGGAGGTGAAGGTCAGGGTGAGCTGTCGGGGAGGACTGAGATCCTCCAGCAATATCGCCACTGCTGGAGGGACAGGGGTCGCCGGTCACGGAACTTAAACAGCCAGGAATAGAGCCTTCCCCCATTGCTTGATGTCTGCTCCTTGTGCTCTTTCCCGCTCTCTTTCTGGCATGTGTGAGGAGTTTGGGAATTTGTCCTTTATTAGCAGAAGACCAGAGTGAAACCTTGGGTGAGATGAAAGCTTAAGTTAATCCCAGATCCCAACTTCTTACGAAAAGACCAGAGCAAACCTACAAAGGAAGACAGCCACCCAACAGGGGAGGCTGAAATTAAGAATCAAATTTATGGCGGGACTAGCAGGCTCTTCCCCTAAAAATGCTAATTAAGATTAAGAAGCATCACTGATGACTAGCTTGTGCTTTGAAGTTCTTTAAAAAAAACTATGTACACAGTTCATAAATCAAAGCTAAATTAGAAGGTAAAGATTATAAAGGAGAAACATAAAACAAAGCGATGGAAACGTCGTAGGATTTTTCCTGTTGTTCTGTAATTGCTCCTGAGGCCAAACACGGCTAGTTCTATTCAGATTTCTGCTGCAGCCTGGGTTAGCCAGAAGCCACCCCAAGGGATTACTGAAGGAGCTGTGCCTCTTCCCTGCACCCCACCTTGATAAAAGAAGAGGAAAAGAGGGGAAGAACCTGGCCTTTTGGGGTGCCATATTTCATACAAAGAGGAGAGTGGTTCTGAGGGAGCCTTGGAAAAACCCAGGATTCCTGCAGGAAGGGGAGGCTCCCAGCCAGGAGTCACCGGGCTGTGGGACCCATAGGCCTGCTCCAGAGTCTCCTAGGAGAGGGTCCTGGGAGCCTAGGGTGATGGCACCTTATCCTTTGTCACCCCACCTGTGCTTCGTAAGGTTTGGGGACTTGCTGAACATGGGACTGGAGGTGGCTTTAAGTCAGAGGATTTCTGAAGGCAAGACCTGCTGAGGGACCTCACACTGTTGGACTTGAGGGGGCTGTGGCTTGGTGCGTCTTAGACGGGGATGAGGCATGCCCGCTCTTCTTTGTTGGCCATGGCCTTTGGAGAAGCCCTTGCAGAAGACCCCAGATTTCCCCAGGGCTCCTTAGAGCTCAGAGGGCAGCGAGATGGTGCAGATGAACACTAGCCCAAGACAACCTCGAATACTCCATTAGCGAAGCATCAGAGCCAGGCTGAACCAGAGGGATGCCTCCTGCCATGGACACGCAGCCAGTCATAGAAGGAGACCTCGACTTGCCAATCCCTGCTGCCTCCTGCACCCCCGAAGAAGGGAGGAGGATGAGCAGGGGTCTCTGGGTCTGCTCTTCCACCCCCCAAATAGTCAAGCCTGTGCTAGAGGGAGGGGAGAGGGGGAAATGTGAATAGTGTTTGGACATGGCTGAAATGGGCAAAAGATACAGGTAGTTCACAGAAAAGGAAATAACAAATCCCTTGTAGAAACCTGTGAAAGATTTTCAGCCTCATGTCTGAGAAGAGGAGAGGAAATCCAAACCACACTGAGATCCCTTTTTTCACTTGTTACATTAGCAACAAATAAAACTTTGAAAAGCAGTCAGTGAAGCCAAGGGGCAGGAGGCAGCCCTCCATCATCACTGGTAGGATTTTGCATGGATTCGACCCCCATGGGGACAGTTTGGCAACCTCTATCAAAGTCAAAAGCAAATTTGCTTTAACCCAGCAATCCTGCCCTCAAGAATCTGGCCCATGGATCTGCTTGCAAATGTGACGAGTGGCCTGCGTGCAGATGACCCCTGCAACATTGTCTGGGAGCAAGTGGTTGAAGACGCTGTGATTTCTATCAATCAGGAACTGCTCACACCAATTAGAAAAGTCTAAACATTTCTTCTACAGGCTGGGCATTCAGTTCTTTCAGAGATACACTGCCCTTTCCTGTTGTCTGACCATATAAACCAAACATCTCTCTTAACCTCTCTTCACTGACGGCTTCAGGTCTGTCGATCTTATTCCCAAGAATCAGTATAGGCACATTAGCAGTAGTTTTATCTGTCATTAGCAAATCAAGTTCTTCTTTTGATTCAAACAGCCTTTGATGGTCTGCACAATTCACCAGAAATACAATGCCATTGATAGCAGGAAGGTAGTTTTTCCACACTCTTCGAGCTTGAGCATGCCTACCCAGATCAAAAGTTGTAAAGGTTATGCCGGCAATGGTTAGTTCTTCTGAAGTGGGATGTAACGTTGGGACATGTTGTCCAAGTCTGTCATCTTAGCATGTGTAGTAATGTTGTTTTTCCTGCATTATCCAATCCAAGAAATACCAATTTACCAGTTTCCTTATGCAATCCTAAAAAACTGCAGCACACTACTGAAACCACTGTAAATCCAGTCAAATATGAAGGACACATCCAAATCTTATGGGATCTGCGTTTGGAGAGAACGCAATTCCTTGCTTAGCGTTGGCCCTACTCACTCGGACACCAAACTGCAAAGCGCCATAGCTGCCGTGGCCCTTGAAAAGTCTAAACATTTCTATCAATGGAGTGAGATGCTATTATAAGAGCAAGAGAGGAAGCTCTGTATACTGATCAAGAAACAATCCTAGGATATCCCAAGAAAGCAAAACAAGGGCAGAAGAGGATTATGTTTCCATCAGTGGAAAAGGGGAAAATATATTCAAATTAATTTGGATGTGCCTAAAAACTTCTGGAAGGAGTTACAAAAAATTAGGATCAATGGTTACATATATACATATTTTTATTATAGGAAGAAGCCTGGGCAGATGGGAAATAGAACTGGGAGGGAAACAGACTTTAAAGTACATACATTTTAATTTTTTTTATTTTTAAAGGTTATATTAATATCTTGACCTATTCAAAAATTAAATAGATAAATCTTTTGAGAAAAGAATGAATAGGAACATAATCTTAAATATAAAAAGGAATCACTTTTAAGAACTGAAAGAGACAAAGGAAGTTATGCGACCTGACCAAGAGGCCACCAGGAGCCCTGCTATGCAGCAGAGTAGAGAGTTTGAACAGAAGAAAACTGGTAGCCTTAACAGGGGAAAACAAAGCTGTTTTATGTTTATACCTTCAAACGTTGAGATTTCCAAAAAAAATCAGATACAGAATAAGAATGAACTGTTAAATGGGATGTTTTCATTCCCTAATTAAAACATTCTCAGAGTAATTTAGTAAAACAGGAAATTTCATAATCATTAGGCAGTCGTAACACAACATAGCACAACAGTGGGTTAGTGACAAAATTAAACATGAATCTCCAAGGAAAGATCTTTAAAAATAAGACCAGAAGGAAAATTCATTGTGAGAAAGGGTGCTGTGCACATCACAAGTGCAGCAACGCTGCAGAGTCAGAGCAGGCTCCTGCTCTCGTGGTCATCAGCATGTTTCTTGGGGGTTTAGCCAAAGTAATGAGACATAACACAAATGTCAGAAAAGAAGATGAAATATTCGTAATTTGCAGGTGATTTGTATGCCTGGAAAGACCAAAGAACCAATGGAAAGTATGGGAATTACAAAGAATTTGGTCCAGGGCCAGGATAGGATAGATTCACTACAAGTCAACAATACCAAAGTAGAGAGCTTCAGATTGTAGTAGAAACAAAACCAAGAAACACAAGAGAATTGTATTAATAAATACAAAGAACTTATGTAAAGGAAAACCTTGAGAGATGGGAGGAGACTTGCATCTTTAGAGAAGCATGGGTTGTTATTGGATAGGAAAACGGAAAATTAAAAATATGTTATTTCTTACCAAGTTAATACATAGTTTTAGTGCCATTCCAGCTAAAATATTCCAATTAAACCTAACTGGAATATTTTGATAAAATTATTATGAAGTTCATCTTCAGGATAAGCAAAATTATCTTAAACTTTTTGAGAAATTCAGGTAATGAAGAGTCTGCTTCTTTTAAATGTCATAAAATGTTACAGTAATAAAAAGAATGTGGCACATCCTTTACAATTAGTAAAACAGAATGGCCAGCCCCAAAATGAATATAGAAGAGGAATCACAAACATAAAAAATGGAGAGATTACAAAACTAGACAAAAACATCACAAGAAAAATATAGATCAATATCTCTTATTAATATAGATGAAAAAGACCTCAACAGAAGAGTAGTAAACTGATATATAAAAAGTATTATGCATTATAACCAAGTAGGATTTATCCCAAGAATGCAAGTTTGCTTTAACATGCAAAAATCAATATAATGCACCAAACCAATGAAATAAAGGACAAAGCTATATGATAATCTCCATACATCTGGCATCAATTAACATTTGACAAAATCCAGCACTCCTTCATAATAACATTCAACAAACCAGATAAAGGAGAAAACGTCCTCAACTTGATAAAGGGTATCTATGAAAACCCCACAGCTAATGTTATACTTAATTGTGAAAGACTCGATGTATTCTTATAAATCAGGAAGAAGATAAGGATACCCACTCTCTCCACTACTATTCAACATTGTAGTGGAGGTTCTGTACAGCACAGGGAACTATAGTCAATCTCTTGTAATAACCTTTAATGAAAAAGAATATGAAAATGAATATATGTATGTATATGCATGACTGGGACATTGTGCTGTACACTAGAAATTGACATATTGTAACTGACTGTACTTCAATAAAAAACAAACAAAACATTGTAATGGAGGCTCTAGCTAGGGCAATTAGTCAAGAAAAATAAAAGATACTCAGATTGGAAAGGAAGGAGTAAAACTATTTTTAGGTGACATGACCTGGTATTTAGAAAATCCTAAGGAATCCTCTAAAAAAAAGTGTTGGAGATAAACAAGTTCAACAAGGTTTCATGGTATAAGATCAATATGCAAAAATTAATTGATTTTTATATAGTAGGAATGAACAAAACCAGAAATGAAGTTAAGAATTCTATTTATAATACCATTAAAATATTTAGGAATATAAATTTAACAAAAATGCACAAAATTTATATTCTGAAAACTATAAAATATTGAGAGAAATTAAGAAAGACAAATAAATGGAAAGATATTCCATTTTCATGGATTAGAAGAACCAGTATTAAGATATTAATCTATATATTTAACAGAATCCAAATCTCAGCTAGTTTTTTTGCAGAAATTAATAAACTGATAATAAAATTCATATGGAAATTCAAAGACCCATGACAAAACAATCTTGAAAAAGATGAAATTTGGACTCATATTTCCTGTTTTCAAAACTTACTACAAAGCAGCAGTAATCAAGAGAGTGTGGTACTAATAGAAGGATAGACATATAGATCAGTAGAATAGAATTGAGGATCCATAAATAAACCCATGCATCCATTGTTCCATGATCAACTGATTATTGACAAGTGTGGCAAGACCATTCAATGGGGAAAGAACAGTCTTTTCAACAAATGATGCTGGGACAACTGAGTATTCACATGCAAAAGAATGCATTTGTGTCTCTACCTCACGCCATATAGAAAAGTTAACTCAAAATTGATCAAAGACCTAAATGTAAGAGCTAAAACTATAAAATTATCAGCAGGAAACATAGGTGTAAATCTTACTGACATTGGATTAGGCAATGGTTTCTTAGATGTGACACCAAAAAGCACAAGAAACAACAAAAGAAAAAATAAATTGGACATCATGAAAATTCAAAACTTCTGTTCTTCAAAGAACACCATCAAGTGGAAAAACAACTCAAAATGGAAGAAAAATTTTGCAAATCCTTTATCTGATAAGGCTCTTATGTCTAGACTATATAAAGAACTCCTACAACTCAATAATGAAAAATAACCTAATTAAAATATAGCAAAGGATCTGAATAGACATTTCTCCAAAGAAGTTGTACAAATGGCCAATAAACACACGAATACTTGCTCAACATTATTAGTCATCAGGGAAATGCAAATCAAAACCAAAACGAAATACTCCTTAGTATTCACTAGGATAGCTGTAATCAAAAACAGATATAACAAATGTTGGTGAGGATGTAGAGAAATTGGAACCCTATACCCTGCTGATGGGAATGTAGAATAGTGCAGGCACTTTGGAAAATAATCTGACAGTTCCTCAAAAGATTAAACCCAGAATTACCATATGACCTAGTAATTCCATTCCTAAGTATATTCTCAAGAAAAATGCAAACATATGTCCACACAAAAAATTGTACATGAGTGTTCATAGCGACATCATTCATAACAGGCAAAAAGTGGTAACAACCCAAATGTCTATCAGCTGATGAACGGATAAATAAAGTATGGTATATCTATACAATGGAATGATATTCCGCCATAAAAAGATATTAAGTATTGACGTATGCTGCAACATGGATGAACTTTGAAAGCATTTGCCAAGTGAAAGAAGCCAATCGCATAGGACCACATGTTGTCTGATTTCATTTATCTGATTAATATTGATTAGCCCTTTGGGAAAAATATCAGCTTAGATATCAAAATTAATTCCCTAAATAAACTTCAAAGGAACTAAAGTGTTAGATATCTTCTTCAAATTATAGAATATTTTTAAAAAAATACATACAATGTCTTACTGCTTTTTCCTCTCATTAAACAGTGTGTTTGGAGAATGTTCTATTTCAATGAACTAAGTATATGTACATTCCCTTAATAGTTGCATTATATTCTATGTCATATTTCCATCATTTTATTATTATTTAGTTTGCTTCATTATCTCTTTTCATGTGTGTTTAAGTGAGGTTGGTTTTGTTTTTTTTTTTTTTTGTAAAAAAAAGACAATCATTCAAGTTACTTGAAGGAAAACGAAACTGGAAAAAGAAAAAAAAACACGAGACCTAGACTGGGCCAAGGTGTTGTAGGGACCAGCCCCTCCACCTCTGTCGGGGGTCAGAAAGTAGAACATTTTGAGAAGGAATTTACTGGTTCCCAAATCTTGCTGTAAAACCCCAGGGAAAGCAGAATAGTTGTTGAGGGTCTTGGGTGAGTGGAGCCAGACCGGCACGGGCCATCAGCCCTGTTCATGAGCTTGGCGTGTGACTTCCCCTTGAGGCCTCCCATTCCTTGACTGTCATGAAGGGAGGACAGATACCACCTAAGCCCTGGGACTCATACAAGGAGGCACAGTGCTGGCAGTCAATGTGTGGCAGCTGTTTTCTTTATACATTACTGTGCAGATCGACAGGAGATATTTCCATCTATGAATATAATACATATTTATACCTATATCTTACCCAGCAGAGCATAAATTAGAAAGAGGATAAAAGAAAGAATTAAAGTGTGGGGACATAAGACTTAATGGAGGATAAGGTTAAAAAATGCCCATTACAAGGACCCTTGTTATGATTTATTCCTATGCTTCCGAGCAGCCAACACAGAAAGGGGAAACGTGTCAGCGCCTCATTCTACTGCCTTCAGGGATAAAAACTGACCAACTCCTCAGGAGAAATTGTTAGTCTGAAGGGATTTCTCTCAAGGACTTTTATGGAGGAAGGAGCGGCAATGCAGCCATTTTCAGACTTTGAAGAGCGTGTTAAATGTATGGGTTCCTGGGCCCCGGGCCCAGATTTTGGACTGAGTAGGGCTGAAGTGGGTCCCAGGTGTTGCGTGGACTCTGGTCTCTTCATTCCAGGAGGCGGCCCTTCTCCTTGGCCCCACGAGGTCACACATGCAAACAGGCGTCGTAAGACTCTTCATCCTCCGTGTTTCCTTCAGTGCAGGCTGATGGCTTCACACAAAACGCAGCCGAGCAGGAGTGATTCTCCAGGGTGACACAGTGCAGGCTTCTGCTGAATTGGAGGAGATTTTTAGAGGAGTTCTGGAAGGAGACAAGGACTTTCCATCTTCTCCTTGGTGATGTTTGATGGGGTCATGTTGAGAGGGGGCTCCTGGGGGAGTATATAGAGGTGGCTGTTCTGATCGCCTGTTAGTTTCCCACCAGACTGGTCTTGGGGGTTGGGGAGAGTGGACAAGTGGATGGTAGGAGGGCCAACATGATCCCCATAAAAAACATTGTTTTGAATCTACTCTAGCCCACAGGCAGATGGGCCACAGAGCCACAAAGCTGCATTCTGTGGTGTCAAGGTCCTGAAGCGTCTTGCCTGGAAAATTCCTTGGCAGGTGAGGCAAGATTCTTCTTTTGGCCTCCAGCCCCACACCGCCCCCCTCAACCCAGAGTCAAACATCCACAGTATGTCTTTCCTTATGCAACAGTTTCCTGGTGTCTCCTCCAAGATAAACTCTGTGAAATGCCCACCAAGGTAACTGAACAAAGCAGCTTGTTCTCTGGAAATATTACCTATAAACCAGGACAAAAAAATGGGAGCAGTGGCGTTTACCAAAGATGGCAGTGTGCGTTTTCTATGGGTCGACCTGCGGCTCCTTTCTAGTTTTAATTAGCCAGCCCGTTCTGTTGTCTGTTGAGGCCACTTTTAGGTTAAATTCATAAAACTGAATTGGCCAAGGATAAAAGAATGCCCAGTTTTTTATTCTCTGGAGCCAGGAGCAGACCCTCAGGTCATCCCGAAGTGATTTCAACCAATTACTAGGCTGTACCAGAGGGAGGTGGCACTTCTATTTTACTCAGTCATATAGTTAAAAAAAATTTTTTTTAAAGTATAAGTATTCTAAGTATAGTAGAATACAGAAATTGCCCTCGTTCTAAGTATAGACGCTGAATGTTTACACAGTGGGTAACCACACCCAGATCCCAAAGGGGGATATCACCCCCGCTCCAGAAAGCCTCTCGGCCCCTTCCTCCCCAGCCCCCAAGGATAACTTCTGACTTCTGACAGCACGGGCTGGTTTTGTATGTTTTGGTCCTTTATGTAAATGGAATCAATCCGAATCCCACTCTCTTGTCTGACTTCTTCCTGTGAATTAGGCCTGCGAGGCCCATCCACGTGGACAGTTCACTCTCACTGCTCTGTGGGTCTCACGCTGCAGAATCTCCTGGAGAGTTAAACACAGACTGCTGGGCCCCACCCTGGAGTTTCTGATGCGGGAGGACTGGGGTGGGGCCTGAGCATTTGTCCATCCAAGTGCTCTGCTGCTGCTGGTCTGGGGACCACGCCTTGAGAACCTCCACTTTAATCTGGCAAGTCCCTTTCCCCTGGAAAAGGACACTGGCCCGCAGGCCTAGTGGGGGAACGGGACAGCGTGGAGGCTGGAGGTGGTGTCCTTAGCTGTCACTGGTCATCAGCCAGGGTGGGAGAGAGAATTTAGCCCCACTGATGTCCCTCTCCTGATGGAGGCGGCTGCTATTGGATTCCTTGTGGCTCTTGGTTTAAGAGCTGGGCACACCCTAGCCGGGGCCTTCTGGCTCCTTCAAGAGTGGGCGGGATACAGTGGAGATTTCCAGACTGTGAGCTGGTTAGACACTGGCCAGAGGCCCCAGCATCTGGCCACACACAGCACCCATCAGCTCCTCCCCCCAACCCACAACCCATGACACCAGGCTTCCCCAGCCCTCAGAGGGTCCTTAGGTGAGGGCTCAACTTTATCCTCTTCCTCCAGCGCCTGGCATCATCCCCTGCTTGAGATACCGGTGGACAAGTTTCCCAGTGCCCCGCCTCCATCGCTGCTAATGGATTGCGTCTACTCCTGTCTCAGCATCACCCCTGTCCTCTTGCCCTGCTGCTCCCTGGTAGGGTCTCATCTGCTTCCGGGGCTTGAACTGCTGCTCCTCCCAGAGGCAGCCATGTGGGATGGACCAGGTCTCCGTCTGGAATCACCGTGTGGCCACCCGTAGGTGGGCCCACAGGCTGCAAGTCCTCCCTTGTGTCCTGAACGGCTGTGCTGACAGGACAGGAGGAGGCGCCTGGTCATCTGCAGCCACCCTACTCCCGTCCCTGAAAGAAGACAGGACTTGGGCCATGAGGCAGGTCAGCTTGTGACTTGGGCCACAGGGAGGACAGCAGTGACTTAGGCCAGAGGGTGGTAACTGAGACACATCCCCCCAGAGGGGAAGTGCCCTGAGCTGCAGACACGGGGTCCTTGCTCCCCAGAGAGGGTCAACAGTCATTTTTTTTTTTTTTTGGCACCTTCTCTCTGACCCATTCGACCCTCACACAGCCTTGCAGGAGGGGAGTACTGTGATGAGTCGTGTGTTAGAAAGGATGACTCTGAAGCTCAGAGAAACTCAGTACTTTGCCCGAGATCACACACTGGTAAGTGGCTCAGGCAGGATTTGAGCTCTGGTCTTGCAGGTCCCAGAACCCTGCCTCGCCACTGGAGGAAAAGAATGAGCAGAGGGGAGGGTGGAGAGATTGCCTTCTGAGGCGGAGCACGTACTTAGGAAGCAAGCAAAGATCAGGGCAGAGCACTCAGCAGGGACAAAGCCAGGAGCTAGGACAGCCCTGCCCTGTTCTCTCTGGGGGCCTGGCTGTCAGGATCCCTGGGGACTCACGTCCACAGGGCTGCACTTTGATCAGCACACCTCTCCCACCATGCTGTGTGGAAGCGGCTTTGTATGGGACCCTGGGCAGTTTGAGGGCAGAGGTTCAAGCCAGGTGCAGGGGTACCCTCCCCAAAGCAGCTGTGGCCCACGGTTACCAAATAGCAGGCTTCTCAGTGAGTGGTGGGTGGGCAGGGTGAGTGGCCCCCTCCTAGCTCACTTCTTACACACCCTAACTAGTGTTGGGTGGCCTCCATTTCTCTGATGTCTGAGGCTAAAGCTTCAGGACCCCCAGAGTGGAGGGATGTGCCCTCTCAGCACGTCCTGGGCTTGGGGATGGGTCTCCCTGGGTCCTCAACACATCCTTGATCCTCAGCTCTCTGTCTGGAAGGAAATGGAACACGCGAGGCTCACATGGGGTCAGACTGGTCAGTCGTGTCATCGGTGGGTTCTGTCCGCTCACACACTGAGCACATCTGTGTCTGCCCTGTGCTTGGGCCCTGGGTCATGAGCCAGATGTGGCCCCTTTACTCGGGGCCTTAGAAAGCTGTCAAGAGAAACTTCCTAACATCCCCCGTCATCCTAAACATGAGCTTGGCCCTCCTCTGGCTTCTCTTTCCTTCAGGAAATCTCTCTCCTTTGTGCAGTGACTGTGCAGAAATTAAATGGGTTTATAGCGCCTGGCGCGCCCGGCATCATGTCAACACCCCAAAAACCACAGGGCTGCTTTTTTCACTCTTTGCAACTAAATGAACAATCTGCTGATTTAAATTGTTTTTACATTTTGGTGTAAAGAAACTCCAAGATTGCAAAATGCATATAATGCATATAAAATGTACATAATGTATATAAAACCAGGTATAGAGTTTGGGAAAAAATATAGGATCCACAAGAGTCTTTGCTCTGTCCCAGTGAGCAGGATCTATGCCCTGTCTCCAGGGACTGGCTGGTGGCAGCTCCTGAGAGTCCTGTCCCCTCTGGGCAGGACTGTGACAGCAGCCACTCCCTGCTGGGTGGGGGAGGAGAGGGCTCAACTTACTTTCTCAAAGGGAAGCCAGAGCTAGCTCTGCAGCGTTTTCCTGTTGTTAAGAGTACATTTACCTGATTAATGGAGGCTGACCCTCTTTCACACACCTGTGCCATCACACAGGCTGTGAGTCAGCTGGGGACAAGGACCACTCCTTCTGGGGTGAGCCTTCTTGGTTGGCCACTGCCCTTGGCAGCTCCCGCCCACCTGTGGGCCAAGGGCTATGGACCAGCCAGAGGGAGGCCGGCCAGGGCAGCCAAGCTCCCAGTCACAGTGCAAACAGACACTGCATAAAAGCGGGCAATGTCATCTCCACGGCCAGACAGGGATGTTTATGTGCAGGAAGCCACACTCTACACTGGATCTTTGTTGAGTTCTAGCAATGGGGCCATTTGCATGGTGGAGCTGCGGTGAACTCATCTATTGACCCAAATTCTGGAGAACTTATAAAAAGACCCACTAAAAATGGCAAGACCAAAACTGGCATCTTAGTCAGCTAGGGCTTCCCTAATAAAATACCATAGACTGGGTGCTTAAACAGCAGAAATGTATTTTCTCCCAGTTCTAGGGGCTGGAAGTCCAAGATCAAACATGGCTGGGTTCTGGTGAGGGCCCTCTTCCTGGCCTGTGGACAGCCACCTTCTGGCTATGTCCTCCCAGGGCCTTTCCTGGGTAGTGCATGAAGAGGGAGGGAGAGAGGGAAGGGGAGAAGAGAGGGAGAAGGAGAGAGAGTGAGAAAGAAAGAAAGAGAGAAAACTCTGTGTGCCCTTCCTCTTACAGATCCACTAATCCCTTTGTAAGGGCCCCACCCCATGACCTCATCTAACCCTAATACCTCCCAAAGGGCCCGTCTCCAAATGTCATTACTTTGGAGGTTTGAGCTTTAATGTATGAATTTTGGAGGGACATGAATATTCAGTTCATAATAATTAGCAGAGAAATGAAGAGGTTACTTGTGTCTCTGGTTGGGAAAATCTCAATCCCAATCTGGTGTCTCCAAATGGTTCTGGGGAGAAGGCACCATAAGGCGACCATCCTTCCCTTCTCCTGCTCCGGAATCCCTTACTAGGGTGTGTGCTTCATCCTCATCCCTGGAGGGAGAAAATCCTGGGTACCACTCCCCCAGCAGCTGACTGGAACAGGCTGGACCTTTGACCTAAGAGGAGTCAAGCCACAGGCTGGGCTGAGCCAGTCAGATTCCCTCTCCCAGAGATGAGAATTGGGACCAGGACAGTTAGCGGAGGCTCTGGGCTGGATGGCCATGGGGGTGGGGGAGGTAGTTTGAATTGGCCAAGATGGACCCTGTATACGTGTAGCAGGGGCAGCGGGTGTGGACAGAGAGAGAGAGAGTGAGAGAGAGAGAGTGAGAGAGAGAGAGTGAGCAAAGCAGAATGAAAGTGTGAAAGCCCAGGGAAGGAGGGAAGGAGGGAAGGAGGAAAGAGACCGTGGTAGCTTTCCCATTCCTCATTCCTAGCTCAGCCCTCAGCTGGCCCTGGTGCTCATTTCTTTTTATTGTAGCTTGAAGGGATTCTTGCACATTGCTTCCCACTAGTCAAAGCTGGACTCCCTGTGTGTGTCTATCTAGGTTTTCAACCCTCCGATTTAGGATGTGAGGTTGAACTGGTCAGTTGTGCCCTTGGTAGTTTCCGTCCACTCACACGTCTGTGTCCCTCTCTGTGTTCGGCCCCAGGCCATGAGACAGACGTGGCCTCCTTGCCGACGTGGGCCCCAGAGAGCCAGCAGGAGGGAGTTTCCCCACATCCTTCATCGGCCCAAGGGTGCCCCTCCTCTGGCTTCTCTTTCCTTCTGGAACCTTCTATCCAGGTGCCTTTGCCGGCCTCCTGGCGGGGTCCTGTGATCTCCTCACAGCCCTGTAGGTGGAGGGAGGTGACACAGGCCCTGAGAAAGGTTTATCCAAGAAGTGAGGTAAACTGAGGCTAGTGGAGGCGTGTGCTGTCGGGATCCAGACCCGCAGAGTGTGCCAGGGCCTTGTCGGTGGGCACAGAGGGGAGTAGGGGCAGCCAAAGAGGACGGAATGCTGGAGGGAGGTGGGAGGGGATAGAGCAGGGGTGAGGGCTGCAGGGGCAGAGGGGCTGGGACTTGGGTTGAGTGAGTAATTCAAGTGGGAGTCATTAGAAAACAAACAATAGTGGCAGAGCTTTTGAGAGACTGTAATTTCTTCCAGCCCTCTCTCATCCAAAATATTCGTGGGATCTGGATGAACCTAGACAGTCCCCTGTGCTCCTTCCAGTGGCATGGAATTTAAACCAGTGTCTGTGAGCTGATTTTAGGAGGTACATCAGTCAAACATGAAAAAAAATTAATAGTTATGAGTTTTATGTATTTTAGAGAAAATCCAATTAGCACATCAAACCTGTGATTTCATAAGTATTAATGCTTAGGATGAAAATAGAGAATTTAATTTAAAGCCAATCTGTAGGCAGTATTAATAGCAGGTCGTACATGGATGTGTTAAGAATTGTAAATGTGGAAAGTAAGTGATTGACATTCTGGAAGCACTGAATTGAAATGACTTGGATGAACCGGACACCACAGAGTTCATTTCTCTTTGAACTGAGACTTTCTTCCCTCTCTCTATGCTGGCGGTTCCTAAAATGTGGTCCACTCTGGGCAGCAGCATCTGGGAGCTTTTAAGAAATGCAGATTCTTGGCCCCACCCCAGACCCGGTCAACCAGAAGCCCTTGCAGGGGGTGGGGTGCAGGTCGAGGAGGGGGCAGTTGGGCTGTAAGAGGCCCCCTGGGGGTTCAGATGAACCTCTGATCCACCTCGGCCTTCTGGAAATCCCCTGGACTTGTGTGCAAGAGTATGTGTCTGGAGGATCCGCGGCTTTCCTCAAGCCCCCTGCTCTCTGGCACTTACCTGCTTGTGTTCATGAATCCATGTGTTTTAATCATAAATTACCTGGAGCTTGCCAGGTGGCCTACAGGACATACCCAGTGTGAAGAGGACACTCTGGCGGGTGTTTGGGTTCTCCCCACACCCAGGAGGCCCTCGAGGACCCAGCTGGGGGCTGGCCCCGCCCATAGCAGCGCTGGTGCTCTTGCCCCCGAGCCTGGGTCCCTGCCTGTTTCTGATCCTTCCCAAATCCATCTCTCTTTCCTCATGGCTTCTCCTTTCATCTCCTGACAGGCTCCAGCCATGGCTTTCGGTTTAGCCTGACCCTTGGGCTCATGCCTGGTACCAGCCTGGTACCAGCCCCGCCTCGCCTGCTTGGTCCTCCGTGCTCTGTCCTCTAAGCCTGTTCCTGGGGACCTGAGAAGCCCGTCCACGCACAGCCCACACTCACTAAAGTCCACAGAGACATCTGGCATGCACTGACCCCTCCTGTATGCAGCAAATGCTTACTGAGCACCCACGCCGTGCTCCTGGCCTGGGGATGCAAAGATGCAGGTCTCAGCCCAGGGAGATGGGGGAGCAGGCCCGACGGTCACCACAGTACAATGAGTGCGCGCCAAGTCGAGGTCTTCCGGGGCTGCAGCAGACCAGCGCCACCACAAGCCCCACCTGCACAGTTCTCCTTCCCCCCAGAACTCAGCACACACCACAGATGCTCAGATCACGTTTACTGAATATCTGAGGTGGTGCCCCAGGCCGGGTTTGCTGCTCCAACTTGGCCCCCCGCTGGGTTTCCACCCCATCCTCCCTCCAACCTGCCCACGTTTCCTTTCACTCCAGCAGACTCAGGACTTAATGCGTGTTGACATTTTCTAACCTCAACTGGGCAAGGGCAGACAGATGTCACAGTCCATTCGTGGTCACCGTGCAAGACAGAGCAGTGAACTGACTTGATTTCTCCAGCAGACCCACCTTTGCTCTCCGCAGTGACAGTGCCTGCCTTCTCGGGGTCGCCAGCCTCCCACCTCCCTCTGCTCCAGCAGCAACATTCGGAGGAACTCCCTTCCACGCCCCCTGCAGTCCTGCCTTCCCGTGCTGTCTCCTCCTCCTCCCAGCTCCTTCTTCCTCAGGACTCTGCGTCCCCCAACCCTCACCTTCCCGAGGAGCCCTCCCCTGCTACCCGCTTTCCACCTGCACCTTCTCATCTCTCCAGGCTCCGTCACATCTGATTGTCCATTTGTACAACCACAACCTTCTCCTGAGCCTATCTCCCTCCTCCTTCCATCCTCCCAGTGTCTTGACTCAAGGCTGATGGAGGCAGGGATGTGCCCTTCAGCCCCTGGAAACTCTCTGTCCTCCAGATGCTAGTAGAAGGTGCCCATCAGGACCATTAGGGCAGAAAAAATGAGGTAGTTGCCAGAAATCCCAGGAAATGCCTAAACCTGGTTCTTTGAAATAAAACATAAATTGCACTATGTCATCCCCCTGCTCACAACTCTTAAATGGCTCCAGATAAGACCCAATTTCTTACCTAGCCTCATCTGGTCCCTGCCTTCCCCTCTGTCTCTCCCTCCCTCTGCTCTCACTGCTGTGCTGTTCATGAGGCTGGACTTCCCCATGTCTCCCCTTCCTCAGTTCTGCCCAGGGGCCTCTCTTTCAGGCTCCATGGACATTTGACTGAGGCAAAGGCTTTCTCCCAGCTCCTTTCCTGGAGCCTGGAGTCACTCATCTAATGATTTTTATTGACCCCCAGGGCCTGGGCCTTCTTCCAAGTCCCAGCGGCTCTACCTCACCCCTGCCTCCTTCTCCTAACACGGGGGCTGCTGCTGCGTCCCCCTCACACACAGCATCCCTCGGGTCATCTCATTTTCCTGCAGCCCCCTGCCCCAATATCCAAGTGGATGAGTCTCCCCCAGGCAGACCAGGGCCCACGGGGGTGAGGACGCAGGCTCAGACTGACACCAGGCAGAGGTCCCAGGCCCTCTCAGCAAGATGGCAGTGGTAGGTCAAGGATTGCCACCAGGCCAGCCACTCGGCCCTCTGCCCCAGAGATGAAGGCCTGGGCAGCTTGTGTCTGTGACATCCTTCTGATTTGCAGCCCTACCATCCTCTCAGGGAGCTGGAAAGGGCTTCATTGGTTTCTCTCATTTTAAAGATGAGGAAGCAGCTCTACCAACAGACCGGCTTGGGGTCTCACTGATAAGGCACAGCTCTTCCCCCAGGTTCCCAACATCAATGTGCAGGCAAAACCTTCTTCCTTACTGGGAGCGGCGGGCCAAGTGCACACAGACAACCTTTCCCTGTTCCTTTGCCATGACAGACATTGCTAATCAATTGTGGCATCCTTTCCCTTGAAGCCATAGATTTGGCCTTGTCCTCTGTAGATTCTCTGGATGGCTTTTTGCATGAATCAGGGCCAACATGTGATGGATCCCATCTGCCATTTCTGGGCCACTGACTAAGCAGCGGGTCAGCCCTTGGACTGCGAGAGCCACACACTCAACTCCCCCATCCTCTCCTGAGGCTGATGGGTAAACCCCGCCAGCCTGGCCTGAACCTTCAAACTTCCCCTCCCTCATCCCCATGCTGTTTCTGGAAGAGGTCCGTCTTGGGGCTCAGAGTGTCCCATGGTTACAACAGGGATGGCTGATCTTGCAGGACAGCTCCTCCATTCGATGTGGGGGATGGTGCTAGGGAGTGGGCACAGCCCTGAGCACCAGCAGGAAGTAGGCACACTGCCATGTACTTCCATCCAGGTTCTTATCGAGAAGGAAGGCTTTCTTGACCCCCTGAACTTCTCTCTGAGGTTGGAATAACCATGTGCTTGCACCACACCCCCTTCTCCAAAAGAACTAAACCCTAGAGGTGTCACCGAACTACCTCTTTAGGCCTTGGACTGCTTGGGATTGGGCAGAAACATGCTCTGGGTGTGTTGAGTTGGGCTGGGGACAGCAGGGCCTCCCACATAAGTGCTGAGGTTGCCAGAGTGTTTCAACAAAAACAGCAGAGAGCACTGATCCATTATTTGTCAGCCAAAGTCAAAAAATATAGATCTGTGTAAACATGAACATTATGTGAAGTTCATTGCAAACAATCTGTATTACACTTTATATTTTTACTATTAATTGCGTGGCTTTAGCAATTTAAAAAAATTCAAAAAGTCATCCATTGTTTCGAAATATGTCAAACATATGTTTAAGAAAACTCTAGTATCTCTTGGTGGTTCAATGAACAGTGCCCACCAGCCCACCCTATGCCAGAATGGTCATGTCCCAATACCTGGGATCTGTGAAAACGTTACCTTATATGCCAAAAGGGTCTTTGCAGATGTGATTAAGTTAAGAATTTTGAGATAAGAAGATTATCCTGGATTATCCAGGTGAATCCCAGGTAATCATGAGGGTCTTTAGAAAAGGGATCAGAGAGAGTCTTGAAGGTGCTACAGAGCTGCTGGCTTTGAGGATGGGGGAAGAGGCCACGAGGCAAGGACCAGGGGCAGCCTCTAGGAGCTGGAAAAGGCAAGGGAATGTTCTACCCCGGAGCCTCCAGAAGGAGAGCAACCCAGCTGACACCTTGATTTTAGCCCAGTGAGACCCCTGTTGGATTTCTGTCTTCCAGAGAGAGAAGATGATACAGTTGTGTTGTTTTAAGCCTCTAAGTGTGTGGTCATTTGTTATAACAGCAGTAGAAAGCTAATACGCTCTTCTTACAGACACAGCCCTAAATCTGTGGGGTTCAGCCACAACTGATTTCCTCAATTCCTTTCACACCAGCATTTACTGAACTATTTTTTAAAAAATTTGGAGCACTGGAACATCGTACTCAATGGTGAAAAGCATTTCCTCTAAGATCAGGAACAAGACAAGGATGCTCACTCTCACCACTTCTATTCAACATAGTATTGAAACAGCATGTCAAACATTGACCAGCTTAAACTGGTTTTTCTCCTTTAAGACAGGTTGTTGATTAATCAAACCTGGAGTTGTTTTACAGAGACAGCACTGCACATGTGCAAGATGGGAACCCACAACTCCAGGATGACCCCAGAACCAAGATCTTTGGTCTACAGAAAACAAAGAATAGAAATGCTGCCACCAGGGCCCTTTATGGAGCGAGAAGTCCTTCAATAAGGAAAATCTGGCTTCCAGTAGCACAAGATCTTTATATAGACTAATTCAAGGCTAACCAATTAGCTTCCAAGTTTGAAATTCCTGTAACTTCTTAAATTTCACCCCAAACCCTGGGTCAGGGAGACAGATTTGAGACCTGCCTCCTATCTCCTTGTGGGGACGCCTTGCAACAAGGCTCTTCAAAAGCCAGTGCCATAGTATTGGCTTCCATGTGCATGGAGCAGTGAAAAGAATCCCATTTACAATCACATCAAAAAGAATAAAATACCTAGGAATAAACCTAACTAAGACAGTAGAAGACCTGTACTCAGGAAACTATAAGACACTGGGGAAAGAAATTGAAGATGACACAAACAGATGGAAAGATACATTCCGTTCATGGATTAGAAGAATTAATATTGTTAAAATGACCATACTACCCAAAGCAATCTGCAAGTTCAGTGCAATCCCTATCAAAATACCAGTGGCGTTTCTCACAGAACTAGAAAAAATCGTTCTAAAATTTGTATGGAAACACAAAAGACCCTGAACAGCCAAAGCAATCTTGAGAAGGAAAGATAAAGCTGGAGGTGTCACACTCCCTGGTTTCAAACTGTATTACAAAGTTACTGTAATAAAAAACAGTGTATACAGTAAAAACAATATTACTGTAATAAAAACAGACACATAGATCAATGGAACAGAATAGAGAGCCAAGAAATGAACCCACACTTATATGGGCAATTAATCTACAAAACAGAAGGCAAGGATATACAGCGGAGAAAAGACAGCCCCTTCAGTAAATGATGTTGGGAAAACTGGACAGCTCATGCAAAAGAATCACACTGGACTACTCTCTCACACCACGCACAGAAATAAATTCAAAATGGGTTAAAGACTTATATGTAAGACTTGAAACCACAAAAATTCTAGAAAAAATCATAGGCAGTAAGCCCTTTGACAATGGTCTTAGTAATATTTTGGGGGATATGTTTTCTCAGGTAAGGGAAACAAAAACAAAAATAAACAAATGGTACTGTATCAAACTAAAAAGCTTTGTACAGAAAAGGAAACTATCAACAAAAAGGCCACCTACTGAATAGGAGAAGATATTTGCAAATGACATATCTTATAAGGGGTTAACATACAAAATATACAATTAACTCATACAACTCAACGTAAAAAGAAAAACCCAATTAAAAATTAGGAAGAGGATATGAATAGACTTTTTTTTCCCAAAGAAAGCATACAGATGGCCAACAGACATATGAAAAGATGCTCAACATCACTAACCATCAGAGAAATGCAAATCAAAACCACAATGAGATACTACCTGTCAGAATGGCTACTCTCACAAAGACAATGAACAACAGGTGCTGGCAAGGATGGGAGAAAAGGGAACCCCCATTGCACTGTTGGTGAGATTGTAAATTGGTGCAGCCACTGTGGCAAACAGTATGGTGATTCCTCAAAAAATTCAAAATAGAACTACCGTAAGATCCAGCAATTTCACTCCTGGGTATTTATCTGAAGAAAATGAAAACACTAATTCTTATAGGCACTGATATGCACTCCTATGTTCATTGCAGCATTATTTACAATAGCCAAGATATGGTAGCAACCTAAGTGCCTAGCAATAGATGAGTGGATAAAGAATACATAGTATACACACACACACACACACACACAATGGAATATTACTCAGCTATAAAAAAGAATGAAATCTTGCCTTTTGTGACAGCATGGATGGACCTAGAGGATATTATTATAAGTGAAATAAGTCAAACAGAGAATGACAAACACTTACATGTATAATCTAAAATCAAAACAAACATAACAAAACAGAAACAGAATTATAAATACAGAGAACAAATATGTGGTTGCCAGAGGGGAGGAGAGTAGGGGGAGGGCTGAAATAGCTGAGGGAGATTGAGAGGTACAAATTTCTAGTTGCAAAATAAGTGAGTCATAGGTATGATTATGTATGCTGTGAGGAATCTAGTCAACAACTATATAATACCTTTGTATGGTGACATATTGTAACTAGACTTATCATGGCGATCATGTTGAAATGTATAGAAACATCAAATTATGTTGTATTACAGGAACTAACATGGTGTTGTAGGTCAATTATACTTAAGTAACAAACTTATAGAAAAAGAGATCAAATTTGTGGTTACCAGATGTGGGGGGTGTGGCGAGGGGGAATTGGATGAAGGCAGTGAAAATGTACAAGCTTCAGTTATGGTCATAATGTAAAACATGATAAATATAATTAACACTGCTGTGTGTTATATATGAAAGTTGTTCAGAGTAAATCCTGACAGTTCTCGTCACAAGGAAAACTATTTTTTATTCTATTTCTTTAATTTTGTATCTATATGAGATGATGGATGCTCATGAAACTTACTGTGGTCATCATTTCATGATATATGTAAGTCAAATCATTATGCTGCACACCTTAAACTTACACAGTGCCACCTGCCAATTATACCTCAATAAAACTGGAAGGAAGAAAGTTTTGGAACATTAGGTTTTTGCCGGAAACAGTGCCTTCACTTATCAAGAAATGTTCACTGGAGGGAAAGAATCATTGAGTCCAACGTTCCGACACCTGGAGGGAGACTTCGCTGGGTGAGTGGTCTCCCCAGCTGACAACAGGCAGACGTGAGTGGTGCCAATGAAGAAGGGAGTTTCCCAAAGGTGGACAAGCTCAGAGCACTTGAGGCAGGTTGGGCAAACTCTTCAAAGGATGCCCCATTCTCTTTATGTTTGAGGGGTCTCATGTTTTGTACTCAATTCTCCAACTATGTGAATGGATTAATTCTCTCCCACTGCTCAACGTTAACTTCTATATTGGAAAAAAGGACCCATTTTCTTTCTCAAGGCCCGTTGGGGTAACAGAAGTGAGTACCACTCTCTTTATAGTCATTATCTCATTGAATACCCAAGGTGATCCTATACGATCATCACTGTCCTTGTCCCACGTCCCCTTTCACAGTGGATGACGTGAAAGTTCAGAGAGGCTAACTGACCCAGCTCAGGTCACACAGCCAGCAAGTGGTGGAGACACCCTGACTCTGGCAAAGTGGTTAAGAGCATGGTTTCTAAACTATTTCTCACCACCTTGATTTAGGATATTCTTACTTAAAGGAAACAGCCTTTTCTGAGGAAACAGCCTTATAAGATTATAGATAATTCAGAGAGATGTAAAAAGTACAGTGACTCTGCCTGGGGCCCAGTGGCTACAAAAGGGCTACCTTGACCTCCACAGCCGTGGCCATGGTTTAAAGATACTGCCCAGCTATCCACACTACTTTATTTTGGCGATTTCCATCTGTGCTATTTCTCCAGTGGGTACACACAGCAGCTATAATAATGTTTTTCCAAGCGTAACCTGAGTGGATCTCTTTATCTCCCATTGAGCATCAAGATGCCTTCCTTTTGACCTCGAGCTGGAATCTCTCCATCCTTACCCTTGACTTGGAACCCACATTAGCCGACTGCAAGTGACTTTGATCTTGACTATGAACCAGTTCCAAAGAGGCCAGAAAACTGTAGAAAGTCAGTTCCAGGGGACTGCTCTGATAGGTCAGGCACTAGCAAAAATTGTCCACGTGCCAGATGCCTTTTTAATCTGGAAACAAAAGAACCTTAAAATCATTTCTAAGATCAAAGCTAACTTCCTAAAAAGGAACTCGGCAGAAAAGAGAGCTTTCCTCCAGCATTCAAGAATCCACCGAGGAATGTTGATGTCACTCAGATGAGAGCAAAAGTATCTTTATAGATGTATTCACTTTCATGAGTGGATTTACATCTAGAGAGCATTATGCCAGGGTTTTATAAATATTAAATACTTGGAAGCTTTTTGTCCCATTATTGGGATTTAGTGGGAATCTGTTTGGGCTCAGGGACACCAAATGAATCACCTGTGAGTAGGAAACTGGGTTATCTTAATCCACTTACTTGGACAGCAGTAAAGGGGGCGGAGGTGACTGAGGCGTGGGAATGAGGGTGGGGAGCTTGGAGAGGGACTGGCCCTCTGGCCATCTCATCACATCTTATGATCACTGCTGGCCCAGGGCAAGCGAGCAGCAAATACCGACCTGGTGGATGAGGTGTTCCTAAGGAGTCAGTCTGCCAGGAGTACACTAATGTGGTGGATTGAAATGCAGAGATAAGCAGGTCATACCACTAGCATGTGGGATTGAACAACGCTCCCCAGGTCAGCTGCTTGGGACCAACCCTTGCCAATCCCAGACAGAGCCTGGGGGTCAAAGTCCTCAAGTCCAGCTTGCCTGCCTTCCTCATCCTGGCTGGTCCCTGGCCCGGGAGCTCCCAAGCTTCTCTGAGCCTTTTAAGGCATGGTCCAAGCTGCTTGTCCTCTGGAGAGCCTATGTTTGAAGGATTCATTTCTGGTAGGAAACACAGTCATTAAATAACAATGAATCAGTGCCCTACTTTAAACCCCTCAAAGACCTGAGTAATTGATGGTCAGAGCTCCTAGCTACGGGAGACATCAATGCTGTGCGCAAACCTCCAGCCAAAAGTGAAGGCAACAGAGACAAAGCCAGCTAGTGCTCGAGTGTGGGAGTGAGGGGGCGTGCCCCCAAGACACGCTGCCCATAGAGACCCCTGCTGTGATCTCAGGACCTTTGTGGTCTAGGCTCCCTGGGTGGGGGCCACCCCCTCCACCTTCCCTCTGCTCTAGCAAACCTGTTCCATCAAAAACCTTTAAACAGGCCTCCTGCTTCCCCAGGTCCATGCCTCTGCTTCTGCCATCCCCAGGCCCTGTGGGGCTCCCGTTTCACCTTGTGAAAGCCTGCTCTCCCTTCCCCGGGGGCATGCTCTTTGTGGAAGAGGGCTAGTTAAAGAACTTGCAGGATTCAATTAGGGGAAGTGTGGAAAAAATGACTATTTTTATGCTAGAGAGCCTAATTTTCAAGCCAGAGAGCCTTACTTCGTAGTACATAAAACTCTACCCATCAGCTCTTTTCTTCTTGTAAAATAATTAAGAAGTGATGTAAGATAGTTTAATGATTCTCAGCTCAAGGGCCACCTCCTCCATGCAGGCTTCCCTGAGATCCCTCTGATGATCCCCATTTTTTTCCATTCTAAAGGTAAGGCTACTTGAGGTAGAAAAACTGAGAAATAGCCTCACCCAGGTTCCCAGACACCCAGGTCCTTAATCAGCTGCCTGAGCTATTCTTCCAAAGGAAACCCGCTAAATGATGGTCCAGGCAACTGCTCCCTCTTACTGTTCAAGGCTTCTTCCCAGACCCAGGTTGGTCTCCCAGGGAGCTGGGCCTCATGAACTGCTGTCGGCCAAGGAAAGGAGTCAGGCCGACAGTCTTCCTTGAGCGTGTCCCCTAGGTCCAGAGGCAGAGCTCCACCCGCCGGGCCTGACTGCTCCAAAGTGGGGAAAGGTTAGCCCAAGGTGGCAATTCCTCCTGAAGCCAGGATGCCCTGCCCCAGCAGACTCCTGAAGACGCCAAGGGGCTCTGAAAAGAAACAGCCCACAGGCTCAGAGATGTAATTCCCTACTCAGGCCCCATAACCATCCTTGCATGAGGAGGGTGTTCTGTGCCTCGTTTGTGGAGGAGGGGCCTCTAGCCCGGTTCTCCTCTGCCAGCCTGAGGGCCATCTTGGTCCCAGGTGTATCCCCGGCCCTGCTCCAAAACTTCGTCTGCCCCAGGTGCTCGGCAATTATTTGATGAAAGAACAAAGGAAGGACTTTTGTGACTCTAAGATGATGTGGGGGGTAACCTTAGCATCAGTATTGACCCCTACTTAGGCAGGCAATGGGCTCACAGAGGTGGGGAAAGGACCATCCCAGGAGATGAGCTGTCTGACTTGGGGTTGGCAGGCTCACTGGCTGCTGTGAACACGGTGGGGCCAGCAGGGCGTGGTGGCCAGATCTGGTCTCCTCCTGCCAGCCTCTGGGCTGGTTTGTCGCCTAGTGTAAGCCTCCTGGGCTGCCCTTGCTGAGGCCAGAGAGGTCACTCGCAGGCAAGGAAAAGTTCTTAAAGCAATGGTCTTCCTCCGTCTCTGGTCACTGTCTTTGGCGTGACCTCCTGCCTCTCCTGTGGGGAGCCCCTTGCAAGACAATTTGGGCTCCAGAAAGGGGTGGAGTTGAGAGTGGGCTCCGGGAAGATGGTCTGTTATTTGCTTTCCTGGACCAGAAAGCCCGGAGACACTGGTTTCTACTGCTGCAAGGCTAAGCAGTGCCAGGGGCAGTCGGAGATGTGGCAGGAGTGAAAAGGAAAGAGAAAATCTGAGTGCAAGAGTGGAGCGGAGGACAAAGATGTGACGACAGGGGCGGGGACGGTGGGGACAGTCCCACCAACGGTCTTACTGTATTAACATAATCATCTTTCCATTTACCATTGTCAGAACTCAGCAGAACTGTCGAAAGTGTAGGAATCACAAGTCCCAGTTCTACTTAGCTAGAGATTGTGCGAATGTCCCCAATTTTAAATCAAGATCTGAAAGAACAACCTACCATTGCTACATCCGAGAAAGCTGTGTCTCCAGACATCTGAATTGCACCAGGCTTTGGCTTCATGCCAGCCAGGTGCACAAGTCCAGGAGGCTGGGAGGATGGGGCCTTTTGTCCTTCTGAGATGGGGCCTTGAACAGCAGGGGTGGTGGCAGTGGGCAGCATTGCTAGGGGCTGTCACTTCACTGCTATGACTTCTGTTCCCCAAATGTGCTTCCTGCCCCTGAGATTTGAGCCAGGGGCACAGAGTCATCATGATTTGTTTAGCTTGTCACAGTTGACGTGCACATTTATTTTTAGGGCTGGAGCTGCCCAGGCATACAGGACCCTGCCCTTCGAAGGGCTCCTCACTTGGTTTATTATGTTCTTCTTAATTTTAAAGTTCTTAATTCTTGAAATTCTTAATAATGTTTGAACAAGGGGCCCCACCCATTCATTTTGCTTGGGGCCCTGCAAATTAGGGAGCCAGTCTTGCTCTTATCTCACTTGCTCCCTTCACCATCACAGGAGAGGTGCCTGGAGGGAATCACTACCCCATTTCACAGATGGTGAGACTGAATCCCAGCAGGGAGAGTGGTGAAGCCACGATGAGATTCCATCCTGAGATGAAATCTGGGACTTTCTCTCTGGAAGCCCTTTCTCAGTGAAGGGGTGGGTGGGGTCCTCTCTCCCTTCACACACCTTCCTGGGGTCTTCCCAGTCCTGCCCTGGCCACAACCCCCATTTCATCTCTTGTGTCATCTCATTTCATTAGAAAAAAATACCAGAACCATTTGCTCACCTGCCGGTGATGAGCTTCTGGGGGTTGGAGCCCCTTGAATGGCTCTTCCTCTCCCGTCCTCTGTCCTGTCGGGGCCTCAGAGCCAGCCGGTGTGTCTAGACACCCTCCACTCTGTCCCAGAGAGCTCACAGCCAGAGGCTTTGTCCTCTGCTGGAAAAGGCTCCCTGGGAAACATTCCTGACCTTCAGACCCGCCTGGCCCAGAGCTGGCCCTGTGCCCATGACAATCACTTCCTGGCTAGGTGTTTACCTTCCTGGGCCCCATGGGCCCAGCTAGGGTGGCGGTCACACACCTGACCCAGAGGCCAGGCAGGAGGAAGGGCGTTGCCCTTGGTGAAGGCTGGGAGCAGCTAGCGCTGCACCCCGGGGCAAGGTCACCCTGGGGGTCCCTCGGCGCCTGGCCCCCCTACCCCCTGGTCTGGGCCGGGCAGCAGCACAGCCTCAGTCTGAGACTTGGGAGAGGGCTGGGGTTCCATTCGCTTCTTGCACGTGACATCACGCCTCAGCTCGATCATGTCCGGTTGTGGGACTGTCACTGCTTTGTACGGGAACTTGCTCTGTTACTATTACTGTCATTATTATTGCTGCTAATAGCTACCTTCTACTGAGTGACAGGTTCTGGGCTAAGTACTTTACCTGATTGCTTTATGTAAGCCTCATGCTATCTCTGTGAGCAGAGAATTATGCCCATTTTAAAGATGCAGAAACAGAGGCTCAGAGAAGTGGATCATCTTGTCCAAAGCCACACAGCTAGTAAGCTGGGGATCCAGGATTCAAACCCCATCCAGTTGGTACCAAAACCTGGGCCTTGACCACTACCATTATTTGCCAAGTTTAATTGCCAGAATGTCCATTTCTATATTAAGCTCAAATCAGCCATTGCATTAGCTATCTTTTGCTGGCAACAAATTAACCCAAGATGTAGTGGCTCGAAGCAACACACATTTGCTCTCTGTCAGTTTCTGTGGGTCAGGAATCTGGACATGACTTAGACCCTGCTCAGGGTCCCTCACAGGCTGCGTTCGAGGTGCCAGCAGGACAGGGATCAGTGTCTCAGAGCTCCAATGGGGAGGGACCTTCTTCCACAGTCACAAGCTTGTTGGCAGCGCTCAGCTCCTCTGGCTCTTGGACTGAGGCCTCAGCACCTCACTGACCATTGGCCTGAGGCCCTTCCACTGCGGTGGCCTGTCCCCAGGGTGCACAGCAGGGAGCCTAGGAAGATGGAAGTCATCCCTTTTGTAATCTACTCACAGAGGTAACATCCCTTCACTTTTGCTATATGCTGCTCATTGGGAGGCAGATATCTCCCAACATAGGGAGTTACACAGAGGCATGAATCCCAGGAGGTAAGGAGTGCTGAGGGCCATCTTTGAAAGCTGTCTACCACAGCCATCTGATTGCCATGAAACTATGGTTTCAGTTTTGCCTCTGAAGCCAGATAGACATGGTCTCTTATCCATCCATCTACCCATCCACCCACCTATCCATCCACCCATCCACCCATCCACCATCTATCCACCCATCTACCCTCCATCCACCCATCCATCCATCCTGTCAGTCTTCCAGCAAACATTTGAGCAGGGTACTATAAACCAGATCCCACATTATGCTAAAAAAGATACCAGAATAAATGCAATTATTCCCTCTTCCCCCCACAGTACCCCCACCAAAGGTTGCAAGTGGAGTTTTTGCGTGTGTTGGGGTTGGGAGTGTCCGCTGAATGTTAGTGCTCTGGAGGATCAGTTCTCTTTCCTTCAAGCGCTCCTCATGTGCCACACTTCTGAGATTCCTTATCTTCCTGCTCACCCTCCTTTCATTGTCTCACGAATTTAGAAAACCTATTTTAAGCACTTCCTAAGTGCACAGTGTTATGGAAGCAGGTGCACGCATGTGCACGCATGTGCAAGCATGAGTGCGTGCTTGCATGATGGGCTATATCTGATTTTCTTGGCTCTCTTTCCCCCTTTCTCATTTGTAGTTTTCCTGTCTCCCCTTAGGTCCTGAGGGAGACAGGGCCCACGGCTTTTTGGAGACACTCCTTCCCTGCCACATCTGCACCGAGCCCAGTTCAGAGTGGTGTCTTCAGTGAAGCAGGCTGTTGTGTGGTGCTCAGTGGAGGGAGGGCGGTGGGGCAGGGCAGGAACCAGTTCCACACTCCCAGGTGGGCAGGGGTACAAGGGAAACATGCCTCACCTGCTTGAGGGCCCCATCTCCTGACCTGCCTCCCAGGGCCCAGGGCTGGGTGAGCAAACTCTGAGAAAAGGGTCACCAGGTCTGTGGGATTAGCATCTTGAGGTGCCCAGCAGATGCCTTTGGGGTTACCACTGGGGGCACAGCACAAATGAATCTAATTTATTTTTTCCTCCTCTCCCTCTCGCAGCTTCAGAATAGGCCCCCAACTCTCATCTGTACTATTGCTACATCCTTTAAACAGATCCCCTGGCTTCAGTCTCTGCCTATTACTGCCTTTCCACCCTATCCCACTCAATATGCCAGGTGGATCTGCTGACAGTCCTGAGCTTGTCACTCTCCTGCTCAAAAACATTTTACATAACCTCTGTTAATAGGTTCACGAGTATCTGTCTAGAAGTGTTCTCTCTATACGTAATTTGCCTCCCTCCCTCCGTCCCTCTCTCTCTCTCATAGATACACACACACAGGCACAGAGACACACACACACCTATATCCTTTATTTTATGTAGGCGGAACCACAGCAGGTACATACCGTTCTGTGTCTCTGGTCTTGGTAATTTTCCAGTTCAGCACACCTTAAATCCTTCACTCTTTTTAATGATTGTCTACTATTCTGCTATAGGGATAGTCTGGGATGAAACTGATTGTTTCACTCAAACTGGCTGAATGTTTACATCCTCCCTAAATTCATATGTTGAAAACTATCCCCAGTGTGATGGTGCAGAAGATGAGGCCTGTGGGAGGTGATTGCATCACGAGGGCTCTGCCTATGAGGGACTTACGTGTCCTTATCAGAGAGACCTTAGAGGGCTCCCCTGCCACTTCCGCTCTGTGAGGTTATTGAGAGAAGACAGCCGTCTGTGAACCAGGAAGGGGGTTCTCACCAGACACCAAATATACCAATGCCTTGATCTTGAACTTCTCAGCCTCCAGAACAGTGAGAAATAAATTTCTGTTGTTTATAAGCCCCTAGTCTCTGGTATCTAGCAGCCCGAATGCACTAAGACACAGAGAAATCCCTTTCAAGACCTGGGATGCCCTTGACCAGAAGCTTTTGTGATGTTTTCTGGGTGATAATTTTTGATAGCTCATTCATGGATTTAACAATAATAAGCCAATTATTTTAAAGTGATTATTATAACTGTGCATTGGCAGAAATTGAATATTCAAGTATAATAAGTTGAATTCATTGTAAGAGAATTTCTTTTAGGATTATCTACTAACTTCCTGTATTGAGTTTGTGGTTGGAAGTGTGAAAGAGGAGAGGGACTTAAATGTTTAAAGTTTAAAAAAAAATTGTTGTGGGGTGGTTTGAAAAATACATTTGAAATAAATATATAAAGGTGATAGACCAGGTCCAGACAAGAAAAAGAACTGAGCAGAAACAGGAATACTTATCATAACATTTATTGACCACTTCTGGGGCAGGTTCTGTACTAAGCATTTTACATGAATTAACTTGTTTTACTATCAGTACAGTCTTCTCATGAGGAAGCCAGATGTACAGAAGTTAAATAGTTTACCCAAGATCATATTAAATTTCCCAAACACACAGAAATGCTGAAAAAATATAAAATCGTGTATATCATCCTCAAAGGTGAGGACGGTAAATCTCCAGGTGCCATAAATGAACACGTTATTCTTAGGTCATTCTGTATCTGCCCTGGTGAAATAGTTCTTTAGGGACTATTACACACATGGCCAGGAGACATGCTGTTTTGTGTTAACAGCTATGGGGAAACAAGAAAAGCCTTTGGACCTGAACACAGCAGGAATTTTGGAGAGGAATTATGGCTCAGAAGCTTAAAAATGTCCAGGCCAAGAGTGTAAATAAAGTCCTCTAGAAACAGAGGAGACACTGGGTTTGCACATGCGGTCCAAATTTTCACCCCTCACAAAGTACAGAAACTCAAAGATAGAAACTGAGGAAGGAAGTTGAGAGACTGTGAACCCTTCAGGCTTAGGTACAGGCAACTATGAGGGGGTGTTCTCAGTCTCAGACACTAGTGGGAACACCTCCACCACCATACCCAAAAGATAATTCCCATTGAGGGTGAGCTCACACACAAAAATTATGAAACATTTGAGGAAGTTCAGTAGGAAGAAAAGCATCCCACAAAAACGGGAGAGTTGACACTTGAGGAAATAGAAACAGTAGAATAAAAAAGACAAAAGAGTAAGTATGTCAGGTGCTTGAAGAGATAAAGGAGTAAAATCTATAAGATGAGAATAGGAAATCATGTTTTAAGATTAAGACTTTATTTTTTTAGAGCAATTTTAGGTTCACAGCAAGATTGAAGGGAAGATACAGAGATTTCCCACAGCCCCCATATACTCACAGCCTCCCCCATTATCAACATCCCCTTTTACAGTAGTGCATTTGTTACAACTGATGAAGCCACTTTGATACATCATAATCACCCCAAGTGCATAGGTTACATTATAGTTCACCCTGGGTCTTGTATTTTCGGTAGGTTTAGACAAATGTATAATGACATGTACCCATCATTATAGTATCATATGGAGTATTTCCACTGCCTTAAAAATCATCTGTCCATCTCGTATTCATCCTCTGCCCCCATCCCCACAACCCCTGGCAACCACTGGTCTTTTTACTGTCTCCTTAATCTGCCTTTTCTGGAATGTCATGTAGTGGGAAACAATATAGTAGGTCATCTTTTTAGATTGGCTGCGCACTTGTAATATGCATTTAAGGTCCCTCCATGTCTTTTCAATAGCTTGATAGCTCATTTCTTTTTAGTGCTGAGGTAATTAATTTTTAAAGTAAATTCAAAGAAGAACTAGAAATTACAGAAATAAAAATACTGCATTTAAAAAAATCTTAGCTAGACACAACTTTAGTGATTTGCGAGATATATCTGAGAAATCTCCCAGAATAAAGTGCCAGGAGGCAAAGAGATGGAAAATGTGAAAAATAAGTCAAAAGACTTTTGGAGAACAAATCAAGAAAACCCCATTTACATTTAATGGGCTGTTCTGAAGGAGAGAAGAGAGAGTGGAGGAGAGGCAGCATTCCAAGTATTAATGACAGAAATTTTTAGACAAAGAAAGACACAAGTTCTGCATTTGAAAAAGTGTGCTGAGTCCTAGACAAGGTAAATAAAAATAAATTCACACCTGGACATCCCATATTGGGACTGCAGAACATTAAAGATAAAGAAAAATCGCAAAAGCCATCAGAGAGAAAACAGTCTATATTGAAAGTCCGGATGGTCCTGGCAAGCCTGGTGCTAACCGTTCCCATGCGTTCATCTCTGCACTTCCTCCGACTCCAACAGTGCACCCACTACGTGCTGGGCTCTGTGCTCTCCTGCTGAGATGTCCTATCCCTCCGTTGTATGCTTCACTTTTCCTTCTGACCTGGCCCAGGTCCAGGAAGTCCTCCTGACTACCCCTGTCCTCCCGACCCCTCCTTGCTCTCCATCACAAACCACCCAGCACCCCCAGCTCCCTGCCTTCACTGGCCTCTGTTCCTTGCATGTGCAACTTTTTCCCATATAATAAGCACTGGGAGGTCTGGGACCTTCTCCAGGATCTTTCTCTCCATCTCCTGCCCAGAGTGGTTTTGGCTACACAGAGTGTGTTCAATAAATATTTTCAAACACTTCATCAATTGATCCTTCGGAATCAAACATAAACTGAATTTGCATGCTGAGTCAAGCCCATTTTTACAAGTTCTTTAAGCCCTTTTGAAACCATATTTCCCTACTTGATGATCTGGCCAGGAGAGAGTTAATAGGCTCTATTAAGCCACATTTAAAGGCTTTCATTATGTTACTTACCATTATTTTTTTAGATAATGCCTTTTTAAACTAATAATAAAATTCACAAGAGTCTAGAAGAGTACAAGGAAGTAGATAAACATCGCTTGTAATCTTACTCATCAACATTAATTACTGAAAATATTTATTTATTCAGTCTATATTCAACAGATATTTACTAAATTTACTACTTTATTCCAGGTACCATGCTAAATTTTGGGGGGTGTAGCAATATATATTTTGATATAATTTTTGTGCATGTTTTAATATAGATTTTTAAGTATACAATACACACATTTAGAAAAGTGAGGTCCTAACTTATATGCCATCTTGTATCCTACTTTTTATACTTCATACCATCCCAGCATTTTCCCATGCATTATCTGAGTTTTTAAAACATGATTTTAATTAATTGGTGCCTTATATTCCATTTGAGGGGTTTGTTGCAGTTTCTTCAATGAGTCATTGCCCTTGGCAGGGGAGGGTATAGCTCAGTGGTAGAGTCCATGTTCAGCTTGCATGAGGTCCTGGGTTCCATCCCCAGTACCTTTATTTAAAAATAAGTAAATAAGTAAATAAATAAATAAACCTAATTACCTCCCCCCTTAAAAAAATAAATAAAATAAAAATCTATAAAAACCTGTTTAAAAAGTAAGCATGCAAACTAACAAAAAGTAACATTGAAAACAAAAAAATTAATAAAATATAAAATAAAATAAAATAATAAGAGTTATTACCCTTATATTTAACCCACTTTTTTCTTACATTAAAATAATTTTTGTTGTTGTTTATTATGAATTTTTAAGTGAGTTTTTAAAGAGCAGTTTTAGGTTTACAATCTTGAGAGAAAGATGTTGAGTTTTCCCGTATGCCCCCATTCCCATATGTGCATAACCTTCCCCATTGGCAACTCTGTTCACCAGAATGGTACATCTTTTTTATTTTTAACCATGGATGAACCTACACTGACATATCATAGTCACCCAAAGTCCATAATTTACCTTAGCATTCACTCTTAGTGGTGTACATTCTGTGGGTTTGGACATACATCCTTTGTTGTAATATCGTACAGAGTGTTTTCGCTGCCCTAAACAAGTATTTTTATAACTCCAGCATTTCGCCGCTTGATAGTTCATGATCCAAAAAGTTGCAAGCGTTTATCTCCTTACGGGTGAGCCCGCTTGTAAAACACCTCTTCTGTTGCGCAGTGAATTAGCCGGACAGCAGCAAGGATGTAAGGGCGTCGACCTCGAGGTGGTTCGTGGACCTCCAGTGGAGTGTGAGTCAGGGCTAGAGGTGGGGGTTTATGGGAGTCCTCATGGGGGCTGGTCTGTGGGTGGGGCTTTCAAAGATAAACTAGGAGGTCAGGTGACTGCCTCTCTGAGACCTGGTGAGAGGGTTAGTCCAGAGCAGGAGCAGGAGGTCTCAGAACCACCATCCAGGGGGATGCTGTGACCTCGGGAGCTGACCGTCCAGGAAAGAGGCAACGAGGTGTGTCTGCACTCGACTCTGAGCTCCTGGAATCTTCTAGAGCTAAAGAGACCAAGAAAGGACTGTGTCCAGAGGAGGGAAGGGGAACAAATTAGGGAGACCTCCCTCACCCGCTGCTTCTAGACTAAGACAGGAAGTGCACTTTGCACTGAGTGGGACTGCCTTGTGACTTTTCCAACTCCTGCAGCCTCACGCACACGGGCGGTGAACTTGGGTGAGGAGGGGTCTACCTTCTGGCTGTGTGCCAGCAAACTACTCGTCTTCCTGGGAACGAGCTCATGGCCCATGGAGCCGTAGACTTGGTTGTGGCAGGTGCAGAAGGAAAGGGCTCATTACCAGGTACCAGCCTCTAGTGGGTCCCTGCCGTATGCTGGATGCTGGGCTAAGAGATTTGGATGGGTTTTTTGCTTGCAAGCCTCACACTGTCAGCTCTGCCTGGAAAGGCAGCACCACCTGTTCACTCGCTGCCGGGTATTGATGGAGTATCAGTGATGTACCAGACACACTCTTGATACTGGGTGGTAGCAGCAGACGAGTGTATGGTCTGTAATGCAGCTGGGAGTCCACAGTGCTGTTTTTGCTTTGATTTTTCAGAGGAGGAGACTGAGGTCCCAAGAGGTCAAGGAGCTGTCCTGCTCACCCAGCTGGCCCTGGGAGAGCCAGTAGAGGAGCTGAGTCCTGTGTGGTCCAGCCCCTCCTTATCCCCAGCCCTGCACTTCCCTACTCTCCCAGGTCTGTTCCCCTCTGTAAACACATTTTGCTCGATGCATCCAACTAAGAGGCGAGCTTGACTCAGGCCGCCTGTGGCTCATTGTGATTCAGCATGACTGTGTAGAGAACTAGACAGACTTCCCCTGGCTAATGAGAGGCACCATCCTAACTGGGCCAAGGCTGGGTCTGTACACCCACGTCGCTCTGGAGCATGTAGGCTGATGAATGGGTGGCAGAAGTCAAGACCTCCCCAGGGGTTTATAGGCACAGGCCCAACAGAGGAGGCCTTGAGACTCCAGGTGAGGCCTGGGAGTGCACGTGCTGCACTGTTCTAGAAGCTGGGTCCCCCAGCCTCTGCTTACACCCCCTGGCTTCCCACCCAGGCCCTGGGACCCAACCTGGAACACTCCTGTAGGTACAGCTTCTCTCTCAGAGGCGACCCACCTGTTTTCTTGTTGACATAAACGAGTTCTTCTGAACCAGGTAATTACGGAGTGATGATACAACATTTGGGGGTGTCTCAGGTGATGGCGATTTGTTTTTATTAAAATATATTTGATTTACAATGTTGTGTTAGCTTCTGGTGTACAGCTTAGTGACTCAGTTACATATATATATACGTGTATATATATATATATATATACACGTGTATATATATATGTATGTATTCTTTTTCATTATAGATTATTCCAAGATTTTGAATATAGTTCCCTGTGCTATCTCATAGGACCTTGTTTATCTATTTTATATATAGTAGTTTGTATCTGCTCATCTCAAACTCCTGATTAATCCTTCCCCCTCCTTTCCCTTTTGGCAACCGTAAATGTGTTTTCTGTGTCTGTGAGACTTTCTGTTTTGTAAATAAGTTCATTTGTGTCATTGTTTTAGGTTCCACATGTAAGTGATATCATACATTTGTCTTTCTCTGTCTGACTTACTTCACTTAGTGTGATCATCTCTAGGCCCATCCATTTTGCTGCAAATTAGTTGATGGCCATTTTAAAGCCCACCAGCCCCCTGATGTGGCTCCCACTCTGTTCTTGGGGTGTTGGAGGACATGTCAGATGGGGCATGTGTGGAGAAGGCTCAACTCAGGAAAACTAATTCTTCCCCCCCGTTATTGCTGGTCTGGACCTCCAGGAGTACGCTCGGTGGTCTTGTGCTGGCACGGGTGTCAAGAGAGCTCCTCTCAGCCTGGGGTGGGCTTGAGCAGAGTTGTTGAACCCTCTGGAAATGTGGTTTTCTTGGGGAAAGAAACTGCTCAGGCTTTAGGACTGCTGCCCCACAGCCTTGCTCTGCTAGTGCTGTTGGTCAGCCAGATGGAGGCGGCTGCCTGCTCTTCGGAGAGAAGCATTATTTCAGTGTGGTAGCAACAGGCAAAGTTCTACCCCGACTGAGCCTAGAACAAGGCTCTTCCTCCTGGAAGGCTGCAGCGTTTCTCTCTCTTGCTTCCCAGATTTACTAGCTCTCATTGTTCTGGGCTCCCAGAGGGCAGCAACCAGGGCTTATCTGTTTATCTGTTTCCTGGCACATGTAAGGGGCTCAGTACAGATTTGTAAACTGCCACAGCATCTTCCTGAAGTGAGCAAGTGAATGCTGACAATAGGGCCCCTGGATCTGAAAGGTTCCAGTGAAGTTGTGCTCCCAACAGGAGAGAGAGAGGCAGGCAAGGACCTTGCACTGCCTGCCTTTTCTGAGGAAGCCTTTCAGACCTCAGAGTCCAGCTGTGGGTCTCGTGGCAGGCGGTCCTGGCGGTTAGGGGCGTGGGTTCTGGAATCCGGTGGTTAGGGGCGTGGGTTCTGGAATCCAGTGGTTAGGGGCGTGGGTTCTGGAATCTGGCGGATCCAGACTCAGCTCCACCCTCCCCTACCACCAATGCAAGGAAGTTATCTATTGTCTCCCTGACTCACTTCCCAGCTTCCCCTCGTCCGAGATGGGGGCGCTAAAGCCAGCCTCTTGGGCCTGTGGAGAGAGGGGAGCTTCCTTGTATAAGATGCTGTGCTTGGGCTCAGAGCCCACTAGGCCACAAACCACAGCAGCTGCTGGTAGCCTCAGGCAGAACCATTGGAAATCACTGCTATCCAATGACTTCTGACCTATGAAATGGTAGTTTCTTGAAGTTCAACCCAGCATGTCTTCTCTCTAATTGCTGATGCTGGAGTGTGAGACCAGCTTGTGCTGAGGGCCCTCCCCTCCCCCTCAGCCTCAGCCCCAGCCCTGGAGATGGAGGGGCCCACCTGGCACCTCCTACAGCTCCCTTCTTGCCAGATGTGGAGACACAACCCAGGGAGGTGGGTTCTTACCCAAAGATACACACCTGTTAAGGGTGTACCTACAACCAGAATTTGAATGTTTTGACTCTTAATTCAGTTCTCTTCTGACTAAGCCAGTCTGAGGCTGCTGCCAGTTTGGAGTCAGACCTGGGTCCAGTGGGTCAGCTACTACACAAGGTGCCAAAGCATCACTGGAAATGTAACAAGATGTGGGAAGATGGCATTTTCCAGAACTCCTTTCGGAGGCAGTACTACACGGGGTTTGAAGTGTTTTTAGCTCCAAATGCGACACTTTAAGGTTGGGTGAGCTCAGTGTCCTCAGCTATACAACGGGATAATAATAGTGTCAATGTCATAGGGGTGTTGTGGGGATTAAATGAATAAATATTTGTAAATTGTAAATAATATGATTTATAAAGACAATTTACAAAATATTTTAAAAAATATTATAGAGTAGTTAAAGAGTGTCTGGCGTGTTGTAAGGGCTATTATTACTGTGAAGACATTGGGGATTGGTGGTGCTGGTGGGTGTGCGAGTTTGGGTCAGTGCTGAATTACTGAGGATACAGAAGAGTCTTTGAATGGACACCAAGGTCCCCTTTTCCCTCCCCACCCTGCATCTTGTGCAGAATTTGGTTCTAAATACATATATGATAAATAGCAGCCTGGAGGGGCTGGGGTTAGTGTGTTCACAGCCTTCCTGCTCCACGCCAACATCTTTCCATAAGGGTGTCACTCTCAGATGCACAGGTTTTACAGAGGGCAGGGCATTTGTGGAACATTTGTGCCATCAAATAAGGCCATCTCTTTCAAGTGCTTGGACAGGTCTCAGCACTAGCGACTACTATTTGGTTTTGGCGATAATAGTAACCGACCCATCCCTACTAGAACATCAAGTCTGCAAGACCAGGGATCTCTGGTTTATTCACAAAGCATCCCAAGTTCCTAGAACAATGCAGGGGATAAGGTAGGAACACAATAAATATCTGTACCATGAATGAATAAATCTGTCCCTGCCCTAAAGGAGATCAGAGTCTAAAAGAGGAATCCAGAAAACAGTCATAAGGGGAGGGTATAGCTCAATTGGTAGAGTGCTTGCTTAGCATGCATGAGGTCTGGGGTTCAATCCCCAGTACCCCCATTAAAAAATAAATTAAACCTAATTACTTCCCCTGCAAAAACAAAACAAACAAACAGAAAACAGTCATAGATGCTATGGAAATCAATTCAGACTACTTTTTTCCCCCTTATTTAGCGACAAGCCATTTTATTTATTTATTTTTAAAATATATTTTTATTGAAGTATAGTCAGTTTACAATGTTGTGTTAATTTCTGATGTATAACACAATACTTCAGTCATATAGGAACATGCATGTATTTGTTTTCATATTCTTTTCCACCATAAATTACTACAAAATATTGAATATAGTTCCCTGGGCTATACAATGTAAACTTGTTGTTTATCTATTTTGTGTATATTAGAATCCACAAATCTTGAACTCCCAATTTATCCCTTCCCACCCCCTCCCCACTCTGGTAACCATAAATTTGTCTTCCATGTCTGTGAGTCTGTTTCTCTTTTGTAAATAAGTTCGTTTGTCTTTTTTGTTGTTGTTGTTTAGATTCCACATATAAGTAATATCATATAGTATTTTTCTTTCTCTTTCTGGCTTACTTCACTTAATATGATAATCTCTAGGTCCATTCATGTTGCTACAAATGGCATTATTTTATTATTTTTTATGGATGAGTAGTATTCCATTGTATAAATATACCACAGCTTCTTTATAATTCAGACTATTTTAAACCGAATTATCTTAACTTCTCCCTAGTTTGCCCTCCAAACTATATTAATTCTACTGCTTTCCATCTCTGAGAGCTGGGTTCCTCTTTCAGTGGTCACTGTCTCTGCTTCATCCAGGCTTTTATTCTATGTCACCTAGAAAACTGCAACACACACCTTCTGACCCTTGTCCCCTAAAACCAAAAGAAGGACTTCCTAAAAAGTAAATAAGGTGAGATCACTTCCTTACCTAAACAAGTTTGAAATCTTCCCATTGCCTCCCAGTCTAAGGTCCAACTCCAACAGCCAAGAAGTACATGCAAAGATGCTCAACATCCTTATTCATCATTATATCAAGTGCAAATCAAAACCACGGTCAGATACCACTTCACACCGATGGGCTATTATCAAAAAAGACACAGTAACCAGTGTCAGTGAGAATGCGAAGGGATTGGAACCTTAAAACACTGCTGGTTGGAATGTAAAATGGTACAGCTGATGTGGAAACAATCTGGCAGCAACTCAAAAAGTTAAACAGAGAATTACCATATGACTCAGCAATTCTACTTCTGGGTGAATACCCAAGAGCTTACACAAACCCTTGATCAATTTTCTAGAGGACACTGCTGAACTGCATCTTTCTCTCCCATTTTCATTTTTATTTTTAATCCTATTTGATCCTTTCCCATCCACAGTTCATAACAAAGTTTCAGCCTAGCCACTGTTATGTCTTCCAAGCCCCGTTTTCTTGGACTGCCCTTTGCAGTTCTAGATTTTATCACGAAGACTTAGTGCCTCCACCATCATGTATTTTTACCTTGTCCTAACAATAATTTTCATAAGGGATTGAATAAAATGCTGATAGATGACATTTCTTTCTCAGAAATGTCAAGTTTTACATAGATACTATACAGACATGGTAGGGGAAAATGCAAGAAGTTGGAAAGGGTGTACAGAGGAAAGACTGTGTGACTCTGTGGCTCACCCTGATTTCTACTTCCTCTCCCCAAAGATCACATTGCAGGTGGGGCTCCCCAGAAAGTGGGCTCTGACGGGTATTTTATGGGGGAGTCTCCTGGGGTCAGCAGCCTGGAAAGAAAAGGAGGGGAGCGGGAGGGAGAGAGGGAGAAGCTGGGCTGTGCACCGTCTCAGGGAAGCTTTGGCTGAGCCCATGGGGAGCCCTGGACCTGGGACCCTTCAGAACATCCGAGTTAGGACAAGGGGGCCAGGTCTTTATATTCTGGGCCGCCAGGCACCAGATACAGCCTTTCCGGGGAATGACCAGGAGGAGGTTCTATTCAGGCCCTTGAAGGGGACCCACGTGGCCTGGCATGGAACTCACTGTCATGCATGGTCACCAGGTTATCTCTGGCCTCGCCATCCTTTTTGGCCAAATACTTATCTAAAATTTCCATTTGCTTGTAGCTCTGGAGGATCCTCGAAGCCTGGGAGAGCTGTCAGGAGCGTCTACTCTGCCATTCACAACGCCCCTCCCCACACCAGGGTGGGGGCAGCGGGGCCTTAGCCTCAGGCAGTCTGAGGAGGAGATCCTTAAGAACTGAGGCTTTCCCCCTTTTTCATTTTTTCTAAGACAACTTTCCAGGGCTCTGGAGTTATAAAAAGCTCCCACGTGTCATTTTCTGGTAATTCGGCAGCTGCAAAACGCCGCTGTGCCAGCCCTCCTATCCTACCTGGGGTTCAGTGTTTGATTGATGAATTGGGTTTGGCAAAAGTAGTGGAGATAAGGAGGTTTGTCAACTTATAATAAAAATACAACACAAGATGGAGAGGGTATAGCTCAAGAGGTAGAGAGCATACTTAGCATGCAAAAGGTCCTGAGTTCAATCCCCAACACTTCCTCTAAAAATAAATAAGTAAACCTAATTACTTCCCCCTCCAAAAAACAAAACAAAACAAAATACAACACAAAATATGCTTTTCCAAATACCCGCTCCTAATGTCTCATGGACAGAGGGGCTGTCAAGCTCCGTGGAAGGCACGTAAGAGTCGATGAGCAGGGGCTTGGAATGTTATAAAGAGGAATAAAGCCCGTGTGGGAGAATAGGCCACCTCGCCCATAGGGGAGCACCACCAGCCTGGGAAGATGGCTCTGACCCCATCTCGGGACATGATTGCAGGGCACTCATCTTCCCTTCTGTTGCCCTCCCCTAGGCCCCATGGTGTCCTGCCCCAACCTGCAGAAGGAGACAGTGTTCCAGGCAGGAGCACATGCCTACAGAATCCCTGCTCTGCTCTACCTGCCTCAGCAGAAGACCCTGCTGGCTTTTGCGGAAAAACGAACGAGCAAGAAGGATGAGCACGCGAAGCTAATTGTCCTGCGCAGGGGAAGCTACGACGCATCAGCCCACCAGGTCCAGGTAAGGCAGGATGTGGCCACTCTGCTCTGCCAGGAACATGGGGACCTGCCTGTCCTTAGATGGCTGAGGTCTGGAGGACAGAAGGACCCAGGGAACCATTAGGGATGGGGCCGAGAAGGTGTCCCCAAGTGATCACCCAGATCTCACACGGGTTCATTGTGAACAAGTCTGGTTGGCCTGGCTGCATCTGCTTTATTACAAGTCATTCAGGGAAACTGATTTTGGAAAAGTTTCCCTATGTCTTGAGAACCTGAAGGAGGACTAGTTCAGCATCATGTAACTTGCGGGGGTGGTTATCCTTTGAATTAAACTAATGTGGGGTGTGTGGTTGGGGTGATTGCTTGTGTCCTGAAGTTTCAGCACGTAGATCATGTAATTTTGATGAAGACACCCAAGACTGGCTTATCGCATATGAAGGATTTAATATTATTATTATCTCTTCTTTGTGGTATTATTTCCTAGTAATTGTTCAGAGCATGAGTTTGAAGCACATGGACCTGGGTTCAAGTCCTGGTTCCACCACTTACCAGAGACATGGCTTTGGGTAGCTCGTCTACCTTATCTAAGCCTCTCATTCTACAGATGTAAGATGGAGCCAATAATACCTGTCCCCCAGAAGTCAGGAGTTAGAGGAGACCATGGATGTTAGGCTCTCAGCAAAGTATCTGCCCTTAGAATCGCTCATGGGGGGTAGCTATGAATAAATGGGGACAGACAGCAGAGCTGCAGCATGTATGACGTAGACTCGGGGACTGTGGGAGCTCACTGTGAGTCATTAGTGTCATGGTGTTGCCCCCTCCTAGGCTGCATTAATAGAGTATGAGGCATAGAAGATGGGAGGTGATTGTCATATTCTGTCCCATGCTGGCAGACTATTGGGGTTATTACTAGGGCTTTATGTTGCAAGAATGGAGCTGGACTGGGCTGGTAAGTGGAAGGAGCCAGCATGAAGCTGGGAAGGGCTCATGCCTGAATCATCTTTGTGCTTGGGGTCTAGCATGTGGTGGGTGCCCTGTGATGCATGTTGGTGGGAGTGAGAGCAATAGCCATTCAAATGAAGAGTGGGCTGCCTTGGAGGGAGTGAGGCGGAGACCTGGCCCTACTCTGGAGGTGCTGTGAGGGTGAGTGAGTGCTGGGCCACGAGTTCTCCTCTGTGACCTTTGACCCTAACCCCATGAGACCCCCCTCCCCCCGAGCGCAGCCCCTGTCACTGTCACTGGCCAGTTCAAGGCTGTGCTCCTCCTTCTCTCCTCACCTTCAGTGGCACGCCCAGGAGACGGTGGCCCAAGCCCAGCTGAAGGGCCACAGGTCCATGAACCCAAGCCCCTTGTACGATGAGAAGACAGGGACCCTCTTCCTCTTCTTCATTGCCATCCCGGGGCAGGTCTCTGAGCACCATCAGCTCCGTACCAGGGTCAACGTGACGCGGCTGTGCCAAGTCACCAGCACCGACCACGGGAGGTCCTGGAGTCCTGCCAGAGACCTCACGGACTCAGCCATCGGCCCAGCCCACAAGGACTGGGCCACTTTTGCGGTGGGCCCAGGACACTGTCTGCAGCTGGACAACCAGCCCCGAAGCCTAGTGGTGCCAGCCTACGCTTACCGGAACCTCCCCTTCCCGCGGGGGCCTTCCCCCTCTGCCTTCTGCTTCATCAGCCATGACCAGGGGTGCACGTGGCTGAGAGGGCACTTTGTGGCCCAGGAAAGCCTGGAGTGCCAGGTGGCTGAAGTTGGGGATGTAAAGCAGAGGGTGGTGTATCTGAATGCCAGGAGCCCCCTCCGAGCCAGGGTCCAGGCCGAGAGCGCCAATGATGGGCTGGATTTTAGGGAGACCCAGCTGGTGAAGAAGCTGGTGGAGCCCCCCCATGGCTGCCATGGGAGCATCGTCAGCTTCCCCAGTCCCCGGGTGGGGTCAGGCTCCCCAGACCGGTGGCTGCTCTACACCCACCCCACTGACCCACAGCGGAGATCCAACCTGGGCGTGTACCTCAACCGGTGGCCCCCCGCGCCCTTGGCCTGGTCAGAGCCCACCCTGCTGGCCACAGGCAGCTGCGCTTACTCTGATCTTCAGAGCTTGGGTGCCGGCCCCGATGGGTCACCCCAGTTTGGGTGTCTGTACGAATCGGATGATTACGAAGAGATTGTCTTCATCATGTTCACCCTGAAACAAGCCTTCCCAGCTGAATGTTTCTGCAGTGAGCAGTCAGTCCACTGTGCACTGCCCTAAAAGGGCTCTCCCAACTGACACGCTGGTGATTTCCTTCCTCTAGGGGCCTCTTGACCTCAGAGGCTGCCTCTGATTCTTTTCGGTGAAACTGTGTGTCTGCCTCTGGGCTCCTTTCCTCCTGCGTGGTCTCAGCCTTCCTGCAGGGTTCTATTTTCAGCCTAGAAACTGAAGGAGCCCAGCTTCCCGGAGCCCCTTGGCTCAGCCTGCCTCCTCCCTCCAGCCCAGCTCTTCTGCAGATCTTGACAAACTGTCTAGTCCAGCCCATTCCTTCTTAGCAAATGCTCATCACGTTCCTGGGGAAAGGCTGGGACAAAGATGTAAATTAGCAGAAACGTGTGTATATACTTGTCTGTCTGTCTGTGTCTCCCTCCTTTGCAGGGAGGTCAGGCTGAGTCTAGGAAAATTAAGCCCACTTAGGTCATCGTATTCATTTGTCAGGGCTGCTATAACAAATTACCATGAACTTGGAGGCTTAAAACAACCGAAATTTATTCTTTCATCCTTCTGGAGGCTGGAAGTCCAAAATCAAGGTGTCCAAAGGGCTGTGCTCCCTCCCGAGGTCCTAGGGGAGGTTCCATTCCTAGCCTCTCAGCTCCTGGTGGGCCCAGGCCTTCCTTGGCTCATGGCTGCATCACTCATCTCTCCCTCCATCTCCGCAGGGCTTTCTCTTCCTCCTCCTCCGTTTTTCCTTCTGTATCTTATTAGAACATCTGTGATTGGATTTAGAGCCCACCTGGATAATCCAGGCTGATCGTTCACTGAATTACATCCACGAAGCCTCTTTTCCAAATAACATCACAGTCACAGATTCTGGGGTTAGAAGATGGATCTATCTTTTGGGGCCACCGCTCCTCCCACCGCAGTCTCGGAAGTTCTTCTATAGGTGATGTGGCTAAAGGTGAGAATGAAATTCCAATGGATCAGATAATTCAGAAGAATGGAGGAGACAGGAGGGCTTGGGCTGTTGGATGTGGGTCTACGGCACAGAGCTGCTCTGGGGCACTCGCTCTTTGTGGTGACATGTGTGTCACCATGTGGAGGCTACAAAAGAGGGGAGAGGTGCTGTGGTTGTGTAGTTCTTGCTGTGTAGAAAAAGAAGGCAGGTGACATCCTGGGTGGAGGAGGCTGACTCCTCTCCAGGGTCCTCAGGGGCCTTTGCCGCTTGTCCCTGTGGAAAAGTGAACTTGCACCCCATCCTCATCAGACCCCCCTCTTATTAACTCTTTCATAGATCAGGCTAGTCTACTGGTTTGATGACAGGGGATCAAAAGACAGCAGTCAAGGGTTCTTGCAGCGGAGCTGCATCTCTATGTGGCCAGGCAGTGGTTAGATGGAATGTTCACAGGGTGGACAGCTGGGGACAGGGCTTTGGTTCTGGGTGTGGTTCCCACACTGGCCTCCTGATGCTGCTTCTCTGAGATCTTAAGAAATCCAGCTGGAAGAATGAGGTATTAGGGCCTGGTCATTGCTGGGTTGGAAAGTTTGGCCCCTCTGTTTTGGGGATGCCCACCTGATGTCTTCTGAACCCCTCAAAGGTAGCTGTAAGTGAGGGGCTGAGGCCAAATCAGGAGGGTGAGGATGAGGGGCAATGCGCTTTCAAGAAGTTTCAAGGTGGGACAACCCTATAGTGTATTGTCTCAGTTGGGACACTTTTGAGAATGAGAGGAGGATGCTCTTAATAGTTATACCAAGACAGTGGGCATTAACCAGGACTATACCAGCCATATCTGAGGTTTGAGAGAGAAAGACCCACTAAAGATTATGCCAGGGGCTGACCTCTATTTACTATCCTGGAAGAGTCAATCATCTGTTAAGGCCTTGAGATGAGGCAGGAAAAAGGTGGGGCATCTGGCCACTGCCAAGCAAAACATTGCTCTCTTAAACCCTCTCCATTCACAGAGGTCAGTGGGTCTCAAATCCAACTGCTCGTTAGAATTCCCTGGGGAGCTTTAAATCATGTTGATGCCCAGGCACGGTTATTTTTTCAAAAGCTCCTCCAGTTATTCCAGTGAACACAAAGATCAAGAACCACTGGCACAATGATCTCTAAAGCTTCTTCTAGTTCTTCTGATTTGAACAACAACAAAGCAATAGTTGATTTGGTTAAAGCCGAGCTGATCTACTCACCAAAAGACACCATCTAGAGAGTGATAAGCCATAAATGGGGAGAGGAGATTTATAATACATCTGACAAAGGACTTGTATCTAGAATATATAAAGAGCTCCTACAAATCAGTAAGAAAAAAGATGAACAATCCAGAAAGAAAAAAAAAAAGAGCAAAAGGCTTGAACTGTCACTTCACAAAAGAGGATGTCCCAAAGGCTGCCAAACATGTTCCTCAGGGAAATGCAAATAAAAACCATAGGATACATATCACTAGAAGGACTGAAATGAAAAGGATTGACAACAGCAAGTATTGGCAAGGATGTGAAGCAACCAGGACATGCATACATTTCTGGAGGAAGTGTAACTGGTATAATCACTTTGGAGAGCTGTTTGGTAATATCTGCTAAAGGTGAACAGGAAATACTCTATGACCCAGCAATTCCACTCTGAAATGTATTTCCAAGAGAAATGACTATATACAGCTGCCGAAGACACATATACAAATGTTTATGGCGTCTTCATTCCTGAGAATCCCAAACTGAAAACAACCCAAAGGTAGATCAAAAACAGAATGGACAGCAAATTGGGGGATACTATACAACAAGAAAAGAATGAACTGCTACCCACAATAGCATGGATGATTTTCAGACATTATGTTGAGTGAAGGAAGACAGACTTGGGAGGGTATAGCTCAGTGGTAGAGCGCATGCTTAGCATGCATGAGGTCCTGAGTTCAATCCCCAGTACCACCACTTAAAAAATAAATAAGTAAACCTAATTACCTGCTGCCCTGCAAAAGATAAATAAACAAATTAAAAAAAAAAAAAGAAAACAGACTCCGAAGAGTACATACTTTATTACTGATGTGAAATTCAAAGCCAGGCAAAACCAGTCTATGCTGTATGTATCAGGGGAGTGACCAGCTCTGGTCGGGGAGAGCCGTTCACTAAGAAGGTATCAGAAGGAGACTTCTGGGTGTTGGGGGACTTTCTCTTGTTTGATCTGGTGCCGGTTATGTGGGTGATTCCATATGTTAAAAACTCAGTGGGGTGAGGAGGGTACAGCTCAGTGGTAGAGCACATGCTTAACATGCCCGAGGTCTTGGATTCAATCCCCAGTGCCTCCATTAAAAAAGCAAACAAACAAACTCAATGAGCTGTGAACACAAGATCTGTGGTCCTCACTGTGTGTGTGTATACTTCATACTTCAATAAAAAATAAACATTGAACCAAATAGTGGATTTGCTAGTTAAACCTCCAAGTCAATATATTGTATTGTGTTGTAAAACTTTGGAACTGAATATTTTTTAATAAACTTGTTGGGGGGAATAATTTTAGATTTATAGAGAAGTTGCAAAGCTAGTACAGAGTGTTCCTGAATACCCCACACCCAGTCTCCCCTGATGTTAACATCTTATATAACTGGTGCATTGATCAAAACTAAGAGGTTAACACTGGTGCGTTACTGTTAACTAAACTCCAGACTTTATTTGGATTTCATCAGTTTTTCCACCAATGTCCTTTTTTTGTTCTGGGATCCAATCCAGGTTACATTTAGTGAAACTGAATTTTTACTGAGACTTGCGACCTTTGAGACACACACACAGATTGATACACAGTTCCAGCAGGCGCCTCCCCTCCTCCACCTTCCCCTAAAAGCCACTTGTCAAACAAATAAACACCCAAATGCAAAGAATGTGTGCCACAGGCTCAGACTTCTCCAGTGCAAATGTCGGAAACAGTTCAGACTCCGAAGTCGGAGGAGGCCCCAAAGTCAGTTAACGCCGGAGCTCCAGGTCCAGGCTGTGCCAGATTAGAGGCACAGTTTCGAGCCCAGTGCTACTGCCTGGGACCTCAGGGGTTGGTGTGTGTATGTGTGTGTGTGTGCATGGCCATTGTATATCCACGTCCAGGCCCAGGCTGAGGGGAGGCTGGGGGAGCAGCCCTGTTTAGTATGCCACCCAGTGTCCCCACAAACAGGGCATGGACACATCAGGGAGCAAGGAAGCCTGACCTCACCTGCACTCCCCTTAGCACAGACCAGGAGACCTGGGGCTCAGCTTTGGGGAGCCCCTTGGGCCTGATCCTCGCAGATATTTGACTCAGAGCTGCTAGTGCCCGCCTTGCCTCCACGCAGCTGCCCTGTGCAGCACCTCTGTCCGCACACCACCTTGAACCGCACCCTCTGGTATGGCCGTTCCAACTTGGTAGTCATAGGAGCCTCTCCACATTTATTTCTTGGCCTTCTAGGGACAGCAACCGTGGCCTGGACCCTTGGAACCTGGGGGGACCAGCTCTGGGAAGCCATCGAGGAAGGGTCTCAAGGGCTGGGGAGTTGGCCTGGCCCCTGGCATACCTGACCCTGGGGAGCAGGAACCAAGGCCCTGACAAGGCCTGTATGGTAGGCTGAAGAATGACCCCTAACAATGTCCGCGTCCTGATCCCTAGAACCTGGGCATGTGGCTGGCTGTCCATGGCTAAAGGGACTTTACAGATGGGATTAAGTTGGGGGGGGGGTGTCTTGAGATGGGGAGATCATCCTGAGTTATCTGGGTGGGATGTGGGGGGGGGCACGAGTATCTGGAGCACCAGGAGGCAGGGGGAGAGCCGACTAGGGAGACACAGAGGGGATGGGACACTGAAACAAAACACTGCACTGCTGGCTTTGAAGGTGGAAGACACCACAAGCCAAGGAAGGACTCTGGAGGGCGTGTGGCCTGCTGATCCCCTGACGTTAGCCCAGTGAAACTGACTTTGCCCTTCCGCCCTTCAGAGCTGTCAGAGAGAGTGTGTGTGGCTTTAAGCCACTGAGTGGGTGGTGGTTTGTTACAGTGACAATAAGAAACCAATACCACTCTGCTATTCTTGCCTCAGCAACTGAGAAGGGGGTGTTGAGGCTCGAGTGAGGAAGGGAGTGCTTCTGCAGTCAGCTCTGGACACTTCAAGGTCACAGGGGCCAAAAGCATTCAGAAAAAGACAAGCTAGAAAAGAGATCATTTCTGTCACTGACTCTCTCTGGTCAATTCTGACATCTGATGGCTCAAGAAAAGTGACAGAGAGGTTTTGACATCTATCACCCCTGTCGTCACAAACTTTCCTGAGATTTCAGAATCCCTCTTCCACCCCAGGGAATCCAGACCTTCCATGATATCAGAGGACGCCATCCTCCAAACCCAGGGAGAGGTTTGATAGACTATTATGTTACCACGGCAACCTTCCACTCCCTCCAGTCACCCCGTGGGAACCTGGACCACGTTCCAAGAGTTCCTGTCTGTGGGCAGGAGCCTAACGCCCTTCTTGGCCTATTGAGTGTAAGGGTGAGCTCACGGGTCTTCTAAGAATCCTCTGCCCCATCTGGTCAAATAGGGGCCAGGCAGCCCTCCAACAACTAGCCCCACGCGAGGGCTCTGTGGAGCCCGACTGCATCCTGCCATCTTTACAGCCCCTGCCTCTCTACCCAGGGGCAGGCTTCCTGAGGACCAGGGACCTCCCCAAAGGAGAAGGATGGTGCCAGATGCCCTGCCGTCCAGAGACCTGAGCTCAGAAACGCTGTCAGTGCGGAGGAGTCGGAGCTCTTGTCACCATTAGCAACCCCCAGGACAGGGTCATCATTTCCATCACGTCCCCACTTATTTCCCCTCTTTGTTCTGTCCAGACACATAATGGCTCACGGGAAATGACCGTGGAGAATTGAGCTGCATGCCGTGGTCACTCATGTTGCTGAGATTTTGCAGAACAGGTCTGCTAAGAATCCAGAACAGATCAGAGTCAGTGACATGGCCAAGGCCACCTTCCCCACCCCACCCACTCCAGGTGCCAGGAGTTCCGTTTGCTTCCCTGGGGATGGCAGGATGGCTGAGGCCACCATTACATGAAAGAATATTAAGTGTCAGCCTTGAACCAGATGTCCTGGAGCTGGGGAGTCAACGGTGACAAGACAGAGCCTCAAGAAAGAGTTTCCTCAAGAAGCTTGTACCTCATGAAATAAAGTGGATGATAAACACATGGGCAGCTTAGAGGGAACTGCAGCTCTGTTTGGGTTAGTGACAAAGTGAATGTAAACAGGAGTAACGTGGTCAAGAATGAGAGGAGGTGCCACTTGAGCGGAGCCCGGGGGGAACCACAACACATTTTGACTGTTTGTCTCAAGGAGCCACAGCCATGGACCCAGGATCTGACCAGCATCCAGCTGGCTGCCGGCCCTGGGACCTTAGTCCCCAGCCTTTCCCTGGTGTCGCCCTCTGCCCCTTAGAGCTGCGGCTCACACGATGGGGGCCCCAGAGCAGCTGGCAGAGTTGTGAGATATGCAGACTCTTGGGTCCCCTTGACTCCTGAATCTGAAATTCTGGGGACGGGGCCCAGCAAGCGGTGTTTTAACAAGCCCCCCAGATGATGCCAATGCGGTGAAAGTTTGAGAACTTGGAGAAACCCTGGTAGAGAGCCCCGTGTGCTTGGTACCTTGTTCAAGACTCAGGAAGCTCCTCCCAGCTCTGCAAGACCACCCTCGCCGCCCCCGTGCTCTTACTGATGCAAATGACCGCTGGTGGGATTTAAGGCCTGGACCCCGGAGGAGGGTGGTTGCTGACGGGAGTGAAGGGTTGGCAAACTCCTCTCTGCCCAGACTTTCTCTCTGCCTGCAGAGAAGGTACTGCTGGGCACACCTGTCTAACTTGGTCAAAACAATTAGAAGAGGGTGTTCTTTGGGCCTGGAATAAAGGTCCACGGTGTCTCAATGAACCTTCCCTTGATGCCAGTGGGTTTGCAGCCTACTTGCTTCTTGCTAGTCCTTTACAGCCATGTCCCCCTCTGTTAGCTGTGGTCCATCCCTGACCCTGACCCGGCCAACAACCTTCCTCTGTCACGAATCCTTGCCCTGAACTATAACATCTGTCGGCATTTGTAAGATGAATCTGGCCCTTCCTTGGCCATGCTGTAGCTTAAATGTACATTTCCAATTGACATAACCTAACAGAAAGGCTGATAATGAATTTCTACAAGATTCTCAAGTCATGAAGCTGCACAGAGATCTTGTGCAGCCTTTGTACACACGGCCCCTCAGTCGAGGAGCAGCCCCCTTCCACTTTTGGCGAGTCCACTATCTGCCTTGTTCTTTCAACAGATGCCGGTGCCATGTGCAGGAAGACCATGGGACACGAGCCTAATGAAGCCAGACACTGGACAGCCTGTTTCATGACAGGGGACACTGTCTGAAATTTGTCAGGACCTAAAATGAACAAGCCACAAGAATCACCTTCTTGGTGAGGTCCACCACCGCCATGTCAGATTCTACCTCGTCCCCTAAGAGTTTTAATCTTGCCAAAGCCACACACACGCACACACGTGCACACACATGCATGTATGCAGACACGCAGGCAGAGTTTCTCACCCATCCTCTCCTCCCCCGTGGGCCAGCTCTTCATGTTGGTTTCCTCAAGACCACACAGCTGTGTCGAGGCAGGGCCAGCAGGACAACTGGGTTATCTGAGCCCAGACCAGTGTTCCCACATCTGTTCTGAATCCTCTCCATCCTCTCTTCCTGGACAGCCAGGTTCAAAGGTGTCCGTGCGTCCAGGTTCTGGGACGTGGAGTTTGGCTTGGCCTGTCTCCAGAGCCTGCGTCCTTAGCCACAGGGCACTGTGCGGCCTTCCCTGGTGTCCCCTCTTTGCCCCACCAGAGAGGGCAGGGGATGGCAGCAGGGAGGTCGGCCCTGGTCCGCGGACTTGCCAGTCTGCGGTGCCTAAGAAGGCAGCAGTTCACACAGAGCCAGGAAGAGCTGGAGAGCTCAGCGCTCAGAGGCCCCTGTGCTGCGTCGTGAGAATTCAGTGCCCGGGCCATGCTGTCACCCTGGGCTCATGCCCACTGGGAGAAGATGAAATGAAGGAATCCAGTATTTAAATGTGACACTTAAATCTCACTGCTCCGAGAAGAGGTGGGAAAGCTGACTGTACTTTTGGCAAGGTGTTACTTTTTCAAATTCCATTTTTTGCACTGTTTTTAGGGGAGGGTTTCAAAGTAATGGTTGCCAAACATTTGGAAGTACAGAGAAGCAGGAAAAACCACCCATAATCCTGCTAGCCAGAGGCACACATTCTTCTGGCCTTTCATCTGTGGACTTTTCTTTCTTCCCCCAAACTGAGACTGTGCTTTAAAGTCAATATAGGATCATGCTTTTTACCCTTTCTTGAGGTTATATCATAAACATTTCCTCCACATTATTTTCTTGCAAAAGCTAGTACTTCAGAGAGACATACTACAAATTATGTAACCAGTCTCTGGGTATAAGAAATTGAAGTTACTTACATTTTTTTCTGTTGTAAGTACACTGAGATAAACACTTCAGTGAGTACATCTTAGTCCTTATCTGTGATTATGTCTGTAGATTGAGTCCCCTGAAAGGAATTATTGAGTCAAAGATGAACACTTGATTTCTCTTGAAATGTGTAGTTTGTAAGTGTAAACCACAACTCCCCACTATGAGCTTATAACACCCTAAAATGACTTTCTTCTTTTATAGTTTTACACAGCCGAGCTCCCAGATAATCATGCATTTGTTCTTTAATTCATAAATCCCTGCTTTCTCCCTGATGTGGTTTATAATCTGGTTAAAGACCAGAGGTAGACACACACACGGAAAGTTCTAGAACCACAGAGGCCCTGAGTATCACCTGTTCTAACTTTGTTCATCTGATGAGTTCAGAACAGAAGCCAGGGGCGGCGGGTGACTTGCTCCAAGTCGAACAGTCCTGGCCTGGACTGTATCAGGCCCCCTGCAGGTACCCCCACCCCGACCGCTGCCCTGGACCACAAGTTCAAGGGTTCCGGCAAAAGACCCCTGTCACTTCCTTTCCTTTTCCTTCACTCATAAAGGGCCACTGGGTGAGTGTCAGGCCCTCCCTTCTGCCCAAGGAAGCTCTGGGTCAGAGGGTGCTCAGTTAGCCCTTGTCATCTGAACCAAGTTCCTTCCACGTGGGGAGCGTTTTCCTTCTTCCTAGATCTTTTGGTGACATTCTCAGTGTGGTTATGTAACACCAGGGCCACATGTGTTTCAGTGAGAACTTAACTTCCAGTGTGCTGACTGCTTACACTTTGTTCTTCTTTAATCCAACAAGAAAGCATGAACTGAATACTCAGGATGTGTTAGGCACTAAGCCAAGGGTACAAAGCAAAAATGAGTGTCTGTTGAGGCCTGACTGTGCATCAGATATCATTCCAAGCCCTGTGCAGGTATTCCTCATTTAATCCTCATACCAACCATATGAGGTCACTGTTAACACTCCCCATTTTACAGAGGAAGAAACTGAGGCAGAGAAGAATAAAGCCACTTAACTGTGATTTTACAAGCTGGTGAGTGGTCAAGCCAGGACGTCCGGTTCCCAGGTCTGCCCTTTTCTCCCCTGACTGGGGAGGAGTTGGGCTGTGGACGTGTCACAGGCCAGGGTGAGTCCCAACATAGAGCATAAGCACCAGGAGGGCAGAGTGTTTGTTCCCTGGCATCTAGGGGCAGTGTCTGGGCCCATGGCAGGCTCTCAGTCATTATTTGTCAAATGAATGAATGGATAGATGGGAGGTCCCGATCTGGTTGTATTGGAGTTGGAGTGAGTGTGGGAGAGGGCGAAAAAGACCAGGAAAGGTGGGCAAGGTGTGAACCTTGAAGGGCTCAGTGTGACCTGCCAGGGAGCGTGAATTTCACCCAACATTAGAGGAAAGGTGTCAAGGGACTTCACCTGGGAGAATGGCCGACTCAGATGTGCATTTTAGAGAGAGCTCCCTGGTAAAAATGCAGAGGACAGTGCGCGAGAAGTGGGTGGGGTGGGAAGGAGCCTGGTGGAGGACGGGCTGGTGAAGGCCCTCTTGAATAGTCCAGGGGACAAACCATGCAAGAGTGGAATGAAGCCAGGGCCGGTGGGGCTGCATTCAAGGGAGTGGATTCCGGAGAGTTCTATGGCTCATTGATACAGCAGATGTGAGTGGGGATGAAGATGCCACTGGGATTCTGGCTTGGGAGGCTGGGTGGTTTGGTGACAGTATTCTAGGTTGGTGATACATGTGGAAGGACAGGTTTTTGGTGTATAGATGGGAAATTGAGATGAGGTGGGGCTTATGCGTTCATTGGATACCCGTGTAGGCAGCAGGAAGTGTGGATGGGAGCTCAGGAACGAAGTCAGGGTGAGAAATGCAGATTTGGAAGCTGTAAGTGGGGAAAATGCCGTGAAAGTGTGGAATGACAGGGAAGGACAAGAACACAAGCAGGAGAAATGCTGATATATTAGAGGGTAGGGATGAGATGGGATGTCAGAGAGGAAAATGGGGAACTGGAACAGCAATCAGAGGAACAGCAGGGAGGTGGGAGAGGCCTGCAAGGTCACATGCTGTGATAGGACTTGGGAGAAGGGAGTCCTTGGAGATCTGGACGAGAAGGTGTCAATGGAAGATGATGACAATGTGACAGTGAGTGAGGACAATACATTCCAAAAAGTCATCAGTTAAAGCAAAGAGACAGGGCAATACCCAGGCAAGGAGGCAGGTGGGTGTCTAGTTCTCAGTCTTGGCCACCCACGGGACTAGCCAGGGATGTCTGCATCCCATCAGAGAGATTTCTATTTAACTGGCTTGGTTTGGGAGACTTTCAAATGCACAGTCAAGGCTGCGAACCATTGTTAGGGAGGATTGTTGTGGGGTTTTTTAAGATGGAAAAATGTTAAGCTTGCTTATAGGATGAGGGGACGGAGTGAGATGTGGGGAGAGGAGAAAATCCAGGGGGGTCAGGGGGGCTTTGGGAGCTGTCCCAGCCGGTAAGAAAGGTACCTGGAGAAACACGGTGGGGGGCGGGGGGGGGGGGCGATGGAGCTAGAGGTAGACTTGGATGCATTTGAAGGTGGCCTGGGGGACCCATATACTGTTTATGGGCAGAAAAATGAAATTTTTTTTATGGCTTCTGGAAGTGAGCTGCTCTGAGGAGCATGGGGAGGTGAGGTAGGAAAGCAAGGTCAACTGGAAAAACACAGGCTTTGGTAGGGCAGCCAACAGAGAAGGCAGAAGGGATGTCTGGAAGACCCTGGCCGCCATGCTGTTGGGAGCTGTGGGTTTGCCCTGGTGCTAAGTTGCCTGGTTGGAGGAATTTCTCTGGTGAAGGTCAGCAGCCCCATCAGGAGGTAGTCTGGCTGGAGGATTTCAGGAAGGTGTGGCAGGAGGGGAGAGGTGGTGAAGGGACTAGAAGCCCCAGGGAGAGGAGTCTTGGGTGCGGATGCTGTGTGTGATGGATGCTGTGTGTGATAGAGGCTGTATGTGGATGTGGGGAGGGAAAAGCAGGGGTCAGGGCAAGGACTGGGGCTTATGAGACATGGATGGGGAGGAGATCGTGGTCTGAGGGTTGGAGCTAGGTCCAGAGGGCAAGGTTTGGATTACATACACTTCAGGGCTACAGCTGTAATGGGCAGAGGCGGAAGTAGATGCCAATCCAGACACTCTTGCCAGGCCCCCAGGGGTGGGAGGGTAAATAGGGAGAGGAGAAGGTAGTGGCCAGATTAGACAGTCTTTACAAGTAAAGGATTTTGGATTTTGTCCTGTAGGCAGTAAACAGCTGTTTGAAGACTTTCACAAAGGAGTGGTGAGTCCAAAGCGAGGTTTAAGGAAGATAAACCTGGAAGTTCTTTGTTGTCTGGATTGCAAACCAGGGCGTGGAACTGTAGATTTAGGATAGCAAACAGGTCACAGTTGCAGTGAGAACAAGTACCTTCAGGGGGGAAGGGATTTGTAGTTTGATGGTTCAACAACCAGCCAAGGCCCCCTCTACCAAGTAGTCGTCAAATCATATTTGAATTCACAACAAAAAACCTTGAGTATGGGGGAGACTATTCCACCAGGAACCTCTTCTGATTCTATGGTCCACATGTGTCTCCAAGGAACTTAAAATGAGCATCTGAAACTCTTTGTGCTGGGGACCAGCTCCCCAGACCCAAACCCAGCTACTCTTGTCATTTGTGCTACCTCTGATGATGGTCTGGGTAACTGCTGCTGTGGGGACCCAAGGGGCTTCCAGAGAGGAGGCTGAGGAGGATTCAGGTGAATGGAGCAAAGGTGAATTTCAGAGTCCAGTACAGAATTTCAGGCCCCTCTAAATCAAAGTGTTTAGAATGCATAGTGGTTATGAGATTAAGCAGACATAAGCTAGAATCTCAGATCTGCCTCTAACTAATAATACCCGAATCATTTAACCTCTTTGGTTCTCAGTTTCTCTGCCAATAAAATGGAGATAAATATAGGACCTCCCTTATGGGGTATTGTGAGGAATGAACGAGGCAGTTCACTGAGCTTAGCATAGTATCTTACACATGGTTGCCATAGATAGACATTCAGTGACTACTGTTATAATTTGGAAAACATTTAGTGAGTACTGCTATGGACCGAATGGTTTCCCCTCCAAATTCATGTGTTGAAGCCCTAACCCCTGATGTGGCTGTGTTTAGAGATGGGGTTTTTAGGAGGTAATTAAGATTAAATCAGTTTGCAATTCCATTCCTGGGTATACACACACACACACAAGAAACAAAAATACTAATTCAAAAATATACATGCACCCCAATGTTCATAGCAGCATTATTTACAATAGCCAAGATATGGAAACAACCTAAGTGTCCATCAACAGATTACTGAATAAAGAAGATACATAGATATTGGTAAAGGTATAGATACAGATATATACAATGGAATACTACTCAGTCATAAAAAAGAATGAATTTTGCTATTTGTAACAGCATGGATGGATTTAGAAGGTATTATGCTTAGTGAAATAAGTTAGACAGAGGAAGACAAATACTGCATGATATCACATGTATGTGGAATCTAAAAAATAAAAGTAGTGAAAATAAAAAAGGTGGGGAGGGTGTAGCTCAAGTGGTAGAGTGCATGCTTAGCATGCATGACATGCACAAGGTCCTGGGTTCAATCCCTAGTACCTCCTCCAAAGAAAATAATAATAAATAAACCTAATTACCCACCTCCAGAAAAAAAATTTTTTAATTAAAACAAAAATGAAAAAGAAACAGATTCACAGATATAGAGAATAAACTAGTGGTTACCAGTGGGGAGAGGGAAGGAGGGAGGGGCAAGATAGAGGTAGGGGATTAAGAGGTACAAACTATTGTTTATAAAATAAATAAGCTACTCAACTATACTTCAATAAAAGTTAAAAAGTTAAAAAGATAAATAAATAAGCTATAAGGGTACAGTGTACAGCACAGGGAACACAGCAAATATTTCATAATAACTACAAATGGAGTATAACATTTAAAAATTGTGAATCACTGTGTTGTACACCTGAGACATATAATATTGTATGTCAAGTATACCTCATTTAAAAAAAAAGATTAAATGAGTTCATAAGGATAGGGTCCTAATCCTATTAGGTTGGTGGCCTTATGAGAGGAAAAAAGATACCTCTTTTTCCCTCTCTCTCTCTCACTGTAGGTATACAGGTACCGGGGAAAGGCCATGTGAAGACACGTGACAAGAGAGCCATCTGCACCCTGACCTTGGGCTGCCAGCCTCCAGAACGGTGAGAAAACAAATGTCTGGCGTTGAAGTCCCCTGCTCTGCGCTACTGTGTTCTGGCGGCAGTGCTGACTGAGATATCTACTACCAGGCAGTGTGGTCCGGATGCTGCAGCCCAGAGGGATGACTAAGACAGATGTGGCATCTCAAGGAGGTGATAATTAAGGAAGAAATAAGACAGGTACATACAAAACAATGCAAGTTGTGATAGAAAGTGCTCTGAGCCGGAGCAGGCGACGCTGTGCAGGCGCTGGGGGCCGAACAGGAGGGATGCTCTTCGGCAGGAGAGTCAGAAAAAGTGGTGCTTCTGGTGGCAGCCAGGAAACGTGGAACAGTCAGGGAAGGGGTGCTGTGGTGCGGGAGGGGCGGCAGGGATGGTGGGCGGAGGGGCGGGCAGGTGGGGGAGCGTGTCAGAGATGACTTTCATGCAGTATTAGGGGCCAATGGATGGGCTGGAGTGTAGTCAGGAAAACCCAGGGCCTCCGGAGACCAGGGGCAGCCACGCATGAGGAGGGGGCTCACGGAGGACACTGGGCGGAAGTTTCTGATGGGAATGAAGCGGGAACAAATGGGGCAGGGCGAGGTTGGGGTTTCATTTTGGCACATCAGTTAAGAGAACTGCTGGCTGTCGAGGCAGAGGAAGAGGAAACGAACATGAGGCTGGGAAGGAGCTGACATGTAATCACCACGAATAGTAAGTGGCTGTTGGCAGAAAATGCACTGAGGAAACGCAGAAATGGGCCCTGCCAAGGAGGGTGTCATAATCCAGGCTTGGGAGGTGCACGGGGCCAGGATAGAGGTTGTGGCGGCACAGGGGCCTGGTGGCCGAGGCAGGTGTACCCAAATTTGAGTCGCTGTCTCCAGAGTTTGGCAATTCTGACCCTGGAGTCGAGAGCCGGGGGTAGGGGTGGCAGTTGCTTTGGCAACTTGGTTACCTAGGGGCGGTCACTAGCTGCCTGGCTTTACACGCCAGGTGTGGGCTGGATGCAAGGAAGGTGCAAAGCTGACAGGGTCTCAGGTCTGTGAAAGGGAAATAAAGACGGTGTCAGGAAGCACTCTGAAGTGCAGCTGGGAGGCCATTAAGGAAGCGTGGCTTAGGCAGGTCTCAGCCTGGATGGAATCTGACCTTTTGACCTGACGAAGTCATCCAGAACACCTGCCAGAGACTCAAGGTACTTAGGGGACCCTTACCCTAAAATTGCTCTTCTAGAGATATATCTTACAGATATCTGACTGCACAGAACCCAAAGATGAATGGCCAGCGTGCATGTCATCACGTGGTTTGTCATAGCAAACATTGTTTACAACCTGAGCCTGTCAATAGGCGGTTGGTACAACGCACTGTGCTGGGGTGCAAGAATGCTGGCTTTAAAAAGAACATGGTAGATACAAAAAAGCTCCATGAAATGTTCAGAAACATTGTTAAGTGAAAACAGCAAGGTGTTCAACAGGGTGACAAGAAAAGAGGCTTTGCAAAAATATGCTTGCACACATGCAGAAAGTTTTGCAAGAATATGGAAGATGCTGGGTCTGGGGCAATGGGGCGAGGGTCTGCGCTGGCCCAAAAACTTACTTTGCATTGTGCTGGTTGACTTTGTGCCCCATGCATGTAATACTTTTCAATTAAAGAAGAGAAGCCTCTCCCTCACGAATCCCGAGGAGGCGTGCTGGGGGAGGTGTCGCCTGGACTGGAACCAGCCATCCACACAAAGCCAAGCTGTCCCCCAGGATTTCACACACACCGTCCAGAACCAGAGCTGTCTCTTATTTATTTAATTTTTATTATCATAAAAGTAGTATATGGTCATAAAGAATATCTGGAAGAGTGGAGGGAAGAAACAGATTTGCTCATAGGTAGGCCACCTAAGTCAGCACTTTTCAAATTTGGTGATTTCCCAAGATGCAGCTTTTTCCATAGTTGGAATCAATAGCTTAGTTTCCTGAGTTGCTTTTTTTTTTTCTACTTACCAGTGCAGTATGAATATTCTCTGGTGTCCTTAACAATCTTGGTGCAAGACACAGTCATTTTTGTGGATGTGACTGTCCCTTACCTGAGTCTCCCCAAAGCCGAGCCTCATTCTCCTACTTGTAGTCCAGGCCCATTTGACTTTCTGGCATCTTCAGTGAGATGGTAGAGCAGCTCACTGCTGGGCCTTTGTACCCAAGGGACGTCCTGGAGCCTAGTTCATGGACTCTGTGGGTCCTTGGACCCCTTGGGAAATTGCTTCCATCCCTGTTGGCATCATTACTGTGGGAACATGTGAGTTGGGGCTTTTGGAAAGGGATAGCTCCTGCAGAAGTCGCACATGAACTCATGGATGGAGGCTAGAGTGCATGGCTCCCCCTGGCGGCGGGGAACCACAAGGCTCAGAACCTGACCCATTTAGGTTATTTTTAGTCTCCAGTAAAAAGCACTTTTATAGAATCCTGTCCTCTTTCAAACCAGAGTTGATAAACCAACGGCGAGCGTGAGTGATGCCAGCTGCCAATTGGAGCCCATGGAGGCTCTGCCCACCAGAAACTGGACAGGAGGGCCACCTTGGAGACCCGCCGGGTTGACAGCACCCATCTTGCCAGGTACGTTACCTAACTCCACAGATATCCTTCAGATGCTAGATATTTGTGGCAGAGCTGAGATTCAGGTCCTGGCCTCGCTGTGATGTGTGTAATTCAGGGCCTGATTTATACTCTGAAACAGAGTTATCGGAGACATGGGGGGAAAGAGTGCCGTGAATTGAGGTACCACCTTCTCATTCTTCAGAATGCTCTGGGAGCCAGGAGGCCTGATGCTTAAGGGCTTGTGAGAAGCCCAGCGAAGCATTCAGAGGACTGTTGAACCAAATGTGGACCAAATATGTGTCTGCAGGGATCCAGGGAGAGGATCTGGAAGGTTTCAGCTCAAGGATGCCAGTAGCAGAAGTGGAGCTCAGACCTGTTGTGAGGACAAGGCAGGCAGGGGGCGCCAGGCATCCTGACCCAACTCCAAAGCAGCGAGGGAGGGAGAGTGAGGGGGAGAGAGCTGAAGGGGGAGCAATCCTTCTTTCCCAGCAGAGTCAGGGGGTATGATCATTCAATACTAATCTTTGGCTTTTGATTTGGGGGGGTCAATGGGGGTGGGTACGTTCTCAGGACAGAGGAGGATGTCAGTCCTTCCTGGTGGGGGTCTGACCAATTTGCCTGGGGCCCTGGCACTGGGAACAATGGCCTCCTGATCCTGCCTGGTTCTCTGTGAGTGGCCCCTCCCCCTCCTTCTCCTCCACCCCAAAATGACTTTTTTTCAGATCTGGAGGGAGGGATATTCACTCCTGATTACACTGGCCAAGGGAGTAGCTTTCGAACTTCAAAGTCAGGTATTTCCTTTTGTATTAGGCGTCTCCAGAGAAACAGTGCCAATGGGATGAGTATAGATAAAGAGATTTATTTTAAAGAATTGGCTCACAGCATTGTGGAGGCTGGCAAGTCCAAAATCTGTAGGGTGGGCCTGCAGGCTGGAAACCCAGAGAGGAGTTGATGCTGCAGTTTGAGTCTGAAGGCATTCTGCTGCCTGAATTCCCTCTTCTTTGAGGAATCTGTCTTTTTCTATTGGGGCCTTCAACTGATTGGACATAGCCAACCCATAATATGGAGCATAATATGCTTTACTCAGAGTCTACTGATTTAAATGCCAGTCATATCTAAGAGTATCTTCACACAGACATCTAGAATAATGTTTGACCAAATATCTGGGTCCTGTGGCTCAGCTTTGTTAACACATAAAACTGACTCTCACAGCTCCTTTTGCTTTTGGTGACTCAGTGAGTACCCACTGTCACTCTCCAACTTCCTTCCCATTGGAATCCGTGGATGATACTTTTTCTGCCCGGGCTGGTGGGGACTGGGGAGCCCTGGGGGAGAGTAAAGTGCTTTGACGAATACAACAGGGAAAGGGAAGCATGGTGATTGGTACTTAGAAATACTGTCCCATGTGTGAAGTGACCCTACATCTCTGCCTCCTGCCTGCTCCCTGATCCCCACATCTGGGACTTCAAAGTCTCTCTCTTGGCATGACCCTTTCTTAGACCCTGTAACCCACTCTGCTTCCTGTCCAGGGTGGAAGGACCCTGGACAAGTAATTTGTTTTTTGTTTTTTCTTTTTAACTGATGAATTCCACAGAATATTTTTAAATTGAAGTATAGTTGATTTACCATATTATTTTGTTTCAGGTGTACAACAAAGCGATTCAGTTTTACATGTTTTTTTCCGATTCTTTTCCATTATAGGTTATTATAAGATATTGAATGTGGTTCCCTGTGCTATACAGTAAATCCTCGTTGTTTATCTATTTTCTACATAGTCATGTGTATCTGTTAATCCCATGTCCTAATTTATCCCTCCCCAACCTCCTTCCCCTTTGGTAACCATAAGTTTGTTTTCTATATCTGTGAGCCTGTTTCTGTTTTGTAAATAAGTTCATTTGTATTTTTTTTAGATTCCACATATGAGTGATATCATATAATATTTGTCTTTCTCTGTCTACTTATTTCACTCAGTATGATAATCTCCAGGTCCATCCATGTTGCTGCAAATGGTAATATTTCATTCTTTTTATGGCTGAGTAATACTCCGTGTTTGTGTGTGTGTGTGTGTGTGTGTGTGTGTGTGTATTCTTTATTCTTTCATCTGTTGATGGGAACTTAGGTTGCTGTCATGTCTTGGCTATTGTAAATAGTGCTACTATGAACATTAGGGTGCATGTATTTTTTTGGATTAATTTTTATCTTTTCTGGATATATGACCAGGAGTGGGATTGCTGTTTCATATGGTAACTCTATTTCTAGTTTTTTAAGGAACCTCCATACTGTTCCCCATAGTGACTGCACCAAGTTACATTTCAACCAGGAGTGTAAGAGGGTTCTCTTTTCTCCAAACCCTCTCCAGCATTTATTATTTGTAGACTTTTTGATGATGGCCATTCTGATCGGTGTGAGGTGATACCTCATTGTAGTTTGGATTTGCACTTTTCTAATAATTAGTGATGTTGAGCATCTTTTCATGTGCCTGTTAGCATCTGTATGTCTTCTTTAGAGAAATGTCTTTTTAAGTCTTCTGCTCATTTTTTTGATTTTTTTTGATATTGAATTGTGTGAGCTATTTGTATATTTTGGAAATTAACCCCTCCTAGACAAGTAATTTGATGGTGATCCCATTGCACCTCTCTCCTGTCCCTGTCACGTGCCCCCACACGAGGTTTCAGAAGCAGAATTCCTCTTATGCCTTGACACCTGCCATGTAAGCTCTTTCGTTTCTTCAACACTGAGGTTTTGTCTATCTTTCCCAGAGTTTCTGGAGACGGCCAAGTGCCCACAACGCCGTGTCTGCCAGACCACCCTGATGCTCTTCACTGCCCTGACTTCCTAGAAATTTTCCAAGTCCCTCTTCAGTGCCTGGACCTGGCCAGAGCTGGCAGGGCAGTTGGGTGGGTTGATACCCTAGTTTGGATCTGAGCACATGTGAGCTCTGACCCTACTTTTCTCCCTTAGCTGCTTTCCAACTCTCTGCCCTACATGTGGAGTGGACCAAGTGCCCCAGTGAGCTCTCAAATTCAAGTCTATGGGCTCTTTCTGGAGCCTCACTGACTGGGTGTGGCTCAGGTCACTCCTTTTGACTGGTGCAGTATTTCTTTTGTGTGATGGCACAAGATTGGAGCCACTAGAATGGTGCTGAGATGCTGATTTGGATGGCTTTTACTCACATCAAACACAAGACAAGTTCAGGCTCTTCTATCACTGCTTCTTGGCCAATCCTTGGCCTTGAACAGTGTGTGGACCTGTAAGTCACCTCTCACCTATACTGAGGGTAACAGGGATGGTGGCAGTTGTTTTTTGTCTGAACGCCTGCCAACAGCCCCTGGGCAGTTACTCCATCCCTTCTAGAGGCTCCTGTCCAGGTGTCAGGCAGCATTTCCGCCGATGTTTTTCAAGACCATTACTCTACAACACTTTTCCAATCAACTGACATTGAGCTCTCCAGGTTCATCCTCATCATGCCAGGTGCAGGAGGGACAGTCCTTGAGAATGGGACTGCTCTCATGTGTGGAGGGCAGGGGTGAGGTCATCCCTGAAAGAGATCACAGTACAGAAATGCAGTGATAATGCCTGAATATTCAAGAGGAGATGCCCAGAAGATGTGTTGTTCTACGTTTATGCTATGAAATTCAGAACAGCAGCTTTAACATGACCAGAAAATGAATTATTATTAATAATTTTCTTTTTTTATTGCTCTCTCTTTATTTTTATTTATTTTTCCTTTTTTAAAATTTAAATATAGTTGACAAATGATATTATGTTAATTTCAAGGGTACTACATAGTGATTTCACATTTGCACACGTTATGAAATGATCACCACTATAAGTGTAGTAACCATCTGTTTCCATACAAAGTCATTACAGTATTGTTGACCATATTCCTTATGTTGTATATTATATTTCCCTGGCTTATTTATTTTATAACTGGAGGTTTGCACCTCTTAATCCCCATCACTTATTTTGCCCCCCTACCACAATCCTCTCCTCTGGCAACCACCCATTTGTTCTCTGTATTTGTGAGTCTGTTTTTGTTTTGTTTGTTTTGTGTTTTAGATTGAACATATAAGTGAGATCATATGGTATTTGTCTTTCTCCGTCTTATTTCACTTAGCATAATACCCTCTAGCATAATCCATGTTGTAACAAATGTCAAGATTTCACTAAGTAATATTCCGTTGTCTATATATGTATATATACCACATCTTCTTTATCCACTCAACTATGGATGGGCACCACTTAGGTTGCCTCCATATCTTGGTTATTGTTAATAATACTGCAATGAACATAAGAGTACAAATATCTTTTTGAATTAGTGTTTTTGTTTTCTTCAGATAAGTATCCAGGAGTGGAATTGCTGGATTTTATGCCAATTCTATTTTTAATTTTTAGAGAAATCTCTGTACTGTTTTCCATAGTGGCTGCACCAATTTACAACCCCAGTAACAGTGCACAAGAATTCCCATTTCTCTATATCCTTGCCAACACTTATTATTTGTTGTCTTTTTTATAATAACCACTTGACAGACGTGAGGTGGTATCTCATTGTGGTTTTGGTTTGCATTTCCCTGAAGATTATTGCTGTTGAGCATCTTTTCATGTGCTTGTTGACAATCTGTATGTCTTTGGAAAAATGTCTATTCAGATCCTCTGCTCACTTTTTAATTGGGTTGTTTGGTTTTTTGACATTGAGTTGTGTGAGTTCTTTGTATATTTTGGATATTATCCCCTTACAGAATATATCATTTTCAAGTATCTTCTCACATTGAATAAATGGCCTTTTTATTTTGTTGATAGTTTCCTACACTGTGCAAAAGCTTTTTAGTTTGAAGCAGTCTCATTTGTTTATTTTTGCTTCTGTTTCCCTTGCCTGAGCAAACATATCCAAAAAACATATCTGAAAAAATATTACTAATACCAATGTTAAAGAGCATACTGCCTATGTTTTCTTCTAGAAGTCTTATGGCTTTAGGTATTACACTTAAGTCTGTAATGCATTTAGAATTTATTTCTTTGCATGGTGTGAGAGAGTAGTCCAGTTTGATTCTTTTGCATGAGCTGTCCAGTTTCCCCAACACCATTTATTGAAGAGGCTCTCTTTTCTCCATTGTATATTTTTGCCTCCTTTGTTGTAGATTAATTGCCCATATAAGTGTGGGTTCATTTCTGGGCTCTCTATTCTGTTCCATTGATCTAAGTGTCTATTGTTCTGCTGGTACTGTACTTTTTAAAAATTACTGTAGCTTTGTAGTATAGTTTGAAATCAATGCATGTGATTGATTTGTTCTTCCTTCTCAAGTTTGATTTGGTCACTTGGGGTCTTTCGTGTTTCCATATAAATTTTAGAATGATTTGTTCTAGTTCTGTGAAAAATGCCATTGGTATTTTGATAGGGATTGCATAGAATTTGTAGATTGCCTTGGGTAGTATGGTCATTTTCACAATATTAATTCTTCCAATCCATGAACACAGGATATCTTTCCATCTGTTTGTGACATCTTCAATTTCTTTCATCAGTGTCATAGTTTTCAAAGTACACATATTTTACCTCCTTAGTTAGATTTATTCCTAGGTATTTTATTCTTTTTGTTCTGATTGTAAATGAGTTTGTTTTCTTAATTTTCTTCTGATAATTTGTTGTTACTGTATAGAAATGCAAAAGACTTCTGTGTATTAATTTTGTATCTTGCAACTTTACTGAATTCATTGATGAGTTCTTGTAGTTTTTTTGGTGGTGTCTTTAGAATTTTCTGTATATAGTATTGTGTCATCTACAGAGAGTGACAGTTTTACTTCTTCCTTTCCAATTTGGATTCCTTTTATTTCTTTTTTCTCGACTGATTGTTGTAGCTATAACTTCCAATCCTCTTGAATGAAAGTGGCAAGAGGGGGCATTCTTGTCTTGTTCCTGATCTTAGAGGAAATACATTCAGCTTTTCATCATTGAATATGATGTTAGCTGTGGGCTTGTCATATGTGGCCTTTATTATGCTGACGTATGTTCCTTCTGTACCCACTTTCTTGAGCATTTTTATCGTAAAAGATGTTGAATTTTGTTAAAAGCTATTTCTGCATCTATTGAGATGATCATATGATTTTATTCTTCACTTTGTTAATGTTCAAATTAATAATGTATTACATTGATTTACAGATGTTTTAAGGTCCTTGCACCCCTGGAATAAATTCCCCTTGATCACAATATATGATCCTTTTAATGTATTGCTGAATTCAGTTTGTTAATATTTTGTGGAGGATTTTTGCATCTATGTTCATCGGTGATACTGGCTTGTAATTTTCTTTTTTTGTGATATCTTTATCTGGTTTTTGTATCAGGGTGATGGTGGCCTCACAGAATGAGTTTGGAAGTGTTTCTTCCCCTGTTCTTTCTCTTTTCCTTCTGGGACCCAATAGTGCAAATGTTATTATGCTTGATGTTGTTCTAGAGGTCTCTTAAACTGTCCTCATTTTTTTAAAATTCTTTTTTTTCTGTTCAGCTTGAGTGATTTCCACTACCCTATCTTCCAGATCACTGATTTGTTCCTTTGTATCATCTGATCTACTGTTGATTCCTTTTAGTGTGTTTTTATTTCAGTTATTGCCTTCTTCAGTTCTCTTTGGTTCTTTTTTATATTTTCTAACTCTTTGTTGAAATTCTCACTGTGTTCATCCTGAGTTTGGTAAGCAGCTTTATAATCATTATCTTGAACCCTTTATGGGGTAGATTGCTTATCTCCACTTCTTTCAGCTCTTTTTCTGAGGTTATGTCTTATTCCTTCATTTGAAACATACTCCTCTGTCTCCTCATTTTCCCCAGTTTTCTGTGTTCGTTTCTGTGTGTTAGGTAGGTTGGTTATATTTCCCATTCTTGGAGAAGTAGCCTTTTGTAGGAGATGTCCTGTGGGCCCCAGCAGCATGCTCCCGTTTGGTCACCAGAGCTATATGCTCCGGGGTGCCCCATACAGGCTGCATGTGCCCTTCCGCTGTGAGGCTGACTCCTGTGGGCACACTGGTAGGTGGAGCTGACCCCTGGCCCTGGTGGCTGCAAGGCTGTGCCTTGTGTGGTGGCTGTGAGCACACCAGAGGACAGGGGGAGCTTCTTCCTGAGCTGGCTGTGCAGCCCATGGGGCTGTGGAGCTGCTGCAGGCCCACTGGTGGGCAGGTTTTGGTCCCTGCGTGGCTGGGGAGTGGGCTTGGGCCTGGTATCAGCTCACTGGAGGGCAGGGCTGGGTCCCAAGCAGCTGTCTGTGGAGCCTGGGGAAAATGCAGGGGTGGTGCCAGTCCACTGGTGGGCAGGGCTGGGTCCCTGGCACTGATATGCTAGAGGTAGGACTCCTCAATGGCACTTTCTGATGCCAGGGTAACTGAGGTAGACCCAGCTCCCCAGAATGGCTGCTGCCAGCATCTCTCTGTCCCAGGGGGAGCCCCATTTGCCTGCTGCCTCTCTGGGAGCCTCTCCAAGGTCAGCAAATGAGTCTGACCCAGGCTCCTTTCAAGCTACTGACTCTGCACTGGGTCTTCGAATGTATAAGATTTTGTGTGCTCCCTTTAAGAGCAGAGCTTGTGTTTCCCAAAATTCTGAACATAAGCCCCACTGGTTTTTCAAAACCAGACATTCTGGGGGTGTGTCATCCCACTGCAGGATCCCTGCATTGGAGCCTGGTGTTCCCTTTGCTCCTTGGGGAGGACCTCCATGATTGGGATAGTCTTCCCATTTGTGGGTTGCTGACCCCGGGGGGTGGGTATTGACTTACTGCGTCTCTGCCTTTCCTACTCATCTCATTGTGGTTCCTTCTTTATGTCCTTGTGTCCTTTGCTATTCTGATAGATAGTTGCTCTGTAAGAAGGTGTAATTTTGGTGTGTCTGTGGGAGGAGGTGTCACCCAAGTTTCTCCCAGTGCCCAGGGCTGAATGGTGTCTGGATGGCTGTGAGTCTCCAACATGGGGATGGGGCTCGGCTATACCCCTGCCCCTCAATTTTGCTCAGCTCTGGGGTAGATCTTAGTCTCCACTGAGAAGTCTGTCCTGTGAGCCTCTGTTCCATGGGTAGGTTGGAAGGAGGGAACAGGGAGTTGAAGAGCCCTGGGGGAGGGCAGAAGGCTAAGGCATCCGTCCAAGGCGTGGCCACCCCGCTTGGGCATCAGGACGGGCCTCAGAATGGCCGCTGCTTTGGCCATGCTTCCTCAGAAGCCGGCCATGACTTTCCTGACGCCAGGGGAGCTGACGATTCCCCCAGGAGGACCTGAGCTGATGTTTGCCCCTCTGGGATCTGAGCCCCATTGAAGGAAAGAGCCCAGGCAGAAGGGGGAGGGAGGGGCAGCAGGCAGTGACGGGCGGGGTGGGAAGGTGGAGGACCTCTCTTGCTTGGTCTCTGTAATGAGGAAGTTCTCTGCAGCTCCGTTTCCTTTCCCTCGCTGAGAGCCTGAAACAGGAAGTCGGTCAGTGAGCTGGTGGCAGCAGCTGGGGCGACTGAGAAGAGACCGACGGTGGGTCACAGTGCAGGGGCCTCAGCTCCCCTTGGCGGTGCATAGGTCCTGTGGGGTGGCCTCCGGCCTGGCCTGGGGAGGCCCACGCCCGCCATGGTCCCCTGCTGGAACCATGGCAACATCACCCGCTCCAAAGCTGAGGAGCTGCTCTCCAGGACGGGCAAGGATGGGAGCTTCCTCGTGCGTGCTAGCGAGTCCATCTCCCGGGCATACGCGCTCTGTGTGCTGTGAGTACCGTGCCCACCCACCCTTGTCCCTTTGCCCCGGCTGGCCACTCCTGCCCAGGCATGGAGATGATGGAGGTGCAACTGGGAAGAGGGGGAGCTGGCTCGTGGCTTAGCCAGGGACCCGGTTCTGAGATGGGGTGTCTTTATCCAGGTGGGATGGAGCAACCTGGCTTGCATGCACCACGGGTCGGTTGGTGAGTCCTGCTGAGGCCCATGGTGGACCTTCTTGGCCTTGGAGTTCAGGTTGTGCAGGGCCGGGGCTCTCCTGAGCCAGACTGGGGCCTGGTCACACACCCCAGCTACCCATGAGCTGTGGTGCTCCGGACTTCCTTGGGGTGCCAGGGGCTAAGAGAAGGGGGGTGTGTGGGCTTTCTGAGCCAGGCAGAAGCTCAGGACTCCATGGTGGTGGCTGTGTTAGGCAGCAGCTTGGTCAGTTCAGGTGTTGGTCAAAGATGCCCCATTTGGAAATACTCCTGGAAGAGCAGAAGTAGCAAGAGGGACCCTTCCTGTGCCAGGCTCTGGGCCTTTGGAGGAAGCCATGGTTTGGGGAGCCATGAGTGTGGGATGGGTTCATTCAAGAAAGGATTTTCAGTTCACCCAGAAGTTGTGTTTGGGGCCCTGGGAGCAGAGGAAGTCCCCATCATCACTAGCAGGAGCCTCTTCTCTGCCCTCCTCAGCCCTTAGCTGTGTCCCCACCAGTCTGGGCCTTTTTGCCACCATCAATAGCCCCTGTCCCTTGGCTCTGGGAGGTTGCTGAATGTGCTAATTGTCCTAACAACTGAGGAACTGGCCGCTTGCTGGAGGTTCCTATTAAAACATGCTTCTCAACCAGTGTCTTAACCGTGGCAACATCACTCGCTCCAAGGCTGAGGAGCCGCACCCCTGCAGCCCTGCAGACTAACCATCCCCACTGGGGCCCCAGGCAGTGCCGGGCGCCATGGGGAAAGGGTGTGTCCATCTACATCTCTCAGGTGGCCTCCCTGGGCTTGCAGAAGGGTCCCTCCAAGCAGGCAGGCCCTGACACTCTCCACGCAAGAGGGGAAGTGGGTCCTGGACATGGGCCTTTTTGGGAGCATTGAATCTAAGCATTTGTCTGCCCTACACCCCATCTCATCTTCACAACAACCTCAAGTGTGGGTCCTTTTGTTGCTCCACTTTGCAGATGAGGAAACTGAGGCTCAGAAAGGTTAATGAGTGACGACTGTCAAAGCTAAAGCCATCTGCACCCAGAGGCTGCACCCAGACCACCAGACTCCCACTACCCCACGCCTACACCTGTCAAGCCACGTGTGAGCATAGGTTCCAGGTGGCAGCAGAAGCCAGGACATTTACAAGGGCCAGCTGGGAGCATTTAGAAATTAACCCAGGCTCACAGCTGGCTGCTCGGCTTGAGCTCAGACTGCGTCAGAGCCCCACCTCCAGTCCAAGGCCAGCTTCCTGCGGCCCCTACTCTCACACTCAGGGGAAGGGAAGCTGACCCAGACCTCCCCACAGGCACTGCCTCTATGGGGGACCCGTCAACGGGGCCGTAGAAATGGTGGGGAAAGTCTGATCCGCCTCCACTCAGCCCACGTGGATTTCTCTCCCTTCCTGGGGACCTTGGCTGAAGGCTGATTCCATCAGGTGTTCCGGGGGCCTAGTCTCATGCCGGCCACTTCCAGGCTCTAGCCCGCTAACCTTCACAGCAGCCCTTTGACCGGGTGCTGTGGTTGTGCTCAGGCTACAGATAGGAACGTGGGTCTCTGACTCCAAACTGGGAGCAGCGGGACCAGCCAGAGCCAGAGCTGGGAGAGGGCTTGGAACCTCTAGTCCCACCACCCCAGCTTTGCAGGGGAGCAGACCTCAGAGAGCTTCAGGCCTTTGTCCACACTGCCCTGCTGGCCGGTGGCAAGCTGGGGTCCAGGATGGTTTCCAGTATTGCTCTACCTCTCCTCCCTTCCCCTCGCCTGTGCTGAGTTAACTCTCCAAGCCTCCGCCCATGTGCAGGGTCTACCCCTTCGGAGGTGCCTGTGGTTCCTGAGATGTTCATCAGCCTCTTAGCCCAGGGCTGGACTTCCTGTCAGTCTCCCATCCCCAAGGCCCCTTTAGGTCCAGGCAGCAAGGCTCGAAGCCCTCCCCAGGGAGTCCAGTCCCTCGGCCAGGCTCTTGCCCCAGGCCCAGGGCTCCCATTTTCCCTCTGCTCGGTAGGGGACGCCACCCTTCCTGCAGGGCCAGGAGCCCCTGGAGGCTGTGGGACACCACGAACCACCAAATATCCCCCAAATCTGGGGGACCTAATTTTGCTGCCACTCTTAATGTTGCCAATTAAGGAGATTCAAAAATGGAAAAACCTACTAGAACGGCAACTAGCTGCCACTTGGCACCAGAAAGGCAGGAAGAACGTGCTCTTTAAAAAAGGCCAAAAGGCCTGTCTTAAATCAAATATGTCTACCTTCCTGAAAAACAGCTCCCCGGCCTCCATCCTTAGTTTTCTCTGTTGCCTGGTGAAGACCTCGCCCCATGCCCCCCAGGCCCACGGCCCAGCGGTGGGAACCCTGATGGGGGAGGAGCAGCCGGGTTGTCCTCAGTTGCACAAGCGTCAGCCTTCGCCCTCTGCTGTCTCTCTGGAAGTTGCTGAGAGTGCAGGACCTTGCTTGGGCAGCTGTGGGGTCAGGGCCTTTTAATGACCCTGCTCCGACAGGAGCCAGGACTGCAGAAGGAAGCCTCAAAAACTGGCCCTCCTGCTCTAGAAATATCCATATGGGAAAAGGCCTCAGAGCCCAGGGTGCCCAGACCTGTCCTGCCTGGGCCCCAGTGGCTGGAGCATCCTCCTGGCCCCTCCGGTGAGTGAGGGGATGGCAGGGTCCTTCCACTGCCCAGTCAGGCAGTTGTGCTCAGATGGAGCTCCAGGAACTGAGGGCAGCTTCCTCGGGAGTGGCCTTCATTCTCGGGAAAGAGGACAGGATTTGACTATTTAAATGGAACTAGGGAGGGCGGTGAGGGAGACAGCAAAAGACAAGGCTGCGATTCAGTATCGCCCACGTGACCTAGGAGTGCACATTCGCCCCCGGCTTAGCAAACCCACATTTCCTCTCAAGGGGTCAGCCCTGCCACCTGCCACTGGGCAGGAAAGCTCAGATCTCTCCACAGGAACTCAGAAAGCCCTGCTTTAGGGGGACCCCGGGGCTCATCTTGAGTCACAGAGAGCTGGAGGGGAAGACCCCAGGCAGCTGACCACGTGGTTTGAGGCCAGCTCTGCCTTCTTGCAGCCAGGGGCTTGAGAACGTGAGGGACGGCAGACTCTTCCAGCTGGGGCCCATGTCATCCTCATCTGGCCCCGCTGAACCCGCCAGCGGAGTCAGCCCTGGTCTAGGGAGTCCATGGGGTCTCCATGAGGGAGACATTCAGCGCATCTTGGATGAGGATGCTAAGAGGCTGGGAAACTCGTGTCCTTCTCCTGCCAGGACTGCACATCCACGTAGGGGCCAGCACACCTGTCAAGTGTTTGCTGTTGTAGAGAAGATGTCTGCCTTTGGGGTTGGGGGTCCATCAATGTAAGGGGCAGCCCCCCCTTGCCCTGACTGTGCAGGCAGAGCCAGAGCAATGGCCGGTGTCGTTAGGATACACCTCCCTCTCTGTAAGAGCAGCTGGGCCCTGAGAGTGAGCTGGGGCCTCTCACAGGACTGGGGCCATCCAGTGGGGGCTGCTGGGTTGGGTGGCGCTCCCACCAAACCATGCTGGAGAGAATTAGCTTCGCTCCCAGAGGAGGGGCCGGGCACATGCTGCCTGTGACTCAGCAACCAATACCTGGTCCAGCCAGCTGTGGTGGGGACAGTCTTGGTTTCCCTCAGCGCAAGTCTTTCCACGAGCTGCTCAAGCCCACCTCCGGCCTCCTTCCTGGCAACAGTGTCCCAGGCAGCCTCGTCAGCACAGCCAGAAAGATGAAGCACCAGAAGGACATTTAGTCACCGACAGTGCCCTCAGAAAAGGCATCCCACTTGTTGGGAAGAATGCGACAGGCCACTTGAGGTCGGGCAGGCCACGAGCCTTGCTCCCACAAACCAAAGGTGGTTGCTAACCTGTTCTGCCTAAAAATAACAGCAAAAGACTCATAAAGGGCTTATCGTGTGCCAGGTTCTCTTCTAAGCTCTTTACATGTATTAACTCACTTACTGTCCACACTGGCCTTTGGAGGAAGTGTTATTATTACCCCCACTTTACAGATATGGAAACTGAGACCCAGAGAGGCTAGGTAACATGCCACGTTTATAGGATTGATAGATGGCAGGGACAGGACTTGAATTCATGCTGTTCTTGGAAGGGAGAAAGAGAACGGAGCCAGCAAGCCTGGGTGTGTGTAGGGTCAGGGGAGGCCTGGAGAGGAGACCCCTGGTGATGGAGCCACAGAAAAGGGGCTTCGGAGGGCAGAAATGTCCAGGAGAAGCGCAAAGCCATTTACTGCGGCGTGAATGGGTGTGATGTAATCCTCCTTCCTCCAATCCCCTTTCAAAGTTCAGTAAAGTTCACACTGCTGGTGAATTACTTAAGTGCAAATGCAAAGAATAAGGCTGTTTTTACTATCTGGTATTGACAGAAAGTGGTGGGAAATGCTGGCACAGGCCGTAGTCAGAGCTTGGAGGACCACGGCTCCTAAAACCTAGTATACATAAGAATTTGTCCACAGACAACTGTCCTGAGCATTCCTTCTGCATCCAAGGCCAGGAAGGATTGTGTGTAATGGATTTCTGGTACCTTCTATGTGGAGTGATTCAGAAAAACCATGGTTAATGTTGAGTGTCTCCAAGTTTCTGTGCCCATGCCTGGCACCCTGGAGAAATCCTTCCAGAACCAGGCTTTGGTGTGTCTTGCAAGCTTGCCTACCTGTCAGGTTAAATTCACCTGTGCACAGACGTTGGTACTTTTCTGTTGAGTGGTCCCATCTCCTGGAGTATGAACCCCGGCATGGCAATAAGATGTGCCCCTCGCCAGGCCTTCCCCCCTGCCCAGGGATGGAGTAAGAGAAGGTCTGCTCTCCCCTCCCTAAATCGTGCCATGTGATGCCATCCCTAGGGGCAAGCCCTCTGTGGTTGGCTAGGCCTGATGTGAGTTCTAGCATTTGCGAGATGCTAACCTCCCTGTGCTTACCCAGCATCCTCACTGGTGAAATGCATGCTCCTTGGGTTCATGTTTTTAAATTGCAGTATAATTTACATCCCATAAAATCACCGTTTATACAGTGCACAGTTCAGTGGTGTTTCGTACGTTTATAATGTTGTGAAACCATCACCAATATCTAATTCCAGAACATTTTCATCATCCCCCTAAAAAACCCTGAACCCACTAGTAGTCACTTCCTATTCTGCTTCCTCCCAACCCTTGGCAGCCACTAATCTACTTTCTGTCTCTGACCATTTGTCTATTCTGGGTATTTCATATAAATGGAATCACATAGTAGATGGTCTTTTGTATCTGGGTTCTTTCCACCTGGTATAATGCTTTCAAGGTTCATCCATGTTGTAGTACAAATATTCCTTTTTACCATAATAAAAGTAATAGCCCACTGTATAAATATATCACATTTTATTTAGTCATTCACCAGTTGATGGACATTGGGTTGTTTCTATTTTTTGGCGATTGTGAATAACTGTGCTGTGAACATCCGTGTAGAAGTCTTTGTATCGGCATGTGTTTTCAATAGTCTTGGGCGGAGCTGCTGGGTCACATGGTAATTGTCTAATTTCTGTGAAACTATCAGACTGTTTTCCACAGCAGCTGGGCCATTTGACAGTCCCATCAGCAGTGTGTGAGGGTTCTAATTTTTCCATAGCCTCACCAACACTTGTCATCTTTTTGGTAATGACCATCCTACTGGGTGTGAAGTGGTATCTCATGATGGTGCTAATTTGCATTTCACTAATCATGAATGATGTTGATTGTCTTCTTCGGAGAAATGTCTATTCATATCTTTTGCTTATTTAAAAGATTGGGTTCTCTGTCTTTCTGTTGTTGTCATTGGATTGTTGAGAGGGTAGATAGAGAGAACGTGGGTAACCTGTACAACCAAGGCCAGCATGTAGTCAGCACCCTCTGAATGCTGGCCAGTATGTTTTACGTGCTGTAAAGCGAGTAGCGCCAGCTCAGAAGCAGAGGAACATAGCGCCCATCTGTGAAGAGGGGCCCACTGCAGAAGGCAGAGGAGAGCGGGGGCAGAGTGTTACTTCTGGAACTTCCTGGAGGCTGCGGGAGCCTCCGGGAGACACTGAGCTGTCATGTGGGGCCTCCTCAGAGGAAGTGCTCAGAGAGATGAGGCAGGAAGAGGACTTGAATGACGCACAAGTGGCCGGTGGCCGCTGGGGCCAGGGTTGAGCACCTGAGGGAGAGAGAGGTCTGGGGCACAGTCGCCAGGAAGAACCACCGAATGAAGCCAGGGAGGATGACGAGGTGGAGGCCTTCTCAAGAGTGATGAACTCCAGTGTAGGAGGGAGGCCCTGGGGGAGCTAAAGTCTCAGGGGCACAGCCGGTGGATGGCGTGGGGAGGCCAGGCCCTGGGAAGCGGGCAGGACAAGACTGCAGCTCCGTGGACCAGACCCTTCCTCTCTCCCCTGCTCGTTTCACACTCGCTTTGTCCCATTAACTAGAAAAACATGTATTTTCCAGGACCAGGACCCAAACCATTTGAGTTCAATGACTTGTTCTAAATAACCCCAGACAGGCCTGGCCCCCAAAGGCTCAGCTGGTCTGGCCCCCTCACTCACCAACCAGAAGCCTGCCTTCCAGAGGGGACAGACCCGATGAGGCCACCTGGGCGTCAGTGGCAATGCAGAAATAGATTTTCTGATAGACAAGGCGGAGATCCTTCAAGTGACTTTAAAAATATACAGTATTAAGCATAACATGCAAAGAGTCCAAAGTGCAAAGAAAGAAAATAATCGCCCAATCACTGAGACGGGAGACTAACATAGTTATCGTTCATTTGTTGTTGTATCTTCTCTCCCTACGCATGTATGCACATACATACATATACGCACACATACCTGATAGTATGTCGTTTGAGTCTGTGTTTTCTAGCAGCATTAGCATTTTGCTATTTAATTAACATTTCTTCCTAAGTATCATATTTAAAGGGCGCACAAACTCTATTACAGGACATGCCATCATCTATGGATGATTCCTCTGTCAGTAGACATTGAAGTTACTAACAGTGTTTTGTTGTTATCAACATGACCGTGGTGAAGGTCTTTGTGCAGATATGTGACATTTCTGGTGATAGATTCCCAGGGATGGAATTACTAGATCAAAGGATAACGTTTTTAAGGCTCTTGATGCAAAACAGCAAATTGCTTTCCAGAAATTCTGTTCCAGTGTTTGCTCCGGGAAGCAGTGCTAGAGAGCGCCCGCCTTGTTCCAGTCTCCCTCTTCTGAGTATTTTCATTTAAAGAAACGTTATTATGTTGCAAGGTGAAAGGTGTTCAATTTCTGTTCGTCTGGGTTTGCATTCCTTGATGGCAGTCATGGTGAACGTGCTTGGATTATTGACCTTCATCATTACTCCTTTGTGAATGGTCTGTTCCATTCTCTTTGCCATTTTTCTTCTGAAACTGTAGTTTTTTGGTTATCTATTTGCATGAATTCCTTATATCACATTTATTACAAATATTTTCACTGTGTTTTGCCTTTAAACTTTATGTTTTTTTTTACAGTCAAAGATTGTAAAATTTTGTAAAGTCTATCAGTCTTGTTCTTTTGCAAATTTTTTTCCCCTTTGTTTTCCAATATAGAGACTGCCTTTGCACACAGATACTCTGTTCTGTTTCTTCCTGTGGGAGGCAGGGCCTTTGGAGCTAATAAACTAAGAGATGACTCTGCCTTTCCAAGCTCTGGCAGTTTGTCTAGTTCCATGGGACCTTGGTTTCCTCATCTGGCAGGGCTAAGAATACCCACATAGCACTGTGGTTGGGTGGATTGAAGAAAAAGTGTGTATCATGTGTTTAGCACAGTATTTGGCAAAAGCAGATGGAGAGATGACAGGTTTTTTGGTTTTGTTTTGTTGTTTTACATTGAACACTTTAATCTCTCTGGAATTAATGAATGGTGGGAAGATTTATGTGTATTTTTCTCAAAACCTCTTTCTGAATCATTTATCCCTTTCCTTTTGAGATCCCTCTTTTACTATACAGTAAGTCTTCTGTATCTCTTTCTTGCCCATTTACCCAAGTCCATGTATCTCTACTTTTCTTACAGCAATTTCATACCAAAGGCATTACCACAATTTTATAAAATATTGTACTTTAGGATTTTCACATTTATTCTTTTCTATTCTTCTGGGTGAACCAGATGATAATTTTGTCAAGTTGGAAAAAATGGTTTTGGGACTTTGATTGGAATTACATGAAATCTTTAATACAACTTGTAAAAGTGGACATTTTAGTACTTTTCAGTCTTAACAATAAATATAGCTATCTCTATTATTTTAAATGTTATCACTTCCTTCATCTAGATCTGGCATGTTTTTGTGATGATTACTTATGATTACTTTATAATTTTGTTACTGTTGTGAATGAAACCTTTTGTGGTAACTGATTACATACAGGGAAGTTGTAGAATTTATAGATTCACCTTTTATTCTATCACTTTACTTATTATTTCAAATTGTTTTCATTTGCTTCTCTAGGATTGTCTTGCTAAACAATCACATCATATACAAATTATAACTATTGTGTGGTCAACTTTCAAAATATTTATAACTCTTATTCAGATTTCACAATTTATTGCATTGGCCAGTATTTCTAAAATTTCACAGCAGAGGGTATTGGGAATAGAAAACATCTACCTAAGGCAGAAGTACTGTGAGAATCAAACATGGTATTGCCTGGGAAGGACAGTATCTGGGACAAAGTTAGCACTTGATAAAAAAAAAGTTAGTTGTTCTTTTTCATGTCAAAGAAGGAGCTGTCTTTTCCTAGTTTTATAAAGAGTTTTTGATGGACTGAGTATTAAATTTTATCAAATGCCTTTTTAATAGCTATTGAGATGATTATGCTATTTCCTTTATTTCATTTACTGGTATAATAGCTTAATTTTATAGAATTCCTAATATGAACCACTTCTGCATGATTAAAGTGAACTATTCTTGATTTTGATAATTTTTTATTGTACTCTGAAGTTTATTTAGGATTTTTGCATGTGTGTTCTTAAGTGAGATTGATTTATGTGATTTTGATCATGTTATGGTTTAAGACTTATGTAAGTTTCATAAAACATCCTGGAGACATTTACATAGCATCATCATTATCTGATTTTTTAAATATATAAAAAAATTGGCAAAAGTGCTTTTCCTCAGAGCCATTTGTAGAGATAACTCTTTAATACTTCCTTCAATTTCTTCTTTGGTATTGATTTATTCTTGTTTTCTATCTCCTCTCGTGTTACTTTTGATAAATTACATATATTTTTCATTAAACAGCCCATTTGTTGAGATTTTCCAATTTTCTGGCAGACGATTATGCATGGTTTGCTATAATTTTAAGTTTCCTCTTTTATTGCTGTTGCTACCTTCCTTTCTCATTACTGGTTTTACTTACTAGTTGTGTTGGCCAGGATCCCAGCAGAAAATAGACGGTATGATCCAAAGGAGGGTTAGGGTTAGAGATGGTGAGTAGCCTGGGGCCAGTAGCCATGGGAAGCCATCCCCACTGCTGGACTGGAGGAAGCAGGGCCATCTGACTTGAGCTGTGGCCTCCCAAGGAGCAACTCAGCCACTGCCAATCTGCAGCAGGTGGGGTGGGGTCGGGTCAGGGGAGCAAATACCCATCTCTCACCTTCATTAGTTAGTGGTGAGGCAGCCCACACAGGTCAGCTCGCTGGACACAGGGCAGGTGCAGAAGGATAGAAAGTGGGTGTATTGGGGGTCGAAGCAGGGGGTGTGAGAGGAGTGTGTCCAGCTCACTTACATTTTTTTCTTCTTGCTATTCTATTTGTCAGAGGGCTGTCCATTTAATGCTCTGCTTTGCAAGTCATATGCTCTTAGATTTATTCACCTGCTCTGCTTTTTACTTTTATATTAGAAAGCTAACGGTGTGTTCAGGAGTCCCTACCGTGTATATGTTTGAGGACAGAGAAATGTCTTCTGTGTTTCTCACCTCCCCTCTCCTCCTGTACTGACCTTCTCAGGTTTGTCTTCCTCCTGGTTGAAGTTCTCCATCCCATAAGCTGCTATTTACCGCCTCTCTTGCGGGTGTAGTGCTGACTGTGGAGTTCTAGCTTTTCCACTTATGGTCAGTCTTTCTTACATCGTGCTGCTCCATGTTCACAGTTGGTTTTTCCAGTTTCAGAGATGCAGCTGTCTCTTAAATCTTACTGAGTTCACAAATCAGACTTCCCCTCCAGAATGTGTTTTCTTTCCTTTTTCTTTTTGCAGTGATTCTGTGTAACATGGAGATACCACCTTTGAGCCCATAGAAAACTGACACTGTTCTTTTGAGTGGTGATGTTTTTCTAGGTCTGGTGATTTTTCTTTTCCAACCATGAACTGTTAGGAAAAATTGGATCTAATTTTTTTCAAGTTGGCGTGGGTTTCTGCCCAATTCCTCTTCCCAAACATAAAAGAACCAGCAGGGGTGGGAGTGGGAGCCCTCTGATCCCAAATCCACCTGATGGGTTGAGTGATGCGGGGGTGGTGTGGAACAGATGGGTGGGCTTCCTCCCAGGGTCTCATGCAAGGAACCTGCCGGACCCCCAGGCCGCTTGGGCTTAGCACGTGCCCCCAAAACACTAGCTATCTTCCCTCTCACCTGGTCACCAGGCTGCCCCCCCTTGCTTTCTTCTTTCTGACCTAATGGCTTCTTTTTCTTACTGCTTTTGGCTGGGATGCTTTGAGGTTTTGGTGATGCATGGAGAACACCCTTGGTTCCTAGGGCTGACGTACGTTTTCTCTTATTTCTACGCTGGTCTACGTTTCATCTTATTTCTACTTTTTTGAATGCAGTTTCCAAGTCTTGTTCTCCCATCCCATCTTGTCCAGAAGTCGGCAACACTCACGTAAGAAAAAAAGAGAAAACACGTACAAACAACATTAGAAATTGGAACTGATATACCACGAGGGTTAAGAAGGGGTTTAAAACAATTACAGAACATGCTAAGCTGATCAGCAGAGTGAGACAGAGACACTAATGAGGTTCTCGAATTTCAGAGTCTGATTTCTCTCTCTCTCTCTTTCTGTGGGGCTCTCCTTTGATGCTTATGGCCATGCTTGTCAGTGTTTGTTTGGCAAGGAGTAGTCATATAGACAATAATATTTATCTGAGAGAATAAATAAAGTGCCACAAAGTAGTTTCTTCCTATTTCCACTTGCTTATCCTCTTAAGTAAAACTTCCCAAACCACGATCTGAAAGTGCCCTTCCTGGGGGAAGCATCTTCCTGCGTGGAACAGCGCAGGCACCTCGAGTCACTCATAGCCACCCAGCAGCTGTAAGCAGTCACATGGGAAGTTTGCTCTAAGCCCCACTGCATTTGAGAGTGGAGTAAACTCGAACGCACTGGGGATGGATGAGACTGGGGTGGACCCAACATCATCCCAGCCCATCTCCAATATTCCTAACACGCCCTGAAATGTGACCCAGTCATTGGAAGAAATAGCAGCTGAGGACCAGTGTTAGTGCCCTAGATTGTTACTAGGTCACTGTAAAGAGGTGGGAAAGGGCTGGAGGGGACCCATGGCCCCCAGCGAGCACGGTGTCTGGATTATGTTCCAGTGCAGTAGTTGTCAAAGATGATTTGGTTGTGGAATCCTCACGCTAAACATTTTACATATAAGATTGTATGTGTGTGTGTGTGTATGTATATGTATGTTTACGCATATGCGTATATGTGTATGTTGTGTATCTGTATCTGTATATGCACACGTACGTATATGTATTCGTTTATGCATAAAGGACCAGGGGGACGTACGGATGCCAGTGAGTGTGGGAGGCCAAGGAGTGTCCACCTCCATCTCCCTGCAGAGCCCCCAGCAGCCCACAGCCTGCAGTTTGGACCACCTGCTCCCCCAGGGGTTGTGTGTGGCAGGGGTGGAAGTGGGGGTGATGCTCTACACTTTCCCTCAAAGATCTCCTGACTCAGCCCCAGGGATGATGCGTTCGCCCGTACATTGGAGATGCTGAGATACTACTATCAAAGGGGAAAGTCCTCTCTTCCTATTGTACTAGCCTTTGAATTCTGGTCTGTTTGAGTAATATGGAGCTGTTTCTCTGTTTCAGTGTTTCTAGAACATCTTTGAAAAAGCCATAAAGGCTTGTCTGCCACACTTGACTAACTAAAGGACCTTCCTGCTCTGTACGCTGTCTCTGTTCCCCTCCTTGTGACTCTGTGTTCTTTCTTTCTGTTTACAAGCTGATGTCTGGGGCCTGTTCAGCCTCTTCCACAGATGAGCTGCCCTCAGCCAAATAAGATGCTGTTCTCGGCCCTGGCCTGATTTGCATATCTATAGGAGGAAGTGTCGCGAGAACAGGCGCTGAAAGCCAAGAGCAGCGCAGGCTTCCAGCTCTGGCTTGTGCCTGGCAGCCTCTGCAGAGGGTGCTGAGACCAGAGTGGGTGGGGATGGGGGAGTTAGGCTGGGGTCTGAGGGAGTTCTCCTTTTCCTGGACATCTCCGGGAGGTGAGGCACAGGATAGAGATTCATCCTGCAACCTCTGAGATAAGCCAATTGTGCTGTCAGTTCAGGCTCTAGGGAAAGGACAGGGAGCAGAAGGATGAGAATTAAAGGGATGAGAAAAAGAGAGAAAAAAGAACTTTCCCATGAGAAATGAAGAGATGTGTGGAAGTGAAATTACCCAAAACATTCTCCAAAACCTTCATAAACATTCATTGATTCAAAAGCCATTAAAAAATATTGTAAAATTGACCACGTAAAATTGTAAAACTACTACACAGCTAAAAAGAAAAAAAACTTAAAAATAAATAACTCCAAAATATATTATAGCATATATCAAAGCCTTATGAATAAATAAGCAAAAGATGATCAAAAAGGAAGCAAAAAAAGTGTGAGCAAAGACATGAAAAGGAATTCAAGTAGCGAAACATATGATGTTCAACCTTTCTCACACAGAAAGACAAATTTAAGCAAGCCATCATTTTTCTTTCAGCTCTCAGATTTGCAAAAGATTAAAATGTCTGATAACAGCCAGTTGGCAGTGTGTGGGGAAATTGACACTTTCATATCCGGTTGATAGGGGACAAAATGTGACACAACTTCATTAGAAGGCAATTGTTAGTCTCTATCAAAAAACAGTGTCCCTCAGCCCTGCTGTTCTTCTTTTAGTGATTTATCCACAATCACTAACAAATGTCAGTGAGTGTCATGTTTAGTGTGTTCCGGACTAAATGTTATTATTGTCCCCTTTTTACTGATGGGGTAACTAAAACTGGATTCACCAATGTACACGAGAGGTAAGAACAGGGATGTTGGCTGCAGCATTATTTATAATAGCAAAAAGCCAAAAACAATGACACGTCCATCATCACAGTCTAGTCAAACAGATAACGGCACAGCCACGTGGTGGAGCACAGCTGGACAGGTTACTTTATTCTTTTGGTAAAAAAAGCGAATTTCAGAACAACGTATATAGTATGAAATTATATGCATTGAAAAGACGTGCCTGTCTAAGTTTGCGTGTATGTTTCAATGTTCTGGAATGATTTACAGAAAGGAGTAGGAAACCTAAGGGACTCACAGGGGTGGGGGAAAAAGACACTTGCTTTTCATTTTATACCTTTCTGTGGGGTGTTAAATTTTTTTAACGAGTGTATCGTTTAAAAATCAAGTTAAACAATAGCATAAATATTTAGTGATGCGCCAGGCACATGAAAGGGTTGAAGTAAGTGAAACTTCCATACTGAAGCAGTGACCACAGGAACAGATGAGTATCTGTGAGCTGGAGTGTGGCCCCTGCCTGGGGCTGGGCGAGATTTCACGGTCCACGAGAATCCCAAGTGGGGAAAATGGGGGAGGGGAGGTTATGGTGGGTGAGAGCACAGACCAGCCATTTCAACTGGAGTGTAAGACCCAGTAGCCTTGCACCACACCATTCTGTCTGTGGGCTCAGCAGCAGAGCCAAGGGACCTCCGTGGCCGCCAGCTGCCACCAGATTCCCTGCGGGCTGTGTCACCCGGCTGGACCATCCCTCAGTGGGTCCCTCTCCCAGGGTGCTCAGACTTGACAACTCCACCTTCTTCTCGAAAGTTTTAGGAAAGTAAAAAGTAGCTCTCCTTCCTCCTCCCATTGGGGAGCCTCTGGACCAGAGCTTCTAGAGACGAGAATCCGAAATTCCTAGCCCTTCAGTGTCGGAAGCAACCCTAAGGCTCACTCACCAGCTGCCGGGGAAAATCCAGGCCTCTGAAGGGATGGTGGCTGACCTTCGGGGCAGAGTCTCCAGGGGAGGCAGCCACGGGGGTGGGGGAGCCCCACAGAAGGGAAGTGCTGGACCCAAAGCCTTGCCAGCCTTGCCCTGGCCGGCGGGACCCTCTGTGTGGCCGCACCCAACACCCGCTGGGCACGGGCCCACCTCGCTCAGCCCCCTGGAGTCTGATTTCGTCTTGAAACACCCCCTCTGGCTCCGTTCTTTCAGCCAACAGGACAGCTCGGAGGTTGAGGAAGCCCTTCCAGATGGTGGACTCCTTCAGATCAGACAGCATAGCTGTCAAAGCGCCAACGTAAATCATGTCCAAAAGACCCCGGCCGCCTTCTCCTAAAGCTCCTCAAGTGCTGAGGGGGTGGGAAAGGGGAAAGCAATGTCTCCTTCCAGGATTGCTTGATGTCCAGAAAAAGGAATGGGTAGATTCTAACTCAGTGTTTGCTCGATTTCAGGTACCGGAATTGCGTTTACACGTACAGGATTCTGCCCAATGAGGATGATAAATTCACTGTTCAGGTAAGACCTTTATAAACCTTGAAATCTGACCATGACTGGAGCCTCTGTTGGCCAAGAAAGAGTGAAAAGAGGAAGAAGGGACGAAAGCAGGTGTCCCAAGCAGCCTAGACACGGGGGCTTGGCTGAGCCTGTATTTCTCCTGGAAGAAGCTGGGTGGGGTGGCTTAGTGGGTAGGCTGTGACCCTGCAGGGGCCCTGCCCTGTGACATGATGGACATTATTTGTGTTCCTGTGTGTGATGGGGAAATAAAGGAAAGAAGGATGCTCTGAGACGAAGGAGAAGGGACTGTGGCTGGTCGATTATGCTCTTCAGTGCATCCAAATGCATGAGAGCAAGTGGACCAGGAAGGAGAGGAGGGAGGGAACTTGGAGGAGAACAGACCTTCGTTTTTGAGGGGCTAGAAGATTGCCTAAAAGATTAGCCCAAAACAGTACCTTTTAATTCGTAGAGATCTGTTCTGTCAAAGGCTGATGCTCAGGGCATCTGATTTCATCATGTAAAGTCCAAACATATAGAACTTGCATTAAAGGTTAAAGAAAGCCAGACAAGATGCACCGACTCTGGGAAGACCACCCTCCATACAGTGTACACGGCAAACACCACAGGTGTTTTGCGACCACAGTGCATTTCAGCCAAGTGATGTGGAGGCCAGGGGAGCTTTTTCTCTGGCTGCACCGATAGAGCAGGAGGTGGGCAGAACAAAGGAGGTGACGCTCTTCGTGTCCACAGTGGGGGTGGAGGAGTCACTCTCAGTTCTCCAGCCCTTGGTGAGAGGCACCAGCCAGCGGAGTGCCCCCACCACGTGCTGAGCAGAGCAGCCGCGATAGATGAGGGTTGGGACTCCACGTCATAGGGGAGTGACGACAGGGTCTGTGGGGTTTCGTTGAAAAGGAAGCAGAAGTGGAAGGGGCGAGCTGGCGTGGAGTCACTGATCAGAAGATGTGGAAGGAATGATGCATTTTGTGCAGAACTAGGATGCAGTTGTACAGACAGAGCTGGACTCAAGGGCAGGACAGCAGGCAGGTCCCTGGGGCACAAGTCACTGTAAATACGTCAAGCCGAAGAAGCTGAGAATGCCTCTGGGAGAGTGTGTATGAGGATCAAAGAAACCACTTCAATGAGCCACTTGGCACAGGTGCTGAGACCCTCAGGGCCTGGCATGAGCCAACCCAGGAGCTCATGAAGCTGCCTTCTCGGGAATGGGGCTGTTTGCTGCAGGGCTTCCATGGAGATGCAAGTTTGGGCTCAAGTAGAATTGCTTCCCACTGTAGAGGGCAGGCTGAGTGTTGCTTCTGGCTTCTTGGTCCTTCCCATACGTGCATCTGCACTAGTGTCTAAAGAATATCCACTGAGTGTTTCTGGGTAGACACGCCCATGTTTCTCAGCCTCATCACCAGGGACCAATGGTGGCATGCCTAGTATGGGATGGTCGTTTTAAGACTTGGCCACTGCTCATCACTGGGACAGCTGCGTCTCCTGTGGGCTCCTCACCTATCAGGGAAGAGGCCGCCCGAGGGGGGCCTCCCTGGGACAGACAGTGGGGCTCAGAGGACTCTCATTTTCCCAGGTCTAGGACTGTGTGAACTTTCCCACAAAGGTTGGCGTCCTTGATAGGTGGTTTGCTGAAAGGAGTCTAAACTCTCTTAAGTTAAAAGTTAGTCAGTGCTTTTGATCTATTTTCCCCCTTGTGGTTTCTTCTATTCCTTCAAAGGGAAGAAGACTTTAAGTATGACTAGGCCTTAAGCTGGAAAAGACATGACTTTGTGGCTTCTTGTATAGAGTTTGTACCCACAGCTCTAAACGTCTAGACTGCTTCCAGGTCTGTTCCCTCTCCTCTTCACCTCTTGCTGCCAAAGGCATCACACATTCCTGGGACTGACTGTCTGTCCTGCAGCAGCTTCAGAATCCGGGGCCTTCCCAGGCTTTGGGGACAGATTGTGGTTGCCTGAGGCCCATGCTCAGCCAGGGTGATGAGCAGGCAGGTTTCGGAGAAAAACTGGGGCCCTGCTGGACATGTCTGCCCCTAACACCAGCACTGGGCCTGCGACCTCCTTGGTGGCCAACACCTGATCACCAAGGTACAGGGAGCTATGGGGCCCTGGCAGCCAGGGCGACTTCCACACCTAAGGCTCTGCCTTCCGCAAAAGATACATCACCTTACGGAATAACCAGAGTCACTGTGTGCTGAGGAGCCGGTTAAAGCACATGCACAGTTAGGCCGGGTCCTGGCGCTGACGGAGCTCCCGCAGTTACCGATCGGGGTCTATTTTAACTCGAGTTCCTCTTTTCATGTTGAGGCAAAACCTCATACTCTTTTCTGAGCTTAGCCACAGTTTCTAAATAACTCACTCCTTACACCTGAATCTGTTTGGGGCCACGGAATATGAGGCTCCCCAAAATAAGAATCGGGCCTGAAACGTTGCCAAGTGAAGCAGCAAAGGCTTTCATCTTATTTTAATCACCTTAGCTCTTCGCGCTGGGGCCCCCGTCTTTCTGACAAACTCGAAGAGCTGCTCCGTCCTCATCTGCTGCAAAGCGACTTCACGAGGTCGGCCGCACGTCATGGCCCGTGACGTTCCCACGTAGCTCAGGCAAAGAAGTGATCCTGATGCTTAGTGACTTTATGCTCACTCCACCTTCTTAGACTTATGAAAAATCCGAGATGGGAGGGAAGGGTGTAAATCGTAACTTCATTCACCCCCTTGCTTTACGTATGAATGTAGCTGAGTCCTGCAGAAGTGGGGCTCACAGCCAGTCTCCAGACCTACCCTTCTTTCTTTCTTCGACCCCAGAAAGTGTGTCCACACCTGGCTGGGCGTTCTTGGGGAAGGATGGATCTGCCCTTAGGAAGATGGGGAGGCAAGGAGACGTAGCCTCTCAAAGAGGGAGGCCTCTTTTCCTCCCATGGGTGTAGATAACATTTGATCCCAAATGTGGTCCATCAGTGAAGCTCCTGGAGCACAAGCAGACGGCTCTATCCCCGGCTGTCTCGAGTCAAGATTGTGCCAGCTGGGTGGCCTTGGGCGAGGATGTGACTCCACTGGAAAGTGGGAGTCACACACATGCCCCTGGGTACCCATAAAATACCCAGCCCTGGGGAGCGGTCGGTGTGGGGGAGCCGCCGGCACCGCTGTTACCGGCTCTACCTGCTGTGAGAGGGAACAGACCTCACACGAATCTGTGGCATCTGTGAACCCACATAAGTGAGCTCTACCTCGTGCTCAGGTGAGGGAGGAGGAAGAATGGCAGGAAATGAGATGGAAAGAGGGAGAAAGACAAGCGAGAGGAAAGAAGGGAGGGAAAAAAAGGAGAAAGGGAAAGAGAAAGATAAGAGGGAGGAGGAAAAAGCGAAGGAAGAAAGAGAGAGGAGTTAAGGTGAGTGTGGGGGCAGTTGTGACAGAAGAAAAGATGGAAATAGGTGTAGGGCAAAGAGGCAGCAGAGAAGGGGGGCAGGGAGCCAGGCGGTGTTCTAGAAGATTCTAGGCCGTGCCTTGGGGTGGTGGGAAGGGGGCAGGTTTGGGGGGGATCAGGTTCCCTCAGCTCTGCTCTGTGGGCTGTGGGTTGTGTCTCAGTTACCTCAGGAACCCATGGATTTAAGTTGTTCAGCAGCCACCCTAGGTCCTGAGAACATTCTGGACTGGAGGCTGAGCTGCTGTGCTGGGGGTGGGGGTGGGCAGGGCTCTGAGCACCATGTGAGGCCAGAGGGAGGCCAGCCCCTCGGCCCTGGGTGTCCCGCACCGAGAGTGGTTTCTTGTAAGGCCCAGACTCCCTCCCAGGCTTGGAAAGGGAAGTGACCCTCAGAGGAGGAGGGCTGACTCCGGAATGAGCCGTGAGGCTCCTGCTGCCTTTTGCAATGACCCTCCTCCCTGGGACACGGGGCTCAGTCTGAAGCAGGATGAGCAGTCCTGATGGGCCAGCCTGAAGGGAGGCCCCAGGGCAGGCCTGTCACATAAACAGCCTGACACCACAGTCCAAGCAAAGGGGGGCCCTTTGGCTCCATTCCTACAACCCCCTCAACCCTTGCTGTTCTTCTGACATCCTTCTTACCAAGGAGAATAAAGCTGAAAATAAAAACCGCCCCGACTCCCCCATCAGAGCCGAATTCGCTGCGAACTTCCTGTCTTTTCTCGTGGTTGAGATTCTGTTCAGGACGTTGACTGTCAAAGTCAAGTCAGAGACACACACAGGTTTTAAGGCACGTTTATGTGAAGAGGGAGTTTGAAACTGTCAGCCTCGTAGACTCTCGGTATTCTTTCCCCATTTAGAAGAAAACCCCAGCGGCTCGAGTCGGGTGAGACCCATGACTCAGTTCCTGGTCCCTGACGTTGGCCCGCACGTTGCTCCGGGCAGTGTGGCTTTTGGAGAGAGAAAACAAAACAACTTTCTAAAAGCTGTTCGGTCACAAGTGTCCGGGAGGGTTGACGGTTAAGCCATTGTTATTAAGCTCAGGAAGAGGGTGGCAGCTGCTATTGTTCTGAGTGGTCGCCAAGTGAAGTAAAGATTCCGTCCGAGCCGCTGGGCCAAGGATGTGGCTCGAACACGCACTTCCTGGCATTGCACAAGAGGGAGCAGACAAGGCAGATGACAGAGGCCGCACAGGGCAGGGGGCCTGGAGGGGTCCACCGTGGCCAAGCCGTCCCTTTAGGCCATGGCTGCCACCTTCTAGAAGCCTTCATTTTAATGCAAGTTTATTTTATTTCATTTTACGTTATTTTATTTCTTTTCATGTTAGTTTAATCTGCTGTAGAACATGGACAGGCCTGTTTTCCAAGCTTCTGAGTAACTCAAAACATTTTCCAGTTGCCTTCAGATTCAAAAGGAGATAAAATTCTTGGAGACTGAGTTTTCCCTCAGAATTCTGAAGAGGTGTTGTTCCACTGCCTTGAGAAACTTAGTGTTACAAATAGCCCCAGGTACAAAATCCAAGGCCGAGTTGGTACTAGTCCCATCACAGGGAACCATTTTTTTTTTTCTTTTTCTGCTTTGAAGCTGGTGGGAATTCTTTTTCATTCTTGTCATTTTCCTTTCAATTGTTCTTGGAATGTGTTCAGCCTGCTCTCTTTGCAAACCTGGATCTTTCTTTGGCTCAGAAGACTTTTTTCTGTTGGATCTTTGAGTAAGTTTTTATTCCGGCTCTTGTGATTTCTGTTTGTTGCCTTTATCTCCAAATGACTGTCTGTCCTCTTTTGCCCTCCCCTCTGGCCATCTTGTCCCTCATTCTCATATTTCAAGCTTTCTGGTCCACCTTGCCCCAGGACATGGGCCCATTTCCTCTTTGTTGCCCAAAGCAGAGGCCACACAAAGCCAACACCAGCTGTGGGTTTAAGCACAGAAATGGAATGCAATCATAACCAATGAGATGTGAAGGGAAATCTTCCTCAGGGCTTCTGGTAAAGGTTTATTTGTCTTATAAAGAGACACAAAGATGAAATGGTCCATTTTCTACCTTTGGAAACTATCATATGATGCAATAGCTGGGGCTGCTGCTGCCGTCTTGTAACCAAGAGGAGAAGTAGCTGGAAAGTGAGGCCAATATGCAGAGGATGGAGGAGAAAGATGAAATAAACCTGGGTCCTCAGTGATGCCACTGAATTAACTCAGCAGAATTAACCAGCCTGGTCAATACCCAGTCTCCAGAATTCTTGTTTGTGAGATAGTTGATTCCTTTTTGTTCAAGTAGTTGAATTCAAGTTTTCTGTTATCTGAAGCTAAAAGTACCTTAACATGCAAATGTTGACCTTCCTAGGGGAATTTAAAAAAAGAAAAAGAAAAATTTTAATCGAGCATCAAGGTTCACTGCACCAGAAGCTGACAAGCCATGGTCTGAGGCACGTAGTCCCTGACTGTCCCCTCTCCTCAGTCCTGAGAGTGGTACAGGATGGTCTGGGAGGACTTGGAAAGAAGAATGAGTGGCCAGGAACCCTAACTGGTCCCAGATCACGACCCAGGAGTGGGGAAGGGAAGGAGGTGCCAAGTTTGGGCCTCTCTGTCCTGTCCGTAACAGGATCCACTTGAGAACTGAGATTGTCCTGTGTCTGCTCTTTGGGTCAGCTGAAGAACTGGGGCAGACAGAGGCAGTGGTCTGGGCAATGGCCGGTGCCTCGGGTCCCACTAGGTAGCAGTGAGAGAGCCCTGAGGATACTGGAGAGCCAGAGGGAAGGTCCCATAAGCCCTCTGGGACCTACCTTATCTTCTCTTGTCACCATTGCCCCCATTTATTGAGCCCTTCTTAGGAGCCAGGCACTTGATACACATTCTTTAATCTTGAGAGGGAGGTACTACTATCATTATTCCCATTTTAAACACAAAGAGAAGGCTCAGATGGGATAACACTGTTTGCTGGGTTCATACAACCAATCAGTGACAGAATGGGAATATATATCACTTGACCTGCCATGCTATGGCCTGAAGGCTGGGCCACCCTCCCTCCCCTTGGCTTGGCCCTTTGTCACTGAGGCTGGAAGGGGAGGACCAGGTTAAATCTGATGCTGCTGCCACACTGGGCTACTGGCCTTTGCTTTTCCAAACACCGAAGTTTGGCCCCAACTGTGGAGCCAGTTGTGAGTTTCATGGCATTTAAGCCACTAACTTTCTTGAACGAGGATCAAGATGACCCTACTTTTAAGCTGAGTCTGGTCAGTGTCACAGTCGTATCTGCCGTCCATGTTCCAGAATGACTCAGCTGAGAGACTCCCCACAGCCATTTATTTATCTACTCTTTTGTTCAGCAAATACTAGCTGGGCACCGGGGGTACAGCAGTCAACCTCACAGACACAATCCCCGCCTTCACGGAATAGTCAGCTTAGAGACCAGTGACAAGCAATTATTAAGATTATCCCCTGAACCCCCGATTCATGGAGCTTGAAGGAGTGGTATTTTAGGAAACTTCTAAACCAAAAGGAGTGCCCCTTAAACAGGAGGCAGTGAATGGCCCAGCCAGTTCCTCCAAAAGAATCCTCACCTTCTCTTCTGTGCTCCCCAGACACCTCCCCACTTCCCACTGCCGTGCCCTGGCCATGTGGGGTGGTACTCAGCCTTGTGTCTGTCTCCCCCAGTGAGCTCTGGGTTCCTCGGGAACAAGGGTGAGGGTCTCATTTGCCTCTGTGTCTGCTAGAACCTGGCCCAGGACAGTCTTCGTGGCCATTCGTCAAATGGAAGTCCTAGCTGGACTTGGCTTGAAAATGGTGCTCCTACTTACCTCGCAGTGCTCAGGAGACCTTTTAAGGTTAACCTGCAACCCCTGTTCTTGGCAGAGATGTACCCAATTTTAAGCAATCCCAAGATAGAAGAATCCAGAATTTTCCCCCTAGTATTGAACTAACTAGTAGGTCATCAGTTAGTCATTTGTTACGAAGAGATTTTCTTTAAGAGAGAAGTAAGAGATCCCTAAGTCCCTTCGGTCCAGCTGCTCCTGCCCGTCCAAGTCAAAAAAGTCTGGGCGGCTGATGGCCGTCAGAGTGTCTGCCTGTCTCTCTACCACACTTATGTCCTTCATGACTTGGCGGGGAAAGTTCTGAAGTCTTGAAATGAAGAAATGTGTTTTCCAAAATCCAGTGTCTCTGGCAAAGCAATACTCTTAAGACCCTTCTTACAAGAGGCCTTAGCACCTCATCCTGGGGCAAGGAAGGCATAGTCCCAGGCTTTAAAGAGGGAAACTGGACAGTTAAACAAGTAGATTTAAAGTTTACTCAGAGCAGGGTAGGGGTATAGCTCAGTGGTAAAGTGCATGCTTAGCACGCATGATGCCCTGGTTTCCTTCCCCAGTACTTTGACTGGTTTCAATTCTCCCACCTCCCTCTTTCCCTTATGAGGACCCTTGGGATTTGATGGGACCCACCAAAATAATTCAAGATAACCTCCCTATCTCAAGGTCAGTATGTTAGCAACCTAAATTCCCTCTTCGTCTTAATTCCCCGATGCCTCGTAACAAAACATCTTCATGGGTTCCAGGGGTCGGGAAATGGGTGTCTTTGAGGGGCTGTGGCTCTGCCCACCACAGCGACTGCCTCTGCCATTTACTGACCCACTCGTTCATCATCTGTCTCCACCGTGAGGATGTAACACCCAGGGGGGCTAAGACCTCATCTGTCTTGCTCATCACTGTATCTGCAGCTTCTGGAAGAGCACCTGGCACAGAATAGGCACTCAAGAAGTATTAGCTAAATATATGAATAAGGGGTAAATTTGTAATATAAGTGAGGGCGGACCAGCCTCCATTTCTTTACCTGTAAAAGGAGGGGAGAAGACTAGAGACCTCCACGTGCCTTCATGCTCTAAAATTCTGATTCCTTCTACAACAGTGACATCAACAGAGGAGAGGGGAGCGTTCGGGGCAGCTGTTTCATAATCTGCTCTGCGTGCAGGGGCACAGTGGGCGCAGCAGGAACTGGGTGTAGGAGGGAGCGAAGGCAGCAGGGGAGTTTGGGGGCGAGCTGCAGCATTAATCAGGAGCTGCCCCAGGCTCCATCTGCCCCGAGGCAGCTCCTCTCCAAGCTGACTCCCAGGCTAAGGACACAGAGCTTGTCTGCCAGCTGTCATTTCTGTCTCCCTCAGAGTACCTCGAGAGTTTCACAAAAAGAAAAGAAGCAAGCTGGAAAGAAATGCATCTCGGGGATGTGTAATTAAGGATAAAAATATCCCGCCTAAGCTCCTGGCAGTGGGGAAACGGAAAATGCTCCTGTTCCGGGGACCACTGGAACCGTGAAGGCTTTTGAAAGATAATGATTAGTACAGGTTTAGAGCATCAATGAGCTTGTACAGTTATAAATACCAGCTATATCCAAGCAGTGCCAAGAGATGGGTGGTTAGATTCTTGCAGGCGAGGAGTTTCAACCGGGCAGCCTCTTAAACACAGGACCTTTACTTGGGGTGAGAGAAAAGGGGAAATGGAAACAGTGAAGAAGATGAGCTTCCTTCGTTGCATGTGTCAGAGGGAAATGGCTATTTTAAAGGCAAATTTTGCATACTGGAGGTGGAGGAGGACTTAGAAACTCCTAGCAGTGCCCCCTCTTTCCCCATCTCCCACTCCCTCTTCTATTTTGAGATGGAATAAGCCAGGCTGTGGAGCCCCAGCGACAATTTCTGGCCCCCAGATGACTGTCCCAGGGACATCTCCCCCACCCCTCCCCCTCCCCACCCCCCCAACCCTCTGCACCCTTCAGCCCCATCCCATGCTTTGCACCTGAAAGGATATGTTCCGGCTGGCACCGGTGAACGAATGTTGACCCCATGATGAAAACGGTTGCACGGGAAGAAGCAATAAGATAAATCAAGTACCCTGTCCTAAGAGAAATGGAGAAATGAGCAGATTTCTAATCAGAGTGCAAGATGCGGTCCTGTGGTTTACACCACCCGGCTGGGACCTCAAAATGACTCCCTTGGCTAATTTTTCCTTTTTTGTGTATTAAGGATTACTGCGGATCAGTACTTGTTGTCTCTGTCTTTTCTCTTAGGAAAGTAGCAAGTCAAGGTGGGGAAGTTCAAATCGAAAATGCAAAACAGAAATAAAATCTCCTGACGTTGAAACATATCTTGCTTCTTGGGAAACTGTCCCTGTAAATATGTTCCTCTAAAATTTAACTTTAGAAACTGTAATACGTTTGGTACCTTAAAAATAGTCATAAGGACTTTATGTTAAGCACTATGAGTACTCACTGAAGCATTCTTTAAATGTCGACAATCCTGTGATATTTGGGGGAGGAAAGATTTGCAAAATTTTGGCAATAACCGTATCATGCCTGGTCAGCTAGAATGAACCGTGCACAATTTTAAGTGTGTTGTGATTTCCTTTAAAAGTGAAGGTAGTCAAAAGGCACAAACTTCCAGTTATAAGATAAATTAGTCCTGAGGACGTAAGGTACAGCATGGCGGCTCTAGTTAACAACACTGTATTGTACACTTGAAAGTTGCTAAGAGAGTAAATCTTAGAAGTTCTCATCACAAGGAAAAGAAAACTGTAATAACGTGCGGTGATTGACTCACCAGACACCATGGTGATCATTTTGCAGTATATGCATTGACTCACCTTGCACACCTGAAACTAATGTCAATTTTATCTGAAATTTTTTGAGTTCTTGGGACTGTGGCCTAGGAGCAGAGAGTATTAATAGCAATAACAGCGTCGCTGCATCCAGAGTTCCCTCCTGCTGCCGGTCCCCTGACGGCTTCAGGCCACACTTCCTTTGGCTGATGAGTATGTTCTCACCAAGGCCCCCTGAGCGCCCCTCTTCTGCCTCCCGCCCTATTAGTCCTGTACCGCCCCTTGGGCTCTGAGAAACAGACGCTGTTCCCCTCCCTGGTAGAGCCCAGGAGACTCTTTAGAGCTCGGTAATGCAGCAACCACTGGCCACAGGTGACCACTGAACACGTGAAATGTGGCTAATCCAGGCTGAGATGGGCGAAGTGTAAAATACACACCAGATATCAAATAAATTTTTTAAAAAAGAGAAAAAGGTAATATATCTCATAATAATTTTTTATTGCACATTGAAATCCTAACATATTAGATGTACCAGGTTAAAAGAATAGGATCATCAAAATAGTTTCCCCTGACTTTTAAAAATGCTTTTTATTGTGGCTACTAGAAAATTTTACATCGCGTATAAGGCTCACATTTTATCTCTATTGGACAGCGTTGCTCTAGAGCCTGGCTACTCAAAGTGTGGTCCATGGACCAGCGGCCTCAGCATCACCCTAGAGCTTGCTAGAAATGCAGAGAAGCAGGCCCAGACCTAATGGTTCAGAATCAGCATTTAAACAAGATACTCAAGTAATTTGTGTGGATGTTAAAGTCTGAACACCACGTGGAGGTGGGGGAAATAGCAGCAAGTGCCCCACGTGGTGGGAAGGAATGAATGCACATGGAGCAAAGCTCTGGAGGGTAAATTGTCAATATCCGTGAACATCTGTAGCACCTGGTCCCGAGAGGAATGCGCCCCTCCCAGGAATGTGGCCAACAGGTCACACCGGCAAGACACATGTACAAGGACATTCACTGCAGCATCACTTCAAAAGGGGACCAAGAAGAACCAGCAAACCACCTAATGAGATGAATAGGGAACGGTTAAGGAAAGTGTAGTCTGACCAGTTGTTTGAAAAATTAAGGCAGAGCTGTGTGTAAGAGGTTGGAAATAACTCCAGAATTTAAAAGAAATTGCAGGATGATATTATAGTAGGAAAATTTTGGGTTGTTTGCTAAAGGATAGAATACACAGGACTGCACATACATCAGAGTAGGCAGGAAAGATTCTGAGAAACTGTTAACAGGGGAGCAAGAATGGAAGTTACCATGAGGGGGATCACAACAAGAGAGGGGAACTTCTACTTGCCAATTAATACCCTTTGATACAGTTTTAGTTTTTTTTAACCATGGCCAAGATATAACCTTTATAATAATACTTAAAATTTTTTTCACTTCTTGACTTTATTAAAAATTTTGTATTACGGGAAACAAGATTATCTCAGAAAATGTGGGAGTAAGGTTGCTGTCATGCGGGGTCCCAAATAGGAGCCCCAGCAGAGAAAACTGGGGAAAGAAAAGTTGAAACAGACTGATGTGAAAGGCTCGAGCCCTGGGCTGGGGAGTTTGGAGTCTGGCTGCAGACGGCAGGGTGCCCTGTGGGTGCAGGGATTGTTGTTCGTTTTTGTCGTTTTTTTAAATGAATTGAGGTGAAATTCACACAATACAAAATTAACCATTTTAAAATAAACAATTCCATGGCACTTAGTACATTCACAATGTTTTGCGGGAAAAAGATTTTTTTTTTAATTACTTTTTATTCCCTGCACTTCTCTAGGAAAAGCCTATGTGTTGAATTTAAACCCCCCCAAGGCAAAAACTGGGTGGTAGGGTGAGTTTTTTCTTTTTTGAAAAAGTTTTTGTCCTTCTTGTTGCGTGAAGCTCTATCAGTGGTGGTCACGTTGGGTGAACAGGGACAGAGCCCCCGGGGCAGGATCCCAAGGCCCCCTGCTTGTTCCCAGGCAGGAGCTCTTCAGGGTCCCCACGTCCGGGGCAGGCGGAGAGCTCCCAGTTTCAAGACCCTTGTCCGAGGACGCAGGTCTGCGAACAGTTGCTACTGTTTTCTTTCTTTTCTTCTTTCTTTTTCAACCCAAGGGAAATATGAATACATTTTTTTTAAGTGTTCAAACAAAACAGAAGCACAGAGTAGAAAGTGAAAGTCTGCCCTCACCATCCCCACACCCCTCTCTCCTCTGCAGTGAAGATGCATTTGCCATTTTTAGTGCATTTACATAGAAGCACGAGCCTGTACAAGTATATAGGTTTTTTTTTTTTAATAAATGGGATCACGCTGTTCATACTGTTCTCTAGTTTGCTTCCTTCCCTTAGCAGTCTGTCTTTGAGATCCAGCCAAGTGAGTTCACATACCTTTGTGCTTTTCAACTATCATACGTACAGTTCATCCTCCTACTCTTAGGCAATCTGGCAATTTCCTTTTTTTTTTTTTTTTTGGTTATTACTACAAGAAAACAAGGCTGCAATACGCAAGATTTGTCTGTGCTGTGCACATGTGCAAGTTTTCTTCAGGATGAACTGTTACTAGGTTGGAGGGGTGCATGTTTGTATTGTAGACACAGCCAAATCACCCTGCCAAAGCCTCTTCCAGTGCACCATCTCCCACCTGATGTCACTTTGCACCCACCGTGTCTCCACGTCTTCTCAATATGGGACATTATCAGTGTCTAATTTTCATCAAACAGTGGGTAAAATGCACAGCCTCTATTTCGTTTTGTGTGTCCTTCATTGGAAATGAGGATGTGCACATTTTCATTTATGCGTTGGCCGTCCGTATTTCTTTTCCTGTGAATTGCCTATTTATATTCTTGTTCGTTTTTCCCTTTCGAAAAAAAACTCTTCTGATTATAAAAAGCTTTTCATATGTTTTGCCTATTAATGCTTGCTGGTTATAATGTCAGTATTTCCTCCCAGCCTGTCATTTTTTTTAAAAACTTGGTTTATGGTTTGTGTATCATGTGGATGTTTACCACTTTTTGTTGTCAACTGTTTTCATTTATGGATTCTGGGTTTTGTGAATCACTCATTTCAATATTATTTATCCAGAGAAAATGTTATTTTCTCCTACCACTTTTATACTAAGCTTCTATGTTTAGCTCTTTATTTCTGCATTTTGGTACAAAATAGAGACTGTAACTCCATCCTCCGAATGGATAGCCACACCATATATTAAATAAGCCACCCTTTTCCCATTGACTCACAATGCCATCTTATCACCCCTAAGTTCACATCGTCCTAATCTGAGTTTGGGCTCTTCCTTCTGTTCCCCTGACTGGTGAGCCCATCTTTGCACCAGTTAACATAGTGCTTGCATTATCGTGGCTTTACTGTGTGTCTCCAGTAGACTAAGTTCTATTTATTGTTCTTTCCATTCCGTGGTGGTTTCCACTCATTTTCTTTTCTAGGTGAATTTTACAATCAGCTTGTAAAGTGCCCTAAAAAAATCCAGTTGGAATTTTTAATGTAGCTACATTAAATTTATAGATTAATTAGAACCCTATGCTATTAAGTCCTTCTATTGGAGAACATGGTATCTCTTTCCATTTATTCAGATTTTCTTTTATATCTCTCTTATGCTGTTTTATATTTTCTCCATAGAGTTCTTACATCTTCCCTGTTACTGAGTGCGATGTGGTTTTAGCTACCTTGGCAAACAGAACCTGACTTTTCCATGACATTTTCTGATTGGGTTTTTTTGGTGCTTAGGAAAGTTACGGTTTTTACAAGGTGGTCTCACCTATCTTTCTGAACTATCTTATGAGTTTTAATCATTTTTTAAATGTATTCTTTTGGCCTCTCTAGGTACATCATCTTGTTGTCTGCATGTAATGATAGGCTTGTCTCTTCTTTCCCGTACGACTAACTTGTTGGGGAGGGAAGTTGCTGGGGCTTGTTTCACGCTGGCTGGGCCCCGCGGCCCAGGCGTACAGATTGGTGGCAACAGCATTCATTGTTGTCTTGCAAGGACCTTTCTGCTCTGGAAGGAGAATGCATATCAAAGACAACGAAATAAAAAATTTCAGTTGAAGACGAAAGGAGACAAGGAGAAAAATGGCAGCGCCAAGAGGGGGTCAGCAAGCAAACAATGCCCCGGCTGGAGCTGCAGAGTGGACTGGGAGCTGTCAAGTAAGTTGGGTGGTCGGTGCCCAGCGGGGCCTTCTTTCTGACCCAGCCCACTGCCCCAGATCACTGAGCTCTGCTTCGACCTGGCTCTGCCTGTCACCTAGCATATTTGAGATGCCTCCTAGCTTGATGGTAGCCACACATTGGTAGGTCCACCTCCTGGATCCTAACCTGAATCGCTGATATAAATGAGAGGGAGAACCCAACAGCAGTGGAAACCTATGTCCAGGCTGACACTGGTGTTCATTCACCTAGCCAATACTCCTCCATGTGATTCTCAACAAAAGATCATGGATGAAGATCACAAAATGCTTTATTGAAATCTATACAGATTGTGTCAGAGATCACAAACTGGTAGTCCCTGGGTTAGATTTAGTGTTCTGTTTGCCTGACATATATATTTTTAAGTTATGAACCAGTTAAAAGCATTTTTACAAAGCCAGAGATTTTAAATAATACTCCAGATTTTAAGCTTCCCTTGAAAAATTTGAAGCTCTGATAACGTTAGACCTACATTACCCCATGGTGCTGAAACTGGAGCTGAATGGAAGCCTCCCCCTTTCATTGAGACATTCATTTCTCTTTGATGTGCCACAGTCCCCACCTCTCCCTACTGCCTCACTCCCAGCCAGTTCCGCTCATTTACATCACCTGCCTGTCCTCTGCAGGTAACTGAGCTATGATCTGTATCAGATGCAACAAATGATCTAATTCATTAAGATAGCAAACATACATTGGCCTTCTACTGTGTAAATAAAATAAGAAAAACAGGTTCACCCAACTTGGTCTGTTCTCAGTGAACTTCTGCTGGTTCCTAAGATCGCCACTTGCTTGGACACATCTTACAAACCAGACTCTTAATAAGCTGACCTAGCATCTTGCCTGGGGTGGACACAGAGCTCATGAAAACTGTAAACTATAGAAGAACCCCTCTTACTCATTGTGCAAATCACAGCTTCTGGCCCCCCCCCCTTGCCCTCCCCCAACTCATCAGCATCCCACAGCTGGACCCTCTCCCTGGCGTGCTCTTCCTCCCCTGGGATGAGGCTGGTTCTGTAGAAGCAGGTATAGTTGCATTCCCCTTTTTGGTCTTGGGCTTCAGTACCATGATGTAAGGGTGACTTTGTCACTTCCTCAGAGCAGCAGGAGCCTGTAAATGGTGACTTTCAGTTCCTCTGCAGGACACAGTGTTTACCCCGAGCTGCCTGTCCACTCCTGTCTACCTAAACTGAGCCCCTCTTCTCCAGAGGCCACAGGTGAGCCCAGCTGGGAAACTGGAGGGAAAGTCTGCACCTTGCCGACCAGAAGACTTTGCCATTGTTCCTTTTCAGCGTCTCATAGCTTCAGACAATCCCACCTCCCCAACAAGGCAGACTGGAAGCTTCCTGTTTTGATCTGAGCCTTTGCCATCTTCAAGTGAAAAAGTGTTTTTCCTCACTGAACAGTAATCCCCTCTGAGTTCCCCCAATGAATTATTAACCATTTTGTGTCATGGGTATTTCTTCCTGACCCAGTGTTCCTTCCAGAGATTGGGGCTGTGCAGAGTCAGGCAAGTGTGCACATGAAGCCAGGCCTCTAAGAATTGACAGGATGATTTTGCCAAAGTGATTAAATGTCGCTGGGCCCCCTGCAGTGGCAAACATTTGACAACCAGTTCTCCAGGAAGAAAGCGAAGCCCTGATTTGCAGTGTTGGCCAGTTTCTGTGGTGTAAATACTCTCAGCGTGTCTCCCACCGTAGCGGTCACATTTAACAACCTGCTCTTGGGGTTCTGTAAAAATTGGGTTTTGAGCCAGTACAAGTTGGCACAAGCAGGCATGAGCCAGCAGCAGCCCATCACTCGCTTGTACATTGCAAACTCATACCTGCTACTGCCCTGGTGACGTCTGCCTGCCTCTGGGACGTAGATGTCTTTATTAGAGACTCCTGTACCTTGTTAGGGGTCAGACAGATTGATACTCACTTCTGCTTTACTTAGAGCCTTTTTAATCCCCAAACCCTATTTATAGGTTATTTTAATTCAGTTTTATCCATTCCTTTTCATTACATATGGGGAAGATTTTTTTTTTTTCTACATGACTCTTCTTATTTTTCCATTCCTCCAAGCTTTAGTTTACTCATCTGAAAAATAGGAGTTGATGATATATTCATGTATTCAAAACACATAGGAGGTACTCTGTGATAATGGAGCTGCCCAGGGCTTATATCAGCTCATTTAAACACCTGGCTGAGCCGATCTGAGAATCTTCATTCGTGAACAGGAAAAGTGGCTCAGCCCTAGAGGGCTGAATTTCATACTTCCAATCACATGACTAGTTAATGGTGGAACTAAGATTTGAATTTGTGGCCTGACATAGTGTTTTAAAAAATGAATTGCAAAAATATGAGATTTCATCTAAGAATCTGTAACTTTGCCCTCCCTTGAATATTTTGAAATTCTGGCAACTCTAGGCCTAAGTTATCCCATGGGGATGTAACTGGAGCTAAGAGGAAGCTGGTCCCTTTAAAGGGACATTTCTCCAGTGTGCCACAGTCCCCACCTCGCCCTAGTGTCTCACAGCCAACCTGCTTTGCTCACTCATCGGGCTTGAGATTTTGTGCTTTTACTTATGGGCCACACTGCTTTCTAACTAAATGTTACTTCCCCTTGCCCATTTTTCCCTCCCCATTTGACCAAGGAAGAAACTCAGACACAGAAGATTTTGGTAATTAGTTAAGGTCAAATCAGAAAAGCCATAACAAAGTACCTATCTTTTGCAATCAGGTTACATGACCAAAGTTGCAGCACCTTCTCACTATAAAGCAGTGTCTTCACAAACTGTTTTAATCCTTTCTAGCCCCATCCTGTGCTATGTAACCTTCCCTTTAATAGGCAACCATCAAGTGGGTGTCTTTTTATTTGAGTAGATTCTTACAAAATATGCATTTTTATTTTTCATGCATGCATCTGTAAAATGGGAAAGCCATAGAAACTTAAGTAAGGTTGTTCGGGTCCTCAAAAGAGTAATTCACCCTTTCATTCATTCATTCTCAATGCTGAGGTAAATACATGATGCATTCTGTCACCTAAGTGCCGAGTTCCAAGTGTGCCCCGTCTCATTTGTCACCTTGTCTTCCCTCTTGGCAAATTAGAGACTCACAGGACTAGAGACCCCGCTATGGAGCAGGGTTGCGAACTGGTCTGTGCAGAGTTGAGGTGGGATGTGTGTGGAGAGCGTGCTGAGCCCAGGGGAGGGGTGGGGAGGGTAGTTATCATCCTTCTGGACAGCCACATTTGGGGGAGGAAGAGGATGCTAAGGGCTGCAAGTCTGATCAATTCCTCCTTAACGTGGGGGTCCATAATCTTTGCTGTTGGTGAGAGGCTTGGGTTGAGGGCTTGATGGTAAATCCTTGGGCTTAAGATGGACAAGTAAAAAGACTGATTTGGGAAGATGACCATCATAGGTAGAGTGCTTCGAGAAGCAGACCCCGAGCTTGGGTACCAATAATTGATTAAAGAAGGGCTCCCAGGAGAATCCGGTAAGAGGGTAGAAGACGCACAATGGGGAAGAAGAGAAGCCAAGCAAAGGTGCGACTTCAGGTGAGGTCTCAGACCCAGCCCGACCCTACAAGGAGCTCTAGAGTGTGAACCACACCTGCACGTTTTTCTTGCATCAAGGCAAAGATGTGGGCTTTTGCACACACCCTCTGGGCCTGGCTGCCTTGGTGGGCCCAGGAGACTGAGGGTTTCTCCTGGATCTCCATGTGGCGGTGGCTCCATCACCTGAGGTTGCAGGTTCAAGCCGTTAGCAGCAAAGCATTCCCCAGAAGAGAGATGGATGAGGGCACAGATGATAAAGGGATTTGGGAGCTGGGTAGGACACCAGCTGCATTCCGTGTTGGGACTAACTGTGATTAGCAACAACACATTTATATTAACATCAATACTGTGCACGTGCTGCTCCCTCTGTCTGCTGTGAAGCTTCCTTCTCTTCTTGTCTGGACAACTGCTACCCACCCTTTGCATCTCAGATTAAGTGTTGCCTCTTTAACGAGTAACTCCCTGACCCACAGTCTGTCTCCTTGTAGTGGCCTCTCAAGGCACTGACTCTGCCTCTCAGCCCCTGCACCTTGTAATTATTTACTTAATTGTTCATTGTATCACATCTTGCTTCTCTGCTAGACTGTGGGCAAGGCCTGGGTTTGCGTTAGTCCCTGCTGAATGCCTGTGGCTGACCCTGGGCGGGGTGCATGGTAAGAGATTAGTACACTTGTATGGGCTACCTGCTGGCTTCATGAGCCACTGGCCTACTTCAGCCCTGCTCGGGTCCAGAAGGTGAACTGGGGAGTGGATCCTGGACAGTGGCCTCAATGGGCAGGGCCTGCAGAAGTACAGGGAGTGGAAGGAGCCATGGGGACAGGATCTCTGGTGCCACAGTGGGATTTAGGCTCATCGGAAAGATGATGGGGCCCTGAGAGAGCTGAGGGCCTACACAGAAGATGAGATTGCAGGACGGTGGCCTCTGGAGAGCATGTGGTGAGAATGAGGGTGTGGAACTCCAAGATGTGCCCCTTGTGGCAGGTCCTGGTGATCAAACAAGTTGTGTGACATTGAACAAGTTACCTAACCTCTTGGAGCTTCAGCTCTCTCCTGGGGGAGTGGAGAAATTATACCATGAAGTTTCAGTAAGAGGTAGAAGCTCAGGAAAAGTTAATTCTTCCTTTCTAAATTGTATTTGTCAGCGTTTGCCAGATAACAAATACTCAAAAAAATCTCAGTAGTTGACAACAACAAACATTTACCTTCCTATCCTGGGTCTGTAGGTCAGTGGTGGTTGGTTGATCTAGGCTGTGCTCTCCTGGACTCAGCTGGACCCAACTGGGCTCCAGATTTCTGGTCAGATCCACATCTGCTCCTCACATCTTTATTCTTGGCCCATGCTGAAGGGCCAGAGGCTCCATGGGGCATCTCTTCTCATCAGGTCACAGGGGCCCAGGAAGGGCAAACAGTAGCCCAAAATGCCCATTGAGCCCTGAACTGAGAACTGGCACTTTGGCTCACATCGCTCTGGTCAAAGCAAGTCATGTGGCCAAGCTCAGCATCAGTGGGACACAGGTGTGCGTTCTCTTCCCTCTAGTGCAGTGACAGCACTCCAGGTGTCACAACCACAGCTGTGGTTTCTACGCTGTCAACTGTGACACTACTGACAAAGGACCCATCCTCTCCTGGGGTCTGCACTGTGGACCTGAGGTCCCCAGATGAGGGTCTCGCTGTTCACACATGCAGACCATGTGCTGGCAGACAGCACTGTCACCCTCTGCCCCCTTCCTCCGACTGCAGTGACACCAGCAGAGACCTCAGACGATGCATCACAGAGCTGTCATTTCAGTACCAGCCAGAGGTGTGAAGTCCCAGTCCTCCAGCCTGCAGCTCCTTTGATGTAAGAGGTTCAAAGCACTTTATAAGCCACTCAAGTCTGCGAGGAGAGCACAGGACTTACTTCCACTGCACAGATATCGGAGAGTGAAAGGCAGAGATTTGGGGCCTCATGACCTCAACAACCAGTGGGGATCCACGCTCACAGGAAAAAAAAAAAGCCCAAAACCAAGCTGTAAAGCTGAACAAGCCCACATGACCCCAAAATCTGGGAGTTGACCTGGCACCCAGGATTCCCCCAGCTGGAGGGTGCAGTGTGTGGGCCTGCCGGCAGCTGGCTCTGCCAGGTGAGGGGTGGGATGGAGGGCCAGCCTGGGGAGGAGTGGCTACAGGAAGGAAGGACTTAGAAGTGGGGTGAGGGGTGTTAAAAGCCCAAGGAGGGGCTATGAGTTGAGAAATGGGGGTGTCAACTCTGAAAATCAGGGAAGGATGTGGATTTAGAAGGGAATGCAGACTGGCGGGCCAGCAGAGCTGTGACAAGTTGTTCTGGGAAGTCTGCCCAAATGGAGCAAAGCTGAGACACCCAGCCTCGGGAAGTGGGGGCTGGTTGGACCAGGTTGATGGGCGACCCCAGCCTGCTGGCTGGGTGCGTGACAGCCCACCTCCGCCAGTGCGAGGGCCCCCGACCTGGACAGAAGGGGCCGAGGGCAGCCCGGTGTGAGCAGTGATGCCCCAGTCCCGCTGGCTGCAGCTGATGGGTGGGGCTGGGCAGCCCGGCACTCAGTTCCTCCTTCTCTTCCTTTACGCTTCAGGCCTCCTCCCAGAGCTGTCACCTCCCTCCCTCCTGCATGTAGGAGACTCTGAACACGTCTGGTGTTGGCTTTCACCTTCTTCAAACCCCTAGACAAGTGGTTTTAGGCCCGTGCCGTGGGGCAGGCAGGGAGACTGGACTGTGCCCACAGAAAGCAAATTCCAGCCTCCCTGCTCCCACCCTCCACCCCCCAGTGCGGAGGGGGCCTGCTGCCACCCAGGATACACGCTTCTCCCACACGCCAGCTTTCACACCCCCCGGGCCGCCCGCTGAGCCTCTGGAAGCTGCCAGAGGATTGCTAACCGCCTGGTTGCACCCCGAGCTGGCAGCGCCCTGTGTCTAGGTCCCTCCCTCCTGTCTAGCTAGCAAGTCTGCAGATCCCCAACCACCACCTCCCACCCTGCCTCTTGCCTTGAAATGTCCCCCTGGGCCCTTCTCTTCTGATAGCATCTCTGACCACCCAGGTGAGTTGCTCGACCTCTCCGAGACTGTTTTCTCATCTGTAGGATGGAGCAATGGCACCCACCTGTGATATTAGAGATACTATAAATGAGAGAGCATTCCTCACACACCTGGCCCAGTTCCAGCATCTTCCATTTGGGAAGTGGGACCCTCACCTAGGAAGGGCCAGAGAGCTTCCAGGAGACCCCTCAGAGTTTCCCACCTGCCTCTGACACAGGGCACAGCACAGGGAATTGTGCTCTGGCCACTGTGACCTCTCTTTTTCCCCAAGGGACTGAACCCCACGTTTGTTCATGATTTCAAAGCAAGACCCGAGGAAGGAAGGCCCCACTCCCCCGGACCCAGAGAGCCCACCTTCCCCGCCACGACCTCCGCCCACCAGGTGCCGCTCAGAGCTCTCAGCCTTCCGCCCCTGTGAGCCCCCAGCACCAGGCCATCCATGAGACACGGCAGCTCCAGCTCCCTACAGCCTGACTGCCAGAAAGTGACCCCTTTGAAAGGTCCTGGAAGGAGTTCTGAGACATCCTGGGAGGCCCCTCAACGTGCCCTGTGCTGGCCGGCCAGCGGCAGGCGCTGCACTGAGCGTCACTCCTTTCTCCTTCGTCAGCTCCTGCTTGTAGCAGGCAAGACACAAGATCACCAAGGTCCCCGTCCCTGTCCCTTCCTGGGGCTCTGTGCTGGGTCCCAGTCTGCCAGGTTCTGCTCCCCCAAAAGTCCATGTATCAGTCACCATCTCTCTCCTGTTCTTCCCAGAAGCTAAACTAAGCCCACGGGTCCCAGAGAGAAAGAGACTGCGTCAGTATCCACCCCAGGTCTCCCCACCCCCTCGCCAGGCTCCCCCCATTCCTGATCACAAAACAAAACCTGCCCTGCTCATCAATGGTTGGGACCTTTGCAGGAGCCCAGCTCTGCCCACTCCCCACCCCAGCTGCCCGGTGCAGCTGGAAACATCTGTGTGGCCGAAGCGAGCGCTGCCCCTTCCCTCCAGTCAGTCCCGAGGGGGCACACCCACCACGTGGCTTGTTGTAGGGCTGTGGCAGTCCCCTCAGCTCTGTCCACTCGTGCTGAGCGACTGTGACTGTCTTTCCTTTCTTCATACATCAGTACTGTTACGGTTATCTGAGCATCACAGATGTTTCCAAGGTGTAGTTTTTATACTGAAACCTCCAGAAGTGTATAGATTAGGAAAGCTTTTGTGCAATTAAAAAAAAAAAAAAACTGACACTTTTAGACAAGATGCATTTTTTAAAAAATTGAAGTGTAGTTGATTTACAAGACTGTTAGTTTCAGGTGTCCCACACAGATTATATTCCATTATAGGTTATTACAAGATAGTGCATATATTTCCCTGTTCTGTACAGTATATCCTTGTTGCTTATCTATTTTATACACGGTAGCTTGTGTCTCTTAATCCCAAATCCCTAATTTGTCCCTCTCCCCTCCCCTTTCCCCTTTGGTAACCGCAAATTTGTTTTCTGTCTGTGAGTCTGTTTCTGTTTTGTATATCCATTCATTTGTGTTATTTTTTAGATTCCATATGTACCTGGTATCATGTAGCATTTGTCTTTCTTTGTCTGACTTCACTAAGCATAGTATTCTTAAATTATACACATACATAATATACATCCATCCGCCTTGCTGCAAATGGTATTATTTCATTCTTTTTTATGGCTGAGTAATATTCCATTGTATATGTATACCACATCTTCTTAAGCCAATTGTCTGTTGATGGACATTTAGGTTCCTTCCATGTTCTTGGCTGTCGTAAATAGTGCTGCGGTGAACATTGGGGTATATGTGTCTTTACAAGTTAGTGTTTTTGTTATTTTCTGGATATGTAACCTAGAGTGGAATTGCTGGATCATATGGTGGCTCTATTTTTAAGGAGTCTCCACACTGTTTTCCACAGTGGCTGCACCAATTTAAATTCCTGCCAACAGCGTACAGGGATTCTTTGTTCTCCACATTCTCCTCAACATTTGATATTTATAGACTTTGATGATAGCCATTCTGATCAGTGTGAGGTGATACCTCATTATGGTTTTGATTTGCATTTCTCTAATAATTATTGATGTTGAGTATCTTTTCATGTACCTATTAGTATTTTTATGTTTTTGGAAAAAGGCCTATTCAAATCTGCCTATTTTATGATTGGATTTTTTATATTGAATTCTGTGAGCTGTTTGTATGTTTCAGATATTAGCCCCTCATCAGTCACATAATTAGCAAATATTTTCTACCGTTCCATAAGTTGTCTTTTCATTTTGTTAATGGATTCCTTTGTTGTGCAAAAGCTTTCAAGTTAAATTAGGTTCCATTTGTTTATTTTTTTTTAATTTTTTTTGCCTTAGGCTGACCCAAGAATATTCTGCTGTGACTTACGTTGAAGGCTGTTCCACCTGTTTTATTCTAGGAGTTTTATGGTTTCATGTCTTACATTTAGGTCTTTAAACCATTTTGAGTTTATTTTTATATATGGTATGAGGGAATGTTCTAATGTCACTGATTTAAATGTGGCTGTTCAGTCTTCCCAGCACCATTTGTTGAAGAGACTGTCTTTTCTCCCTTGTATGTTCTTACCTCCTTTATCATAGGTTAACCGAAGGTGTGTGGGTTTATTTCTGGGCTCTCTATTCTATTCCATTGGTCTATGTGTCTGTTTTTGTGCCAGTACCACAATGTTTTGATTACTATCACTTGGTAGTATAGTCTGAAGTCTGGAAGGGTTATACCTACAGCTTTGTTCTTTCTCAGGATTACTTTGGCAATTCAGGGTCTTTTGTGGTTCCATATAAATGTTAAGATTACTTGTTCTAGTTCTGTGAAAAATCTTCTGGGTATTTTGATAGGGATTGGACAAGACTCCTTTTAAACCGCTCCCCTTTTGGATGTGTGTGTGTGTCTCCTTGTGTCTATATTAACTAAATGAGTTAGGCTGCACAAACTAATTAAAAAAAAAACTTTATTACAGTGTATAGCTCAAAAAAGTGTTTACAAATAACTACCATCCTGATTAAGCTATAGATCATTTCCAACCAATCATTTATTTTTTACTTTTTATTTTGAAAATAATTTCGTACTTATAGAAATGTTTCAAAAATAATACAAAGAATTCCTGTATACCTTTCATTCACTTTCCTCAATCAACATTTTAGCTAAGTTTCTCACTCTCTTTCGTATTATTATTTTTTAATTATTGGAAACCAAGTTGCTGACAATGCCCCATTATCCCTAAATATTTCATGTATTTTTCCTAAATGATATTCTCCCCTACATAACCACAGTTCAACCATCAAAATCAGGAAATTAGCACAGATAAAATACTGCTATTTAATCTTCAGACCCCATTCAGATTTCTCCAATTGTCTTAACGATGCCTTTTATAGTAATATATACATATTATTTAAATATTTATATTAAAAATAAATATTTGTTTATATATGTTTTACATATATCATATTTAATGATATATATTTCACAGTTGTATATATATGTTGTATAGATATAAAACTTGTGTATATAAATACACACACACACACACACACCCCCTTCCCCTCTGGACCAAGCTTCAATCCAGGATCACGTGTTACATGTAGATATCACATCCCTTTAGTGCCCTTAAGCAGGCACAGTTCCTTGTCTTTCATGATCTTGGCATTTTTTAAGAGAACAGGCTGGTACTTTTTTAGACTGTCCCTTGATGTGGGGCTATCAGGTGTGTCCACGTGACTGGGTCCAGGTGCTGCATTTCGGCCGGGGTACCACAGAGGCACTGCTGTGTCCTCTGTGTACCCATCCCAGGAGAGCACGGTGGTGCTTTGTCTCATTACTGGTGAAGTCAACTTTGCCACTTGGTTAAGGTTGTGTCTGCCAGGTTTCCTCCTTATAAAGTTATGATTTTCCCCCTTTAAAATGATTAACTCTTTTGTGGGAAGATACCTTGAGACTGTCTAGAGATCCTGTTCCTCCTCAAACTCTCCCCCACTAGTTCTAGTGTCTTTGGTATCTGTTGGTTCTTGCCTGAATCAGTTATTATGATGAAGGTTGCCAAATGGTGACAATTTCCATCATTCCTGTGACAATTTCCATCATTCCTGTGACAGTTACTAATTGGCATTCTACTGTGAAAAAGAGCTTCCCCTTCTCATTTATTTACATCAGCATGAACTCATGAATTCCTATTTTATTCAATGAATTATAATTATTTTTCTTATTCATTTTGATGCTCAAATTGTGCCAGATGGTCCTTTCAATTGTCCTTTCAGTTGTCTCCTGACTCCTGTATCATTTTGACAAATCCTCATCATTTTTTGAGCATTTCCTTACTTTCTGGGGCAACGGATATTCCAGGTGCACCTGACACCTTTCCTGCCCCGGCCCTGGATTCAGCCGTCTCTCCAAGGGGCCTGGTTCTTTTTGATGAAGAGTGGTATTTAGAAGGGCTTGTTGCAACTGGGATGCTGTTGCTTCTGGGTCTTCTCAGAAGACAGAGCTGGGAAATGTGTGTGAACATACAGGCACACTCACACCTGCAGCAGGATTTACCTGCATGTAGTAAAATCCCTGAGTTCACACTGATGCTTCCCCCCTCCAGTCCGACACTACTGACGGAGTTCATTCTGGCCTCACTCCTTTCTCTGGCAGGGAGAAGTGTGACTCCCAGCTCTTCATGTATTTCATCACTTGCTCATTTCCCTGTGTGTAGCCCATCTTCTGCTCTGCTGACCCTGGGCCCCAGCCAGGCTGCTTCCAAAGCCCCAACCACCTCCTCAGCCCAGTCACATCCTCTGCCTGCTGACCGCCTCCTCGGCCCCAGCCCTGCCGGCCCTGGCTGCTTCAAAGGAAGAGCAGAGAAAGGAAGCAAACTCATAAATATGTCTTAAAGAGAAGAGGGGAGGGGACAGGAAGGGAAGGAAAAGAGCTGACTGGCTTTTAAGGAGGCACAGCCTGGGGTACATTCCAGGGCCTATGGATGAAGATGGATTTGTGGATCTGAAGTTGGCTTGTTGGCTTCTGCAGCTCTTCCCAAACCTGCCTGCCCACCGCCCTTTCCCATCTCACTAAATGGTTCTGAAATCAACCAAGTTCCTAAAGTCAGGCATCCTGAGTCATGCTCCCTGGTGAGCCTCCCATCCTCACCCGCCCCTTCTGGGGTCTTAACAAGTCATCCGGCAGGTTTTCTATCTGCAGCTCCATCCTGCCCCCCACCCCCACTGGGGGGTGGGGGCAGCTTCCACTTAAATCACTCTTAGAACAAGACTCAAAATCGGCAGGACCATGATCAGGTCTCTGCTGCTCCCTCCTTCACCCAAGTTGCAGTCTGTGATTCTTAGGAAGAAGTTTAGGGGAGAGGGGGTGATTAAAGATTTAGAACCGTCCTGAGAGCAGAAGAAAGACCAAAGAAAGCATTTCAGGGGCTGGCAGAGATGGGGGAGGGCAGAGGCAGGGCTGGAAGGAGGTGGATTCCAGCAGGGCAGGGCAGCGAGTCCAGCCCCTGCTGAGCTGATCTCTGAGTGGAGGAAACGCCACTGGGTCTCAGAGCCACGGGGGCCGGAGGTGATGTTCCAGAACCCAGAGACTGGGCCCAGACCACCAAATTCCACATTACCCCTCACTCGGCTCCATCAGTGTGGCTGCCTCTGTGGATGTGTGGGAGCCCCAGGTCTGGGGAACTCTGAGGTCTGGGGTCTGGGCTGAATCCAGCTCTGCCCTTGCCCCCACCTCTGAGGCCTCCGACACCCTTCCAGCCTCCACAGGCCCAGGGTCTCCTCACCAGGGACTAGAAACAATAATGACACCAGCCCCCCACATCCCACCTCTCCCTGCCATTCTCTTCACAGCAGCCAATTGGTGCTGTCACCCTGCTTAAGACCTTGCTAGTGACTTTCCCGCTGACTTGAAAGAAATGCTTGGCTGTAGTGGGATAATGAGCAGATCCCCCCAAAACACACACACACACTTCTTAACACTTTCCCATTACTTGTAAAATTTCCACAATGCTTGTATATACTTTTTATTTTTAAATGCAGGGCTGGCAAAGCCTCCAGGAGAGGGTCCCAGGAGGCAGGCCTTCCATTATACTCCCTGGGCCCGCTTCCTTCTGGGGGCCAAGCCCGCTTTCAGTTCCCCACTGTGAGACAGCAGACAGCACCGAAGTTAAAATTACCCTCTGGGAAAGTTCAGCCTGTCCGGTGACCTGGCCTTCCTGCCCTGGTCCCCCTTCCTCTGGAAGGTGTCTGAAGTCATAGCCCAAGAACTGTTTCTGGTAACACAGTGTTTCTCAGAGGGCACAGCCCTAAGTCTCCAACAGTCTGAACATCAGCTGTCCTTTGTTTTATTTTACTTTTTAAAATTTAAAAAAAAAATTTTTTTTTACAGGGAGGAGGTAATTAGGTTTATTTATTTAGTTAGTTTTCTGATGGAGGTACTGTGGATTGAACCCAGGACCTCATGCATGCTAAGCATGCACTCTACCACTTGAGCTACACCCTCCCCACATCCTTGTTTTAAAGACCTGGTGGTCTGGGGCTGGGGGGCAGCGCTCTCCTCTGGCTCTGAGCCTTCCCAGGAGTGCTGTACCTCTCCCTACAAGGCCTAGCTCGGCCACCCACATCTCTGTGTTTCCTGCTACAACTTGTCAACTGTAAGGTATGTGTTATGCAAGGTGCATGCACATCTCTCAAAACAGGTCTGGGGACTGTCATTACCCCTGCAGGCGATTGAGGGGACTGTGAGGCGAGCCAAGCAGGGTCCCTTTCCTTCAAGGACTTGCAAGCTTGGGCGGGAGACTGGCAAGACTGAGCCTTGTGAGGAGCTTGTCTGCAGGGATTTCCTGAAGGATCTTGCTGGAAATCACCTGGGAATTTCCAGAGACCTGGAAATAGGAGGCAGGAGAGGAGACAGGTATTTTGTTTCATGATCTGAACTAACCACCATTTCTTCGGCATCACTTTTGGTGGGGAATATGCGTTCATGTCCATTCAGTGGATCCCACAAACCCTGGGGGATGTCTGCTCTTCGCCCCATGTTTGGCGAATTAACAGCCAACTTGACTCAGGAAAGGCCGCTCTTGCTTCTTCACATCAAGCTGTCTGCTACGTGCTCTAGGTATCTGCTAAAGGGAGAAGGAATTGGTTTCCGGTGGTGGGAGAGTGGCCACAGTGCAGAAGTCCAATCTGTGCCCCCTGGGCACTACCTTGGGCAGCGTCTGTAAGGTGCGGAGCTCCGTCTGCAAGGCGCAGCTAACACGGGGTTTCGGGGTTTCCTTCTCTGTTTCAAAATGACTTGACGGATGTCTTCAGGAAGGCAGTGGCTGCGGAATGAGGAACGAAGTCTGGCAGCCGTTAGGGATGCAGGGCAGCCCCCTTCCCCAGAAGCGCGGCAGTCCCCAGCCTGGTGTGAGGACCGCCCTAGCCTGCAGGACATGGGGATCTTGCCTTCCTACTGCTTCCCTGGGCGTCTTGTCCCCGCAGGCTTGCGGGGCTGCTGCTGTGCTGTGTGCCTTCTGTTCTGGCCCAGATCCACCGAATCCCCTGGTTTGGAGGATGGGAGGCACTTCCAGCCCTAGTTCCCTCCCTGTGGGGCCTGGGGGTTGGCTCCGCTGAAGGCTACAGCCCTCCCCTCTCAGCTCAGCCCTCTCTGAGTCCCACATCTGCCCTCCCCGGTGGTCAGTCCAGGGTGGAACCTGCTCCCCCACGTTGCTGGCCGTGGAATGCTGAATCCCCTTTTATTGGTATCCCTACACCCCGTCCACTGATTTCTCCCCAAATCCCCAGTTTATCATGGCATCTGCCATTGGCCTGGACTTGATACACATGATAACCTTCTAGTCAGACATTTTACATTTTAAATTGCTGAAAAGGCACTACCTCTGGAGGGTCAGGTGGGGGACACTCCCCCTGCTACCTACCCTCCCCCCACCATTTCTCTGCACCCTAGTCCCAGGTCCACATAGGATCCTCTCTGACATCTCTCTCCAGACTCCAAACACATGACTGTCATCCTGACCCCAATGCTGCAAGTCCATCCAAGCACCCCCATGGCCAGACCCTGCAGCACCATCTGGGGATGTGACATTAAGACCTGACCCCTGACTGTGGGGTATAAGGGCAGGCAGATATGGACTCGACCGGATGCCCCTCCCCACGGGACTCCACTGCCCCTGCTGGCCCATGGTCAAGGCACTGTCCACTTGAAAGCCCTGCCTCCTCTCTTGGCTTTGACTTGGTGGGTTTGTCAGGTCACACCCAGGTACGGCCACCCTTCACACAGACCCACCCCCTCGTTGGCCACGTGGTGCTGCACTCTTGGCCGTCCATCAACAGAGGGCCTTTCCGGGCTCAGCTCAGGAGTGAGAAGGCGGTGGCTGGGCTGCTCCTTCCCGGGCACCCTGAGCCTCCGCCCCACCTGTCCGGACTGCACTCCTCGCCTGCCGTGAGTCTGAGTCTGGGCCAGCTTGGGAACTTCTGCAGCTCTGGGCACTTTGACGTTTTCTTCTTCCTGCCCCTGTTCTAGAACATGCTTTAAGCATAAGTTCTCAAAGGAGTGTCTGTGGACCTCTTCCAATCTTAGCGCCGACAGCCACAACTTCTGAGGATGTCCTCCTGGAAACAGTTCCCCGAAGGAGCCGCTAACTGTAGCCGAGTTGGCTCCTTGCCTTCATCATTTTCTCTGTGCGAGTGTGTCTGTGTGTCTGTCCGCTGAGACACACGTGCAGACCTGCCCCTGCTTGTCGGCTGCTCCCGTCTCAGGAGCTGTGGCGTGTGCAGGAAGGCATTCCTCCACCATCAGTGCCATTGAGTGGCCACTCGTTGGTTTGCTCTATGGTCCTGGAGGTTTGGATTCAACCCTCATTCTCTACCCTCCTGGGAACCTGGGCCACCGGGGCGCCCAGCAGCCGTGGTTCACCAGGCCCTGGCTCCCTGGCCTCTGTGACCAGTCCAAGCACAAGCAGTCTGACGCGCCAACATCGCTCAGACCTGGCACTGCTCCGGGTCCTCCCACCCACCTCCCGCCCACCTCCCCCTTCACGGGATCCATTGGGATTAGATTAATTTTAGAGTGTTCTGTTCCTCTGCACACTTAGTACCCAATGTATTCCATCCATTCTAAGGTGCTTATTTTTTCATATTAACATCTCTTAAATTGAACGTACCCACCAGTTGATGGTGTATTGGGGTTTATGCTTTAGCTTTTAGTGGTACATAAAATGTCTCAGCAGCCGTGCACCTGAATCCCCTGAGCGCACATGCTCCCTCAGACATCCGTTCCCCAGACGTCCTCCAGCTGAGAGCCCTTTTCCAGACTCTCACGAGTCGTTTCCCTTTGATTTCCTTTGATAGCTTCCCATCCTTTTCCCATGCTCCTAATGGCTTGTCATCCATTAGCTGTGAGTTCTCAGACAGGATGACACTTGTCATGACTGCTTTAATCGAGCTCATCGACCCTGTGTCATGTCAAATTATTTTTGTTATTCTGCTCACTTTGGGTTTTGAACCTATTTAAGTTACTTTTTCGAAGGCCTGGCTGCCGCTACTCAGATATCTTCGGTTCAGTAATGCTTGAAAAAGATTGCTTAATGTGGGGCTTTGTGAAAGCAAGGGGATTTATTGAAAAGGATCAGAAAACCCTTTTGTTAAACTCTCTACCAATTTACTAAATAGCTTCAACCACACCATCGAACACACACATGCCCTTACGTACAAAGGTATGCACATGTGCAGTGTATACACACAAATACACGTGGAGAGAGAGGCAGCGACACAGAGACAAGGGGAGACAGAGAGACAAGTGTGGAGCTGAGTGAAGGTGAGTGGCAGAGGTGAGTCTCGCTGAAGGCAACCATGTCCTCACCACGACTTGGGGTTACCACCGGGAGCCCCACTCAGGGACAAGGCTGAGTCCTGGTCCATTCCCAGATGTCTGAATCTGTCCTGATCTGGGTCATCCTGCCTTGTCTGCCCTCCTAATCCTGCTTACATGTGGCCCTGATGACCTCCCGCATCAGTGCCAAGCACGCTAGAGCAATAGGAACCTGACTTGAAGGTGGGCGAGTCAAGACGGTCCAGCCCCGCCCAGCCCAGGACCCACCAACCTGGGTGGGCTTTCCAACCTCCCCCTATTTCCTTACTCTCTTTCCCCATGTGGGACTCTCAGGGTCCCATTCCCTCAGCTGAGAAGGCAGCTGACAGCCCCCCAAGGAGCAGTTGGATCCTTCACCTCCAACTCCAAAAATAGCCCCTTTTCAACTCAATTTTAAATACATGACTGTCCATTGACATGATGGCTATTATGATGATGGGGTGAATCACAGGTACTTAGTGATAGGACCAGGGGCGCTGTGCTTCTTCAAGGCCTGGGAAGCCCTAGCCAGAGGTGGTTACGCCTCTTCGGTGCTCGTCCCTGTACCCTCCAGCAGCCTGACAACTTACTCCTGTCCACCTGCCCCCCTGCCACTCACTGGTCTTCCTTGGAGCCCGGCTGCATGGTTCTCCTTTATCCAGGGCTACAGCCTCGCTCAGCATCTTCTTGGCTGGGTCAGGAACACTCTGCCCCGCGTTGTCTACCTTTGCCCTCTGTGCCAGGCAGAAGGAGAAGTCTCAGATGCTTCTGGGTTCCTAGCTGGGCCAGCAGGGAGACAGTGGAGCCATTCCTTGAGACAGGGAACACGGAGTAGAGGTGGGCCAGAGGACTGGACAGATGTTGGAACATGTTGGGTTAGGAGCTGGAGCTTGCAGCCCTGATGAGAACATAAGTGTCCTGCTTGCAGTTCTCCTGTCCTGCCCTGCTACATGATACCACCTCCACCTCCACCCCCACCCCCACAGAGGGAATAACAGGGCGGGGCCTTGGTGTGGGTGGGGCCTCGGTGTGGGTGGGGCCTCAGCGGGGGCGGGGCTGCCTGCCCTGAGATTACCTTGAGTTTCCTGTTGGAGCCACAGGGCAGAGGAAGGAGACCTGGCCCCAGGGCATTTGAACAGCCCAGTGGAATTACCCTTCCACTCCCCTACCATCAGCTGCAGAGATACAAATCAGGAAAGGTTTTTGTGCTGCCTTGACCATTTTCTGAGTTTTCATAAAACAGAATTCTACATTAAATGAAAAATATAAAAGCAAAACAACTGGTAGAATAGATTTTTCCTATATTTAAAAGTAAATGATCTTGGGAAGGGAGAGGATAACTCCCCCCACCAAACATACACATAAGAAGTCTAGAAAAACATTCTTAACTATTGAAAATAGGTCTCTGTAGATTATAAGACTACAGGTGATTTCTTTTTTTTTAATTCTATATTTAAAATTTTTTTCCATAATGAAAATGCACTACTTGTATAAGATAATGCTTTTAAAAATAAAAGTTTAAAAAAAACTGAAAGAAAAAAGTCTTTAAAACTGTGCCTTTTGCATACTGTCTCTTAGAGGCTGCCGGTTACAGGATGGGAGGGTGTGGGAGTGGCTGGCAGACCCTGCGTAGGAGCCCAGGGCTTTTTCTGGATCGTGGTCACTCCCTCAGCCTCATTCGTCTCTGCCGCAGGTGGCCTTTTGTGGTTGGGTGAGGTTCCAGCCCATTGAGATGTGCTTCTGTTTGGGGTTTGTCCTCAGGCATCCGAAGGTGTCCCTGTGAGGTTCTTCACCAAGCTGGACCAGCTCATCGAGTTTTACAAGAAGGAAAACATGGGTCTGGTGACCCATCTGCAGTATCCAGTGCCGCTGGAGGAGGAGGACGCAGGTGACGAGCCAGAGGAGGAGACAGGTAGGAAAGGATGGAAGGGAAGGCAAGAGGCTGGCAGTGCCTTCAGGACCCTGCCATCTAAGTACCAAGGTGAAGTTCTGGGGTGTTCCTCTCACTTCAAGTGCTTGTAGATCAGCTGAGTCCAGTTATCAGACACTGTGACCCGGTGTTAAAGACAAATTAGGAACACAGACTGTGGGGTCAGGCAGAACTGAATCAAACTTCCTGGTCCCCAGCTTCTTAGCTGTGTGACCTTAGGTGAATTACTCAACCTCTCTGAACCACAGACCTCTCTTTAAGAGACACCAAAAATAATATCTACCTCTCAAGGTGTCATGACATGAGTTAATCAGTGTAGATCCCAGAGCCCTGTACATAGTAAGCACCTGATAAGTGAAGCTACCATCACTGTCAAAATAATTAGCTGAGTTTTCCTGTGAAGAGAATGAGGGAGGAGATCCTTGCACTAAACCAGAAGGATGAGAAAGGTGCTTCTTGATGTCATCATAAAAGGAAAAAAAGGGCCCCCTAGATGGCAGATGAGAGGCAGGCCCGCTGTGTACACGGTGGAGGGACAGACCAACAGAGTGAGAGGCCTGCGGAGCTCACCTTTTCCCCCTGGGAGCTCGTGTCCTAGCAGAAAACCCTGAGACACATAATTGAGCCTCTAAACTGGTCAGGGCTCCTCCTAAGTCCCAGGGCCTGGAAACACAAGGTCCCCCAGGGTGTCCCCCAGGGTGTCCCCCGAAGGACAGATTAGGTCAGAGCCGTGATCATCCCTGGCCTGTCTCCGGCCCATCTCTGGCGTCTGCCAATCATGTGCTGGGTGTCTTTTGATCCCCTTCCATGGGCCACCTGCCCATCTTCCTCCCACCTCCCCAGAGACCCACTCTGAGTGATTTCTCAACTCATTGGCTGCCTGTCAGGTGGTAAACTCTGAAGAGCAGCTTCACCAGCTCTTGGAGGCGGTGAGGGCCAGGCAGTGTTTCAGACAGAGTGCAGCTCCGCACAGGTGAGGCCGGGTCCCTTCTCGCATCCATCGGCCCAGTGAGAGGTGGCCTCAGCTGTGAGACAGCCAGAGCTGACGTGTCCCTGGAGTCCAGGGTCACTCACCAGTGCTGTGCCCGCATGTCCCCCAGCTGGCCTGAGAAGCCATCCTGCAGAAGTGTCCTCTCTTCCTTCTCGCCCCCAGGCCAGCTTTTCTGCCCCTTGGGAGTGGGTGCCTAGAAAAAGATCCCAACCCTTTCTGTAAGGGCTGGAAAGAGAAACCCTGTCTTGTGACTGCTCCCACCCCCAGACAAAGCCCAGCTGTCAGCTTGAACCGAAGCAACATGACGTTTGCTCCCACCCCCCGGGCCAGCCCGGTGACTGATTTGGCTCAGGTCTCCTCAAGGTGCTGCCTGTCCCCCTGGGGCTCAAAATGGACTCAGAACCATTGAAAGAACCCCAGGCCAGGTGAGGAAGAGGAGGGCTCATCCTTTAAAGAAAATGTGTCCTTGTAAATCAACTCAACTTCAATTTTTTAAAAAAGAAAGAGGGAGAAAGAGAATGTCCCAGGACAGCTCTGTGGCCAGGGCCCTGGGACGGCCATTCTGTGTGGGAAGACGCTTGGACAGGAGGTCGTGGAGCCCAGGGGCTCAGGACCCTCACTCACCTGTGGCATCTGTGAGATGGAAGTTTTCAAGGTGAATAGGTGGGAGTCCCATCTCCCAGGTCAAGTTCAAGTCATTTGTTTCATATTTCAGTTCACTGGGTGGAGGGAGCTCCTCACTTTCCTTTATTGTCTCTGAGGGTCCAGGGGAAGAGAGAAGGAAAGACAGAGGCTGGAGAGAAAGTGCAGAGAAAAGGGGGATAGGGTGGGAGAGAAAGGAGCACTGTGGCCGGGCCTGCCTGCTCCCTGCCTGGCTCCTCCTGTCACGGGAACCCAGCCTCTGCTGGCCGAGGGCCCCCATCTCAGCCCCAAGCTGGCTGTCCTGCTGAGCTGCTGGGGCTGCTGGCTCCACTCATCCAAGGCCAGCAGCCCTGCCCAACACGGCCATCTGACTCCAGCAGGCATCTTCAGAGCCTCCGTGGGAACAAAATCTGGGCTAGGTCCTGGGCCAGAGATCCCCAAGACCAGGTCCCTGCCCTCAGCAGGCTCCCCATCTAGTCCCGGAGTCCTCTGGCAAAGGAGTAGGGACAGGAAGGGACAGTGCAGGCACAGATGAGTCTGGAGCTGGGCGTAGTGACCTGGGCCCCACGTGTTGGGAGGGTGCAGCGGGTGGGCACACAGCCCTCTCCGGAGGTGTGTGGTCCCAAAGGAGGGAGAGAGGATGCGCTCAGCCCAGATGGCATTCCTGCTCTTCTCTTGGGTAGAAAGTGTCCTGTCTCCACCTGAGCTGCCACCCAGAAACATCCCTTTAACTGCCGGGCCGTGTGAGACTAAGGAGGTCCCTCCTTCGAACGAGAATCCTCGAACGAATGAGGTCAGCCGGCCGAGCCTCTCAGAGACGTTGCTTCAGCGACTGCAGACCATGGACACCAGCGGGTGAGTCCCCTCCGGGCAGGTTGGCCTCGGGGGGCCACAGATCCCAGGTAGCTCACTCTGTGCTGACTCCTGGATCCCCCTTCCACCCCAGGACAGGTTTGCTGTGGAGCCCACTGACCTCCCGACAGTTGGTCTGAGGCAGCTGGGCCACACGGCACAGCTCTGGCTGTGTGGACGCTCGTTGGCCCCGCTCAGATGCTCTGTCTCCACCAGGCCCCTTGGCGTGGCAGGAGCTGGTTCTGTTATTCTCTGCTGCACACGGCATGGCCCCACTCCAGACTTTGGGGGCCTGTGCTGTGATCCCCTTACTGGGGCTTGCTGTGAACTCACCTGGCATCTTTTCCCATCACGAATACCTCTACCCCCATGGGTCAGATGGTGTTCCAAGTGGAGGAGGTTGCCTGGACTGCAGGCTGGACCTGCCATGCAGTCCTTCTCTGCTCTGGGCCCCATTCAAAGGAGGCCACCTTCCTCATCACCAGGAAATGGGTCAGAGCAATACTTTCCTGTGCAGTATGGACTAGGGGGTCTATAAAACACGACGCTCCCCTCTTTGTGGTGGACGCTGTGAGATGCAATCGTTCTAACTCTGTTTCACTCGCTCTGATCCAAGGTTCTCAGGATCTGGTCCCGTAGGTGGTACCGGGCTGACTCCTGTTGGTCCACGTTGATGAGGTCCTACAGCTTCTCCACCTCCCTTAGCAGGCCCAGCACTTCCCTGGCTGGATGATGGGAGGTTGGGGTAGGGCCTTGGAGGGGTGTTGGTTATTTTGCAAATCAAAGGCCCTGACTTCAAGACAGGCCAGGGGATGGCTTCCACAGGGAGATGGGGTCCATGGGGGAACCGTGTCCCCGGTGCCCAGTGCGCTGCTTAGCACAGAGTTGGCGCTCCCTAAATATGTGTTGAATGAATGAGTTTGTGCACAGTGACTTCCATGCATTAATAATTTTGAAACATTTTTTGTTTCTTTGTGAGAAAAGGACCCCCGAAGGACATCCTAAGGTCAGGGCTAATGTAACATCAACTTGAAACATGATTTTGAGGCAGCCAGGGCTGCTCACCTACCAACTGATTTGGCAAAGTACAAAGGAAATGCCTGAAGGTACACACAAGCCACTGGTTGCTAAGATACCTGGTGTCTTTATATTTCCACCTTGACACATCCTCTAATTCTTCTCCAGGCCCACCAGGTTATATTCTCTGCAAGCTCCCTAAATTCCTTGTGCTACTTATCCAGTAGCTCAATATCCAGAGCTTTGAATAGTTGATCTATTATCATGATTATCCTGATAACGTGTCTGAATAACAAATGTTTATTAAAATAGGCCTTGCCAAGCCCATTGCCTCATTTCCTTGCGATTCTGTTTCTCTCCAAGCTCGTCATAATTATTATCATCTAGTAAATGCCGTGTGCTCCTTGAGAAAGCAGACAAGGCTGCCCGGCGGTACCGCCACTGCCCATCCCTGCCAACTCCCCCACATGTTCTGTTGGCTCCATCTCCGCGTCCGTTTCGCCTCTGCAGGGACGGGTGTTCTCTAGGCGCTCAGGGCCCAGCCGTGGGGCAGGACGAAGTGTTCAGCCAGGCCTCCACGCGGCCTCCGGGGAGGGGCGGGGCAGCTGAGGGCTGGTGAGCACAGGAGGTGCGCCCTCTCTGGTTTGGCTCCTGTGTTAACACACAGCAGTGGAACTCGGCCGAAAACTCCTGCTTGGAGCAGGGGGTGTGTAAGTGCGAGTACAGTGGGGAGGACCCTGGCGACACGATGCTCACCCTGCCTTCTATTCTGGGTCATGAAAAACTGAGATGCTGCCTTGTGTTTGGAAGTCAATCTGTGTTGCTTATAAAATAGCTATAAGACAACCTGCACAGTGTTTTGTGCAAGTAAATGAGATCAGTTAGGTCAGAGTTACTACGAGACTGCTGAGTAAAATCAGCCTTCTCTGATAAACAGAGTTCACATCTTTATGTCAACACAAACATGTCTACAACAAACATTCTAACAAATATAGCTTCCTAAAGCAAGCACTCTGGCTCTCAAAGTTACAAGTCAGTAGACATTTGAATGGTTAAAATGCATACCTCAGAATGGGGACGGGATAGCTCAGTGGTAGAGCACATGCTTAGCACACACAGGCCCTGGGTTCCATCCCCAGTACCGCCATTAAAATAAACAAATAAATAAACCTAATTACCTCCCCCCAAAACAAAAACAGACAGTAAGTAAACATACTTCAATACTACAAGAGAGATTTCTTTTTTGTCCTTTTTAGTAAAACAGACTGAGGCAGAAACTGGATTTTTATGATGTCAAGGCTCAGAATAAGTATAGATTAAAGTTAAATATTGTGACAACTGGTATGTGCATAGCTGCTGACTTCACAATCTAAATACATCAAAACGGCAAATCCACCTCCTTCCAGTCTTAAGAGCAAGTCTTTCATTATTCGGGGATCCTGCAGACCCTCGTGATCTGTAGTTTAAACTTGATTGTATGTCAAGGCTGGAACAAAGATATTTAAGGCTTGTATTAATTTTTTCAGACAAGTAAATCAATGTCCTCGAGCCTCCGTGTCCTTATTTGTAACATAAGAATAATAGTACTCTCTGCCTCATAACGTTGATGTGCGGATTAAAGGAGAGAATGAACAGAAAGTGCTGAGCAGAGTGACTGGTGTGTTGCGCTCAGGAAATACTTGCTGTGATTATAATTTTCATTATCATAAGAACAAAAACTCAAAAGTTGTCGAGAGAAACGGTGGTGGGAGATTGAATGAAGAGGTATGATCGGACCTAGGTGGCGGCCCCAGGGCTGCCTCTGCTGGGCTGTCCTGTGCAAGGGCAGATCCTGCCTCGGGCCGTGTGCTTCATCCGTAAATTGAAAGGGGTTGGACCAGACCTGGAGGAGGGATGGGGGCGCGAAGGGCGGGCACCTAGGCTGCCACTGCCCTATCCCTAGCCCCATCACTCATGGCAGAGACCTCCCCTTGGAGCCTAGGATGACTCAGAACCTCCTTGACACACAGCTCCAGGTGACCTTTAGCTGTGAACTTGGAGTTGGCCTGTGAGCTGAAGCCATTTGCCATCTCTGGACTAGAGCATCCCTCAGCCCTCAGTTCCTGCCTTTAGGAACAGATGAAGTGGGAAAAGAAGTCCTGTGTACCTTTTTGAAGCTATTTATCACCTTTTCAAAGGATAAACATTTCCCCTCTCCAGCCACTATCACTTCCTTCCATGCACCAGCTTGGGGAAAAGCCACTGTGGGTGGGTTAAGAGGCAGCCTCTCTCACTGGGCCCTTTCTCTTGTCCCACCTGGTCTCCATCCCTTCAGTAAGACCCAGGGAACCATACAGGTGTGCAAACATTCTCCTGCAGGACAGTGTCTCAGTGAGGACGTAGATTTTTTCTTCTTGTGACTGTTGGTATCTATGGCTAAAGGACAAAGTAAGCATGTTGTTATTTCTATTCCCCACCCCTCCCCAGGCTTCCAGAAGAGCATCTGAAAGCCATTCAAGATTATTTAAGCACCCAGCTCACCCTGGACTCTGATTTTGTGAAGTCGGGCTCCTGCAGTCTGCCTCATTTGAAGAAACTGACTGCGCTCCTCTGCAAGGAACTCTATGGGTAATGGCTGCCCGTGGGGGCGGGAGGGGGCGGGCTGGGGCGGGCTGGGCCAGAGAATGAGCTCGTTAGGGTGACCCTGCACTCCACCTGGCTGTCTACATACCTCTGCTCAACTCAGAATAATTGGGCAGTCGATGGGGTTTAGAAATCGTTGTGGTTGTCTGAGGTTTTGTTTTCTTGGTGTTTGAACTTGGTTGTTGTGTTTTTTTGGTTTTTTCTTTTAAACTAAAGTTAATTTGAGGCCAGTTGCTACAGGAAAGGGTGGGCAGAATGCACTGCAGCCCTTTCACACCAGCTCAGGATCTAATGTTTAAGGATTTTGCTACTATTCGTCCGTTGTGCAGCAGTCAGCACATTCGACAAGCCCATAAGGGCACCGAGAGGAAATAAATTAAAATCAGCCTATTATCTGTGTGGGTGTTGATGGCCCAAGATCGCCAGTGATGGCAGTTTTTTGAAGTGAGACAATTCACTAAGACTTTAATTTTCTGATATCAAATTCATTTTTACCAATTGGCAAAAATTCTAATATCTTTTAGAGTTTTTGATTATGGGTTTTAATTTCATAACCATTAAAATTAATTTCAAGTGTAATTACACTTCAAGTGTTATAAGGGCAAAATTAAGGCTGATAGCTGTCTAAAGAATTGGCCAAAGAGTATTTTAAAGGCTTGAAAAAATAGAAAATAACATTCAAAACATCTGAAAGAAATCCAAGGATCCAAAACAATCCCATTGCAAATGAAAGGTCAAAATTTTGGCTGGGAAAAGAGCATTTCATGTGGGTGAGGCTTTATCAGCCTATACTGTTGTGTGTTTTATTACATATACAGCAGTGTCTAAATTCTTTTTGTCAGCTTCTCTGGTGCTGTATCTATCTTAGCTTAGTTAATATGCAAAAAAGAATCTTTCACCATCAGTAGTCAAATTGAACTTTCCTTTTAAAGGCTCTTAAAAGCACAATCTGTACATTTGGTAAATTTAACAAATAATTTCTATGACAGATTGAGTGCTCATCACGTTGGCCGGTCAAGCTTAATTTCAGTGAGTTGGCTTTCAACTAATGTAATTTCAGCTAATTGTACCCAGAGCCATCACTTTTATAGACTTCCAGGGAGAGAGATTTTTCCATGTGACACTGTTGTTACAAATCATTTACCACTAGGGAAGACACACATGCACTCTCTCTAAGAAACAGAATTTCATGATGACTGGTAACAAGCTTTTATTTCTGCTCCAGTGAAGACTCTCCTCTTTGCTGCTTCCTTGACCAGGAGAAAATATACCTTTAAGTGTCTCCACAAGCGTCACCCAGTCACTCAGCACATTTCCCCAACACAGCATTGCTTCCTGGACTTTCCTGGGATCTAGGTAACCTCATTCTTACAGTGACAGCAGCTTCCTCAACATGGCTAGTTTCCCACACCTTTATTTACTGAACAGTTAACTTCCAGTTAGAAGTAGAGATACTATGATGGTGTAAACTCCCCACACGCTTGTTTGTCTTCGCTTCGTAGGCAAAGTGATAGTCAGGTTTGGAGACTTGGTTAGCTCAGGGATGGAATCTTAGAAAATCTTAGGAACAAAATTATGTTTCCTGTCCCCCTGCCACCCTGCAGATAGCGTTTAATGAAACTAACTGCACTTGTAGTTTTCAACTGCTTTGCTTGGAACAGCTCTTCAATGTATTCATTCATTCATTCACTCACTTAACAAATATGGATGAAGAGTCTCCACTGGGCTCTGTTCTGGGTGCTGGGATGCAGCAATGAACACAACACGCAAGGTCTCTGCTCTTTCAGACCTTGTTGGAGCTGACATCCTAGTGAGAAATAGAGCAGTTGATTAAGTCTGTAAATAAACAAGATAATTTTAATCAATATCATGACAAAATACAACAGAAAAATGTGATGGAGAGACACTGGGTGGAGGGTGCTACTGTCCTTTGGGGGTCAAGGATGCCTCTCTGAGGTGGTGACAGAGCTGGGACCTCAGTGACAAGAGGGAGCTAGCTATCCAGTTGCTTGGCAGAGGGATGTCAGGTACAAGTGTCCTGAGGCAGGAATGAGGTCAGCCTCAAGGAACAGAAGGAAAGTCTGTGTGGCTGGAGCATAAAGAGTGAAGGATAGTGTTAGGAACGGAAGTTGGGAAGAGTCAGGTGTAGAGTGGCCATATTTAGCAAATAACACAGGATGCCCCTTTAAGTCTGAACTTCAAATGAACCGTAAATGTTATTTTTAGTATAAGTATATACCACAATATTGGGATATACTTACCCTAGTAGATTATCCATTGTTTGTCTGAAATTCAAATTTAACTGGGTGCCCTGTGTTTTATCTGGCAATGCTAGCAGGAGCCACATCACGTGAGGCCTCCCAGGCCCTGGGGAGAGTGTCGGGACTGTGCCATAATGTGAGTTAGGGCTGTGGAGGCAGACCCAAAGCAGGAGACACTTCAGAGCTGCTGTGTGTGCCATGATGGTGGCCCGCGAGAAGGGAAGCGAGAGGAGGCAGGGATTTGTGTCTGTTTTGCATCCTGCTGAGTCCTGTGTTTAGACAGTCCCTGCACCCAGGAACAGCTGATAGATGTTAGTTAAATGACCCAAGGCTTGGGAGCATGTGGGTGCTGAAGGCTGGTGTGACCGGGGTGTGTGTGGGTGGTAGAGCTGGCAGAGGGTGACTAGGTTTTTGGTGCGAGCCACTGAGTGCGGGTGATGCCAATAACTTAGTTGGGGAAAGTCAAGGAGGAGGGGGGGATGGGGGGGTAGTTTCTCTGAACTACCATTGACTTGAGGCCTTATTAAGCATCCTATGAGCTGAGCTACCAACCAAGGAGTTAGTGCTAGAGGTTAGAGCCCAGGAGACCTTTGGGCTAGGGGTATGCATCTGGGAGGCATCTGCACGCAGCTGGCACTTGACACGGAGACAAGTAGGGCAAGGTCGCCGCAGGGGGTAGTGCAGATGGAGGGGATGGAGGCTAAACATTTCAAGGGTGGGTGGAGGAGGAAGAGCTGGATCAGGGGCTGAGGATGGTGCCAAAGCAGGCCAGGTTTGTTGACTCAGACCTGAGGAGTGAGACACAGTGCAAGATTGTACTCCTCCGCAAAAATGTCATCTAAGTGTCAGTACCTGCATCTGAAAGAAAGAGCTTCAGTGGCACAAAGGCTTAAGGAAGATTTATAACCCTAAGTTAGATTAACTAGAACCAGACGGTAACTTTTCCAGGGAAAGAGAATAAAGAATAAAGTCTCCAATCTGATAACCCCTGAAATGGAGCAATGAGAAGAATTGCAAGTAGAATTTTAGAATAAAATGTCGAAGTGTGAGAGAGGGCATTTTATCTATTAAGTGAGGACAGGGCACGGATTTTAATAAAGAAGCAAACCAACCAAAACAAAAATACTTCACCATTATAACTGCTTCCTTGGAGGCTATAAGTCCATAGTTTCCAAATCAAATTTGCAAATCAAATCACAAAACAGAGCAGAGTGTCAGAGAAATACATATATACAGAAGACACGGGAGGACTAAATGAGCATATGCAAAGAATGTGTGATTTAAAAAGTGATAGTCTTTGAAAAGGGCATAGAGATTCAACTTATACCTGGTAGCATGGGCTGTCCAAGAAGCAGTGGGAAAATGGTGGATAATTAATGACTAAATGTGTAAAAGGAAAAAAAAATGTTTCCAGCTTACGAAGGAGCTAAATCCAGGTATTGAGAAACCTCGTAAAGATCCAATGACAGAACAACCAGATAGGAGCTTCTACACCCCTCCTTATAATCTTCTAAACTGCAAGGGAAGATAAATTCAGGAAGCAAATAATTAGGAACAGCACCATTCCTTTTAAAAATTACAATATTGGTATTATTCATTCTCCTTGATGATATAAAAATTCCCAGGCAGTATCTCCAAGGAGAAGACTACTGACCTGGAAGTAACTCAATCTAGATATCATTCGAGAGACTAGGGAGTCTTGCAGGTTTTAAAAATTTGTGAAAATGTACTCATCACATTTCTTTACTTCAAAAAGTTTACAAGAGTTTTTTTTCCCCCAGAAGTTTTAGAGGGCTGGTGATCCTAAAAATAAGACCCCAGCAGCTAACCAAGCAGCTGGATATGAGTACACCCAAAGCAAAAGTGTTTGTTCTGTACCCCCATAGCACAATATGATGAAAGTAGAAATAAATAATAAAACTAGCCACAGCCACTCAACCATCTAGGCATGTTTAGATCATCTCTCCTAAATCATAGCTGAACTAAGGAAGGAACTGATGCAATATTAGCCTATGTGGGATAGGTTTGGGAACTGGGAGTAATCAAACCACTGTGTATCAGAGCTCTAAGTGATGTAGCCAAAGCACTATTTGGAGGAAAAGCCATAGCTTTAAAAGCTCTGTTATGAAAAGGGTGGTGGGTGGAATAATGAGTCAAGCATACAAATTTATGCCAGTTTCTCAGTCTCCTGAAGGCATCATGGGTCATATCCTGATTGCCTTGATATTTCCTGGGTCAGGCAAAGTACCAGAAACATTTGTCTGTCCAGTATTCATGAATGAAGATTGAATGTGTGCCAGCTGCAAGCCAGGCACTGTTCCACGGGCTGGAGATGCAGCAGTGAACAAAACAGCATCTTTAAGGAACCTCTGTTAAGAGAGTGAGCAATAACAATGGCTGCAAAGGAGAAGAGCAGGGGGAAGATAGTTAAAAACAGAAATAAATTAGAAGAAAAGTCAATTAAGAAAATTTTCAAAATTAGAAATGTAGGAGATTTAATAATCTGCACTAAAGATTTGCAAATCAATAAAGAAGACAGTGTACATTACATGGCTGCAAATTTTCAAATTATAATTAATTGAAACAAATATTTTATATGAAATGTGAAAATTACCATGCATGCCCTCCTTTGAACTTCCAAGGAATGATAACTATAATTTATCAATTATTCTTGAATGACAAAAATCTTCAGTATTCAAGAAAAGTAAGACTTAAATCCAAAACCCCGATCAAGATAATAGCCTGAAATAAACTATATCCAGCTTCATTTATTAATATGAATGTATAATATTTCAGTATTATTCTAGCAAATATAATTTAGTGATATGAAAAAATGTAGATTTTTGTCTAAGAAATTACCCCGAAGGTGAATGAACATAAAGAAAACACTGTAATTGAGCAGTAGACTAAGAGATGAAGGAATCATTTGCATAGATGTCTTAACAGACCTGATAAAATTTAAAAGCCATTTCTAATTTTTAAAAATTATTCAACGTCTTTAATAATGCAGTATGTGTCAAAGTAAAACCAATTATCCTTGACAGGGAAACATTGAAATCATTCCATTAAATCTTTTAACAAATGAAAAAGAGATGCTCATTATCACCTGATTATTTAATACTGTGAGAAATTTTCGCTAAAGCAAAAAGAGAAAAAGAAGCAAAGAATCAGAGAAGCAAAAATTAAGAAAACAACAGAACATCAGAATGTTTCTTCTGAGTCTGGAGGTCTGGGCTGGGAGATATTGGATGTGCTAGCCAGAAAGTGAGTGAGGAAGCTGGGGAGATTAACCCTCTCTCTGAGGCCAAGGTGGGAGGCGGCTGTCCTGGGAAGGTCCTTGCCCTGCCTGAGGACTGCAGCCCTCTCTGTCTCTACTCCCTGTCTCTCCTCGAGCTGGTGACCTGACGCGGAGACAAGCTTCCCAGGGCCCCTGCTGATGGTAACTTCCCCAGGCAGATCTGTATTATAAGGACCGTTCTTAAGTCTTCCAGCTCAAGTCCCTATGCATCATCAGTCACTGTGACCCTAACCAGCACCTCCAGACACATTTGGGAACCAGGTTACTCAAAATTTTACAAAGGTTTGAACTACAGAGGGTAACAGCATTATTCTTAGAAAACCCTAAAGATTCAGTTTGTGTATGTGTACTTGTGTTTTTCGGGTAACATTTTGAAAAAGGAGAACAATGAAGCAGACCTATTTGATGTTAAAGCATGTACTGAATTAGTGTTTTAGAATTGTTTTTGGTTTTTTGGGCTGGAATTCTTTGATGAAATGACAGTGGAAACAGAATACCACTATGTGCACAGTGAACAGAGCAGCTCTGGCAGAGGCAGGATCGAAAGCAAGCACCCTGTCTGCCCAGCACATACCTCCCTCTCCCGAGTCAGTTACATCCCCCCACCTTCCTTGACTCCCAAAGGAGTCCCAAGGATGGCCAGTCAAAGCCAGTAGGCTAAAACACCGTCCTTGCAATGTTACGGAAACAACAGGCCAGCCAAGAAACAAGCACCACTCGGAGGGTTGGAGTACTCAGATTTATTACGCCAGTGGGCTCAGAGGGGCTTCTGCTCCGAAGCTCTGAGCACCTCCAAGACGTGCAGATGAGGTTTTATAGGGTTAATTACAAGTATGGGGCTATTAGCCAATAAGGCTCAAACAACAGAAAGCAAGGAATCAGTGCACTGGAGCTTATCAGTTCGGAACAGATCACGTTACTGACACTTGTTGAGCTTGGATTTACGAGTTAGCTTGTTAGCCCAGTAAACTGACACTAAACTTCAGATTTACGAGTTAGCCCAGCAGAACTTGGATCAGTAAACCGACACTTACCACACTTAGATTTGTGACTTAGCTTGTTAGTCCAGCTGGGCTTTTCCTTCACAGCAACAGTGAGATGCTGTCAGTCTGCGAACATGGCATTGCCTAGTACATGTGGGATGCTCCAGAATTTTCATTGAATGAATGATATGGATTCTGGAAATAAATCCTATCACATTTAGGATGGGTTCGTGCAATGAACTAGCCCAAAAGAACTGTGAAAAACAGAGCAAGTGCAGTTCAGTGAAACTAAATAGCAATATGGAAAAAGATGAACTTATTTCCGCAATATTAAAAAAAAATTCCAGATGAGATATGGAATTAAAAATATATAACAACAACAACCCCAAGAAACCTTGTATATAACATAACTTTTAAAAGAGTGAGAAACCAATTTAAGAGGAGCAAGTAATTGCTCACTAGTAAATACTGATGACAATTTTTGAACTAAGATAAGCAAAAAAATTATCAAGGAAAAGATGAAAAACACAGCAATAAAAAACTATAAAGCACTTTATAATGAAATCTAGCCCACCGCAGATGAAAATAACAGAATGGGGGTGGGGGGCTTACAACACCTAGATTAAATAAAACACAAAGCAGTAAGTAAAGAGTTTATACCCATGTATAAAAATACCAACAAAATTCCCTGCAGAAAACCAACAAAGACATGAACAATTTATAGGAAGAGAAATACAACAGGTCGAAAAATACTTAAAGACTTTAGAAATTAAAGATATGCAAGTCAGTTCAGCACTGTTGAAATGCACTGTTACGCCCACTAAAAGAGAGAGAAGATTAGAAAGAATTCAGACAGCTCCCAGGAGGAGCAGGCTGGAGCAGTGCCCATGGCCCCGTAATGGGTGCCATCACTCAGAGGCTTGGCGATGTTGATCCAGAGTCACAGTCTCTGGTTAGCCTAAAATTGTCATTGAGAATAAGTAAAGAGGAGCTTTATGAACAAAGCTGTTCAGAGCAGCCTTCACTTAATAATCGCCAAGATCTCAAACTCACCCAATTATCTAGCAATTGATTTGGGCCCATTTCCTCAACAGAATATTTTGAAATCACCAAGACTGTTATATGTGTCAAAACATGAACAGTTTTTGATGAAATAATAAATGAAAAATAGAACTCAAAATTGCCCACCGTTCCTAAAACATTGGAAAACAGAAAAAATGAGAAGGAATAAAAAATCGGTAAAACCCCGGTATTGGAATTATCAGCGGATTAGGCAAGGACAGCTCTGTCTGGACGTCCATCTCTGCTGCCAGGACAGGGGTTGGAACCAGAAAGCACAGGCTGTGAGCACAGGAGGCCCCTGGGGCACGAATTTAAAATGCAGATTCCAGACCAGAGCCAGTCGGGGCCCAGACTTGTATTTTTCACACTCGGTGTAGGTACGATTCTTATAAACACTAAAGGCTGGGAACCGTGGATTACTAAATTATTTCAAAGTAGTTTTGTGATTCTAGATTTAAATTTTCTGCAGGCTGCGTAGTTGAGTGTGGCTAAACAGAAGTAAATCAGGTCTACACGTCACGGCTCCAGCTTGGTCTGGGTGGGGGACAGGCAGGCCAGGGCGTCGGGCAGGAGACGGGCCAGCATTGGCTGGCCTGGATCTTTGCCTGGGCTTGTCCTCCTGGGAAGGACCCCTGTCTTTGCCTGAGGGGGCGTGACCACGCTGCGTCTCTAGCTGGAGCCTTACTGGGACCTTACTAATCCTTGACCTTCGCCCTGCCCCCAGGGAAGTCACCCGGATCTTCCCTTCCCTGGAGTCTCTGCAGAAGCTGTTTGACCAGCAGCTCTCGCCTGGCCTCCGTCCACGGCCTCAGGTAAAGATTTTAGGGTTGAAAAAATGAGTCTGATAAAACATGTCAGGGTTGAGAGGTGGGGGGGGCTGAGAAGAGGTAGCCAAGGTCCTGAGGGCTCAGAAAGGAGCACTGAGTTTGCAGGAAACCAGAGTATGCATTGGGGTGGGGGTGGGATCCTCAGGACCCTGCCCCCCACCCAGAGGCATATCCCCCACCCCCTCCTGATTTTGATTTGAGGATTAAAGATTTCAAATTATGCAACTGCCAGTAAAACTCCTTGTTAGTGCTGAATAAGGAAGCAAGGAAGACCTTTCCCCATCAATTCTCATCAGAAACTGAAAAAACATGAGCGGTCTAAATGCTCGATCTGCCCCTTGCCCCAGGAAGAGCAGGTGAAGGTGGCCCACCCCTCACATACACACCTGCTCACGCCTTGGCAGGGGGCCAAGGCCAAGTTATCCACTGAGCAAAGGTCTGTGTAACAAAGTGTCATCGGCAAAGTTAAAAACAGCAAAGGCAGTATCTCCGGAGGAAGCACTTGAAAGAAATGTAAGGGACAAAGGATTATGTTTAAAAGTAAACCCTTCCACAAATAATTAAATAAAAACAACCAGATTTTTTTAATGGGGAGAGGATTTTTAAAGGCTGTTTGACTGAAGAGGGACTGGGGATGGCCAGAATACACTTGAAAACATGTACAATCTCACCTCATTAGTAACCGGCAAATGACCTGTGAAACAGGGAGCTCTCATCCTGCCTACGGCATGGGGAAATTTTGCCTGGGGAAGCCAAGGCTTGACCAGGGTGTGTGGATCAGGGGCTCACATGGGTTCACAGCTCAATGTTGGGAGTGGAATGGGTTTTCTAAAAGGCAATTTAGCCATTTGCATGAAAATGTTAAATGCCCAGCATCCTTTAAGCAAATAGATCTACCATAGGCAGCTGCCTTAGGGTCTACACATTTGCACAGAGATGTTAACAAAGATGTTTAGTGTAGCTTTGTCTCTAAAAAGGAAAAACATTGGAAATCACAGAGAGAGGGTTAAAGTATGAAGCAGAATTATGTTCTAAAGTGGATACGCTGATGTAGAAAGGTCTCCAAGGCATACTGCTGGATAAAAAAAGCAAATGGCAGAACAATGGATAAACTAGGATGTGAGTCTACACATGGAAATCGGACCAGGAGTGTCTGCACCCAAAGGGCTACTCTAGTCACCATGAGGAGGCGATGGAATTGGGCAGAAGGGGGCTGGGCAGGGGAGATTTCAAGTTTGCCCAGATGGTTTGTGTTTTAATTGAGAAAATATGTTTGTGCTCTGTTTGTACAACTTAAAAATTCATCAGAAAAAATAAAAGGTGATTTTGCTTTCCTCGAAGTGAATGATGAGTTAATTTCTGGGAAAGTAAAAGCAAATCTAGACAAAACAGGGGCCCTGCGAGACGCTAACATTTAAATAGTTTGAATAGAAGATCACACACCCAAATCTTTGAAGTAGATTAGAAGAGGAAGAAGCTTCCAGAGAGGTAGGCTGCCAGCAGCCACACCCCAAAGTGGTGCCCTGTGTGCTGAGGCCAAAGCGTTTGCATTTGGTAGCAGGACAGAGCGGTGACAGAATGGCATTCGCCAGGGATGTAGAGAAAGGGTTCTAGATGCCAACCTCTCTTCTAAGATGCTGACTTGTAAAAAAAATCTGAGAGTATCTTGTTGGCTTCAGAAATTCACAAATGGGAGGAGAAGTTCCAAAACTGCCTGAGGTAGAGGAAAGAACTCTGGCCTCTGGAGCAAAAACATCGGAATTCAACATCTGACTCACCTCCCACCCCGCCCTTAGTTTCCTCATCTGTGAAACGGGCATAGTCATATCTGCCACTGCAGGATTATGGGAAGGAGTGAGTGAAACTGCTTGGGTGAGTCGTCTGGCTGGGGCAGCCTCTCATCAGCCTTAGGCCCCTCCCCTTAGGTAGACGAGGCAAGATGGGGACCCCTGGACCCCTGCATGGAATTTGTTTGAAAACTGCTGGGAGGTACAAAATGCAACACTATTAGAATGACTGCTGGCCTGAGGTTTGGGGAGAGACCTGGGTCTGCCCTGTGTGAGAAAGGATGAGTTGTTAACCTTGGAGCCCACATCCTCTGAAGGTCAACTGAAAAGCTAAGTGAGATAACCCGGTCAGCTTTTGTAAACCCACAGGTGGCCCTCAGACCAATTTGCCCACGTTCAGACTAAGTTGTGAACTATGCCCTCAGCCTCGACAATAGTGACACTCGGGGCTGAGACCGTTCTGTGTGTTGTAGGATGTTAACGCCTCCTGGGCTCTACCCACTAGATGCCTTTAGCATCCTCTAGTTGTTACAGCCCCAAATGTCTCCAGACATTGTCAAATGTCCCCGGAGGGCAAAATCCCACCAGCTGAGAACCGCTGGGCTAGATCTACATCCAAATCTCAAGTCTGGACTAGCTTTGCGACCTTGGGCAAGTGACTCACCATTCTGACTCAATTTCCCCCTCTGCAAAAGAAGGATTAGAAGAACCAATACATTCTAGTGGGGGAAACGCACAACGAACCAATAAACAATCATGATGACCGATACGAAGCAGAGCAGGGTGATCTAATAGAGATGACTTTGGCTTATGTGGTTGGAGAAGACCTCTCAGTGGCTCTGAGACCTGAGTGACAAGGAAGTGGCCTTCCCAGATGATGTCCTTGCTTCTAGGGATTCCTCAGAAAGTGCTGCTCAGGGCCATGGACAGATCGGAAGTGAGGATGAGAGGGGCTGGGGGTGAAGGTAGATCATACAGAGCCTCAGTGAGTTTGGATAATTTTCTCCCAGTGGCGGGAAGCAACTAGGTATTTCAAGCAGGAGACAGGTTGTGTTTTGGAAGTCGGGCACGAGCCGGTGCATAGACATAGAAGGTGGAAATCTTGTAATCAAGGACAGTCCTAGAGTTTTGTTTAAGCAACTGAGTGGCTGAGGTGAGAAGCACTAGGAAAGAAGCAGATTAAAGGGAAGAAGAAATGAAGATTTATTTTTTGGTCATCGTAATCTTGACGTGATTGTAGATACCTCTGATCTCCTTGTGGGCAAAGGGGCCAATAATCGTGCTTACAGGGCTGTCGGGGGGATGAACCAAGATAAAGCATGGAGAGCGCTTGGCCTGACGCCTCTCAGCAGCTGCACTCAGCCCTCCATCTTTATTTGCTCTTCCTCACGTCCCAGGGGCCTGCTGAGGCCAATCCAGTCAACGTGGTGGCCAAGCTCAGCCAGCTGACAAGTCTGCTGTCCTCTATTGAAGATAAGGTACCTGGGGGATCCTGCAGCTTCCCTTGGCTTCTCTTGGGTCCCTTGGCTTCTCTTGGGTCCCCTCTAGGCTCAGAGAATGCCCAGGTGTCCCCTTGACTCTGTCCCAACTGCTGCTGCCTTCCTGACACCCCCCAGCCTGAAGGGCCCCTGCGTTTATACCCACAGGTCAAGGCCTTGCTGCATGAGGGTCCTGAGTCTTCCCACCGGCGGTCCCTCATCCCACCAGTCACCTTCGAGGTAAGTGGCTGTGCACTCGTGCTCCACACCTGGGAGCTGGCGGGCTTTTGGCTCAGCGGGACCTACTCCCTGGGAAGATGATTAAACATTAGAGTGGGTGCCCGGATGAATGTGTGGAACTTCCTTCATGGGGAGGCTTCCAAGGCAGGAGCTTCTCCTTGGCCCAGGATGCCAAAATGCATCCTTCTCCAAATGGGGGCAGTAAGTGTCGTCAAACAGGGGGCCCCCAGAATGGCTGCAAAATAGTGCCTTGAGGGGGGATTAGGGGGAAAAGTGATTTCTATGATTTCCCAGAAAGTGACTGAGTTAGCAACTCCAGGCCCAGAAATTTGTTTTTCTCAGGGTCCCCAGAGACTCTGCAGCAGCTAGCCCAGCACTGGTTCCACGTTCCAGCGCAGGGCAGGATACCCGCCCCCAGGTCCCTGCTAGCCCGGGTGATAACGCCGTGCCAGGATGTATTTCCATCTTCTGAGCGTGCCTAGACAGTTGTCTTTTTCCTAATTATCATCAGTAAATGTTCATTTATCAGTTGTAACAAGGTCCAGGAGCTTAAATCTATCACTTAAAATCCTTTCTGGAAGTAGATGACACGTCAGATTAATGAGTGTTGTCAAATTAAGCAGGGAATGAGCCGTTTTCCAGTAGTTCATCTGTTTCCTCCACCAGACCTGTTGGTGGAACAGCCGACGTGCACATAACGGGCAAGCCGGGCTCCTTCCACATTTTAGCGATTCTCAGGCGCTGCCTATGCAGACTCCCCCTTGGACGTAGAAGCCTGGCGGCCCCCCACAGGGCACCGGGGCTGGACACACGGCCACGGGCTGCCCAGCTACACTGACGAGGGCCTGATGGCCTGGCACTGTGAAGGCCGGGAAGGAGAAGGGACTGCTGACATCCCCTCTTCCCCTCCTCCCTGCCCTCCTCCCCCTCTCCCCGCTCCTCTTCCTCCTTTTCACAGGTGAAGTCAGAATCTCTGGGGATTGCTCAGAAACTGCAGCTCAAAGTCGATGTTGAGTCCGGGAAGCTGATAATTAAGAAGTCCAAGGATGGTTCTGAGGACAAGTTCTACAGCCACAAGAAAAGTAAGGCCTCCTGATGTCTGGGAAGTTCTCTCTGCTGATGCCCTTACTGTGGCCGGGCAGCGGCAGGCTGCCAGGGAAAAAGTCCTGCCAGGCGCTTTCCACCCCTGTGCCGGGATGCCCACCAGCCCTCACCCTGCCTGTGGGACCCCTCCCCTCCGCTAAACCCCCATCTCATGCCCCCTCCATCATGAGCCTGCTCGTATGCTCCACCTGCTTCCTCTGATCCTGGGGAAACGAGTTTACACTCAGCTGTGGGTGGTGGTTCCGCGTGTATATGAGCTCTTCTCTGCTAAGAGACAGGCTGATGCATGTGGTCATCACAGTGTCTGGTTCAGGTGACCGAATCAGGTGGCAATTCTAGGGCAGCGTGGACAGAGAGACAGTTTAGCATGGTGCTGAGCTCATGGACTCTGTTTAAATTCACATCCCAGCTCTGCCACTTAGCAGCTGTGTGACCTTGGACGCATCACTTCACCTCCCCGGGCCACCATTTCCTCATTCGTAAGATGAGGATGATGAGGATCAAGTGAATTAATCCACATGCAAGGCTTCTTAAGAAAACTAGCACATAGGACCCACTCTGGGCAACTGAGGCTTTGCATTTTCCTCATCAAAATAACTCATCAGTAAAATGGAAAGTGTTCACAGACCAAATGCTTCTGGAGAAGCTGCAGGGGGCCAGGCACTGGGGATCCAGAGAGCAAGGCAGTCAAGGACTCTGCCCAGATGGAATTTACATCCCCTTGCATTGAGTGGCCAATACATACGTCAGCAGGATGAGTCCAGCTCGGAAGGAAAGCACAGGTGGTGGGTGGGGGATAACTGGGCGTGGGAAGCAGCTCGGGGAGGCAGAGTCTGGAGTTGGCAGCATCGATGGGGAGGATGGCGAGTGACAGCCGGGCAGTGTGGCCAAGGTCGGAAAGAGAAGGGCTGCAGAGAGGCTCCCGGGGGTGGGACCCCTGAAGGGCAGCTGGACTTTAGGTGGCAACCGAGCAGAGTGATGGAAAATGCACAGATGTGGCCCTGCCTGGACTTGGAGCCCCGCCTGCCGCAGACGGGACAGCTCCAAACCTCTCCTTGTGTACAATGAGAGGGACCTATGTGTTGTAATGTGGTCTTTTCTGAGCCGCATTTCCTTACTTGATCTCATTTTATCGTCACAACAACACTTTGAGGGAAGTAGATTTATAGCGAAAAGCACTGTGCCTGAGAGGGTCTGCGTGTTTACTTGCCCGCAGTAACTCAGCTGGTCAGAGGCAAACCCGCTGCATTCCCCGCCCCCCTGGGCAGCGTGGCAGGCAGACGCAGGCACACTGCTCAGCGCTGCTGTAATCCGGGCGGGAGGGGGAAGGCGCATGCCGGCAGGGAGCTGGAGGAGAAGCAGGGAGGCATGCAAGTTAGCAGAACCCAACTTGGATGGGGTGTCCTCTGGATGGGAGGGCAGCAGGAGGAGTTTGCTTAGCTGTCCTGGAATCAAGAACTTGCAGACAGCCGGGACCGAGTGGATGAAGGCGTGAGACGATGCTAAGAGGACGTTTGCGCGCCAGGCCGGTTAGCCCACGGCATTGGGTCCTTGCAGGGGCTGGCAGGCAAAGGGCCCAGGTGAGGGTGGCTGGGCAGGAGGAACGCAGGAGGCAGGGGTGATGCCAGAGCCCCCGTGTAGGGGCCACACGGGGCTGGTGGTCGCCAGCAGAGCAGAGGAGACCTAAGGAAAGCCCACCAGTTTCCCCAGCAGCCCCAGTTCTGGCTGATGGATATCAATAGCTGTGATGCTGTGGTTCTTTGTGTATGTGGCCGATAGGTTCCCCGAGACCCTTGAGAAGTGCTGTGGACCTCCCCGCCTCAAATAAATTCCCCCTTCAACAGTTTGTGTTCTGTTTCAGGTTTATAGACCCCTGAAGACAAAGTCCCTCTGGTCTGTAAACACTATTTTTCACTCTCCAAGATCTGAAAATCTGCTTAGTAGCACATAACTAGGGATGCTAGAGTTAGCAAATGGAAATGCAGGATGCCCGGTGAAACTTGAATTTCTGATAAACAATGAATAATTTTTTAGTATAAGTGTGTCCCATGCAATACTTGGAACAAACACATAGTAAAAAAATTATTCCTTTTTCTGAAAAGGAATCACAGGTATCCTGGGTTTTATCTGGAAATCGCAAGCAAGATCAGCATCTTTTGTGCTTAATAAAGTAGTATGGGGAGAGAAAAGAACAAAAAAGGATAAAATAGAAAACACCAAAGTGGTTTTGCAGAGAGTAAAGGTAATTTTTAAATATTTGTTCATGAAACTTGCGTTGTAGTTACACATACACAGAAATTGTGTGCATGGGGTCACCACATGAAACCTTTTTCCTGCTGTCTGGAAGCAGAGGACTCTGGTCTGGTTCTGTTAGAAGCCTGACTTGTGGGATGGAATGTTCTGGAGGCGGATGCTAGTCTGAGACCACGGCTAATGGCTGGAATTGAAAAGATAAGAAAATCCTACTGTACTAGCCTCCTGGGCAGGTGCCCGTGGGGAGCGTGGCCTGTGCTTCCACGCCGCCCACTGCCGTTTCGCCCATGGGCTAGGGTGGCCTTCGGGGACTGTCCTGGCTCAGCACCACCAGCTCTGAAGCACGCACCAGCAGAGGTGGCAAAGGGAAGAGGTTGTGGCATGTCCTACAGGCCTCTAGGGTACACCACACGAGCCATAGCTTTGCCCCATCAGGAACCCTGGTTTGAGCTGTCCATCCAAATGGCAGACATTTGGCCTGACAGCCAAGCCCTGCAAATAATGCCATTGCCCTTAGAGGTCCCTAGCTTTGGACCTCCAGAGGCTCAGGAAGGAGATCATATGTTCAGCATCAATTTGATGCCAGACACTGTGCTGGAAATAGTGGGACAGAGGGTAAGAGCAAACATGGGCTCTGGGCTAGACTGCCCAGGTTCAAATCCAGAGCCTTGACGCTTGCTAGCTGTAGCACCCTGGCCTAGTTACTTAACCTCTCTGTGCCTCCGTTCTCTCATCTGTGAAATGGGAATAATAATAATAGATGTCTTGCAGACTTATCGTGAGTAGGTGAGCTAGAGCATGTGAGAGTATCTTCCTTGTGCCCAGGAGCAGCAATGACCCCCTGGCAAAGTGTCCGGCAGAGGCCAAGGAAAAAGAGGGTCTGTCCCACATGGGCTTGCCCTGCCCTGCAACCTCCTGCTCTCAAGGCCCACCTGGGCGGTGGCACCAAGGTCCAAGGGATGCTCTTGGGGCAGGAGGTGGGATGGAAGTCGGGACCATCCCAGTGCAGGAGGTGGGGTACAGTGAGGAGAAGAGTGTAGATAGCACGAGGAGGTGTTAGAGGCCCAGTGTTGAGTCCCAGCTCAGCCACTTGTGACCTTGGTCTAGTGCCTTCTCTCTGTCCTCAGTTTACATTTCTGTCAAATGGGTAGAGTAGCATTCTGTAGGGCTACTGTAAGTCTTAAATGGGAAAACGTCAAAGTATATAATGCCTAGAGTCTAGTAGGTGCTCAGTAAAATCGGCTGCTTCCACCGCCATCATCATCATTATGATGATCTCTCCAAGGCAGCTCTTTGAGGAAGGCAGAATTGAGCAGTGAGGAGGAAGGGTCAGGAGACGAAGTCCCTAGACACTGGAGTGTGACAAGCTGTCATATTCACAGAGTTGAGATCACAGTGTCAGGCAGGGCCACTCTGTCTACTGCCAAGTTGGGTAGGAGAGAGGGAGAGAGAGGATGTGAGCAGGGGAGGGCTGTTGAAAGTGATCAGCTTAGACCCATACTTTCCTCTTAACTATCACAGAAAATGACTTACAACTGAAACGGGTGGACCCAACTTTGACTAGAGGAAACGGAAACCCAAGATGAGTAAAGAGATTGTCAAAGAGTGCCTGATTGCTCTAAAAAACTTGAGCTTTCTGGACTGAAAGAAATGCCTGTCAGATTCTGAGAAGCACTGTGAACTCTTGTCAGTTTAATTCAATGGACGTTTTTCTTTTGAGCATTTTCTGTGGGCCAGGCCTGAGTTAGAGCCCTCCCTCAAAGGACCTGCAGTTCAGGAGGGAAGGCTGACATGTGGGCATGCATTAGAATGTGGCAGGTGGAAAGTTATCCCTGGAGGAGGATTGATTAGCTCTGCTGTGGGGTGGTGCAGGGAAGCTTCACACCACAGAGGTGGCTCTGTCTGGGCTTTGAAGGATGAATAGGAGTTTAAGCACGTAGTAGGTAAGGGCACTTGGACTGAGAGAGTAGCATGTACAAGGAGTGGAATAGGTTGTTAGGGAAATCACATATCACCTGTTGCGGCCTTGGAGGGAGGAGCAGCGGGGCAGGGAGTCCCAGATGTGGGCAGGGCCTTGAAAGCCAGAGGTTTTCTCCTGGGGGTTAAAGAGCACAGACAGGTTTACCACCTACAGGGGTGAGTAGACAGCTTTGTGGGATTATAGACAGTGGGCGTTGCCGTCAGATCCTGTTTGGGTGAAAGATCCAAGCTAGAGATGAGTAGCCTGGAAAAAAAGCCCAGTTGGAGTCTAGAATGAACTATTATAGCATGGGTTTGTGAGCCCTTAAAAGAGGAGCATGGATGCCCAGAGCCAGCCAGCCAGACTATCTGGGACCTCACTTACCTGGCTCCTCTCCCACCTGGCTCCTTCCCCCCTCGAGGCCAGTGGGGCCTGGTCCATCCTCTGTTGTGGCACCTGTTACATCAGAGCACAATTATGTGCTCACAGGTCCCCTCCTCCAAAGTGGATGGGGTCTTTACCTCGCACAGGACCTGGTACTTAGCAGGTGCACATGCAGGGATGCCAGTAAACCAAGCACTTGTGATGTTGCTTGTAAATCCCTGACCATCCCCCTCCACCTCCACCATTAATGTGGGCTCCACAGAGGCCAGGGGGTGGGTCTTTGTTCACTGCTAAATTTCCAGGGTCTAAAACAGTGCTTGGCACAGAGCAAGTGATCATTAAATACCTCCTGAGTGAGAGAATGAGTGAGAGAACGAATGCATTTGAGACCAGTGGCACAACACAGTTCACGTGGCTACATGTTTAGGGGGCTTCTCTATAGCTGGCACTGAGAGGCAGTGTGCTTCCCCGGGGAGGGGCTCTGGGTAAACTGCCTTCACGTACTAGATTCATGTCCTTCGTCCACGGCTTAATAATGGTGTGTGTGACCTTGAGCAAGTTACTGTACTACTACTTGAAGCCTCCACGTCCACATCCATAAAACAGGGATTCCTACAGGGTTATAGGAGGGGCCGGTGGGACGAGGCACGTCCTTAGCTGTCCTGGCACACAGTCAGTTTGCAATCATCGTTATTGTAAAGTGCTGCCCACTTGGAGGAAATCTTTGGCTGCAGGTGTTGGAGCTTCTTTGCCCCGTTTCTGGTCACCATGCTCATTAGTAGCTTTGGCATCAAAGTCTCCAATACACCAGAAAATCCAGTTGCTGTTAGAGGAAATCATAATGTATTCACTCACTGAGCAGCTGTTCAGGATGGGGATGTGGAGGTGAACTGGCCAAGTGGGGTCTCAGCCCTCTGGGAGGTTACATCCAAGCCAGGGTCAGGGAGAAACGTAAGCCAGCGCACAAACACGTAAGTCAGGAAAGTGTCGGGGAGTGGTGAACTCTAGGCTGGGAATTTAAATAGGATGTGACAACAAGGGAGGACATTGAGCTGACGCCTGAGTGTCAAGAAGGCGCTGGCCATGTGAAACCCAGGGAAAGAGAGGCTCTTGGGCAGAGCTTCCGGGGTCGGGAGAGCAAGCTTGGCATGTGAGGAGGCGGGGAGGCTAGAGCAGAGACGGCGCAGAGATTGGGCACCGGTCTTGGGGGTTTGATGAGCTGGGGTACGTTCTAAGTACAACGAGGCACTGTTAGGAGGTTTTAACCAGGGGAATGGTGTGATTCCCCCTTTAAAATGGACTCTGGCTGCTGTGCTGAGAATAAATTATGGCAGGGGGCAGGCAGAGACAGGGAGACCAATTAGGGGACCGTGACAGTAGCCAGACAAGAGGTAGTGGTGGCTTGAGTTGGGGAAAGAGGGACAGATGGCAAATGGTCTGGAGGTAGAACTGCTCATACGCGCTGATGGATGAGCTGTAGACAGGGAAGGGGGAGTGGAGCCAAGAAGATTCTACTTTTATTTAACTAGGTGTAGGGGCAAGTGGGCCACTTACTGACCCAGGTAATACCAATAATAGTATTAAAAATACTAATCCTGCACGAGCAAGATGCCCCATCCTGGGGGCAGCCACATAGCCCTGCAAACGGATGGGAAGGAAAACCAGAAATTCAGAAGGAAGGAGGCCTAGCCTAGGAGCAGCAGATTTGGAAAAGTTGGGGCATGCCAGGTGGCACTGATAGGAGTCATGCTGGGGGACATGGACTGCTGCTGACAAGGCTAATGGGACTTCTGAGAGCACGGGACCTCTATGGGTTCCCTGGAGGGAGACTTCTAGCTTAAGATGGTGTTTGGCTAATTATCAGAGAAATGCAAATCAAAACTACAATGAGGTATCACCTCATACCAGTCAGAATGGCCATCGTTCAAAAGTTCACAAATGATAAATGCTGGAGAGGCTGTGGAGAAAAGGGAACCCTCCTACACCGCTGGTGGGAATGCAGGTTAGTGCAGCCATTATGGAAAACAGTGTGGAGATTCCTCAAAACTTAAAAATAGACTTACTGTATGATCCAGCAATCCCCCTTCTGGGCGTTTATCTAGAGGGAACTCTAATGTGAAAAGATACATGCACCCCAATGTTCATAGCAGCACTGTATACAGTAGCCAAGACATGGAAACAACCTAAATGTCCATCAACAGATGACTGGATAAAGAAGTTGTGGTATATTTATACAATGGAATATGACTCTGCCACAAAAAAGAAAAAAAGAATACCATTTGCAGCAACATGGATCGACCTAGAGATTGTCATTCTAAGTGAAGTAAGCCAGAAAGAGAACGAAAAATACTATATGATATCACTCATATGTGAAATCTAAGAAAGAAGAAAGGACACTATGAACTCATCTATGAAACAGAAACAGACTCTCAGACTTAGTAAACAATCTTATGGTTACCAGGGAAACAGAGTAAGAAGGGATAAATTTGGGAGTTTGAGATTTACAAATGTTAGTCATTAAATATAAAAATAGATTTTTTAAAAGTTTCTTTTGTATAGCACAGGGAACTATGTTCAGTATCTTATAATAACTTTTAATGGAAAAAAATATGAAAATGAATATATGTGTGTATATGCATGACTGGGACATTGTGCTGTACACTGGAGACTGACACATTGTAATTCGCTGTACTTCAGCTAAAAAAAAAAAAAAAGATGGTGTTTGGACACACACACTATTGTCAGTTCCCTTCCTAAAGGCAGAGCTCACAGGGACAAAGAGAACAGGAGAGAGAATGACGGCAGCAAAGTTCTGAATGCTGGGAAGCAGATGGATGACTGTAACCAACTTGAGGAACCAAAAAGGCTAAGTTTTGAGTATGTCATCGGAAAAGCTGAGACACCTGACTCACACCGCGGAACCACAGAGGGCACAGGAGCCGGCAGCATCAGGGGCCCTGGGGCGGGAGTGAAGCTGGGGTTTTAAACAGCAGGATTGGATGAAAATCTTCTTGAGAGAGTTAGACCCAGCAGATCCGTGTCCATTCCACACAGCCAGTTGCTTCCTTGAACATGTTAGGCAGAAGACCTGAGGCTTATTCTCTCTCTAAGGTAAAGAACTGGGAAACACTTGGTGAGGGCAGAGGAACATACTGAAACAGAGGACTAAGAGTCACTTCTGAATGCTGAGACCCCAGCTTTCATCCCTGCCCAGCCAGCCAGGCCCACACCGTGTAGGCAGGAGGTTAGGTTGGAAGATTCTTCTCTGGACCACGTGATGAGCCTTGGAACAAAAATCTAAAGACACTGCCATTAAGAGGTTCCCCAGGAATCAGCGCAAGAGACCATCCAGTGGAGAAGCCTTGCTGGACAGTCCCCCACTGTCACCGTTGGGACCCACAGCCAAGGGTCACTTTGGGCATTGGAGGGAAGCCAAGAATTGGAGACAGTGAGGCTTAAGGCAAAAATAGGCAAAAAGACAAAAAAACTTGGAGGAAACAAATTATGATGGTTAAAAGAAACTGGACCATGAAACAAGGACAGAATGCTATTAAAGGAACATTCAGAGAACAAAATAAAAATGAAGAAAAAGGAGGAAAGGGGCAGAAGGAGGAGGAAGGCAAGAAAAAAGAAAAACCTATTATAGCAGAAATTTTTTAAAATAAAAACTCAAAGGAAGGGTGCAAAGATAAAGTTGAGGAAAGCTCCCAGAAGGTAGAACAAAAGGATGAAGTGAAGGGAAATAGGAAAGAAGAGATTTTTTTCAAATGAGAAGACCAATCCGGGGGGGAGGGTATAGCTCAGTGGTAGAACGCATACTTAGCTCACTCCCCAGTACCTCCATTAAAAATAAATAAATAAACCTAATTACCCCCCAAAACAAACAAACAGTAATAAAGTAAAAAAGACATTTTTTTTAAGACTTTATAAAAAAAAGAAGACCCGTCCAGGAGGTCCAATACCAGCATAGTAAGTGTCGGTAAGAGAAAACAGGGAAACAGAAAACTCATTAAAGAAACAATTCAAGAAAAATTCTCAAAAAAATTCAAAAAACAATTCAAGAACAACACCGGTTCCCAGGTTGAAAATAGCCCACCAAGTGTCCAGCACACGCAGCACTGGAAAGTCTCAACACTGGATTCCAAGAAAAGATCCTAAGAACTTCAAAGCCAAAGATGGATCACAGGCTGTGCCAGGGTTCCCCAAGACCGCCTCCAGGTTCAGTGATTCTCCAGGAAAACCCTCAGGACTCGGCGCAGAGTCGTACAGCTGTGATGTATTGCAGTGAAGGGAACAGCACAGCCAGCCCAGGGAAGAGGCGGCCGGGGTGAAGTCCTGGGGAGACCAGGCGCGAGCTTCCAGGAGTCCTCTCCCTGTGGAGTCACACCGGCTGGGCTTCATTCCTCCCTGCTGGGTTGTGACGACACCTGTGAAATGTATCTACCAGGGGCGCTTGTCAGGGACAACTCTAGGGATTTTCCTGGGGGCTGGTCATGAAGGCACTTTCTGCCTGGCACACTCCCAAATTCCAGACTCCTGGGAGGAAAGCAAGTATTCAGCATGAACCACACTGTACAAACAGTGCAGGCACAGTGAGCTGCTCTTAGCTCAGGGGATGCTGGGAACCCTCCCCAAATCCAGGTTCCCAGATGCCAACCCAGGGCCACCTTGCAAGCAGCCTTTCCAAGGATAGTAGCCAGGCCTGCCGTGGGAACTGTTCTGCGTGCAGGCAGATCAGAATGACATTGTGTTTCTCAGCAGCCGTGCTGCAAACTAAAAATGATGGAGCAAGGTCTCCAGGGTCCTGAGGAAGATTATTCCTAACTTAGAGTTGTGTCAGTGAAGTGCGAGGTAGAATTTTCAGACATGCAAAGCCTCCAAAAATGTATCACCCATTCCCTCTTTCTTGGAAGGCTACTAGGGATGTTGTTCTACCAAAATGAAGGCATAAATCAAGGAAGAGGAAGCATGGAGTCCAAGAAACAGGATCCAATATGAGACAGACAGAGGTGAATGGCTTCCCAGGTGATGGAGAGGGAGGGACCTAGAGTAATGGGTCTGCATCAGGCCTGGAAGTCACCAGTCTGGAGAAGAGAAGCCCAGTGGCCCGGGGAGAGGCTCCCCCAGGGTGCTAAACCTGATGGAAGCGCTTGATCACATCGAAAAGGAAGTTACAAACTGAGAGGGTTAGGACCAGAGAAAAAACATGACAACTATTCACTCCAGGAAAAATAAAGTCGTGCAGGAAAAAGAAAGCAACCAGGGCTTGTCTGTCAAGAGCATTTCCAGAGTCGTAATAAACCCTGAATGCCTACCTAGCCAAAATGATGATATAATTATTGGAAGGATGATGGCAGGACTGAAATGATACCTTGGCGGGGGGAGAGGGGAGCAGTGAGGTGGGTACAGGTTGTACATGTGAAAGAGAGCTAAACCTTCATCTTCCATAGTGGGAATTCATTGCATAATGGGAAATACCTAAAACTGCAGCACCAGGAAGTTAGCAAGAGGAGTGTGCTATTTAGAGACCTGAGATAGAATTCCAAAAGGATCCATTAAGAGACTTGAAAGTGGTTGCCTCTAGGGAGCAGGACCTTGGAGGGAGGTGGGGCTGACGAGTACTATTGTTTGTAAAAATCTTGTAGAACAATTTGAGTCTTTCAATCGTTGTTAGAAGTAAAAATGTTTAAATTTTCATTTAGATATAAATTAAAAACAAAAGAAGGAAGAGAGAAAAGGAAAGGAAAGAAAGAAGGTAGGAAGGAGGAGAAGGAGGAGGAGAGAGAGAAGGAAGGAGGGAGACAGGGAGGCAGATGGAAGGACAGACAGTCATGCTCTCCCGCTCTGGCCAGGCCACCTCTTCCCGTTCCAGGTCCCACCCACGCCAGCATGAGCTCTTCCTCAGAAGAGCGGCCAGGAGCAAGGATCTGGGAGACCGGGCGCAAATTTGGTGCTCAGCCTGGAGACGGGGAAGTCAGCATTGTTGATGGTCAGGTGCCAGCTTATAGTGCAGACTCTGGACGTATTGACAGATAAATGAGAAAACTGAATTTCTGTTCCTCTTAAGTCCTGCAGCTCATCAAGTCTCAGAAGTTTCTGAACAAGCTGGTGATTTTGGTGGAAACAGAGAAGGAGAAGACCCTGCGAAAGGAATATGTTTTTGCTGACTCCAAAGTAAGTGATGACAAACCCCTGAGACGGGCCAAGGGGGAGTGAGGGACGCATGTTTTCTGAGGCTTGCTGTGTGCCTGGAAGTTGGTACCAGCAGCTCACTCAGTTCTCACCCCTGGTTTCCACCTGGGAGAGCCATGCCCGGGAAGGTGAGGGGACGCATTCCAGGCCAGCTGGGATTTGAGCAGTCATGGCTTCGTCTCCTTCCTCTGCCACCACACCTGCGCCTGAGAGCTGCCTCCTTTATCATCCACGTGTTCCCCAGCCCTGAGCCCCACTGGGAGGCTTTTAGCTTCCCTAAGATGCACTCAGAAGCCCTCACGGGCACCCCAGATTTAAACCTGAGTCCCAACCAGCATGCCCTCCATTTCTACACTTTGCCCCACTCTGCAGATGTGAGATTTCCTACCAGGTCTGGTTGCTGGAGTAAGAAGTGATGTGGGCTGATGGAAAAACTCAGGATCTGGGCATTATGGTGGCTTCTGTAGAGACAGGTGTCTCTGGGACCTGATCCCTCACCTCATACACGCTGACCAAGGGCTGAAACCCACCATCGCTGCCCTGCGGTTTATCCTGCAGCACATGGCCGGGGTGAGGCAGGCTGCAAAGAGCACCCACACGTCGGGTGTTGGCTGACTGCATCAGCATTGAGGCCAAGGGACGAGGGATCCCAGTGCAGGCTCACAGGGACAGTCCCCACCAAGTGCTGGGACCTGGCTCTTTCTGCCTGCCCTGTGTGGCAGGGGTGGGCTGATGGGAGGCCAGTGGGAGGTCCGAGGGCTCCCAGAACTGGCTGAGAGGGTGGGAAGGGCTGCGAGGAGCAACAGAAAAGGAACTAGGAGAAACAAGAAAGTGGAGGTCAGACAGGTTGGGTGGGCAGAGACAAAGAACCCCTGACTGGACATCATTCTGGGGACATGAGCATGGATCCAACACCCACTTCTGCCTGTCGCTGCAGGCTCGCAAGGATCGAGACACAAGCAGTAATCAGGCACTGAATTTTAAGCCATCCTTAACTAAAGGCAGGTTTCCGTGAAGGTGGCCATCATGACATCTTCGTGGTTTCTTCAAGGGGCTTAGATTTGCAATTAAATTAGCTTGAATCATATGAAATTGCCATCTTTGTAGGTCAGAGACAGTCAAACATTGGTAATTTCATACGGTACAACCTAAAATTTGGGGGCATGCCTGTTTGGTCAGCCCGCCCTATGTGACCATAAGCTATGAGAGGGCCGTGTCTGCCTTGTGCCCCTCTGTGTACCCAGGGCAACTATTAAGAAGACTATGACAGCCTTCATGTATTCTTTTCTTTTTAATTAGTTTCTTTAATTTAAATGTTCTCTCACTACACAAGTAATCTATTCTCATTGGTGGAAAAGTAACAAATACTAATAAGCAAAGAGTTTAAAACAGAAACACCCGTATACCACTAGTGAACTTGGACTCCGTCTTCAGGATTGTTTTTGTTTGTTTCTTTTAATACAGAAGCAAGGGTGCTAATCATACTGTTTTGTCAACTGGCTTTTCATCCCAAATAGTATATTTTGACCACCTATCCTTGCTGATGAAATTTTTAAAACCTATGGTATTCCAGTGGCATATGGATGATGCATAATACAGTTATTAATTCACCTCCTAAGCTTGGACACGAAGGTTTCTAATATTTTCTGTGTTAAAACACGTGCTGCAGTCCCTACCGTGTGGTTGGGTCTTTGTATGGTCCATGATTGTTCCCTTAGAGTCTGTCCTCATAGAGGAAGGGCCAGGTCAGAGGGAAGCCACCTCTTAAGACCCTGGATACGTATTTCCAGATGGCTCTCCTGGAAGTCCGCACTGATCTGTGCTCCACTCAGTTTTCTTGAAGCTGACCAGTCCTTTGAAAGTGTCCTGTGCAGGGAGGCAGAGGCCTTTCTGAGTCTTGTCTGCCCTTGATTCCTAGAAGAGAGAAGGCTTCTGCCAGCTTCTCCAGCAGATGAAGAACAAGCACTCGGAGCAGCCGGAGCCCGACATGATTACCATCTTCATCGGCACCTGGAACATGGGTGGGTCCACGAGCCTCCCCGTCTCCCCGCCTTGCCACCTCCCCGCAGGTTCTGCTTTGCTGCCTTGGGCATCGTCACCTGTCTCCCCACCCTACCCCTAGTCCTGAGACGTGGGTACCCATCCTGAGACAAGGGGTAAGCAAGGCAAGCTCCAGGAGGTTCATACCCAAGTGCAGCTGACATGGGTTTCTTTTCTCGTCTAAACTAGAAGGTTTTAGGTAGAGTCTGACTATACAGAGGCTCTGGGCACCTGCTGACCTTGGGCAGCTCGCCGAGGGGTCTCAGGCCCAGAAGGAGGAACTCCCTCCCTGAGCAAGGGTGCCAGATTTATTGAGAGAGACAGAGATGATGCCCAGTTAAACTTGAATTTCACAGAATCAACAAATAATTTTTCAGTATAGGTATTTAGCTAGAAATAAATAAATATATACAAACGGAATATATATTATGCTAAATATATATACTGTATATTTATATACTAATATATATCATATGCTAAATATATAAATATAATGGGCTGATATAAATGTACTAAATAATTATTTAGTGTAACAATTCAGCTAGAATTAAGTGCAAATAGACACCAAATAGATATTATACTAAATATATGTAGTATATACTTAGATGCTAATATATAATTTTATACTGAATATGTTTTATACTAAATTATTTGGTCTAAGTATTTAGCTAGAAATTTGTAAAAATTGAGGAGACACAAGATTTCCAGTTAATTTGAATTTTAGATCAACAGATATTGCATGGGACATGCTTATTCTAAAAATTACCCTTTGTTTATCTGAAATTTGAATTTAACCAGGCATCGGTCTCTCCGACTTTTATCTGGATCAGAGTCAGGACCACCCGCCTCCCAACACAGCAGGTGTCACCCCTTGGTGGAGGCGACAGTATGATCCAGAAATGAAAACACAACTTGGGACTCCTGGCCTGTCACTGAGTGCAGGACGGGCTGGGCTTCTGGGAGGGAAGTCAGGGGACCTCCCGACCCTGATTCCCGCAGCCCAGCTCTCCCTAGGCCTTCATGCCCAGATGTTCCAGGAGCCACAGCAGCACTGAAATAGAACTGTGGCCCAGTTTCTGTGTCTTCTTCTCTCCTCCCCAGTGTTTCTTACTGGCCACCCGATTTCATCGGCTCTCACTCTTAGGGGTTCATGCACGTGGCCACCGGGTCCCTTTCTGTTTTTTCCTCTGTGAGCCTGGAACTCTTAAATTGGGCGGGCATGGTTCAAGCAGTCCAGGTGCACAACCACAGGGGGTGTCCCTTACACAGAGACAGCATGGAAGATGCTGACTGGGGCCCTGTCACACCAGGGCAGTGTGGGAGGGTCTCCCCAAGAGGAGGCCACCAGCCCCCAGGGCTTGTGCTCTCACCGTGAGCTGTAGTGGGAGCAGAGCTTGGCCAAGGTCAAGTCGCTCTAGGTCTTGGCTTCTTGGCACTTGTGAGCCAAGAGGTTATTGCTTTGGGAAAGCTTATTGTTTTCAAGGGCATTTTGAGGAGAAATAAATCTTTCATCATCATTTCTTTGTTGAGCTGTTTCAGCTCTTTTTTTTTTTTTAATTAATTTTTAATGGAGGTACTGGGGCTTGAACCCAGGACATGCACTCTACCACTGAGCTATACCCTCCCCCCTTTTCTTGTCCAACTATTTTATTTTTTATTTTTCAATTTTTAGGTGTATTTTTTTTGGTGAGAGGAGGAAGTAATTAAGTTTATTTATTTAATGGAAGTCCTGGGAATTGATCCCAGGACCTCGTGCATGCCAAGCACACACTCTACCACTGAGCTATACCCACCCCCTCAGCTCATTTTTTGAAATGGCAGTGGAGTAGGGCTCTCCACGCTCTTCTGTTTCTCTGGCTAACCCCTGCACATCTCTCAGGTTTTGGCTGAGCGCTCTCTTGTTGTGGAAGTCATTATTGTCTCCTAACCATGGTCAGAAGCCTCCCTCCTAACCCTGTCAGCCTACCGGGTTGTCTCACCACCAACGGAACATAGGTTTCTTGAGGCCTATGTCTGTTACTATGGTTGCCCCACAGACCAGGACCATGTTTGACATCTTGTCAACTAGCTCAAGTTGCCGTACGGAATCTTTGGGTGTTTCTAGTCTCAGAAACTTAGCGCTATCTTTACAAAAAACTTAACTGAGTTCTGACCCTCCTGACACCCTGGGAGATGATAGTGCCTAGTTCTCTAAGGTATTTTGTTGGGTGGCCTGAATGGTTTTCAGTGACTAGATGACCCTCCTCCCCACCCCCCATGCTTTCCCCACCTGTGTTTTGAATTCTCCTGATGTACCTTTGACTCACTTGGTGTTGGGTTTTGCTGTTGAAGGTAACGCCCCCCCTCCCAAGAAGATCACGTCCTGGTTTCTCTCCAAGGGGCAGGGAAAGACACGGGATGACTCTGCTGACTACATTCCCCATGACATCTACGTGATCGGCACCCAGGAGGACCCCCTGGGAGAGAAGGAGTGGCTGGAGATACTCAGACACTCCCTGCAAGAAATCACCAGCATGACTTTCAAAACAGTGAGCAGTGGCTGCAGCCCTGGGTGGGACTCCGGAGCAGTGGGCTTGGCAGAGCCAGTCAGGAGCATCTCAGAGGCAAGGGCAGGGTCAGCCTGTTGGCCCTCAACTGCCAAAGATACCTGGATGTGCTCAGTGGCCCTCACCTTCCACAGCCAGAGAGTGGCACCTGTATTCAGAAATGAACAGGGTCCATGGGTGTTGCTGATCACCGGGGTCCTCCCTCTTCCCTGCCTGAGCTCTTAGATCACCTTCATCGACATCTTATCTGTGAGGCATCCTTAGGAGCCTCCCGAAGGGTAGGGATTACAGACAGGGCGCCCCATAGCTGGGGTGAGGGCTGGGTGTGACTCCTTGCTCTGGGGTCAAGCACTAAGTCCTGGCCAAGGGTCACAGCACTGTCCTCCTCACCAGATCGCCATCCACACCCTCTGGAACATTCGCATCGTGGTGCTGGCCAAGCCGGAGCACGAGAACCGGATCAGCCACATCTGCACTGACAACGTGAAGACGGGCATCGCCAACACGCTGGGTGAGCGGTGAGCGGGAAGCAGGGCGGGGCGGGGGCGGGTCAGGGTGCTTCAGAGAATTGAAAGAAGAGCGGAGACTGCGGGAGGGTGAGTGCCAGTGTGTGTGAGTCTGTCAGTCTGCGTTTAAGTGTGTGAGTCCATCAGTCTGTGAGTGTGCGAGTCTGTGGGTCTGTCTGTGTGAGTCTGACTGTGAGGGCGTGGGGGCAGGTGCAGCCACACGGGCAGTGGGTGGAGCTGAGGGCGAGGCCAGCGGTTTCTGATGGTTGGCGTCAGGGACAGGACAGAGCCCCAGAGGTAACAGGAAATAGAAGAATTGCTGCAGTTGAACGTAAAAAGCTCTCTCAGCCCTTCTGCCAAGAAACCGCAAACTGCCCGCGTCCACACCCACTCGCCTCCTTCCTTCCTGTCCCAGCAGCTGCCCTGCTCTAAGCCCACGCCCTCCGCTGCCCAGGAACCTCCTTCTAGTCCTTATCCATCTCTGCCCGGGCTGTCCTCCTCCGTCCCAACAGCTACCAGCCTGCAATACTCTTGGACCTCCCATCGCAAGACAAACCCCACCCCATTCCCTCACGAGGCTGGGCCCGGGGCTCGTTGCCACCGCTGACAGGAGCCTGCTCCTTTGGACAGGCAGGCAGGACAGACAGGCAGCAGGATGGTTTCTGGGGGTGAGCATGCTGGCAGAGTGTACGGTGTGTGGGCAGAGCAGCTCCAGCTGCTACTTGAGATGGAAGGTCAAAGGGACTCTCTCAGAAAAGGTGTTGGTACTCAAGTCCAAGGAGTGAGGAAGGGTGTGCGTGGGAGGAGCATGCCACATAAAGAGAACAGCAAAGCAAAGGCCCTGCAGCCCCTGGGCTCGGCTTTAGTGGGTGATGGAGAGGCCAGATTGTGGCACGAGACCTTTACAGTCTGAGCTTTATGGCCATGGGAAGGCATCTTGGAGGTGGAGGAGTTCCCATGCACCAGCCCCTCCCTCACCTCCCCCTCTCTCCCCTGAGGCTGGCCTCTCTCCCCTGACCTCCCCCAAATGTCCCCCAGCCATGGTTAGCACAGAGTAGGAGCTCAGTGAATGCTAGCTGACTGACGGAAGAGCTAAGACCTTTTTGAGAGCGTACCCTATGCAAGGCCGTGTGCTAAATGCTTGACGGTGTTCATTTAACTCAGATGCACTGTGGGTGTAGGGACTGTCACTAGCTCCATTCACAGACAAGGCTCTGGAGGCTACAGTGAGGTTCCTCAACCTGTCCGAGGCCCAGGGACAAGGAAGTGGTGGGCGAGGATTTAAACCCAGGCCACACTGCAGGGCAGCAGGGAGAGAGCCTGCATGCAGGAGGCCCGTCCTAGCTCGGCCGCAGCTCCGCCCACAGTCCCGAGGGGTCAGAGCCTGCTGAGCTCCAGGGGCCCAGACAGAATGTGAGCCACGTGGGTGGTTTTACATTTTTAGTAGCACATTAAAGAAAGGAAAGGCAAACAGGGCTGTCAGTTTTAATAATGTACTTTCTCAAACCTTATACATTCATAATAGTACCATTTTAAGAGGTAGTCAGTATAAAAATGTATTAGCTGTTCCACAGTCTGTCTTCCTTACCGAGGCTTACAGTCCCGATGTGAATTTATGCTCACAGCCCTTCTCAGGCTGGACAAGCCCATGAAGTACGGCTCACAGCTGCCCTGATGGGCGGAGCAGCTTCCCAGACTTCTGCAAGTGTCAGAACCATCCAGAGCAGGGTGGCCAGACGTCTGCCCTCGAAGGCCAGGGAGTAAATGTTTCAGGCTTTGCAGGCCACGTCGTCTCTACTGTGACTGCTCAGCGCTGTCGAGAGGCGTAGCTGTGCTCCAATAAAGTGTTACCTGCATGCTCAGAAATTTGCATTTCATACCATGTTAATGTATCCAAAACATTCTTCTTTTGATTTTCTCCCAACTATTTTAAAATGTAAAAGCCATTTTTAGCTGGGGGTGGGCCAATGTTTGCCTACTGCTTGACCTAGAGGACTTGCTAGACGTGGATTACGGGCCCCCAACCCCAGAAGATCTGATTCAGCAGGTCCAGGGCACAGCCTGAGAATGTGAACCTCCAACCAGTTCCCAGGTGGTATTGAGGCCGCCGGTCCAGGGAACGCACTTAGAGAGCCACTGGTCTCAGTGTGGGATTTGGTCTCTCCAGGAAGCTGGAATGAGCTGGTGGAAGATCAGCCTGCCCAGCCCAGGCCTTCTCCTTCTGAATCTTCTTCCCGAGGCTTCTGGCTGCTTCTGATGGTCCTGCCTGGGCACTGGGGAAACTGACAGTCCCCTTAGAGGGAGATGCCAGAATGAGTTCCACCAGCAGCCTCCTTCCACCACTCATCCCATTTTCTTTTGGTCCTAGAGGAGTCTCGCCCCCTACCAGGCCCATCACCCATCACTGCCCGCCCCCAGACAAAGCTGTTCTACTTTCTTCCTCCTCCACTTTCCTACACCTGCTTTTTCCCTCCTGATAAATGGCAATGCTTCACCTCGATTTCCTGCCGCTTGGCAAGTTTGCCTATTTGATGTTCTGACTTCACCCTTCTCCCCTCCCTTTAGGGAACAAGGGAGCTGTGGGGGTGTCATTCATGTTCAATGGAACCTCCTTAGGATTTGTCAACAGCCACTTGACTTCTGGAAGCGAAAAGAAACTCAGGTAATGGAGCCCATTCCTCGAGAGCAGATATTGAGGTTATCTTCCCAGACAGACCTCAAACCCTAAACACCAAAAGGACGGCTCAGCCCTCGGCCAGGACCCTGTCGGCCTCTAAAGGCTTTTCCCACGGTCTCGTCAAAGGCAACTGCAGCACAAGAGTGAGGGTGAATCTTATCTAAAGGATGGAACAGACATTTCCTTGTGTCATTAACCCAACAGACACCTAAATACCACTCCATTTCTAAAAGGAAGACCTCATCTGGGGCACCCTTACAGTTTAAAACCATTTTGCCTACTGGTGGCCCAGTCGTGAAGACAGCCATTGGAGGATTCACGATTCTGATTCCCTGCTGAGTGGCCGCTCCCTGGGCCCTGCCTGCGTTCCCAGTTCAGCCTGGGATCTCGTTAAGGTGGTTTGCTGTAGCAGGGGCTGGAGGTTTCAGTCTCAGTTCCCCCTACATCCCCTCCGACTTCCTGCCATGTGGAGTAGGGAACTAATGACCCTGTGCTAAGAAGTCTGCTTTTTTTGTTTAATTAGGCGAAACCAAAACTACATGAACATTCTCCGGTTTCTGGCTCTGGGAGACAGGAAACTGAGTTCCTTTAACATCACGCACCGCTTCACCCACCTCTTCTGGCTCGGGGATCTCAACTACCGTGTGGAGCTGCCCACCTGGGTGAGGAGCTGTCTGCCTGGAGCTGGGCTGCACAGGACAGAGGCTCCCTGGAGTTAGCCCAGGGCAGAGGGTCACGGAGGCACACAGACCGAGACACTCTCTCTGCAGCTCAATGCTGTTCCCATTACGGATCCGCCACCTTTCTTTACGATTGGCCTCTGCTCACACCTACTTCCCATGTAACTGTCCTGGCCTCCCCTCTTTGCCACTCCTCTGCCTCTCTGGTCCTCCAGCTGGCTGGCAGCAGGCCCTCAGCTTGCCAGTCCTAGATCCCCAGGAAAGGCTGAAGTCTGAGAAGACCAGCTCAGTTTTCTCCCCAAATTGCAGATCACCGGCCAGCCTAAGGAAGACATGCCTGAAGTTGGATGCCCATCCAGTGAGCAGCAGTCAGAGGGGCCACGTGGCCAGAACAGCCTTGCTCACTCAGGGAGGGTGAAGGATTCCTTGGGAGGGGGTGGGCAGACTCCCCAAGAAGTCAACTAAATATATTCACCAGAGTGGAGGTAACATAAGTTTTGGGAGAAATGGCTATTGGATTCCAAAGCCAACCCATCCCACTGATGTCAAACTGACTCTCAGAGTCCAAAGCCAGATCACAGAGGCCCGATGCCCAGAGATCCCAGGGCTGAGGTTCCAGATCCCTACACAGCCTTACAACAGGCTGTCTCACAGAGAGAGAGAGCAAGAGATGTACCTACCTATCTAGTGAAGTCTTAATAAAGACGATGCTAGAAGTCAGTGTGCAAAAATAGTGTCCGTCCGCGAATTTAGAACAGCCACGAACGTATGTTACTGAGTTACATTTCACCACCCTTGCAGAGTGTTCCTTATGAAATGGTTGAGCGTTAATAAGCACCAACCCAGCATCCTGGGAACCAGGGTCTTGTGCAGCTTCGGGCTCTGCTTTCCGGTGCAGCTGGCGGGAAGGCAGCGATGTGTTGGTGAGGGGGGTGTCTCACCAGTGGCCTGGCCGTGTCCTTGCTCCAGGAGGCAGAAACCATTATCCAGAAGATCAAGCAGCAGCAGTATGCAGACCTCCTGTCCCACGACCAGCTGCTCATGGAGCGGAAGGAGCAGAAGGTTTTCCTGCACTTTGGTAAGCACCGCCATTCTCTCCAGCCATCGTTCTGTCTCCCCTTTGCCCAAATATCCTTACCAGAGGGAGGATGCTGCCTGGAAAAGAGGGAAACTTAGCCAGAAGTAAAAGGTGGAAAAACAAAACTGAAACCAAGGTTTTGTTTGGTTTCAGAGGAGGAAGAAATCACGTTTGCACCCACCTACCGTTTTGAAAGACTGACGCGGGACAAATACGCCTACACTAAGCAAAAAGCCACAGGGGTGAGTCCTCTTCCCTGCCCTCCGTCTCCACCCCCTTGCACATCTTGCCCCTCTTGTGTCTGTTCCCATGAAGGTGAACAGGAAGTGCAGAGCATCCTTGTCCACTAGGGAACAACAACAAAAAAGAAAATTAGAAATCACATGTTGACTGTGCCACAGAGCAAAACCCTCCCCTAAGGAGAAGTTAGATGGAGGCTGGTGTGGAGGTTCCAGCTGAGAAACAACTAGGACCTGAAGCAGAGGGGAAAACTGAAAACGAAAGAAAAGGAGAAAAGCAGGATGCGTGGATCAATCTGATTGACATTGATAGAAACAGGGAACTCAGGCAGAGCTGGCTCGGAGGGGAGAGACGGAGCTTGTTTCCAGGCTTATTGTACAACATCAGTGGAAGATCTCAGCGAAAACATCCAGAAGGCAGCTGAAAATACTAGAGTGATGCTCAAGTGCGATGCCAGGGCTGGGTCATAGATTCAGGAATTGTCTGCACAGAGAAGACAGTCAAATCATGGGGGTAGATGAGGTTGCCAAGAAGTGAGTGGAAGATGAAGAGATAAGGGCTGTGGACAGATGTGGGGTCATCTACGTCCAGAGAGGACAGGAAGAAGCAGAGACAACAAAGGAGATGGAAAAAGAGTGCACGTAGGTGGCAGGAGGACCAACCAGGCAGTTTGGCATCACCAAAGCCGGGGCTGAGAGATTTCAGGGATCAGTGGTCATGGAAGATTTTCAGAAATACATAGGTTCTGATGCGATATATCTGGGGTGGGGCCCTGCTTTCTGTGTCTTTGTGAAGCTCCACTCGTAATTCTCAGGGACAGCCAATGCTGAGAACTGGCAGCATCTTTGAAATCTAAACATGCACCTGCCCTATTCAGCAATTCTACTTTGGTGTCTACCCAAGAGAAGTTAGAGCATTAAGACAGATATGAGAATGTTTATAGCAACTTTGTACACAATGTCCAAAAACTGGGAACAACCTTACTTTCACCAACTAGAATAGATAAATGTGGGTTTGGGTTTTATTTTTTAATATTTTTGGTTTTGGTGGGGATTTTTTTGTTTTGGTGGGGGGAGGTAATTAAGTTCATTTATTTATCTATTTTTTCTTTTTTTAAATATATATTTTTATTGAAGTATTATTTATCTATTTTTTTGATGGAGGTACCGGGGATTGAACCCAGGACCTCATGCATGCTAAGCACGTGCTCTACCACTGAGCTGTACCCACCCCCCGAAAAAAGTGGTTTTCACAGACAGTGGGATACAACTGCAACAACAGAACAAAGAACTTCTACAGGCGACAGGAAGGGTGAAAGAAGCCAGACATATATACGTGTATACAAAGACTATATATGGAATGAGTCCATTTATAAGTTCAAGAGGACGTGACAGAACACTTTGGGATGATGGAAGTTTTCTCTGTCTTGATCTGGGTAGTTCAATGGGTGTGTACAAATGGTGACAAGATCCTCAGGCTGTACAGTTTAGATTAGTACACGCTACTGTGTGGAAGTTGCACCTCAAGTTAAAAAAGAGTAACTGGGCAGTCCAGAATTAGAGGCAGTGAAAATAGAACATTCTTGAAAGAAAATTGGTGAAAAAAAAAGAAGAAAAGAAAAAAGTCATTTAAGGAGATGCCACGGATAGGCTTTTTTAGGATGAGCACTTCTATGTTTGCAGGCAGAGGAGAAAGAGCTAGAGCTCAAGAGGATAAGGACATTCATTGCGGAGCGTTATTGTCGTTGCCAGTTTGCCTTGTCTGTCACACCCAGTGGACACCTTGCTCACAGTATAGCCCAGAGAGAGCTTGTCATAGTACATATTGCTTGAACAATTAGATGGGTAGACGGATGTGTGGGTCAGGTGATGGATATGTGCATAGGTAGGTGGGTGGATGGATGGATGGATGGAGAGACAGATAGGTAAGTATATAGGTGGATGGATGTGTGAATGGGTGTGCGTGGCTGGAGTGTGTTTCTGTTTTTGTTTTAGTGGAGGAGCTTGGGATTGAACCCAGGACCTCATGCATGCTAAGCATGCTCTCTACCACTGAGCTAGACCCTCCCCCTTGGACTGTGTTATTAAAGTAAGTGACTAGGGAAGATAAGGAGAGACTGGGTTGAAGATCCAGGTAGAGGACTTCATCTGAGTCAGAAGAACAGAGAATGTAAAAATACAAGAGACTCTGAAATAGCAAGGGGGGTGGGTAGGGAGCACGGCCAGGGGAATCGGTCTGGTTCCAAAGCAGGGGTCCAGGTGTCTGCAGGTGCGGGGCACGGCTGTGGAGGCAGATGGAGAGGGTTTAAAGCCACCTCTGGGGAAATCCTATAAAGCACCAGCAGCATTGGAAGGCAAGGATTACAGAGGCCCTGAGTTAATCTCTTCGTTTACGATATGTTAAACAAAAAAAAAAGTGGCAGGCATTTTACAAAGCTTATGATTTTGATCCACAGATGAAGTACAACTTGCCCTCCTGGTGTGACCGAGTCCTCTGGAAGTCTTACCCTCTGGTGCACGTGGTGTGTCAGTCCTATGGTGAGTGACAAGTTGGGAAGTTTGACTGCCCTAAACTAAAGGGCTCCTGTCTGTCCATCTGTAAAATGGGAGATTGCCCTGCAACCCCAGTCAAGTGACCTTAAAGAAATGATGCCTTCTGTCCCTTCTTGGGCTGCAGCAGAGTACATATCTTCTGGTTTGGGAAACATTTGAATTATGAGCCACTTTAAAAAATAAATCTAGATTTTTTTTTTGAAAAGAGCTTATTTGAACCATATGAAAGCAGTATTTTCATTGGTCAAAATAGTTCAATAATGGAAATTCATATGGTTCAACCTAATACAGATCATAAGTATACATATATATGTATTTGGGGAGATTTAAAGATAAATTGGGTCAAATTGATGAAAAAGGAATACTATGCAATGTTAAAATAATTATGGAAAAGTTATCCAGGCCTGTTTCACCTCCACAGAGTGGGGGTCTTGCTGCCCCCCCCCCAGGCCACCTTCATAGCTCCCACCCTCTCTGGGGACCGACAGACCCCCACATTCAACTCAGGTCCCGTTAAGTTGAACTGATTTCCATTCCTTTCTTTTGCGAGCCTCCTGCTGCCCAGAAGGGACCAGAGCAGCTACCCTGGGACAGTTTAAGGCATGCGCCCTGCAGTCCCCTCGTTCCTGAGCTCTGTTTCCCAGAAGTAACTTCACCAGATGAACTCCACTCACCTTTAGATACACAGAAAGGCAACCCACCCCCACAGCCACAGCCAAGCAATTGTTCCACCTTCACAACCTTCAAAGGCCCACGTGGCACCCTCTGCCCGCAGCCTCCTCACCTGTGTGTTCCCTCCTCGTGCCCCCTCCACACCTGAGCTCTCCGGGCCTGTGACCCTTCCTGCCACCTTCAGTCACACCCAGTCCTCTCTCAGCTGCGCCTCCTGCCTACACCCTGCAGCTCCGTGAGTCCTGCCAATTCCTGATTCAACCATCTGCCCTCTTCAGCCGGCCTCTGCAGAGATTCAGGAGGGAGGGTGGCTTGTAGCATGACCACTTTTTGAACCTGAACTCGGCATTCAAAACAGTGGAGCCATAATGGAGGTCTTTAGAAAGAAGGAGGGAGATTGGTCTGGAAGTGGCATTGAGGAGCAAGGAGGACGCAACTTCCCCCTCTCCAGGCCACACATGAGGGGTGGGGAGGAAAACCAGGCCTCGCTTGAGAGGCTGCAGTGTCTTCCAGGAAGGTCCAGGTTTGGAATGTGAAGGGAAATTTGAAGATGTAGGGAGTTTTGTTAATGATATTTCATGGAATACCAGAGGGCATGGCAGGAGGGTTTAATGAGTTGCAGGTGGGCAAGAAATTGGTAAGAAAAGGGGATGAATGTCCAGAGCTCAGGAAATGGCAGTAAACTGGGAGCTTGAGTCTTATGGAGGTTGGCATCAATAGGATGTAAAGGTGCCTACTGCTGAGTAACAACTACCTTAAGATTCTCTCATCATCCAGCAGGCTAGTTCAGGCTTCTGCTTCCTGGTCCCGGATTCCCAGCTCAAGTCACGGATGTTTAAATCTCTGCTTGGGTCACATCTGCTAATATCCTGTAGGCCAAAGGAAGTCACGTGGGCAGGCCCAGACTCCCAGTGGGAGTGGGGGACGCACAGGGTATAGCTACAGGGAGGCCACCTAAGTAGCAGCTCCCCCCCTGTTTTCGGGCACAGTTAGTGTAGTGCTAATGTTACCACATTCAGTACACATGTAAAATATTTTTAAGAATTTTTTTAAAAACCTGCTTGTCCACCCTTTAACTTCTCCTCTTCAATCACCACCACAAACTCGTAGCCCCACACTTGGCCTGACTCCCCGCTTCCGTCGGCTTCTGCTTAACACAGCACCAGACCCTCGCTGACTTCTTCCTGCTCATGTCCAAACATGTTTCAGGCTGGTGCCCCTCCTGATTCAGGGAAGGGGTGCCCACTTCCTGGCCTGGCTAAGCTTTTCACCTGCACCATTTATTTGCTCCATGTCTTCCTTCTCCCCAGTATCAGCATCCCCACTCCCCAGTACCAGCATCCCCACTATCCCCAGTACCAGCATCTCCACTGTCCCCAGTACCAGCATCCCCAACATCCCTAGTACCAGCATCCCCACTGTCCCTAGTACCAGCATCCCCACTGTCCCCAGTAACAGCATCCCCACTGTCCCCAGTACCAGCATCTCCACTGTCCCCAGTACCAGCACCCCTACTGTCCCCAGTACCAGCATCCCCAACATCCCCAGTACCAGCATCTCCACTGTCCCCAGTACCAGCATCCCCAACGTCCCCAGTACCAGCATCCCCACTGTCCCCAGTACCAGCATCTCCACTGTCCCCAGTATCAGCATCCCCATTGTCTTCCTTCTCATTCTCTTTCTCCATCCACCGCACTGTTGTTTCAGTTTGTCTTTCTGATGGTCGTTAGCAAGTGAGTAATTTTCTTCCCTGTTTATTTGCCATCTATATTTCTTTTGCAAATTTTCTGCCCGTATCCTTTGGTTGGTTGAGGGGTGGGATGTTTTTCCTTTGCCAATTTGTAAAAGCTTTATTGAAAAGGATATATATTGGTTGATTGCCTCCTTGGTATCCTGTGCTGCCTCCTTTGCCCATTCATGCTGGCTGTGCCCTGGAGTTTCATCCTTATCTCTTCTCATCTTTCATGTCTTCCCTGTGGAGCCTGGGTGTCCTTGTGGCTTCTGCTTCCACCTAACCTCGTGACTCCAAATCTAAAGCTATATCTCCAGCCCTGAGTACCCAGCCGGACATCTCCATGTGACTGTATCAGAAGCACTTAGAACTCAGAATTTCTAGAACTCTGCTCTTTCTCTTACCCCCTCCAGACATGCTCTGCTGCCTTCCTTTCTCATCCAAGCACCAAGTTCCTTAAAAGAGTTGTCTACACTCAGTGTCTACATTTTATCACTTTCAACTCTCTCCCATCCCAGAATGCCTTGTGGGATGGGGGAAGGTGCCACCTCTCGCTGACCTCAACCCGCATCCCACTCTGGACCGTGAGCTCCTCATCAATACAACAAAGTGCATAGAACAGAAAAATCTTCACAGTTCACACTCCACAATCTGTGTGTTTAAAAACTTGCAAGTCTTTAGGAAAAACGATTACAGGCACATTTAGCCATGGAGGAGACAGTGTCATACACTTTCACTGAGACTTTTGAGTGTGGTTGTGGAAGGTCAATGGAACCACAGGTACAAAACAATGAAACTTCTGGAATCTTCCAAAAATATAAGTCAATTTCTGCCAAGGGTTTGCCATCCTTGTCTTGACCAGAAGGATTTCTCCTTCCCTCCCCTGCAGGCAGCACCAGCGACATCATGACAAGCGACCACAGCCCTGTTTTCGCCACATTTGAGGCAGGAGTCACTTCCCAATTTGTCTCCAAGAACGGTAAGTGGTGGGTGGTGTCCGACCCACTGTTCTCCGCCTTGGGAGGCCGGGGAGCTTGTCTTCTGGTTGCAGCAATCGACTGTGTGCGTTAGATGAAGGCTCATCCTTCCAGGCAAGTCCACCGTCCATCCATCTGTTGGGTCTCATCATGTCCAAGACACATCATGATTTCAGTCTTGAGCATGTTCTTGTTCCCTTTGGCAAATATGTCAGCTTTTTAAGCCTCAGTTTTAATACAGTCTTTAAAATTGGGGAAATGAGTATCTACCAAAGATGATCCTGGATGGGACATGGATGATTTATTAGTAATGCATTGATTTTAATATGCTTTAAATGTGATTATTTCTGTGAAAGGCAAGCAACACTGGTTTTCCAGTTAGTCTTGTGGTATACTTTCTTATCTAAATATGTTTTATGTTTAAGTTTACAAAGTAAGTCTATTTAAAGAAAATGTTAAGTCAATATTAGTGCAGGTGCGTGGTAGGCAGTAAAAGTTGTGAAAATAGGATACAGATGACTGAGTTTGGAGAAATGCTAGAGTAAATAATACTCTGTAGATTTTGCGGATAATTTTTCAAATAATCCAACTTAGCCTTGGTCGCCAGCCCACCCTTGTCCCAGCAGAAGCCTGGTTCTTTGTAGCATGTCCAGCCTTGGGCCTGGATGACCGGGGAACCATGATGTCACCTTCTCTGCCCTCCCCCCCATTTCCACAGTCAGCAGACAGTGCAGGCTCATTTAGGAGGGCTGAGCGGAGCGCCTAGTACAGGCTGGAAAAGCTTGTATTTCTCTGTGGCCTTTGGGCTATGAGGGATGTAGGATGCTCTTGATCATGCTGTTAGGTCTAACACACTGCTGGGGTCACATTGTGGCCCCAGCAATGTGACCTCTACTTTCTGAGCAGTCTCCTTCCTAGCTCTGGTTGCTGTGCCTTTCCAGAGCCTTCTACCTCTTCCCCTGGTCCCACCCATCTCTCCTTTCTCTGAGTGCCTGCAGTGTTGAGGGGTGGCCCATGCCATCACATCCTCAGTATCCGCTCTGTCCCCTCCCCTGGGACTCAGCACACCGCAGATCATCACAAGTACCGATTCACCTGGATTGAGCATTGGTTGAATGTCTATCTAAGCAGAGCCTTGGTGCTGTGGGGCTTAAAAAAAGGAAGGAAAGTAAATGAAATAAGCCAGACAGAGAAACAAGTACTATACGGCATCACTTATATGTGGAAACTTAAAATTTAAAAAAAAAAAATTTAAGTAGATTTCATAGAAACAGAGAGTGCAATGGTGGTTGCCAGGAGCTGGGAAATGAGGAGATGTGAGTAAAAGGGCACGGACTTTCAGTGACAAGACGAACAAGTTCTAGTCCTCTAATATTCAGCATAGTGACCACAGGTAATGACACAGTGTTGTATGCTTGAAATCGGCTGAGAGTAGATCCTAAGCATTCTCATCACACACACACACACACACACACACACACACACACAAATCAGTTACTTATGTGAGGTGATGGATGTGTTAATTATCTTGACCTTGGTAATCATTTCACAGTGTGTATCAAGTCATCGCATTGTACGCTTCAAATATACACAATTACATTTATCAGGTTTTCTGCAATAAAGGGGAAAAGAAAAACAAAAGGAAAGCAGGAAGGATGAGGGGACAGAGGAAGGGAGAGCGTCCACTCGCAGGTGGCTCAGAATTTACATAGAAGGACAGAACACTGTTCAGAGCCAGCCTAAGGACGCTTGCAAAAGCATCATCTAAGTGAGTACCAGACTGCGAGTTAACTAGGTACAGACAAGCATAAGGAGCAGAAGTTACTTTGTCTGAGGGAAGACCAGGCATCCCTCACAACCTGAACTTAGAAAAGAGATAAGTTTGGGAATCAAGCCCCTGAGCTTTGATTTTTGCCAGAATCCATGGGAGGGGGAGGCAGTGAGGTTGAGGGCGTCGCCCGAGGCCACACAGCTCTGGTGGCAAAGCTGAGAGTGGAACTCTTGCGCTCTGCTCCGCACCAGCTTTGATTCGTCAGAGGGGCTGTTACCATCATGAGGATGCTGCGTGGGGGTGGTGGGATTTCGGGGGAACTGCTCCTTCCGCTTGGACTCTCATCTTCCCTGGGCGCTAGGAAGGAGCATGGTTTTGGGGGCCTGGTTTGACACACTCATCTCCAGGCACCTTGTAGAACCAAATTTCTGTTCTCACTCCTTCCAGGCCCCGGGACTGTGGACAGCCAAGGGCAGATCGAATTTCTCAGGTGCTACGCTACCCTGAAGACCAAGTCCCAGACCAAATTCTACCTGGAGTTCCACTCAAGCTGCTTGGAGAGTACGTGCAGGCCGAACTGCCTTTTGTGGGGGCGAGGGGCATAGTACCCTGTCCTTCCCGCTCTGGCCTCATCTGACTTACCGATGGGCCTCAAGGGGGTCAGAAAAGTGGGGCTGCAGGTGGAGGGTTCCAGAGGACACCCAGTTACTGCAGGGGGCCCCCTACTGACGTGCAAGGCTGCTGCTCCAGTCCCAGGGACAGGTAGTAGCGGATGCACAGACCTCCTTGGCAACTGGATCCTCTCCTTGTCCCTCAGGGCGGAGTTTAGTCCACTTGAGGGCCCCCAAGCCAGGGCTCTGACTTAACCCGAGAGCCCTGGGCGAAGGTCCGGAGCTCGGGGGGGGCCAGTGCCAAGGCTGGTGCAGCTGCTGACAATCCCCTCTTCTTGCTCGGGGTCCGTGTCACAGGCATCTTTCTCAGGTGGTCCGAGCATCTGAAAGCAAGGTAGAGCTGGACAGCCTCCTGTCAGCAGCAGCAGTTAGCACAAACTGTGTTTAGAAAACACCCTTTCTGGGTGACACTTCTAGGCATATTGTCTAAAGCTGTTCCACGGTGAGCAGATCTGTGCGGTTTCCAGCTCTCCTCACCGAGATGGTCTGGACGGGGGGTTCAGGGGGTGGCACATAACCTCACAGAAGGAAGCATTTTGTGACGGGATGACAGATGCTTCCAGGGCTTCTGGGAACAAGACACATGCCACCAGCTGCAGTGCTGCGCACACACATCCCCTTCCCTTCCTCCTCAGACTCAGCCTGGGCTGGCTCCTGGTGACAGCTCTGCCTTCTCTAGGAAGTCTCCAAGTCCCAGTTCACCAAGCAGGGGCAAAGCACTTCCAAAAATGATGAGGACTTTGTGCGGGTGTTTTTAATAAACTATCGACATTTGCATACATTTCTATGGAAACAGCATATTAGGAAGCTAAAATTAGCATTTCAAAAGGCTGCTATCTTGAGTGGCGTGGGATGAGCTGTCATGTTTCCTAATCTCTTTGCCTGTGATGTGATGATTTCTTTGTTGCCTGGTTTGTTGCAAAGAGGAGCCGAGAAGGAGGGAAATCTCTCCGATTCTCCTAAAAATAATTAGACTGTGTTGGCAAATGACCATCCCCTGCACTAAAACAGAATCCCCAACAAGCCTGACTCCTAAATGATGCTGCAGCCCCTGCAGATGGTGTCTTCTTTGGTCCTGGAGGAACAACCCTAGGAGTCTTCTCTGTCTGGTTCTGGTTTCCGTTTTCTGAAAACCAGCCTTCCTGTCCTCCAACAGGTTTTGTCAAGAGTCAGGAAGGAGAAAATGAAGAAGGAGCTGAAGGGGAGTTGGTGGTGAAGTTTGGCGAGACCCTTCCAAAGGTAATTCAAGAACAGGGAGAAGTTTGCAGTCATCAGCCAGCAGTGCTGACCAGGGGACCTGGCCAGACGGAGTGCAAACCCCATGGACCAAATGTAGAAGAGGCTGCCCTAGACTTCTCTTTCAAGGCAGTTGATGTCACCTTTCTCAGCTGTGGTTAAACATGGGCCTGTGTCTAGTGGCCCCAACATTCCTAAATGGATTTCGGTTCCCCTAATGGGTCATGGAAAGGCTACAGGGCACCTCATCTGACCATGGGGCTTTACAAAGATGAGAACAGAGGGAGATCCCAGAGAGGCCTGTTCGCGGCCACACGGCTGCGCCTGTTCCCTGCAGTGTTCCTTCTTCTCAGCCCTGGCTCAGAGGATCCACTGGAGGAGCAGAGAGGAGTTTGTTTGCTCCGGACACACAAAGTACTCGACGTGTCCATGGCCCCCCGCAAGCAGAGGGTAGAGCTGCAAACATGCAGGCAACCCTTAGGGGGAACACATTTGTCTTTACTGCAAAACAACTGGTTTCCACCTGGCACCCAGCACTGCTTTTGTGATGTTAAATTGATGGTGGATGTATCCGTTGTCCACACCGGGAACATGTGGTATAGGACCCCATGTTTTTGTCACTAACAAAGGAGGGGGATATAGAGGGAGTGTCCAGGCTGGGCAGATCTATCACACAGGGCGGAGGTCTCAGGCTCCCCTGGAAGGTTCCCTCAGAGACGATGCCTGAGGTGAGTCTTGAAGGACAGCGTGAGGCTGGTGTGGGCTATGGGCTGGTGTCCTGGGCCACCCGTGACGGCATCAGTGGTTGATTGGAACCAACTCTTGGGCCACACACAAGAAGGCAGATGCCCGAATCCCAGAGTCTCCTAATCCAAGTACACTTCTGATTGGGGTCCTCCATGAGACCAGACATAGCTGTCAGAAGTCCCTGTCCTTGGGCTGTTTTCAGGTACCCAAGTCCTGGTGGCTCTGGGCTCCAAGGCAACATCCTACCTCAGCCACCCACCCCACCCTCCTGCCTCCTCTCCTGCCCAGAGAAGCACCCAGAGAGCCAGTTTCTTACTTCCTTGAAGTTGGGAAAGATGCCAGCATCCCAGTCCCCACAGCCTGTGCACCCCTGTCCCCACGTCCTAACGCTGCCCAATCCGGCTCCTCTTGCCTCTGTCCCCTCCTCTCCACCCCACTCCCACCTCCCAGATGGCCCCATCCCTCCTGTCTTCTCGCTGAGGCATCATGAAGCCTGGCAGATCTTTCTGGAATACCCGTCTGACCCTGGCATCCTTCCCTCTATCCAGTTAGTCCCTCATGTCAGCCCCTCAGTTTGGCTCCCAGGCCCCTCCTCGCTCTCCAGACTCACCTGCTCCCACAGCACCTGGGGGCCTTCACTCCCTCCTGCCCCTTGACCCTCCACACCACCTCTGTCACCTGACAGCCTCTTCTCTTCACCCTCTAAAACCCCGTCAAGGCACCTGCCAGAGGCTCCCTCCCTGCCACCTCCATCCTCACACGTTCTCTGTCCACATATTCGCCTCCCGCTCCCACCACTGCCTGGAAAGGGGGGGTCTCCCTCCTGCACCTGCAGTACCTGGGCTCCAGCTCACCTCAAGCCAGTGGTCACTACGAGTCAGTGAACCCAGTGTTCGGTGCAGCAATGGAACCTCAAAACGGTCCAGGGCTCCCACTTCAATTTCTAGCCATTTGTTCTGGAACTTTCTGAATGGAGATAGAGTCCATCCTGTCAGTCAGCATGGCACCCAGAGGCCTATCGGTATCTGGATGGGAAGGAAGGGCGCAGCCTCTGACCTTTTTATTAGGCCCACCTGTGTTGGGGTCAGCATGAGGAACAGCCTTAAGTTGTAAAAAGTCACAGTGGTAGCCAGCACGTGGGAGCGAGTGCACCACAAAGCCCCTCCCTGCGCTTGCCAAGGTGCCCTGCCCCGGAGACACGGGTTCACCCTGCACCCAGAGCCTGTGCCCGAGCCAGACCAGCAGGGGGTCAGAGACAGGCTGGAATTCGGGGTCTGTGCCCATCCCTCAATGCCCTCTAGCAACCCCCGGGACTCTCCAGGCCCTTCCCCGGGGGCTCCACGGCAGGTGGGCACAGGCCTCCTCCAGCCCTGATGGAGGGTGGGCCCTGTAGTACCCTCTTCAATGCAGCCTCCATCCTGGGAGCACGCCGAGCAGAGGACTCCACCCTGCTGGGGGGGCCTGGGGTGGGGAGTGGGGTGAGTTCAGACCTGGTTCCTGGTCCCACTAGCGTTTGTGTATCAGCCTGGCCCCACCGCCTTGATCCTGAGGTGTGCAGAGGAGGGGGAGAGAGGGCAGGGAGGCAGTGGGGGTGAGGCATGTTTGGGGTCAGATCCTCTCCCTGGGGTCCGGGGTGCAGTGTGATGGGGTTGGGGGGGCAGGAAAGGAGGTTAACCCCACCCTGCTGGGTAGGGTGGGTGTGTGGGTTCCTTTCCTGCTCTCTTGGGTAAGAAAAGCAGAGATTCGAATTTATTTAAAAAGAACATCTATGGTCCTTTTTTCCCAAGCATTCCCCTCATCTGGGCTGGCAGCCCTCCCCCACCTGTCCCCCACCTGTCCCCCACCTGTCAACTGTAACCCTGCACCTTTCTCTCTGCAGCTGAAGCCCATTATCTCCGACCCCGAGTACCTGCTGGACCAGCACATCTTGATTAGCATTAAGTCCTCCGACAGCGACGAATCCTACGGTAGGGGTCCTGGGGCAGGTGGTGCAGGTATCACACCTGCCGAAAGCGGCAGCCTCTGATGTGAGGGAGGCAGTGACATCTCCTTCCTCAAACGCCCACCTACCGCTCCGCTCCCCATTGCAGTGCTGCCAGGGGGATGGTTACTGGAGAGTCATCCCTCCCACCCCCTCTGGCTCCTGCAGTGAGGGCCAGCGACCACACACCTCCCCTATCTGTTGAGCCTTTTCCATGTCAGGTTTGTGCTGCATGCTTGCAAGTATTATTTCATTTATCCTGACATGACCTTATGAAGCAGATACAATTCTCTCAACTAGATGAGTAAACTGAGGCTCAGAACGGTGAAGTGACTCGCCCAAGTCACACAAGTAGTAACTGGCTGAGCCCAAATTTGAACCCAGGTCCGCCTGGCATTGCTCAATGCCCAGGCCAGGCAGGCTTGTGGAGGAGGCCTGTAGCCCCACCAATCGTCCTACGAGAGAGACACCATCTTCTGCAACATCTTCTTTAGCCTATCCTTGGCTCCAGCCCAACGTCAGGTTTGCCCTTGCACTTGGTGCTTTCCGCGTGGCTAGAGCGTGGAGTGAGGAGGGCAGGAGGCCAGAGAGAGGCTGGAGGTGGAGCCAGAGCAGCAGCTCCATTCCAGCCAGGCCTTCGGTAAATACCCTATCCTGGGGCCAGGAGGGAGCCATGGACGAGTCAAGACAGTAGCATGATAGGCTTTGCATCTTAGAAACACGTGTTTGCAACAATCAAGATGAGAGAGCCAGAAAGAAAGTGGTGACGGTAAAAAAAAAATTTTAAAAGGAGAGACGGGTTGAAATTGAGAGGGACTGAGAAGGGCAATTGTTTGACCAGGGAATTGGTGGAAGAAGGGAGTTGAGGATGGCCCTGCGCTTGTGGTTTGAGTCACTGGGCTAACATTTCCGTTTCCTGAACTGGGTCAGCTGTGGTGAGGAGCAGGCAAAGGAGCCTAAAAAGGCTCAGCCAGAGAAGTGGGAGGAAAGCCAAAGGCTGGGGTGGGGACACCGTCAGAGGAGGCTCAAGAAGAGGGCGCAGTTATGATAGCAAATGTGGCCCAGAGATCCAACCGGATAAAGACCAGTGTTCTGTAGATGGAGGGGCTTGGGGACCACCTGTGGACTTCGGAGATGAGGAGGTGAGGGCATGAGGCAGCCCAGGTTGTGCACCTGGGTCCCGGGAGGTTGTCTGTTTCCAGTGGAAGGAATTGAAAGGTGGTTAATGCTGACTGGTGAAGCCGAGAAACAGGAGGCTACAGACATGGAGGATGCCCGTGTGTGTCTGTCACCCACTGTGCAGGCTCTGCTCAGAGCCCTGGGATGTAGGTACCATCACCACCCTTGTTGCAGAGGTGAGGAAATGAAGTGACTTGTCCAGGGTCACACAGCCATGGAGTGACTTTGACAAGCTGCTGTGTGACCTTGGACTTGAACCCAGGCAGCCCAATTACCATATTAGGCCCTTCACCCTCACCAGAGCAGTCCTGGAAGAGGGTCCCTGAGCCAGGGCTGGGGCAGGCAGAGCTGGAGGAGCGAGATGAGGTGAGGAGAAAGAATCCTTGCGGGTGCCGGAGTGTTGGAAGGTTTGGTGGCAGGAAATGGGAACACAGGTCTGATGGTTCCCTTTTCTTCTCAAATGCTGTATTCCTCCTGTTTCTTCCACATGGTATTTGTACAAACAGCATATCATGCTAATAACGAAAAAAAAAAAGCATCCAGTGGTCTCGTTCCCCACTAAGGTGATCGTTTTTATTTTGCTTTCACACTCCCACGTTCATACATAAACTTTTATTTGAATAACTGTCACAAAGATAGCATGTATATTCTGCTTTCCTTACCTGGTATTAGATAATATATCTTTTTCATGATCCTCCTACACATCTTCATGATGGTTGCTTTAAATGTCTTCACAATATTCCATGGACTTACTGTATCCTCACTTTTTAAAGTCCTTCCTGCTACTGTTGAGGCTCTGCAGGCTCTTTTGTTAGTGTTATCAGTGATGCTGAGATGACCTCTTCACAGACATTTTTTATTCTTCGTTGGCTACATTTGTTATTCTCTTTGATCATCTCTTTAGCATAAATCCCCACATTTTCTGGGTAAACTGACTACTGGGAAGGCTCCGTCTTGCCTTGCTGACCTCGCCATGTCCAAGAGGACAGGTGTTTCCCGGCCCTTGCTGGCACTGGGTGCTCTTGGCTTCCTTCTACTCTGTGCTAATTTCATGTCTGTAGGAGAGTCCCTTAGTGCTGCCTTAATTTGCATTTTTGGTGGCTCGGAAGACTGAACTAGTTTCCTTTTTTTTTTTTAAATTAACCAGCCATACTTCTTTTTGAGGGAAATGTCTGCTGGGTTACCTGCCCATGTATCTGCTGGAGGTTTGATTTTGAAGAGTTCCTCATGGAGTTCAGATAAAACACTCTCTGTGTGAAGCCGGCTGCTGCCATTAGCCCCAGTCAGCCTCCTTTCCGTTTTTGTTTTTTAATCTGTGCAGGAGTTTAAAACGTTTGTATCCTCTTATCTGTCAGTCTTGTTTTCTCATTTCTCGCACTGTTTCAGACCTTGGGGTTATCATTGCCTCCAGCAATCAGATTAGTATTTAATTCTGTTTCTGATGGGTTTTCTGTGATTTAGTTTTTTTCACATTCGCTAATCTGCATAGAGTTCATTTTGCTGTGAGGTTTGAGATGTTCTCCCCAAACTGCTGAGGAATTGTTCTGAAAGGTTTGTTTGATAATCTCTGCCTTGGCCATTGCTGTGAAGGATCACCTGTGAGTGAGGGAGCTAAGTCCCCAGGCCAAATGAGTGGTGTTTCTCCCATGAAATGGGGGGAATTCTCGACATGACTGCTGTCCCCCCACCTCCCCAGGCGAGGGCTGCATTGCTTTGCGGCTAGAGGCCACGGAAACGCAGCTCCCCATCTACACGCCTCTCACCCACCACGGAGAGATGATGGGTCACTTCCAGGGGGAGATTAAGCTGCAGACCTCCCAAGGCAAGACGAGGGAGAAGCTCTATGGTAAGTGGGCACGGCCCCTCCCCGCTCCCTCTTCAGCGCTGCTGGGTTGGGGGCAGGAATGAAATATTCGCTCTGCTGTGGCCTTAGAGGGGAATCCAGCATCGGAAGGGATCTCAGAGACGAACTGGCCCAACCCTTAGCAGATTCAGGAATTTCCCTACAGAACCGCACACCCCACAGCCAGAAATCACCCTTCCCTGACCTCAGTCAACTTACATCTTTAAGGATATGATGCTTGCGAATTTTCCAGGTCCTCTGCTCTCACCTTAAGTCTTTTAGGCCTTGTCACTCCCTGTTAGCACCTCCACCAGAAGGACTACATTACACAGTTGACCTGCCTATCACTGACTGGCCCTTTCCAGGCCATGGAGACTGAAGCTGTGGCTGCAGTTGAGATTGGAATTGCCCATGTGGTCCCTGTTCTTCCTCGTGGCCATACGATGGGCATCATATATACACACATACCCTGGCACGTATCTACATCCTGCCCTCGTGGTACCCACCCAGGGTTTCTGTACCTTCTGTGTAGCTTTCACACACCACATACATCTGGAAGCCCCATATCTCATCTTGAGCACTTTTCTTTGGCTTTTCCTACCTTAGTGACCAGCCACCCTCCAAAGCAGCAGCATCCCTTGGCCTTCTTCTCCCTGGCAGAGTCCCCTAGCACCTCTTTGAACTTGAACTCAGTCTTTCGGTCCCGCTCAACACCACTTGCTTACTTTGGCTGGCCTTTGGGAGGGTGCGTTTCTTGGGACTCTCAGCAGTGACACCAATGCAGCCACGCTTGGAAACAGATACTCACCACAGGCATTTCCTTGCCCCATGTGAGATGCCAGCCTCGGGGAGCCAGCCCCTATCTGTCCCCAGAGGAGACCCTACTGATTTCCACTAGCTAATTTCAGATGCTACATCTCTTGGATGAGAATTGTCACTGCTCCATTGTGAGAGTATTGAAATGTGGCCAAGAAGTGCTCATAACATAGGGAGAACTCAAGGAAGTCTACAGACAGAAATTTGTAATTTTCTCTGAATTGTGCATCCATTTTTGAAACCTGGAAATTAACCTGTGTCCTTCTCAATAGTCTCCATCATGTGAAAACTTCCCTGCTTGAAAAAATAAAACATTTGAGAGGCACAGAGCTCCTCAAAATTTGTTAATCAAGTTTTTTTTCCTTTTCACACAGGCAACAGGTCATTTTTTTCCTTTTCCTCTTTGCTTTAATTCTTGCTCAAAAGCAAATAACAATGCCTAAAACATCTTGGGTTTTCATTTTATACATGATGTGTGAAATGGTCATCTTATAATATCATCTTGATTATCTCTCACAATAGCTCTGAGAGCTGGATGTTAGCCTTGTTTGGTAGGTGGGCACAGAGAGGTTAAGTCGCTGGCTGGAGGTCACACACTGAGTAAGTAGCTGGCCCAAGGGGAAAGTGCAGGTTCAGCCACTGCTAAGCTTCGTGTCTTCATAAATGTGACAGGGTCCTGCCTCTCATGTGAACAGTGAGACAGTAAGACTCACTGCAAGTGGACAGTCTGGCGCCCCTGCTCCTGGGAAGGCTCTGGGCCATCGAGGGTGCCGCCTCCCCAGGATGCAGCTCCTCGTTCTGCCCTCTGGGAGCTCCTTTCTCTAGCAGGATCTAGACCTGAGGGGGCTTGGCACCCTTGCAACTGGAAACCAGAATCAGATATGAAGACAGGGTCCCAGTTCCCCATGAAGCTCGTGAATAGGTTGGCTTTGGGCACCAGATACTCCAGTAGAGCCACCTTGTTATATTTGTTTTATTCAGAGCTACTAAGAGATAGTTGCCTGTTTTACCCCTTGCTGACACAAACAAGTGAAAATGTCACATGAAATGACAACTCTCGGTCATACACACCAACTCTCCTCCCTCCAGAGCCACAGCAGGCATAACTAATCAATCACCAGCCTCACATGAGGCCTCAGAATCTTGCTTAGCCCCTTCCTCAGGCAGCCATTATTCACTGTCTAGCTTCAGCAAGCCAGTGGAAATCTCAGCCCAAACTCTGGGGGCTGGGCCCCTCACATGATCTTTCCTGGCCCTTTTTTTTGCAGACTTTGTGAAGACAGAGCGGGATGAGTCCATTGGGCCCAAGTCCCTGAAGAGCCTCACCAGCCACGACCCCATGAAGCAGTGGGAGCCTGTCAACAGGTAGAGCTGGGGTGGGCGGCTTCACTACAAATAAGCGTGGCTTTGCAGACCCAGGACCCAGGAGAGGGGACATGGAGCAGAGAGAACGCAAGGCCTGAGGGGGAAAGAAAGCTCCGGGCTGGAGAGGCGCTGTTCCGGCTCCGAAGCTTCTGACCACAAACCCCGGGCTCTGGGGAGGCTGGTGTGATTGTGACAAGGCCAGGGAGACTCTTCTCTGTTGCAGAGTTCAGTTCAGTTCAAGAGACACTGGCTGAACACCTATTATGTGTCAGCTTCTAGAGAAACCAAGGCTCATTAGGTGCAGTCTCTGCCTTAGGAACTCACAGCCTACTAGAAAGATGCCCAGTCCAGGAGGAAGCGACTGCAGAGATGATAGCATGGAACAGTCGTCCTATTTCCTGTGGACCGGGGACATCAGCAGTCATGGCTCCATGTCCAAAAGTCCCGTCCTGTTAATAAGGGGTAAAATCATTGGAGGAAAATGCACACGGGTTGCTCCTGGCAGAGCCTGGGCTGGGAAGAATCTGGACATCAAGAGTCTGCATCACTAGGGGCCAGCGTCACCTCAGCTCATTGATGCAGTCTTAAGTTCCAGAATCAAGCCAGCAAGGGTTGTCATGGTCTCCAGACCAGCTCACCTGCCAAGGGGACAAAGCAGTGCCAGGCAGCCAAGCAAAATTCTAGAAGCTGCGGCAGAGCCCAGCTTACTCCCCGCCTCCTTTCAGCCCCCACTACCTGTCCTTCCCCCCCACCTCCCCCCACATGCACAGCAACTCCCACCTCCAGCCCTTCCCCAGTCCACTTCCAACTTCTGATAGTTGTAGCCGTGGGCATTAAAGTATCCCTTTCAGTCTTTTTCTCCTACTACCATCCCCTCAACAAAGGCATCCCAGCTCTCAAATGTCTGCTTAACTCCAGTATCAGGACCAGTGTAGGTCAACCAGTTATTTCCCATTTGACTAGTATTAGAATTTACACTTACTTCTTAAGTAGGTATGAACTGATGGGAGTGCGGTATGCCCAGAACCAGGCTGGCTGAGCAGATGGGAGCTGGGGAGCATTTGTTACAACCTGTATACTCAGTCTGCTCTCCCGAGAGCACTGTCTCACAAGGAAGGATGGCACTTCTGTCACCGAGAGGCAGCACAGTGGTGTCTCAGGGTTACCTCACTAGGTCTGGCCATCCCTTAACTGCTTTAGGCTAACTCCCCCACAGTAGAGGCTCCAGCCTTGACTTCTGTGACCTCCACACTCATCTTTCCCAAGGCCTGCATGGCTGTGTTCATTCTGATGCTTCACAAACATGCAAGCCAACTGGCTCCATCTTCCGCCCCCACCGTCTGCCCCAACGATCGCTTGTCCACAGCGGCCCCCTCATTCCATTCTCACCTCTTGCTCACAGGCCTTCAGACTGTTCCTGGAATGGGTCATCCCCCTTGTACCACAGGGCCTTTGCACTTACTCTTATCACTGTCTCCTCTCCCTCCCTTCAGACAGGCCCTGTCTGGCCGCCCTGTGCCCAGGCGGTCCCAACCATGTGCTAGTCTGTCTCTGCCCCTTTAATTACTCTCAGTCAGACTTTGCAGGGTATAAATATGTCATCTCTGTCACTGAGCTTGTTCTGTTTGTCTCTCCCATCATATGTTGGTTCCACAAGAACAGAGACTGTGGCTGTCTCATTTACAACCAAATTTCCTCCTTTTGGCCCTAGTGTTACTAGGCACTCAATAACCACTTTGTTGTATGAATGAAAGAATGAATGAATGCACTACCCCAGAAGTGAAGGAATTAAGGAGAGCCTGAGGAACCCTGAGGGACATCAGAGGACACTGTCCTCAGGCTGGTGCTGACCTGGAGGAGCCCTGAGGTATGACTTTGTGTGTCTGCCCCTCAGGGTCCCTCCATGTGGTGGCTCCAGCATCACTGAAATCATCAACCCCAACTACATGGGGGTTGGGCCCTTTGGGCACATGAAGCAGAACCTGTCCCCTGACCAACAGCCCACTGCCTGGAGCTATGAACAGCCACTCAAGGACTCCTCCCTGGGGCCTGGAAGGGGAGAGAGCCCTCCGACCCCACCCTCCCAGCCGCCCATATCACCGAAGAAGTTTTCATCATCCACAGCAACCCGAGGCCCCTGCCCCAGGACGCAGGAGTCAAGGTGAGTCCTCTTCACCAAGACCTCTCCCTTCCCTGGGTTTTCACCACCAGGAATCCTGCTTAGAAGAGAAGCCGTGTGAGGGCAGGGATGTGTGTCTGCTTGGGTCACTGACTCATCCTTGGGGCCTGGAACACAGTAGGCACTTGAGAAATGCTTGTGGAATCTCCAATTCCTACCCTTGAAAGGTTTTATAAAAATAGGATAAAACATTTTAAACATACTGCCAAAGAAAAACACACTCCTGTAAAACGACATTCATTGAAAAACACATTTCTGTAAGCAGTGAACCTCATCCATCGCCCACTCCCTGGAGGGCCCAGGGGACCAGAGGTGGGAATTTCCATGTAGGAGTCCCTCCCCAGCTCCGAGTTCCCCTGTCTCTCCTCAACCACGAAGGTTGCTGTTCCCATGTGCATCTTTCCGGTCTCTTCTGTTAAGACTGATTAGAAAAAGCAGGGACTGGGAATTCCAAAGGGGAGGAGAGCAGCCAGCCTGCAGGGAGGGAGGGGATCTGGCTGTGAAACTTCAGGGAAAACCCAGCCGTTAGAGAAAGCTGACCCACGTCTAGAATTGGTCCAGGCTGTACGTGCTCAGAGGATGGGAGCCAGGGAGTAGCCTGGCCTGGGCAGCCACTTCTGATCAGTGGTGCCTTAACCAAGCAGCCCCATGCCTGAGTGTCTTGTGGAAACGCAGGATTATTGGGAGCCTTTTGTGCTCCTAGTAACCATAGAACAGACAGAAATTAAAGGTACAGATCTTAATTAACAATGATTGAAGATGTGCAAAGTACCATTAGCATTTTCTTCCTTTGGGGGCTGCCTGTACTGTTTATAAGGACTTCAGAGCATCGCTCAGGGCCTGTCTTCCCCTCTCTGATCCTCTGTTCCTCACGGCATTTTCTGTGTGTGTGAAGAGCCGGGGAAGGGCATGTTGTCAAACACCGCTCCCCTCACCTCCCGCCACTTCCAGCCCTCCCGAGGCTGGCCTGGCTGGGGTTTCCTCTGGATTGAAAGTTTACAATTTTCTGTCTTAAGTTTTTTCTCTTAAAAAAAAAAAATTGGACAGATGAAGGGAGGGACGGAGGGAGGGAGGAGGATGGGACAGCACAAGACCTGCCCTCAAGCTCAGCCCTGTCTCTGTACCTCCAGTTTTCAGAACTTGTTAATGTTGTGGACTCTGGTCTTTCCATAAGAAATATCAGAGAGGGAGAAACAGCCTCAGTTTTCTCCCCTGGATAAATGAGGACAAAAGCCACCGTACGGTGGGTGCTGAGGCACCTTTTTGGCAAAGGTCTTCTTTTTGGCGACCCCGGGGAAAGGAGCTGTAAACAACCACAAAGAAGAAGGGGACCGTTTAAGTGAAATGTTTTAAGTTCCCAAAGTAAATGTCCCTTTGTGCCTAATAACTTGGAACACAGCACACAGCTTGGAACCGGGTGGGGAGCTGTTTCCTCCAGTTTCATGGGTCACAGCTTTAGAATGGGGACAGCTCCCAGGCGTGGGTGCTGCCAGCTTCTTGCCTCTAATCACCTCATTTCTGAGGTGTGAGCTTAGAACCCACGCTGCAGCCCTCTTTGCTGCTCCCGACCCCCTACTCGGCCTGAATGAAGACTGTGGAAAAGTGGGTGTCACCAGTCCGCCCTGCAACTAAGTAGGGTGACCAGACGTCCTGGTTTGCCCAAGACTGTCCTCTTTTTTGCAGTAAGAATCCCATGTCCGAGGCACTGCTTGAATCCTCGGCAAACCAGGGCGACTGGTCCCCCTGAACTGAAGTCGTGTGGTTAGAAAGGGGGCCTTGCTCAGACCCTACTCAGTGTTTCACTTTTATAGGAAAGAGCAGACTCTGGAGTCTGAGGAGTGCATTTGGCCACAGGAATAGACTCTGTGCCCTGGGCGTGGGTCCCCGTACTCCACCCCCGTGGCTGCTGTGAGAGCGGGTTTTCCCATCTCCCTCACCCCTACCAAGCCTTCCCCACTCTGAGAGGGACAGCAGCCCCCTCCTCAAGGGAAGACTTGACTTGCCCCATCTCCCTGCTCCTTCCCCAGGGGTGCGAGCTTTGCAGTCACCAGAAGGCTTGCATCCAGGATCCTCTTCCAGGCCCTGCCCTGCATTCTCTGAGGCGAGCCCCTCCTCGCTCAGTCTTTGAGGGTGGGCTTCAGGGGAAGGCGATGCGTTTTTCTTTTCTCCTTGCCTCTTCATCAGAACTTCTGGGCAATGCCGCTTTCACACTCCTGCCCCCGCCTCCCTGGGCCGACATATGGCAAAGGTCTTTGAGGACTGAGGGGCAGTGTAGAGGATGGCCCGTGGTGGACAGGTACCTTCCAAAGTCTTTGTTTAAGGCCCTGACATTTCTGGTTATGCAATTGCTTCCAGATCTTTCCAAAGAGTAATGAGCAAAACACCAAGTCTACAGTCTGGGGCCCCCTTTGGCATGTCCCTGAGGCTAGCCTCCTCGACACCTCACATCATCTCAGCTCACTGGCACCTGTGTAAGGATGACATCTCGCCTTTGTCCCCTGCCCACAACTCCTCCCCCAGAGAGTCCATTAGCCTTGGCTGTCTGGCACCTTTGAGCAGCGTCTCAGCACACACTCCATCAGGAAGAGGCATCAGGGCCTCAACAGTTCAGTGTGTTTTCCAAGGGACCCACATTTTCTTCATAACAGCTTCCTTATTTTGCAGGAAAACAGAACCCAAAACACTCCCCTGGGAGAGTGTGCCGTTGGCCAGAAAGTAAAATGTGTTCCCATTCTTGGTTCTCATAATTTGCTCAGCAGGAAATCACCTCCAGTAAGAGCAGTAATAAATCAGGAAACAGACAAACAAAGGAAGCTCTCACCTACTTTGGGTACAGCATGGAGCTCCTTCTCCATCCATGAGTCAAACAGGCCTATTTTCTTGCTAATGGCTTGTTTCTCCAATGCATCTCTCCAGGTTGCTTCTGATTTTCAACATGAACGCCACTTTTCCCTTCTTACTCTGAGTGAGGACACGAAGGAGATCACACTTTCCAGGGAGAGGAGTTTATTCAGAGGAAAGAATACTGTGTTAATAGGGACCGTCAGCCCCCTGAGCATAGATTTTGTCTGGTTCATGGTGACCTCCTGTGCCTGGGGCAGTGTCTCATGCTCGGGGGGCTCCTACACATGTGTTAAATGGCGCTCCTTGACCTGGGACCCTCAAGCAGCATAGGTGGTCACTGAGCAGGTGGTCTGGTTGCCTGCAAAGCTTCTGTTCCCCTGAGGGTCAGAGTAGAATTTGCTAGAGACACAGAGGAGAGGCTGCAGGATTCTTGGGGGAAGCCAGGAAGGGAGGTCTCTTAGCAGCAGTGATTGTGGTGGGGGACCAGCTATGGAGGGCAGGCGTCTCTCATGAGGATGGAGCAGGTGGGGTTTTTTTGGTATAGAGGGTGCCAAGTAAGCCCCCACATCACTTCAGTAAAGCCCCCCTTGCTCACTGATGCTCCGATGTGGACAGTTTCTCTAGTGGAAAACATCCAAGGCAAGAGCTGAGCTTACCTGTGAGATCATCAGTATCTGAGTAACACAGTACATACTCCTATCATTTTTTAAAAAGTTTTTTTTTTAATCAAGGTGAAATTCGCATAACATAAAATAAAGCATAGCATTTATTGCAGTATAGTCAGTTTACAATGTTGTCAATTTCTGGTATACAGCACAGTGTTTAGTTATATATATATTCCTTTCCATATTCTTTTTCATTATAGGCTATTATAAGGTATTGAATAGAGTTCCCTGTGCTATATAGTGGGACCTTGTTATCTATTTTATGTATAGTAGTATCTGCAAATCCCAAACTCCTAATTTACCCCCTCCACACCCCGCCTTTTTCCCCTGGTAACCATTAAGTTTGTTTTATATATCTGTGAAGCACAGCATTTTAAAGTGAACAACTCGGTACCATTCAGTCAGTATATTCACAGTGTTGTGCAACTACCACCAGCATCTAATTCCAAACCTCCTTACTGCCCCCAAAGAAAACCCCACACGCATTAAGCAGTCATTCCCCACGGTGTTTCTTGCCTGTGTGTCCTCTTTCCCACCTCCAGGCCCGGCGACGTGGGGAAGAGCGCAGGTGAACCTTTGCTTCCCGAGGACCCGCAGCTGACCAAGCCCGAGATGTTTGAGAACCCGCTGTATGGGTCTGTGAGTTCTTTCCCCAAGCTGGTTCCCCGGAAAGAGCAGGAATCCCCCAAAATGCTGAGGAAGGAGCCCCCGCCCTGCCCGGACCTGGGAATCCTGTCGCCCAGCATCCTGCTCTCCAAAGCCCCGGAGACGGAGGGCAGCAAGGGGGCAGGCAAGCCGCCGCCCGCGCCAGTGCCCATGCCCGCGCCCTTCCTCAGCCCCACGCCCCGGCTTCGCTCCTTCACCTGCTCGTCCTCCGCCAACGAGGGCCGCCCGGCGGGCGGGGACAAGAGCCAAGCGAAGCCCAAGGCCCCCGCCGGCTCGCAGGTCCCGGTGCCAGCCAAAAGGCCCATCAAGCCTTCCAGGTCGGAACTGAGCCAGCAGCCCCCGCCCGCCCCGGGGCAGCGGCCTCCCCTCCCGGTCAAGAGCCCGGCGGTCCTGCACCTGCAGCACTCCAAGGGCCGCGACTACCGCGAGAACGCCGAGCTCCCCTACCACGCCAAGCACCGGCCCGAGGACGCGCCACTCGGCAGGGCCGCCATGCAGGTGCGCTCGGGGCGCGGGCGGGCTTGTGCGCATGCGGGGGCGCTTTGATCCCGCCACCGTGTGCGCGTGCGTGTGATACGGGAGCACGTGGGCTGGTGTGCTTGAGAGTGTAAGAGCACCAGCGAGTCCAGGAGTACGCTCCAGTGCACGCGTGTGATTCAACCACCATGCCTAGGAGTGTGCTCGGGTGCACCTGGGCTCTCGTCCATGCAGGTGAGTGCGTGTGCATGTGTGTGATAATGAGGATGGGGCCTAGGAGTGGGTTCCAAGAAACGGTGGTTCTGGGAGCTGTGTATCAGAAATGGGGTGGAGACAGGATTTGAACCCACCTGTCCTCAAAGTCCTTGCTCCTACGTTGAAAGGGTTAAAGGACCCACTGTGGGTAAAGGCCCACAGGAATAAGGCTCCATAAATGCAAAGAGCTCAGATCCTTTATATTTCATTTTCTTTCATTATTATCATCATTACTACATTACATTACAGTGCTTTAAAATTTCCCAGTGTTTTAGAGACTTCAGACACAGTGTCCCCTTCCTTCCTATGAAACAGATTTCTTGTTTGAACAAAACTAATAGTGGTTAAGAACAGATTCTGGAGCCAGACTGTTTGCATCTTGGGTTTGCATCCCAGCCCTTCCACTTTTTGGCTCTGTGCCTCGAGCCTCAGTTTACTCATCTATAAAAAGGGGACTATCAGTGGAACCTGCCTCGTAGGTTTATAGGGAGGATTATCATTACTCTCTATATAGTACGTATTACTACATATATCATTACTATATATTCCTATGCATACATATATATGTGTATATCAGAATATAGGTCAGAACATATGTAAGTACTGAGAACAGTGTGTTGGCTCTCTTCAGCACTGCGTTAAAGGAGCCCTGATGTAACTCATAACCTGCAGGGACATCGGGACCTCTAGTTAAATCTGGCCTGGAGAGAATGCAGCGCTGACTGTCTTCTCCTGTTCTTGTTCCGCAGTGAAGCCCCCGGTGAGCTGCCAGCGAGATGGGAGCTCAGAGGAGCAGCAGGAAGCCGCTGAGACCCTGTCTCGGGACCCCCTGTGTGTTCCTCCTACCAAGCTTCCTCTGCAGGGCTTTGTGACTTTCAGGAGAGGGCCTAGTTTCTGTGCGGTTGGCAGAGCGCACTGGCTGCGAAACTTGGCACCAAGTGCTGAGGTTAGAAGAAAAAGCTCACCCGACAGACAACAGACAACCCACACACCTGGGCCCCCAGCTTGATCTTGGTACTTGGAACCCAAGAGCTTTGTTCCGGTCGCCATTTTGAAGAAAGGAACTAAAGCGCTGATTTGTGGGTAGAGATATAAATAATAATAATAATATTAATAATAATAATGGCTACATGTATGGAACACTCACCATGTGCCAGGTACCGTGCTGAGTGCTTTACAAACATTGTCAGTTGAGTCTTCTTCAGCCAACCAAAACCACATTCCCAGACCCTCCGGTTCAAAACAGTATGTCCTGAGTGGTTTGGACAAAGCATTAAAAATCAAGGCCAGTGCCCCCCTGGAGTGAGACAGGCCTTGACCTCTAGGGAGCTGAGGAGAGGGTGGTTAATTTAGGGTACAGTGAACCTGGCCTTGTCTAGCTTCAGTGATACAAACTGCGTTAGCTAAAGCCATGAGAGTCTGGCAGCGCTGGCGTGGAGAGCTGGGACCTCTCCGGGTCCTCTCAGTTCTTTAGTCGAAAGAAGAAGGAAAGCAGCTCTTACTCTCCAGTAGAGAGGACTGATGATGCCAGGCTGGTGCCAGGTCCCCCGTGCCCTCTTCCAGACAGGCAGCCACCTCCAGGCCATGGGATGAGCCACACTCTCTAAGCTTTAGCTCCTTATGCTGATGCAAGAGTCCTTGCCGTTCATTGCCCCTAAAAGCCAGTTCTCCCGCCTGGCTGCTGGGGAGGGCAGGCCTCTCCGTTTCCTGCTCCCAAAACGGTGCCACCTTTTCTTTCCGAACTCCGTGGCTTTCAGCCCTGCTTCTTGGTTACTAGGAAACTAGATTGGTGATGTCTTTTCTTGTGTTGCTTTTTGACATAACGGAATTAATGTAGGAAACCAAATGCAGAAGTGTGTGTGTGAGTGCAAGAGAAATGGGTACGCACCCCACATCCCCATATGTGTCAGTTTGCATGACCAATAAATTGTGCCTTTCTCACTTAGCTCCCATCTGCGTGGCGTATTTTCCTGACATTCAGCCACAGTCTTGCTTCTAGGCTGTCGGGGCTGCGGAGCAGCAGCCCGGGGAGGGGAAGGTGTCAAGGTTCACGGTAGAGATGGGCCAGCATTGCCCTGACCGAGGGAACTCCACAGAATGAGTCTGAAGCTGGGCATGGACCAGGAACAGCAGGAGACGTCACACATCATCATGGGACTCCAGGCATCCTGCAGCCACCCAACTTCCACTAGCATTGTCCCATAGCTGCCACCACCGCCTGCTGTCCAGCAGACACAAGACACTTATAAGTGTTTGTTGCTAAGCTCCAAAGACAATAAATACATGTGAACGATCACCAGGTCGTGGGCCTCCAGCTCACCATGTTCAGGGCAGCTTGCGCGGCTCATGGGTCAGGGATCAGCACCCAGCCCAGAAGGCAGATGTGGGTGCCGCTTGCCCCACCCCTTTACAGGGTGCCTTGGCCTGGGCTGCTGCTCCCACTACCTCAAGGTACTTGGCCTCTGGCTCACTGACACCAGACCTGGACTCCAGGCAGAGCTTGAGAGAGTGGTGTTCTTCGAAGCCACAGAGCAAACCATTCACTGCCCTATAACAAAGGCACATGGAGACTGGCGGGGGTGAGGGGGGCTGAAATCCCACTGCAACCGAGGCTCTTCATCCACCCGGATGGGATCCCCTCGCCCTGTAGGCTCACTTCCTAGTCCCCTCGTGGAACCTGACTGGAGTCCCCAGGACACCTCCCTTCTGACTCCATAGGCCAAGGACCAGGGTGAAAGGACAACTGGAGACAACCAGACATCCTCTCCATCGCTCCTACATCCACAGTCCACAGCTGAGGACCTGAGCGCCGATGCCCGCGGCACCTGGGAGTCCACTGCTGCCAGGGTGCTGGCATGCCGCGAGGTACCTGCAGCTCCCACCCAACCTGGAATGGACATCCAGGCCCCCCACCATTTCTGAGGGGTCCTGGGAGAAGTGAGTCCAGGAGCAGCAGTGGTCTGAGTTCTGGCATTTGAGTAAGCACAGTGCCCCCCACCCACCCTCTCCAAGCTCCAACACAAGCCGTGTCAGCACAAGCAGGTTTTGACTGTAAGTTGATGGACAACAGGGCCCACTGTGATGCCTGGAACTGGAAACTGTGAAATTTAAGACTTTTTATCCTTGTCCTTTCCACTCCTCAGCCTTGCACCCACCCCTCCAGGTCCCTGACCACCTTCTCCCCAGGTTCTGGTCTACCATCATCTCTTAGGGCCCACTTTCCTGGGGGCAGATTTCTCTGCCATCTCTCCTTTGCTCCCAGTCCTAGGCCTCCCAAACACCTGATTCCCCCTCCTGCAGCAGGATGAGAGGGGAACCCAGAAATTCCCACCTCCATCACCTAAGTAATTTACCTCTATTTTATTTCAGCCATTCTTCACCAAGCTCCCTAACCAAGGAGGCGGATTAACTAACAAGCTTTCCTCACAAAAGTGCCTCCTACCCCTATGGCGAATTCTGTTGTTCCCCGAGGTTGCAGAAGCTGCTGTAGTCACTTTTTTTAAGATGCAAGATTTTTTCCTTCTTTACATGATTAGATGAAAGCTGGTTGAAAACAGCAGATTTTATGCCAACAGGAAGGTGGTGTTAGCCTAATTGACTTTCTCTAACAGCAGCCTGCATCCAGCATCTCCACCCCCGGGGCGGCTGTTGCAGCTCCGAGCCTTCAGCCCAGGGCCAGGTTCAGGGTCAGCCGGGCGGCGCCTCCTCCTTCCTGGGCTGTGGTTCTTTTCCATGCCATTTTTTCCACCTGATAGGAGGGAAACTAGTGAGTCATTCAGAAAAGTTCTCTCCTACAGCTACCTTCCCTACCCCAGCCTACAGGGTCTCTCTTCACACATCCTTAAAATAGCTTCTTTCTCTGGCAAACTAATTTCCATGGAGATCTAGCAATCTGAAGGCCTAGAAGCTTTCTACAAGGCAGCAAGCCCAGCTCCCAGCCTTCACTCCAACAGAAAGACACCCTTTGTAATGCAAATGTCTGGTCTCACCCCCACAGACACCCCCACCCACAGCCCAAGCGTGATGCTCCCCCTCCCGCAACCAAGCTCCTTTTTGGGAAACCTGCACTGTGCAAGGAACAGCACTGGCAGGTAGAGTCTGGGCAGGGACAGACTCCTTTCTGGTCCGTGCTGCTCAGTTCTCTCTCAGGTCACAGCACCAAACCGCTGGGCTGGGCTGGGAGTGGTTTTACACCAGGTGTGTACAGGTGGCAGTCCTTCCTTCCCTCAACCACATACATGTTGGTGGCGTGTCCTGGGCCTTGGGGGTCAGCACGTTTATCAAGGGAGACCATGGCAGGGAGGGTTGGTATATCTTGGGCTGTGGAGTCGAAAGGAATGGGTTTAAATAGCTTGTCTTTCATTTCCAGAAAATAAGATCTTGTACAGGCCCTTAGCTTTTCTAAGCCTGAGTTTCCTCATCTATGGAATGGGGAGAGGGGAGCCTTCTGCTCGGTGTGGTCGGGTGGATTCGAGGAGCTGGCATCTGCAGAGACCCAGCACCTGGCCCATTGTAGGTGTTCGGTGACCATTAGTCCCCTCCCTCTTCCTGGGAGACAAGACAGTGTGGGAAGGCCCTGCGGGGGTCCTCCACGAGGGAGCAGGGGAAAAAAGTCCAGGCAGCCATGAGGGGAGCATCTGAACTGCACCTTCAGGGACTGCAAGGATGTCCTGGAAGAAGGTGGATAAGGCCTCCCCAATGTGGGCTAGAGCATGACCAACAAACAAGGCGGGAAGCCCAGGGGCAGGACGAGACTGGGAAATCCTTGAAGAAAGGGGCTTTGAGGCAGAATGGGCTAGCTGAGGCCAGGGGGACTAGCTGAGGTCAGAGGGGGGTGGTTGAGGTTGGGAGGGGCTGGTTGAAGCCAGGGGGACTCACTGGGTGGCTTTAGCTACAAAGACAGAGCTGCTCTGATGACCTGAGCCCATGAGAGCCGACCTGGGGACATGTAGGAAGTCCGGGAGCTGGTACTGGGCCGTATACCAGGGCAGCGCTGGCCGGTGCTGCTGGCCACTCAGGACACGTTGGCAGTGATCCCAGACACCACACAGCAGCTCCATGCCCCGTACAGTCCTGGGCCGCCCTGTCCGGGGTGAGACTCAGCTCCGGCCTGTCTGTTTCTCCCTCTGTTGACTTCTTCCTACTTCCCTAACCAAGTAAATGACTCACAACCCACCCTCCATCCTGCAGGGACTCAAACGCAGTGACATGCTGCTGCTCACGTGTTTAGGAAAGTCCAGGCGAGGGAGGCACCCAGTGCAAAAGGTAAGAGGCGCTGAGTCTCGGGTGCCCACCTGAACTGGCGCTACCTGAAATTTAGTGCCCCGGTGCCTCATTTGTCTCAGCCCAGCCCCGGCCTGCAGAGCAGGTGGAGGAGGGAGCATGGGATGCCAGGAGGAGAGGTATTACCCTGAGTGACAGGCAGCGACACGCTGACCTGCAGCTCTGGCAAGGTCCATGGGAAGGAGCGGGAAGGGGCAGAAGGGCAGACGGGAGAGGCCATCCTCTGCCTTATGTGGAGTCGTGTTTGAGTGCATGGGATGTGAACTGAATTTTCATACCTGATTTTGAGTACATCCCCAGAAATGGTTGGTCTGGCTTCAGTTATTTTAGAGGCGCATTCAGCATAGGCAGTGGTGAAGAGCACAGACCCTGGATCCGGGCTGCCTAAATGTGCCCTAGTGGGCCAGGCTCTGGGCCAGGCCCTGGGAACCCGTGAGAGGTGAGGCAACCGCCCCGGCTTCCGGGAGAGGCGGGCGCACAGCCCCGCGGTGATACTGCCTCGGGTGCGGACAAAGGGTGTGCGGGCTAGAGACCAGGCGGTGGTTTCCTCCAGGGGTTGCTGGGAAAATGTTCTATGATTAGCATTCAGAACGATCGTCACTGTGGAGGTGAGGATCTTGGACTTGGGGTCAGCCTGCTTGGGTTTGGCCCCCAGCCCCACCGCTGACCCACCGTGCGACCTCACCTGAGTACTTAACCTGGCATCCTTTCTCCATCCGGACAAAGGAGCGAATAGTGACCGCATGGGCTCCGGGCAAGGACAGACCTACCAGCGAGAAAGAGCCCTGACCGCACGCACGCCCTCCGCAAGCGTCGGGTGCCGTCAGTGTGATGGTCTGACGGCACCACGCCATTCTTCACGTTTCATGCCTCAGCCTCGGCTGCTACAAGGGTCACTTATGTCAAAGCGTCTCTGAGCACCTCGGAACCCCTTCTCCTAGGTGACTCTTTCAATCCTGGCTTGTCCTTTCCAGGCCAGGTTGTGGCTCCAGATCTGACAAACTGCGTGGCATTGGGCAGGTCACTTCCACGGGCCGCCCCATGGCACCGGGGACAGGAGAGCCAATGCCTGGGTCTGCCGGGCATGGCCCAGGCCACCAAGCCCGGCTCCGGCTCCAGCACCAGGTGCCAACGAGGCTCCACCAACACCAGTCTCCTTGCTCTTTCCCCTGGTCCTCTGTGTATTCCAGCCCGTCCCCAGGAATCCATCCTGTCCAGCCGTAGGTGGACTAGAACAAAGCAGCAGCAGGCCTGGCACAAATGAGCCTCCATCTGCAGGTTGACTGATGGAGGAACTAACTCACCAGGAGGTGAAAATAAAGAAAAAGGCTGCCCACCATAGGGCCAGGGGCTCAGCCTCGGCACTATGAGCATTTGGGGCCGAATCATTCTTTGTGGGGGGCTGTCTGTGCATCACAGGATATTTAGCAGCATCCCCAGCCTCTGTCCACTAGACTCCAATATACAACACCCCTTGCCCCAGACATTGCCAGTGGTCCCTGGGAGACGGGATGGGGCACAATCACCCACAGAAGTGAAGAACTGATGTCCTGCACTCCTCTGAGACTTACTCATTTTTTGAAGACAAGGATACTAATTCTGGCCCCTAACAACAGCTACTAAAAGCAGGAAACCAGGAGCCAGGAGGCATGTCCCACAAAGTTATAGAAATACCACCAGGCCAGTTGGCTCCTTCTGTTTCAAGGGACAAAGATGTGGAAGTCACTTCAGGGGATGGGGTCTGTCACCAGGTACATGGGAAGTGAGGACGTTGCACAGCCCTCCCTCAGGGGAGTGGGGTCAGCAGTCCCTCAGCAGTCAAGGTGCAGCGGCCCCTTGAGCCCAGGCTCAGCCTTGGGGCTCCTGTCTTGTGACCCCATCGGAAGCCAGCATTTCTCCCTCCCTCCCTGATTGATCAGCCACCTTCATCACTCTGCTGCTTTTGGCCTCTACTTGGTCTGCAGTCCTGGCCCTCACTTGGTATATCTGACATTTAAAACTTTCAAGGAGGCCGATTCGGGGTCAGCTAACCTCCATTAGCTGCCTTATGGGTTTGGGTTCCCCAGAAACAGACTCTGAGACAAAGCTTCAAGTGCAAGGAAGGTACTTGGGAGTAACTCCAGGAAACACTAGTAAGGGAGTAGGGAATTGAGGCCAGAAAGGGAAGGAAGCCAGTAAAAGATGCTTGAGGTGCAGGTAGCCACCATGGCCAAGTAGAGCTTCATCTGTGGGCATGTCTGTTGATCCCATCCAAAGAGGAGAGAGCTGGGTGCCTACACACCTGCTCACGTGAGGGCTGTCTCTGGGCGGTGTTAGCTCCTCAGCAGATAATGCAGTCTATACAGCAAAGCCAGCTCTGTGGTCAGAGAGCACTCTCAGGTCGGAAGAGCCACACGTGGGAGATGGGGCTGTTGGGCGTGATGAGGTGGGTGGGGCAGCAACATGTCTGCTCTGCAACCTGGTAGGCTCAGTGCTGCCTGACAGAGTTCTAACCCCACGCCAGCCCGCCAGCGCTGGCCTCTCCTATGTCTCTGTGCCCTTGGGCTGAGATTCCTGAGTGCTCCGAGAGACATCTCTCAAGAGATACCTAGTGTAAGGATGTTCCAAACAGTACAGAGAGAGACTGAACGTACACACTGACAATGGCCAGACTGTATATAAAAATAGAGCTCTGATCCACAACCTGCAGCAAACTGCCCAGGAAACCAAGCCCTTATCTACAGTGACCGGCCCAGGAAGGCAGCCTGTGGTAAGTCAGACTTGGGGGAAGGGAGACAGCTGTCTCTGCTGACAATCCAGGAAGCCAAACAACCACCCCTGACCCAAAACGGCCAGGATTTGATTAATAACTGACAGCTTCCCTAATGTTTGTCCCCATTTACAACCGAGGACTAACCAGAGGAGGCCAAATAATTTCAACCAGTAATTATATTTACAAACTAACCCAGTAATTTGGATAGACTAGACATCTTTGTATGCACTTAACCCATGATTAGAAATAGACGCACCCATGATTAGAAATAGACGCAGTGGGGAGGGTATAGCTCAAGTGGTAGAGCGCATGCTTAGCACGCACAGGGTCCCGTACTGCCTCCAAAAATAAATGAAAAATAAACAAGTTTAATAACCCCCCAAAAACTAAATAGTCACCTAGAAAATGTAAACAAAAAGAGAAATGGATGAAAAAATAAATAGATTCACCTAAATGTATAGGAGACAGCACACTCAAGAGACGTGACTGTTTACAGGGGTGCAGGCAGTTAAGAGAACCAGTGAAGGATGTTGAGGCACCCAGGGACTAGCAACAATAGAAAGTCATCTCTAACATAGACCTAAAGGAGGGAGGTGTTATCCAAGGTAGTGAGAGCGAAAGCCAGGAAGGGGAGCCCCTGCTAGAAGCTGCAGCCATAAAAACAACAAAACAAGAAGAACAGAGAAGGGTGTGGGTTAAGGACACCTTGACCTCCTTCTCCTCCTGCCTTTTTATTTCCTGCTGATTCTTCCCTTTGGCCAAACCCACCCAGAAGCCAGAGGGCAAGGGAGCTCAGGTGGTGATACTGCCCTCAGAGGTCAAGCTCCAGACACGGAACATACGGAGAAGGGCAGAGAATGGATGGAGAGAGGACCCGCAAAGGGAGAAAAACCAGCGCAACTTGTTACAAAAAGTAAGATCACCTTTGAATGGCAACTCTTTCAAGCTCTGCATACACTGGGAGTGAAAGACGTTGGGGGCTGGAAGGGGCACATGTTCAAACAATTAAGAAAAGTAGACATTGACAGCAATTGGCATGACAGCCATTCTTAATTGCATGAGCTAACAAAGTGGGATTCCTGGCATGACTCGCTCCAAAGCAATTCATATTTGGCTTGGAGAGCAGAATGGTTTTTATAACAGATTTTTCTAATTATGTTTTGCTTATGTTAATATGAGGATTTGATTCCTCAAGTAAATACCACCTGATCACAAAGCAGGACGACTCAAAAGTACACCGAGCGCCAGGTGGAAGCCAAACTGAGATTTTGCAATTTGCTGCAGATGATGAAAAGTAAATGGAAGTGTTTGCTTCGGTTTCATAGGGGTGGCTCTTTCCAGCCGGTCTGTCAAATCATGAGGGGCAACTACCGTAGCTCATGCTTTTTCTGGATTTCTCAAAAATAATGACACTCAAATTTCACTGTGTATGAGAGTCACCTGAGGAACTTGTGAGAGTGCAGACTGCCGGGTCCACCAGCATGAAGGATTCCCTTGGTTTGGGTGGTGGCTGGAAATCTGAATTTCAACAAGCATTCCAGATCATTCTGATGCTGGTGGTCAGGGCATCACATTTGGAGAAACACCGTTCCAAAGGCTGAACATTCGATTCAAAGGAGAAAAAGTGGTGTAATAGATAAAGTAGGGAAATGATCTGGGCCCAGAGCTGGGTTCAAATCCCAACTTCACCCTTGATTAGTTGAGGCCAGTTACCTTCCCTGACTGTTGTTTGTAAGAAGGATAAAATAGGTACATAAGAGGACACTGGAAGGTCATAAATAAAGGGTCAAAATCGTGATGATTAGCACATAGTAGAACTCAGAAGGTTCTTGAGTGAGGCTTTCTCAAGATGATAGGGCTCTGGGGGCCCTACCTCCAAAGACCAAAGAGGACGGCCCCTGCAGACATGCCGGCTCAGATGCCAGGCTCCATGTCCTCGCGCCCGCTGAGTTCCATCCTGAGATACTCACACAGTTCACAGATTTTGAGGCTCCCTCTTTCCTTGTTTCCACTCAGAAAATTATTAGTCACCCCGCAGCATATGGACAACAGTTTTTTTTTACCCATCCTCCCTTGTCATTGGCATTACACCCTTCAACAATATGGTGTTAACAAAAAATATTAAAACTAGCCGTCTCAAATTTTTGATTCTGGTTCATAATGTAGCAAAATGAAAAGGAAAATCTTTCACACAGTCCCAGTGGTGCAGAAACATTCAGAAATTATTCTAAATATAGACTCCCAGATGACAGAGGGGTTGTATTATGTCATTCTGTAATTTCTTTTTCACAGAGTGTTCTCTGTGCTAGGATAAAGATTTTTAATGAAGTCAAATGCTAAATTTAAGTGAACCTCTGCTCTCCGTTTATTGCAAATACATTCTGTTGCCATTTAATTGGCTGTGCAGCTTGGCATCAGCCCCCCTGAGCAGCAAAACAAAAATCAGACCTCATAATGCAACAGTCTTGATTATGCCCAGATCCTAACTACCGCTGGGGTCTTTCCTAGTCTCTTACTTAACTGACTTTCAGTGAATTCACGTAAAAAGAGTTTCCATTGTTCCTATTACATCACTCTAATGAGACATGAATATGTGATAATATGTGACTTGAGGGATATTTTACAGAATGTCATTATCAACCTTAGATGACATATAATAAGCTCCAAATTTTTTGATCAATAAAATAGCCTATGAATACTGCTTGGTGTGGGGAATAAATTTAAACCGCAAGCTGTTCCAAGCAAGCCATTCAAAACTGTTACTTGTAACTTAGGTCCAAAATGTACAGTAACCTGTTAGTGATTATAAAATCTGATGTAGCTCTACAAGACCTTCAAACTCAGTGTACAAAGGAATTACCTGAGAGGCTGTTGTAAAATACAGGTTCTGTGGCCACCCACAGAGAATCTGATCCTGTAGCCCTAAGGGTGGGGGAGGGGTGAAACCGGGAGCCTACGTGTTAAACATCTCCCCAGGTGACGCTGATGTGGCTGTTTGGAAAGCTAACCAGCCCATTTTTCCTGGGGGCACTCCTCCCTCATCAGTACCTGCCCAGTGCCACTCCCAAGCCAGGTATCTTTTTCAGCACTGACCTGGAGGCAGGTGTGTATCTAAGATTAAGGAATGTTCCTCCAGCTCTTGAGCCCTTGGCTTGACCACGTGGCAGTCCATCGCTAAGCAGGTAAATTCACACAAGTCCAGCGGGTTACCCTCAGAGAAGCTCTAACACCCAATGCCTCTGGGCCACATAAAAATGCACTGTCATATGCGTTCTTTACTTGATCCTCGCTGCTCCGTAGGGTGGTCTTATGTGTACTTTATAGAGGAGGAAACTGAGGTTTAGGGAGGTCGAGGCATTTGGCAAAGCTCACACAAGAAAAGTGGAGAGCTCTGAGCCGTGTCTCAGGCTCCAAACCGGTTCTTACCTTGTCAAGAGCACAATTATGTTGCCAGGATATGTGGAGGTGGGTTAAGCATTTTACAGCAAAAAAATAAACCAATTACCTCTCAGAATTAATTTTCTATTCAAGAAGAGATTACCCTGTATTCACAGAACAGCAGCTATACAGGAAATGATTAAAATTCTAAGAAACATCTCCCTCAGTCTCTCTCTCCAGACGTTTTACAGTGCTTCCATCTTATGGTTAGGTGTGAAAACAGAAAATTCAGTTGAATCCTGGTTTGCCTCCCATTTTTCAAACCTTCTATCGATGGCCCAAGGAAACCCTGGCTGGGTGCCCTGGGGTCAGGCAGGGGCATTGCAGGAACTGTCTCCCAACAGGATGGGAAATGTGACCTTCACAAACGTAGCTCTGGAATTTTCGGAGCTGACTTTTACAGTTTTGATGGTTTTGTAGTTTTGATGGCCTGCTCAGACTGCCACAACCAGATGCCATGGCTCTCAGTTTCTGGTGAAAACCCACCTCCTGGTTCACAGATGGCTGTTCTCTAAGGGTCTTCACGTGGTAGAGAGACAGGGAACGAGATTACTTCTTCCTCTTATAATGCCAACAGTCCTGTTGGATTAGAGCCCCACTCTTAAGACCTCATTGAACTTTCTCTCTTAAAAGCCCTTTGTCCAAATACAGTCACCTTAGGTTCAGTGATTCAACATACGAATTTTGGGGGGGACATAATTCAGTTCATAGCAGATGGATTTGGTAATTTTCTAGAAAAGCCACTTTGGAAAGATGCAAATAGGCATCTTTTCCGAACTGAAGACGAAGTTCTGTCTAAGAAGTTACCCTTCCAACCCCTTTGTGGAGAAGTGCATGGTGTATCTGGAAGTCAACGCGTGGGGTCACCAGCCCTTCTGCAGGAGCCCTGAAAGATGCTGTGGCTGCTGAACTGGGTTCCATAGTGTCTGAGGCAGAATTATCCGCATAGGTGTTTGAATGTGTGCATTTCCTGGGGAGGATGCTCTGGCCACAGTGGCTTCTCTGCTGGTTTTTGGACATATGAGGCAAGCTCTGGCCTTTGGGCTGCCATAGCCTGGCTTTCCTAGAAGCAGAGCCTGAGACTGGGATTCTTGTGCAATTTATTGATAAAATGCTCTCAATCCAGGCACCACGATAGGCAATGAGGGAGGCAGGATGGGTCAGGGGAAGGAGTAGTTTTCGGAGAAGTCTATCCTCAGTCTGTGCCCTGGGGAGCTCCAGAACATACATTGCATCACAGTGTCCCGTTCGGAGGCGAGGGCACTGGGCACGTATGTTCCCTCCCATTGGTCAGTCCTGACTACCTCCCAGGCATCTCTAAGAAGAGAACCAGCTCCCGTCAGCCAAGCACCATCCTCCAGAAGAGAGGACGAGTGCAAGCCTTTAGCTGCCAACACCCACTATAGCAGGGGGCTGGGTGCACTGACTGCAAAGGATGGGGGGTGGGCTCCAAGTGCACCTGTGACAGTGCCTACTGTAGCTGACCCCTCTGCCTGGTTGCTCTTCCCCCAGATAACCTTGTAGCTGACTCCCTTGCCTCCTTCAGGTCTCACTTTCTCAATGAGGTCCGTGCTAGCCACCCTACTGATATGCAAACTGCTCTACTTTTTCTTTTTGTCTATAGCTCTCATTGCCCTCAGATGTACATACTTGACTTCTTTGATATGCTCAGTTTTCTTGTGGTCTGGATCTCCCAATAGAATGGAAGCTCATTGAGGAAAGAAGTGCTACCCTAGCCTTAGCCCCTAGACAGTGCCTGGCATACACGAGTCACTTAAGTGCTTGTTGAATTAACTAATTAAGCCTCAACGGGGCTCAGACCCAAGGAAGGGAGGAAGTCAAAAATTCTAAAGAAAAGGTGGTCTAAAACTGCACTAGCCAATCCAGTAGGCATGTCTTGGATCCTACAGACAGGGTACCGTCACCTCCATCTTCGGGTCCAAACGAATGCAAAGTGGTCTTACAATGTGCTCTGTGTGGCTGCTCAGGGCTGTCCCGCCCAGTACAGCTGCTGTACTGGGGGACCTACTAGGTTACTACTTGCCCTTCCAAAACACCTTTGTCTTTATTCTCCCTCAGAACACCAACCCTAATGATTAATGCCTTAGTTAGCAGGACTTTTCATCCAAAGATAGGGAAATGCTAAGATATGGAAACAGATATGATAATGCTTCATAAAGACCAAGTGAGGAACTTTCACAGTTTCCTTAAGAGTTGCTTACTAATGTGCACACTCTAATTAGTTCAGTGACCGGGTTGACCACGTCCTATCTGCCTTATAAAGAAGGTATCTTGGACAAATCATGAAAAAAAAAATTTTTTTTAATCTTCTCTTCCTACCCTTCTCCCCAAACAATACACAGGAAATTGTTTATTCCTTGTCTAGACAAAATGAGCAAAGGATTTAGACAGACCTTACCCAATAGAGAGTGAAATGAATCATGAGTGAACAAATAGATGGAAAAATGTTCAGTTTTACTAAATTAAAACAACAGATACGATTATCATCCAACAAATAGCAAAGTTTTTCTTCTTTTAATTGCACGACCAAACCTGGCAAAGAAGTGGCTCTACACGTGGATGGAAGTACAAAGTGGTAAATCTGATGGCAAGCTACATGGCCAGATGTAGTTAAAGACTGCTGTCTTCATAAACTTTGGCCTCCTAGAGTCAGAACCCTGCTGGAGCCCTCTCCTACCAAAATAATCAGAAATTCAGGGGGAGAAAAGCCTTTTGAAACCAACCATAGGGGTTTACAGCAGGGCTAAAGGGCCAGGAAATGGGAAGGAGACAAGTACATTCTTGGGTTAGGTGGCAATAGTTTCCCTCAAAAGTCCTCTTTGGTTTAACTTTCCATCACTAGGGCAGTTTTTTTTAAAAACGAATCTATCAAGAAAATATACTTCTGATAAGAAATGTGTTTTCGGGTCCCTAAGACATTTTATACATCCCCAGATAATTGTGTGATGAAAGGTCATTTACTCCATCAAAAGTGTACCCTGTTAACTCAGGCTGAAGTGTCACTTGTGCACACCGTCTTCATTTAACTCGACTTTGCCCATGAGTCAGATAATGGATCTCAACCCAGCATCATAATAGGCAAATCATTCCACCTGGGATGCAAATGCCAAATACCCAGAGACAGACTTAGAGAGAACATTGTGTGTGTGTGTGCACGCACATGTGCAAGAATACCTTTTGTCACATTCACCCTGTGGCCCAACAGACTACTGGCATTTCGTTTCATAGTTGGATTTGCAGCTTTCCTGTGCTTTTGACAGTTGCATCACGTTTCCGATAGTTTGAAAAACTTCCTCTGCACACGTCTATTAACCTGGAGTCATGTTAATAACTTTCATTTTCAAAATTCAAAAATTCAGAATTCAAAACAATTTAAAAAATTCTCTGAATTCCATTGATACTTTCTCTATGAACTTTGCTCACTAAAAATCAACCAAAATTATAGTTTCTAAGGTTTTTTTTTTTTCCTATCTCAACCAAAATAGACTCGTCAACAACGGATGCCTTATCTTTCAGGAAAGGCACTCACTCGTTTAAAAAAAAACTTCAGCCCATAAAACAAGTGTTCACCCAAAATGGGAGTTAAGTTTCTGTTTTTTAATTTTTAGTAGAAAAGCTGCTTAAAAGTTTGCTGGCAGTTCCTGCTTTCTGGAGCAGAGGCCTTCCCTGATTGCTCTATAAAAATATCTACCCAGGCTTCATTTACTTTGGAAAAATTAATAGAAATGGGCTATTTAGTTATCCAGGGGTAAAGCAAATTCCCACCCGAGGATCTTGGAGGTGCTGTAAAATCATGACAAATGGGTTGTCGGGGAGGAGCAGAGAAGGTTCCACTCATCCCTGCACAGGAGACTTGCCTTCGTGACCCTCTTGTAAGAAGTCGCCCTGGGGTCTGGCAGAGGGGACGGGCAGACCCCCACACTACAGCATGAGGGGCTATCACCTCCCTGGTCATGGATCCGGACCCAAGAAAGGGCACAGTGAGGCCATCTTCCCCCTGCTAGGGGCCCCCTCCTCCAGACCCGGGACTTGAAGCAGCTCTTGGTGCTTCTTCTAGGAAATACAGGTTCATCTCCTCAGATCTTGGCAAAGGCAGTCTGGACAGGAAGGGAATTCCCTACTTCGAGGCTCTGCCATAAAGTTATGTTTAAGGGGCTTTCCTGCTGGAAAATTCTAAATGTCCGTGTTAGTTGAGGCTCTGCTTACAAGGAAGAGAAACTAACTACAAGTGGAGATGGAGCAGGCTAGGGGGGATGGAGCAGGCTAGGGGGAGCTGGTAACGCACAGCTCCTCCCTGGACAACTCCCCTGCCCACAGTCCACAAATCGCTCCCCTCCCGTTCCTAGTCTCCCTGGCTCTGCCTTGGCTCTGAGCGGCTGCTCCTACCCTGAAGTCCAGCTCCCCACACTCACATCCCTGAAAGACGAATCTGGCCCATCTTGGGTCAAGTGTCCACAGCTGCTCCAAAGAGCAGTTGGTCAGAAAGTTTCAGTCATGCGGTGGAAACACAGCCACCCAGACCCCTGATGTTATTAGATGGAAGGAGAACAGACTTGGGGGGTAGGACCCCCAAAATGTCTATAGCAGATCTGGCAGCTGCTTCCTCTCCCAGCCTTTCCTGCTACTTGGGTTTCATCACAGCCTCCTCGGGTTCCCTGAGAAGCATACACCAAGGCAGGATTAGACACGACAGATTTGCTGAGGGAGATGCTTAAGAGGGAAGATGGGGAAGGGGGTCGCCAGATGAGGCTGGGAGAGCTGTCAGACCCCGGGAAGGGGAGAGGAAGGAGGGGAGGTTGGGAAGGAAGCCCTCAGCCTGCAGTGAATCCTATCAAAGTTTCTGCAGAGCTGATGGGGCGACTGTCTTAGTCAGCTTGGGCTGTGTTACTTAACAAGATGTCATAGACTGGAGGACTGAAAAACATACTTATTTTTCACAGTTTGGAGGCCAGGGGGTCCAAGATCAAGGTGCCAGAAGATTCTATGTCTGGTGAGAGCCCTCTTCCTGGTTTGCAGACAGCCATGGAGAGAGACATCACCTCTCAGGTGTTTCTTCTCATGAAGGCACTAACCCCATTCACCCTCCTGAACTCATCACCTCCCAAAGGCTTCACTTCCTAACACCATCACATTGGGGATTAGGGCTTCAACACCATGAATTTTGGAAGGACACAATATTTAGTCTGTAATAGCTTCCTTGAAGCAAGATCAGTCTGAGACCCTGCCTCAGTTCCCCTTCCATGCTCAGTCATCGGTGGGTTTCCGTGGGAGGCGTGGACATGGCTGGTAGATTCAGCAGCTGGGGCTGTCCGTTGATTTAGATCCCCCAGTAGGAGATCTGGGAGCCACAAGCTCAAGGCCAACACATAGTCCCTTCTATAAAAAATGCAAAAACTCTTCTTAGCCTAAAGGCTGTACAAAAACAAATGGCAGACTGGATTTGGCTCCCCTGCCATATTTTGCTGACCCCTGGTTTAAATTAGAGGTTAAGGTTTCTGTTGCTTGCACCTGAACTCCTGCTAACTTCCACGAGGGTAAGTACTGCTGACATAAGAATGCTGACCGAAGGCTGCTGGTCATTCTAATTCCCGTTGTGAATTGGTCCACTGACACTCAGGCCTACACATCTGCATCTCACTTTCATTCTTGCTTGAGTGAGAGGATGAGTGTTTTCCTTTTCCCCCTGTCCTCTCCTCACCTCTGAAGCAGGTAACTTTTAAGGTGAAGGTAATGGGTGTGGAGTGGGGTCAGGGCTTCTGCAACAGAAGTCAGGACCTTCGAGGAGAAAGATAATCTGATGGTTTAATAAGGCACAGGAGAGTCACTAGCAAGAAGCAAAGATCTGATTGTCTTTTAGATACATCCCTACCACCAACCCCCTTTGCAGCCAGACCAGGAAGGTCATTCCCTCTTGTATCTAACACACACACACACACACACACACACACACACACACACACACACACACACACAGAAGATATGGGTAGAGCAAAGGATGGTTGACTAATGTAACCATCACAGGAGTGGAGCTCATGTTTGACACGGAAGAGATGGAGCCTTGAGGGAAAAGAGGGAGAGAGGATGTGAGGGTGAGGGCCAGTCTGCCCCCAGAGTGTGATCATATGGTGCACCCTCATGGTCTAGGGCAGGGCCTAGGCCCATGGGAATCACAGGGGCATGTTGGAAAGCCCATAGAAGCCAGCCCTGAATCTCCACCTCAATGCAGACTCTGTGAAGGCTGGACTAGATCCCTTGAACCTGCAGGGAAGGACCCTTGAATGATTTCCAAGGTGGGTTTCACAGTTAAACCATTTTGCCTGGACCGGGCTGCCCCACACCTCCAGGAGAATGAGGGCTGGGCTGGGGTTACCCAGGCAACTGGGGAAGCCATTGATCCAGTACACTCTGACAAAATTATGTGAGCTACATGAGGAATCCTTGACTGTGGGGGAGCTTAAGACACCAGTGTGCACCCTGGCATAGAAAAATATCCTAATTGGAAAGCAGAGGTTCAAGATCAAAAGATGGAATGTGTGTGCAGTCACACACCCCACAGAGTAGCCCCTCCTGAGCCCCGTCTCCGCACGATGCTGCGTCCTTGGCTGGCTCCTCCCTATTTGGGAATTGGGCTCCTGAAGACAAAGTGTCTGGGCACCTGGATTTGCAGAGATAGTTGAGCACAGTGCTGCTTCAGCTGTTGGCCTTTTTAAAGACAATATGTCAACTTGATGCCTCAACAAAGAACCACATCTCACGACGTGCTCTGTTTATTTATTTAAGTAAAATCCTATTCCACAGCGCATGCGCTTCCTGTGCGGTTCTAGTGCATGAGGATGCAGTGATGGTTGGACACTGCAGAGCTATTAATATCCCGGAAATCGTTTCAACAATGCTTTTTGAAATGATGCCCCTTCACTTTCTGTTTAGGAGGAAATGACAATACGGTTCTAACTTAAGACAACAGTATTTTCTAATACCCCAGGCTGATGCTAATAACTTTCGGGTTATTAACATTTTCTCTTGCCAACAGACACTGCTATTTAGAGCAGAGCTTCACTTACTCAGAAGTTCATGAGAGCTCAGATCCAGAAATTTTTCCCAGGAAGTTTGCAAGTGGATTGCTGATGAACCCAAAACCTGCATGGTGAGAAGCATGGGCTGACCTTCTGCCTTTTGTCAAGATTTTACAGTAGAAAACCCAGATTTAGTGACCACCTGTAGCGGCACTACCATTTTGTCTGCTCAGCCCTAGTATTTTCTTGGGCTTGTCTGCTGTATTAATTAGGATTTTTGGGTGGCAAGTGAAAATAAAAACTCAGAGTAAGCCAGCTTGAGTGAAATGCAGGAATGTATTGGCTCATGTAACCATGAGGGGGGAGGATACGGCTGGGCTACTTTCAGGAGAGGCTGGAACCAGGGACACTACCACCTAACATTCTAATTCTTAGTTTCTCATCTCTGTCTGCCTGTGTGTTTACTCCAGTTTGTTCAGGCTAATCTTTTCATGAAAGCTGGGAGGGGACATGGCCACTAGTAGATCCCTATGCAGCTCCTCACTCTCTAACCAAAGGAGAAAAAGGACCACTCTCTCCCAGATCCAGTTTACAAATTTCTGTGGGGGGGCAGAGATTAGCAAGGGTTCCGATGCCAACCCCTGGTACCAGTTTGTTGCATGCAGGGCAAGGAGAAACCATGACTGTAGCCAGGAGAGTGGATGTTAGTAAAAGAATTGGGGAAGGGGAGCCAGGCAGTCTGAACCTATGTGTCCTACATCTCCCTTCTTCTGGGAACCGTCCTTTCCCCTCCATCCAGAGGGAACCATCCTGGAAGATGGACCCCACCACTTTGCCACATAGACTGTTAGACTTGGGCACCTGCTAGTCCAAGAGACTCCTCTCCCAGGAATTTAGAACTGGGGCCCGGAGATGCCAGCTCTGTCTGCTGCTTGCTTGTACTGTGGAGACGCTGGAGGAGCTGTTTCTCCACCATCAGGGTGGAAGGACTGGGAAACAAACAAAGCTGGGTCACAATACAAGAGGAAGAGGAAGCAGCAACATACAGAGGGAAACAGAGGCGAAGAGCATTCTGATAGGATCTGCATCCCGGCTCCAATCCAGCCACATCCATGCTGCCAGCTCTATGCAACACCCCGCATCCACATAAACTCCCCTTCCCTTAAGGAAGCTCAAATTGCGTTTCTAATGCTTTCAATCAAAAGCATTCTAACTGATACTTTATCTCTCCCCCCACCCCGCAAAAAAACAGCCACAAACTTGATACTCTGACATACAGCACAGTGGCATTCAGTTAAATGGCTGGGTTCTGGTGCCAGCCTTCCTCGATCGAATCCGAGTTCTGCCTCTTACTAACTCTGTGACATCACACAAGCTACTTGACCTCTGCGTGTCAGTTTCCTCATCTGTAAAAGGAAATACCAATAGCACCTACGTTGCAGTGTTGAATTAAAAAAGTTAATCTGTATAGAGCAAAGTACCTGGCATGCAAAAATCCCTCAATTAACATTAGGTATTCTTCATGGTAGAAGAAGGCAGCAGTGTCTGGGAGAAATTTTATCATGTCTTTAAAGATCAAAGAGGTAAGCCAAAGGGGATAACTTCCCACAGACACTCACACTCTCTCTAGCCAGGCGTCATTTTCCCAGCTTGTTAGATGTGCCATGTTGAATCCTCCAGGCACCGTTCCAGGCACTTGGCTGTCCATACAGAGAAGGAAGAACAAGGACTTTTCTCTAAGAAATTTCGACTTTTATAATGTTTGTATTGGGGTATAGGGATAATAACCATGTCAGACAGTCATTTTTGAAATATGAAATGAGTGTCAACATATATATGGGGTGGATGATGAGACCTTCCATGGGCTTCAGTCCATGTGCACAGAGAGTCTTTAAAATCACGAAAATTTCCTGTAGTACTTATTCATATGTATGAAAACACAGTAACACGAAAGGGACAAAGAAAAGCCAAGGGGTTAAAATGTCGAGCAACGTATGCCTGTAAGGGAGCATCATTACTGTCAAAAAAGCGACATTTGGAGAGATCATCGGTGTATCTGAAAACACATGTTGCTTGGTTTCTTGGCTTTCCTTTGGTTTCCTCTAGCAGCCACTACGTTTACTAGGTTACAGGTTACAGGAACACAGCTGAGTTTACCTTCACTTTTAGTAATACTATTTTGAGAAGAGCTGAAAAATAGTAGAAATAAAGAATAGAGATCAAGAACCATTTTTTAAAAGACAGGAAATTGTATTTTTTTAAAAAGAATAAAAGCAAGGGGAAAAAAAAGAGCAGAAGAGGGCACTGCCTTCTGGCTGCCTCCTTTTTACTTTATACTCCTTACATTCATAAATAATCACATTCAGATCCTCCCTCCTGAAGAATGAGCTCCTTGCAGCCAGGATCAAAGCCTGGGCCCTCTTTGTCTCCCAGGCAGTGCGCACCCTGCTCCTGACTCGCACTACAACCCAGCTGTTTGACCACTTGATGATTGAAAGACAAAGGAAAGCAGGAGGACCAGGAGGGAAAGGACAAGAGTAAATAGAACCCTCGGAAGGTTGAACTTGAATTCCTCAGAAGTGCAGCACCATTTCACATTCATCTTCCATCCAATATGGGCAGGCAGATTCCATTTCACAGGCATTGCTTTCTAGCAAAGACTGCTGAACCCTTTAGACACTCACTATTCACCAGAACAAATAAAAACTCTTCTCTCAAGATCCATAATTTGTCTCCAGAATATCCAGACATCCTCATTTCCTCCTCCTGTTCCTCGTCCCCCATCCAACCATTCCCCTCCGAGTCCTGGGAACACACCTGCGGCCTCCGTACCACTGATTTCACTCTTTACCAGGATGCCTTCCCAACTAGCTAATTTAGGAACTGATTTCAAATCATTTCAAATGGTTCTCCATTTTACGTATTCTAGTCGAACCAAACTGCAAAGTCAGCTGAAACAGAGACTGGACAATGGAGCGCAGTTAAGGCACAGATGCTATAGTTAAACTGCTGGTGTTTGAACCCAGGTAGCACTACTAACTAGCCAGGTGTGCTCAAGTTACTAAACCTTTTTATGACTCAGATTCCCTATGTGTAAATAAGGATAAAGATGCTAACAGTAGCTAATAACAACCTTACTGAGTAGGGTTCTTGGGAGGTTAAAAAGAGTTACAACACATGAGATATTCAGAACAGTGCACAGCCCATAGTGCTGTAGAAGTGTTCCTGCTTGTTAATCTCCCACAGAGCCTGGCACTCTGCTGAAGAAATGGTTTTTGCAATAAATATATGTTCATTTCTATAACTTTTCCTTGCATCTGTAGCACATGCATAATGTATAAAAATTAGAAGATGCATATAAGATATAGAAAATACCTATGCTAAAATAAAAACACACAGCAGCCAAGATATGGAAGGAACCTAAGTGTCCATCAACAGATAAATGGATAAAGATGTGGTACACACACACACACACACACACCACAGAATACTACTCAGCCATAAAAAAGAAGGAAATGCAACAATATGGATGGACTTGGATATTATGCTAAAGACAGAGAAGACAAGTACTGTATGATATCACTTATATGTGGACTCTAAAAAATACAACAGCAGAGAGGGTATAGCTTAAGTGGCAGAGTGTATGCTTAGCATACACAAAGTCCTGGGTTCAATCCCCAGTATTTCCTCTAAAAATAAATAAGTAAACTTAACTACCTCCCATGGTCCAAAAGAATCTTTTTAAATAAAAATTAAAAATACAACAAACTAGCGACTATAACAAAAAAAGAAATGGACTCACAGACACAGAGAACAAATTAGTGATTACCAGTGGAAAGAGGGGAGAGGTAATATAGGGGTAGGGGATTAAGAGGTGCAAACTATTATGTATAAAATAAACTACATGGATATATTGCACAACACAGGGAACATAGCCGACATTCTATAATAACTATAAATAGAGTATAACCTTTAAAAATTGTGAATCACTATATTGTACACTTATAACTTACGTAATCTTGTGCATAAACTATACCTATGTTACTAAAAAATGAATTTAAAAAAAGACACAAGAAAAACTCCAGCAATGCTAGTGCCTAGAGATAACAGTATTACTGTTTCATATATTCCATTCATCAATGAAACAACATTTACTGAGCACCTAGTCTGTGAAAGGCCTCACGCTCTAGCTGGAAATAAAATGATGATCAAAGACAGACACGACTCTTGCCATGGCATTTGCAGTCTAGTGGGAGGGAGACACACCTTAAGCAAGTAATCATAAAATACATGCAAAGCTGAATCTATGATAAATGCTATAACAGAGGGATACACATGCATTAAGGTGATCTGATCTAATTGTGAAGGTCTGTTATTCGGAGGTTGTGAGGAAGTGGCTACTGCACTGAGAATTAGTGCATAGAAATTAACTCAGAGAAGTCAGAAGGGAAGGGTTTGCCCAACAGAAGCACAGTAAATCCAAGTGGGAGGGAGCGTACTGAGCAGAAGAGAGGAAGAGGGAGGGCCCACTGAGGCTGCTGTGTGCATTAGATAAGGCTGGCAGATTAGGGAGATGGCAGACCTACAGAGTTTAGTATCCTCAGTTTAGAAATTATATTCTCTATTTATTCAACAAATTTTGCCTATGAGGAGCCAGGAACACACTAATTTTACATAAATTAGATTTACAGCATATATTCCTTTTATTATGAACATTTTTTGAATAATATACAGTAGTTTAACTCTTATTAGTGGAAATATAGATTGTTCCTAACTCTCCATTATTATTAACAATGTTGTGACAGAGTTTTCTCCATGTGGACATTTGAACAAATATTTGTTGGCATGAATCCCTTAAGAGGAATTGCTGGTTATGCCAATTTGTTAACACATTTTAATAATAATCTTGTCTGGGAAATTAGCATATTTAACTGTCAAGATTTGATGCTAGGCTCTTTTGAGGTTGGTACCACTGTTACCTTTAGAGGCATTCTTGATGATTTTCAGAAGCTGCTTCTTCATTTTCTTCAGGGTGTGAGGAAGTACTCTCTATTTCTGATCCCCGTGGGTCCTTCCCACAAATTCAGATCACTCAGAACTGGCTGCCAACAAGCTATCTTAACTCAATAGCTAACTACAGCTCTAAAAGCCTGACTGTCCTACTCCTGGGCTCCACAGGAGAGGAAAGGCTTTCTGATCTGTGTGTGAAGGATCTTCCTCTGGACTTGAGACACATTAAAAGAGAAGGCAGTTTCTGGCAATTCTTTCCTCTCCTCTGCCTTCTACTTTGTCCAGTTCCATTTTCCTGCAGTAAATTCACTAACTTGTTAAAGGCAGATGGAGCTCAGATGAGTCTGCTTCAGACCAAGGTTTTCCATTCTACTGAGTTGACAGATGCCATCTTCTCCTGAGTCTGTGTATTCCAATTCCACCTTTCAATATCTACTGGTAAGCTGTCCTTTTCCTCTTTTAAAGTCCTGTTTGTAGCCCAACCCTTAAATTACCTTCTAAGAACCCATTTACTATCAGGTCATGAATAATTTCTAGGCTTCTAAGGATTAACATAGCCAATCTATTCACATCTTTCTTTAGCTGTTCTTTGCATTCTATTTCTTCATAGCAAAAGAAGTGTGTCCCAAGGTCAGCGGGACACTCTTGCTAAATCAACCAAATTTTGGGTAGAACCTTGAAGAATACCAGGTGTCTTGGTAAAGTTAGGAGTCCATGCTCCGGGCACAGTGTGAACTGAGTTACACAGGTTATTATTTTTGATCCTGTGAGGTAGGTATCATGTCTTCCAGGTTTGCGGAAAATTTCCCCATTTTACAGATTAGGTAACTGAGGTTTGGGAGGCGGTCACTCATCTACGGTCACAAAGCTACTTCATGGGGAGTTTACTTCTGTTTGTAACAGAGATGAAGAAAGGGAAGGCAGGCCAAGAAAGAAAATATAAAACGGGAGAAAGCACGAGAAGGAAACAGCAAGTATGCAGAAACCGCCCTTTTACTGTTTCCCACCCCGCTGACAGGGCTGAGCCTCCAGCGTGGCCCGTACGCCTCCCAGCGGCCACCTCTCTTCCACAGGCACTTCCGGCCTCAGGAAGGCGTCATTAGCGAGCGCCTTGCGTCGGCGCCGGACACGTACGTGCGTGCGGCGGAAGACGACGGGTAAGGAGGCGGGTTTCCGGCCCTTTCCAAAGCCATTTCCGTCGGGAGCCGGAAGTTAGTCCCGGATGGCTTCGGGGGCGGCCTATACGTGGAGCTGAGTGTGGGGCTGCGGGCCTTCCCGCGCCCGCCGGCTGCCTCATGGTGCGGGCCGCGGCCGCCAGCCCCCGGTCGGATCCGCGGCGATAAGGCGCCTTGCTAGCGCGCGACATGTCGTCGAGCCTCCGCGCCGCCGTCTTCCCTCGCTGGAAGCGACACATCTCGGAGGAGCTGAGGCGTCGGGACCGGCTGCAGAGGCAGGCATTCGAAGAGATCATCCTGCAGTGTGAGCACTGGGCGGGCCCCTGGAGCGGGCGGGCTGACCCCGCGCAGGCACGCGGGGCGCCAGCGGGAACCCGAGGCCGAGCCCCCGGCGCCGCCCGCGCGCCTTGCGACTGCCCCGGGTATCAAGTGCCTTGGACGCCCCACGCTTTTTTTTATTACCTTTTCCTCTTCCCACTTTATTCTTGGGTATGACCGTGGAGGATTTCCCCACTGAATTGGGCATTCTTCATGGGCAGGCACCGTTTACGTTTGTATTTGTAAACCCCAGCAGCTTACACAATGCTTGTGTACTTAAACTGTTAGGTTCCAGAAACATCTTGTTACTGGAAATGGCATTACTGGAGTAGGTGCTGACTTTAAGCATTACCACGCGTCATTAACGTCGTCTTCTGAGTGTAAGGAAAGGTTTGCTTTTCATTCTTCCAACCTGTTCTTACTCCGCCTTGGTGTTCTTTGACCATTACACATTTTAGTCTTAACATACTTTTCAGTTAGGACGTCATAGTCTTTACTGTTATTGAAAACTTTGGTATGAAAGAGGTGGCCCACACCCACCTCCACTTAGATGCCTCCTAATGAGCATTTCCTTGCCCCCCACCCATCCCAGTTTACCGTAACTGATGACACATTTGGGGAAAGAAACGGGCACTCTTCGGACCTGTGGTTCCGTTTACCCCTTGAAGTAAGCAGTTTCTCAAGTTATGCCAACGATAAGATGCAAAGCAATAGTAATTGCCCTTAATTGAATTCTGGTTGGCTAAATCAGTGATTTCTCAACTTCCTTGCACGTTAGAATCAGGTGAATCTTTTAAAAGTTGCAAAGGCCAGGCCACACGCCAGACCAGCTAAACTACGGTATTAGGGGTGGGGCACAGGTGTGAGTATTTTTTGATACTCCCCAAGTAATTCTAATGTGCAGACAAGTTTGAGTGGTGTAAATATTTGCCATCTGTCGTTTCACTTTATCTTTCCGAAAATTCTATGAAGCAGGTCCTATTGCCCTTTTTACAAATGAGGAAACTGAGGCTGAAGGAGATTAGGTCATTTCTCCGGGGAGGCACAGCTGAGTAATGTTGGGGCCTGAACTGGGACACAGACATGCAGGCTCTTAATGCCTGCATTTTGCATTTGCTTTTCTTGCTGGGTTCCCCCAGGGAATGGCCTTCCTTGCTTTCGCTGAGCCCCTCCTCTTAACTAAGATGAGAAGAAAAGGGAGATGATGTGCTGCTATTGTGCTAATTCCTTACACTTGGAGAGGCCTGGCAGATCGGTGCTATTTCAGAAAGCACAGGAAACTCCGTCCTGACTTCCTTATGTGATTCCCCCATGTGTTACATAAATTTAAGTCATCGGGTGTTTTGTCAAATGCTTATTCCTTAAAAGCTAATACACTTCAGAAGTCAAATTTGGGTTGGAGGTCTGACTCTACTCCCCTTACTGACGTTTTCATATACTTTTTGGGAGGAGGGGAATTATGTTTGTTTGTTTCTTTTTAGAGGTACTGGGGATTGAACCCATGACCGCGTGCATGCTAAGCATGCGCTCTACCCTCCCCCCTTCACTTACCTTTTGAGTCTGGTTTGCTGCATCTATAAAATGGAAGTGAAGCTTGCCTTGCCTGCCTCATAAATACAGTGCTGTGCATACTAGTGCTTTGAAAGCCGTCTATGTAATTGTCTATAAACGGGAGGTGCTTGACACAATTGAATGTTTTTCTGCACTTTGAAAATAGACATCTTGAAGCAGAAAAGTGGAGGAAGTAGGAAAAAAGTCAGAAGGACAGATCCTTCTGGAGAGGGAACGCACCTTAAAACAGCTGTAGTGAGTGACACGTGCCCGAGGGGCAGGGGAGCAAGACAGCCTTTGCCTGGTAACATAGCCTTTTAGGCTCAGGGATCGGCATTTGGGAGGTCACTTCTAGTGACCTGTTCATCCCCACTGTTCATTCCCACTGTTCATTCCCAGGGAGTCCAATTCTTATCCTCCATCAACCCACGATCTCCTGTTCAGTCCCTGCCTCTGAGCCTGAAGAGAAAGATGAAAAGAGGCCATGGGGACAGCCGGCAGCTCCCTCTCCACCCTTCTCTTCAGTGAGAGGAACTTTGAAGAAGATTCCTTTTGAATACGTCCTGTCCTTTGAAAGACCTGCTGTCTATCCCAGGGCACCCTGCTGTAACATTTTGAAGCCCTTATTAGAGCCTTTGGACACTGATGAATATTCATGGTTGAAACAACTGCCCTGTTCTGTTCAGCTAATTTATTAATATAGATGAGGCAGTGTTTCTGTTTCTGCCCAGGATTCCCATTTGCAGACGTCAGGAAGTAGGACTGAGCTCTTCAAGAGGAGAGAGATGCTCTCCTAACAGGGATAGTCACCAGCATAGGCCCTATCCAGCCTTTGTTCTAGAGCAGTTCTAATCTCAGATGTTTAGGATTTGTGGGAAAACCCCATCAAATGTAGGTTTCTACAAGTTTCCCGTGGTCACTTTCTTGTTCTGCTGAGTGCACCCCCTTCCACTTCTAATCTTGCTGGCCCCCTGTGTGCCTGCCATTCCTAGCTCCCTGTCATATCTAGCCCTAACTTCTCTTTTAGGTTCCTGCAGTGTGTTCCCTGTCATGTTTACTAGATTCAGAGAACTCATTTTCTTCCTTAAGCTCGTCGCCCCTATGTGTTCTCCAGCATGTTAGGATCTTGCACCCAGTTGGCCAAGCTGGGAACCTCAGAATAATCTTTTGACTTCTAATTAATATCTGTTCATGTCACTGCCTGCTTTTTAAATCTGTTGTTTCACCATTGTCAGTAAGAAAAGGTCTGAATTGTCTGCCCTTTCATGTGTTGGCTCTAACTTTTATTTCTAACCACTTACTAGACAGCTTTCTCTAGTCCTTCTGCTGGGACTGCCATTTTCACCTGTGAAACCGTCTGAGAAAATGAGTAAAAACTCTCCTCTTCCTTTTTTAACTTGACCCCCACCCCACCCCCATATTACACTTGAGGTCAGGGACTCTGGTTTGTATTTGTATCTCTTCTGCTCTGATCTGAAACTTCAAAATTTCCAAATTCTCCTAAATTACTTAGAAGGGCATAGTACTTCATTTTTCCATTGTGTTTTGATGTTTGTTTCCTGTTCCCCAGGTAGAAACAAGTAGCTCTGGGAGAAGAAGATGTGTGTGTGGGTGGGTATATTTGGAGGGATTTTCCATAGGCTCTTTGGCGAGGCTGCCTAGGCCAAGAAACGTCTAAGTGTGTATGTTCCTGGATTTTGGACGATTGCTGTTATCAGTGACAAAGTGCAGTGCCAGGTACTTTGACACCTAATAAAAGTGAAACCGACCCAGTCATCTTCTGGTTATTTTTTAATCTAAATCTTTATAAGTTATTAAGTAGTAATTAAATGTATGTACGTCATGATAAATACCTTTTTTTCCTTTGATAGATAACAAGTTGCTGGAAAAGTCGGATCTTCATTCAGTGCTGGCCCATAAGCTACAAGCTGAAAAGCATGACTTACCAAACAGGCACGAGATAAGGTATTTTGGAGCTGTCATGGATTATTTGTATCCCCTCCTTAATTGAAATGTCTGAGTTCAGTTGTCACTTCTCTGATTTTGAAACAAATCAACTACTGTTTCTGTGCTCCAGTTTTTGCCAGCTCCTTTCAAATAAGAGCTTCTGAAGCCAAATAACTAAAATCATTTTTTTTGTGAAGGTATGTACCTACCCACCTAGACAGCTCATCATCAGTGAGATGTGAGCTTGAGAAACTGCTTAAGGTGAGCAGCCCCTCCCAGCCTGCTAGGCTTCGCTTTTTCTTTCTTTCTATTTTTTGTGGGGAAGTGGTGAGGGGGGAGGTAATTAGGTTAATTTATTTTTTTGATGGAGGTACTGGGGCTTGAATCCAGGACCCAGGCAGTCTACCACTGAGCTGTTACCTGCCCCTCTTCTAAATAATCAGACAAGTAAGCATTCTTGAGCAGATTTACATAGATCTTGCTAATACCAGACTGACTGGTCTGTAAACATAAGTTGCTTTTTATATAATACAGGTCTGTTTGATCTTTTTTAATTCAGTGTGTTTCAACATATTTTGGTATGCAATCAAAGTAGCATGTTGTGAAAAGCTTTTTTTTTTTAAAGAAAGATGGGGGAAATCTGCAGTTTAATAGGACGGAGGTAAGTATTGCTTCATTAAATATCCAAGTATATGTTCATGGTGGGGTTTGTTTACTTGGGTCCTTCATGTAAACTCTCTTTTTGAGATTTCAGGGTCTAAAAGAACCTAAAAGCCATACTTCTTGGAGCAGCTTAAATGGAATCCTTCTAGAGTCTTGTCCTTTCCCATTTGTTCATCACGTTTGCGTATTTGGTGGTTTCTATGGAAACAGTACCCATTATTGCTCTAAAATTTACAATTTTTTGAATATCAGTTAACATTTAGCAGCTAAAAACAAAATTTATAGTAATTTAGGATTTTAAGGGGAAAAAACCAGAAATGCTAGGTGTAGCTTAGCAGATTTACTCCTTCAGCTGTATCTGCTGAATAACTGCCTGCCATCCATGTTTCCTCATCTGGCGAGACGGTCTCCGGGCAGACTGGGGTGGGAAAGAGGAACAGATGGCCTGGCTGAGGTTCCAGTTTTGCTTAATAACAATTCAGGAGACCATGCCTGGCTGTGGTCCTGGGAGGCCTTCTGCTGTATTTGAAATACTAATTAATTAGCAGTGTTCTGGTCAAGTTTAGGTGTAAAGAATCCATTTCACTTTATTCATCTAAATTCAGTCAACTGATAATTTAAAACATTTTATTTATCTAGTTAGACTCCTAATGACCGTATTTCTGTATCCTTTATCTGTCAGCCAAACTTGTTTGCTTGGAAAGGTACTTCAAATAAATATACAACATTATCTTGACTGAGTATCAGTGGAGTGGTAATTTAATTGGAAGTCTGTCCTTTCCCCATAAACTTGTGTTCAAAATTAGACGTCCTCCTGACTGCCTTGTTTCTATTAATGGGATCCTTGTTTTCCACGAGTCATCTATGATTCCTTTTTCCCTCAGTGTCCTGCCCTCCCCCATGCATCACCCAAGCATGTTGATTCTTTGCCCACTGGGTCCTGTGCATCTGTCCCTTGGTTTATACTTGTTTGCCACCATCTTTGTTGTTGATCTGTTTCCATTCCTGGACAGTGGCTGCGGTCTCTCACTGAGACATTTTGTGACTGTAGTGTGGGCCAGGCATTAGGGTACAGAGATGAGTAAGCCAGAGTCCTTATTGTCAAGGACCTGAGCCAACTGGGGAGACCAATTCAGGGGGGTGTGTTCACAGAAGATGGGGGCCTAATTGATTGCCTTCTCCCTCCTCCTGGTTCTCCTTAAATCCTGCCCATCTCACTGATTAATCTTAAAACACACAGTGTTTAAAAAGCTTTATGTCATCAATTACCCCTCCTTCAGTGTTTTAATCCCTTTGTTACTGAATCGGTTAAACTCTTCACCAGGAAATAGTTGATTCCAGCAGTTTTTAATGTATGCTTCCTAGACTGCAGCATCTGAGAACTTTGTCAGAAGTGCAAAAGACCTACTGTTTCAGAAACCCTGGTCATCTTATTTTAAGAAACCCTTTAGATGGCCTCTCGTCTGTGAGAACCAGTGCTTTCGTGGCTACTCAGAGTCCTTGTGAACTAGCCTGAGGCGTCTGAGAGCATGTTAGAAATGCAGTTTGGCCCTTTGGACTTAAGCAGTCTGGGGTGGGGCCTGAGGATCTGTTGAAACCTTCTCTCTAGGTGATTCCTTTTTCTGCCTAGTGAAGCACTGTTACAGGCCTTTGTAAGGACTTTGGCTTATTGTGAATAAAATCGAAAGTGGTAGAAGGCTTTGAGCAGAGAATGACCTGTGTCCTTGCCTTAGTCTCAGGAATTGCCTCTCCAGAAGAAATCCCTGGAAGAAGGGACTTGCTTTATGTCTTGCATATTCCACATCACTTTGCATTAAAATAAGGGGATTTGGTAAAAGTCATTTCTGATCCTTTCAGTCCTCATATGCAGTCAGTGACCCAGGCCTGTTGATTCTTCTGCCTGTTTAGGATGGCTTCTTGTAAGGGAGCTGCCACTTTCTGGTCTCTTGGCTTCTACTCATGGGCTAAGATCAGGAAAGCACTAGGTTGCCTCAAAGGATGTGGGATTAGTATGTGCTTTGACTTTTAGACATGGAGGGCAAGATTTGGGGGAGCATCATTCTGCCCCCTCTTCGTTTGTTGTTGGTCATATGGAGGAGACAGCCCCCTCCCCCTTCAGATGGGGGCATCCTGGTTTGCCGGCTTTCTTCCTTTTCTCATCTGTGTGCTTTTCCTGGGCAGTGGTTTCAGGGCCTCACTGCAGTCTGATAATTGAAATCTGTGGCTGCATTCAGAACTTCTCTCCTGAGTTACAAACCCACGGGTCTAGTCATCTGCTGCTACTTCTGAGGTGGCACACAAACACCTGCCAGCTTTCCAAAACTGCGCGGGCTCTTGAGGTGAGCTGAACCCAGTCCCTGGCTTTAGATACCTCTCTCTGCTCATGGTCGCTGCACGTCAGTCTCCAGCTTGGCCCTCCTGAAGCTCAGGCTTTAATATGCAGTTTCCATTTTACATACCCACGTGGGCATCCACAGCGAACTCTCTCTTCAGGCCTCTGCCAGACCTCCTCCCACAGCCCTTCCCGTCTCTGCCTTTTATCCGCTGCTCAGGCCAGAAGCCTTACAGTAATCCTCAGCTCCTGTCTTTCTCTCATAGCCTACGTCCAATTCAAAGGCAAGTCCTGCAGTCTCTCTTTGCAGTGAATTTCCTGTGATCTGACCATGTCTCACCACCTCTGCTGCCGCCACCTTGTTCTGATCTGCACTTTCTTGAGTCTGGAAGATACAGTATCTTGCTAACTGGTTTCCTGTTTCTGCCCTTGCCCCCCCCCCCCCCCCCCGCTGCAGTCTGCTCTCCACCCAGCAACCTTAGCGATCCTTTTAAAACGTAAGTCATTCCTCTGCTTAAAACCGTCCAGTGGCTTCCAGTCACACGGAGTAAAAGCCACAGTCCTCAGAGGGGCCTGCGAAGCTCTGCATGGCCTCCCCTCTCGTCCCTGACGTGTCTCCTGCACCCCTGCACCTGGGGCCGCAGTGACACTTCCCCCGGGTAGCCAGCTGTGCTGCCGCCTCCAGCCTTTCCAACACCTGCTGTTCCCTCCGCTCACAGGGCCCAGCCCCTGCGGGCTGCATGGCTTGTTCCTCACCTCTGTCCAGTCTCCAGTCCCATGTCACCTCTCAGGGAAGCCTTTGATTACCCCACATGGAACAGGAGCCCTGTCGCTCTGTTCCCTTCTTTACCTTGCCTAGTTTTTCTTCACAGCACACCTGACCCTCTGTCCTGTTCGTTTGCTGCCTTGTCTGGTCTTATCTGACTGTCAGCTGCATGAGTGCAGAGCTCCACGTCCCCGCCTTCTCCCTCTCCCAGAACAGTGCTGGCACGGCGCTGGCACGCGGATACTCATCAAGTGAGTGGACCTGGCTGCCGCGTCCCTGTTTACCTGACCTTCATTCCAGAACCCATCCTTCATTCCTGACCCTCTGGTCGTTGGGTTGTGGTTAATTTGTTTACTCTGTGTCTTACGTCTCCTACTTTCTACTTCAAGTTTGTAGTGGCTTATAACTACATTGGCCTGGAGAACTGAACTGCTTCGTTGGCCATGTTGTCACGTACAGGTTTGAAATTCTAAAGTTGCTGTTCCAGGGCCTGATTGGAGGGATCTGGGGCCTGATTTTTTCCCCCTCTTTTTTGCACTTTCTCTTCATCTGCCTGGTTGGGACATTTAGTCCTGGACATGATGGCGCGTGGAATGATAGTCAGCTGCAAGAAATGGCCCAGCTGAGGATTAAACACCAAGAAGAACTGACCGAATTACACAAGAAACGTGGGGAGGTAAAGATAGCCCCTCTCCTCATCTGTCTTCTGCTCTGTGCGGGTCCTGAGGTTGGCAGGACGGGCGGGGAGGCACTTCAACTGGAATTTGCAGCCATCCTGGCTGCATGTGACATCACAGCTCTGTGGGAATGAAACGAGGAAAGGTGTGAGACCTCCATCAGCAGGTGGGCAAGCCATTGAGATAACTGCCAGGTTGTCGTGCTCCAAGATGGCATGAAAGGCACAGGGTAGAAACCTTAATGGAAAGAAGGTTGCTGCTTGGTCTGTTGAAGGTCTTAACTAATAATACCTTCATAAAACATGAACCCTGCAATTTCAGAAAAATGTGTTAGAGTCAGGTCCTAGGCTGTGTTTACCTTGGATGGCAGTTTAATAGCAAGTTATGAAAAAAAAAATTTACCATCAATTTGGCTGAATTGATTATTTTATCAACTAAAGAGTCTAAAAGGGTAGCCAGGGTGGGGGGGGTAGACAGGTATTCTCGGCAGTCACCTAGAACGCATCTCGTCCATCCTAGGCTGCCTTCAATAGGGAGTGCACACCGTGTTCCTGAGCGTCCCCTTCTCTCTGCCACCCAGCTCTTTTCTTCTTGGTGCTTTGGTCCAACCCCACAGGCACCTGTTTTTTCTTAAAGATAAAATAACCCACCATTGCTAGTATTCAACTGAGGTTCTAAACCTTCTTGTTTTTGAAAGTGCTCTTTTTCACCCCCCAGTTGGCTCAGTTGGTGATTGACCTGAATAACCAAATGCAGCAGAAGGACAAAGAGATGCAGATGAATGAAGCCAAGTGAGTAGAGGTGACACCTCCTTCGGGACTCGTTGTGGGATCACCTCCTGTTGTGCTCTGCTCGTGAATGGGGCCAGTGGTGACCGGTGGCAAACAGTTGCCACACTGGCCTTGGCATGAGTTTCAGTTCTGTGCACGCATGACCTGGGACCCTTTTCTGTCGGCTCTGAGGATGGGAAAGGGAGGATCAGTGCCTCAGTCCTGCAGAACCCCTGGGAAGGAAGTTGGGCTCTTGCAGTGTCCCTGAGGCAGTCACAGTTCTCTGCACAGCCACTGTGTATTGGAGCCATATCTTCTGTAGTGGAAATGGGGCCAAGATAGCCGAGAGTGTGGCCCTTGGGAGCACGGATGAGTCTGAGCTTGTGAGCAGGATTATTCTTGATCTGGGAGAAGCCTGCCAGATAAGGTAAGCAAGGACTCCGAATCCTAGGACCTTTGAGCTGGAGGCGAGCCTGGATTTATCTGTGCCTTTTTCTTTACTACGCAGAGAGGGATCTCTAAGAGGCTTAGAAAGGTGGAGAGGTTGCTCAGGCATTTCCACTCACAGAGTACACAGAATACCCAGCCTCTTCCTAAACTCCCGTTACCACTCTGTTTAAGCGTCAGAAGCTCCCTCTTGTTTCACATCCTGCTCTTCTGAAAAGTACTTTAGTCATTTGTAGTCTGGATGAATTTCCCCCCTAGATACTTCTTCTCCTAGTGGGACTGTCCTATAAACCGCTGGGGCTGGTCTTGGCCAAGTAAGGTGTGATAAAAAGCATGAAGCATCCACCTGGTGCCTGCTGTGGCGGCTGAGGTCGTTGCTGGTGCCCGGGCTCACACGGCTCTTACACAGCTTTGTTCCTCTCCATCGTGCTTTCAGAATTGCAGAATGTTTGCAGACCATCTCTGACCTGGAGACTGAGTGCCTAGAACTACGCACTAAGCTTCAGGACCTTGAAAGAGCCAACCAGACCCTGAAGGATGAGTACGATGCCCTGCAGATCACCTTCACTGCCCTGGAGGAGAAACTGCGGAAAACTACTGAAGAGAACCAGGAGCTGGTCACCAGATGGATGGCTGAGAAAGCCCAGGAAGCCAACCGCCTAAATGCAGAGAATGAAAAGGATTCGAGGTGAGAGATGAGTTCACATTAGTGATTCCCATCGTTAGTAAAGTAGAACCTACTTCTTAGAAAAGGAAAACCTCGCAGCTCTAACCACAGGGTGGGGGCTCCAGGAAAAACTAACAAAATTGGAAATAGCAGTGGGGAGTATAAAAGAGATTTGCGTTCATAAGAACACTTACAGCTGAGCAAAGGATGACCTCCCAAAAGGGCTTTGGCCCATACTGTTTTTGCCAGTGAATTCTTTCCGTGTTTCAAGGATAAAAACTAATTCTTGAACAATATAAATTAAACCAGAATTAGGAAAAGATTGGCATCTCCACCCCACCTGCATTTTATAAAATTGTTCCAACCCATACCAAAAATTCTGATCTTATTAGTGTACAGGAAGATTATGGTCCAACCTCCCTGATAACTATGTAACCACTTCAGTAGATCCCCAAATGCCCATTGGCTCAGACTCAGTTCCCAGTACTGATAAAAGCCCTTAAAACTGGAAACAAAAGCTTTTAATGAAAACACCTATCTGTAACCAACAGGCGGTAGTGTACTTAGCAGGGAAGCCTCCAGACATCCAGAGTCCAAGTGGAGGGAAATAGATATTAATATGTTGGTGGTGGAGGCCCACTGTCCTCATACATGCCCATCAAAGCCAGAAACAAAAAGGAAGGGCTCGGCCTCATGCCTCTGAGTTTCTGGCTTAATGACAGGATGAGGCACTGAATACAGGGGCACTAGAAAGATGGGTGGAGGGGGTCATGATTCTCCACCTAGAGACCCTAAAAGAGAATCAACTGGGAAACTAGTAATAAGAGTTCAGCAGAGATTAGGACATTTGATTTTTAATCCCCACGTCAGTAGTTTAGAATTTGAAAAGATTATTGCAGTAATCTAAAAATGAATAAATGAAATAGGAAAGAGCCTTAAAAAATAACCAGCTCTAATCCTAATATTTTCACACAGATTTCAAAATCTATATAAAAACTGAAGCCATAAGGTAGAAATAAAAATACTGCTATCTACTGTTTATGAAAAATTCCTAAATAGGGATATTGGAGGACTTTCTAAACGGTAAAAAGTAATGGAAATGAAGAATGGACTGTATGAAATTTTTAGGTTTCTTAACCCCAGAGAACAGTATGAAGCAATCAACTCGGGTGTGCCATTATGAAATAAACACCCTTCACATCGAGTCAGTGAGGAACAGGTGGGCACTCGGGTGGGCGTGGAGCACGGATAGTTCACAAAGAGAGAAGCAGAGGTGGTCAGTGCATCTGGTGGAAGGGATTTTGTGAGGAAGGTGGAAAGGGCTCCTCACGTTGCTGGGGAGAGGCTCTTCTACAGCTCCCTGGAGGGCACTGGGGATGGCGGGCACCTGAAGGAGGTTTTCATTTGTAGGACTTCATCCTAAGTGATGAGACTTGTTCACAAGTACGGTTTTGTGATAATACATTAATCACAGTAACGAAAAATTAGAAGCAGTATTTCCCTGGGTGGGGAAGGAAATTGGGATATTTTCATATAATGGGATTTCACCAAGTCATTTAAAGAGATATATATGTTTTTATATATATGTAATGTAGCTGAAAATAGATAAAGTCTTCATACAACATAATCCAAATTTGGGGTTTATATTCTTTCTGTCTCATGTTTAAAATTGTGTGGCTTATGCATGGACTTCTTAGACAGCTTAGGGGTGGTGAGAATGCCGGGGTTGCCCGGAAGTTGTTACGCTGCAAGTTGAGACCCTGCTTGAGGGAGACATGAGCAGGTGCGTGGTTGTGCTGAGGGAGGGTCCTTGATCGTCACAGTGAATGAGGAGAACAGTGCACACTTTGGAATGAAAATGGGGTGCGAGTCCTGTTACACATCTGCCCTTGTTCCGTCCTCTGGAATGTTTCCCTAGGAACATGCCCTTGTACGTATTATCTGATTGCGTATGTGGGGCCTGGGGATTCTTTACTCAGCTAGTTCCTCCTTCTTAGAAGCCTTCCCCTCCTTCCCGCCAGTCCCCCAGATGAGATGTCCTTCCTCTTCTCGCAGCTTTTGTTTACCTGGGTCATAGTATAGCCCTGTTTTGAAATAGCTGTCCATGTTCTTCCTCCCTCGCTAGGCTGCGGACTGTCCGCACAGGCAGGCATGGTGGTTGTTGTGTAAGGTGCTCTCAGGGAATCTTTGAACTGTTAGGAGGCCATTTCCTTCTGGCTGTTGTAATGAAGGCCAGGCTGTGGGCATTTTCTTCTCCCTGTGACCCCAGATCTGTCCTCTACTTAATCCTTAAAGACAGGTGCTTTTCCTTTAGGAAAGTGTCACACACCCATACCAAGATTTTGCTTTTCCCTCAAAGATAGTTTATAGGTCGTCTATTCCAGCTAAGAAAAATTTGTTAACCTGTATTTTTTTGTCACTTGTCCTGTAAGACTGACTTTTCATCTTTGGTATAAGATTAAGAGTGTAAGGCACTTTATCAAGCTACAGCCTCACCCACCCCTGCCCAGATTCTGCTGTGCCACCTAAGACTTTGCTCGGATTTGAGAATTACCACTATGGCAGAAGTGGGTTGTTTTTTTGTTGTTGTTGTTGTTGTTTTAATTTCAGCAGGATTCTTTTTTTTTTCTTCTTAGCCACTGTTTTTAAAAAAAAATTTTTTAATGGAGGTCCGGGGATCGAACCCGGGACCTTGTGCGTCCTAAGCATGCGCTCTACCACTGAGCTAGACCTTCTCCCCTCCAGCAGGATTCTTGACCTGAGGTCAGCAGCAGTGCTTGAGTTCTGGGTTGGGGTCCTCCACATCCAGGGCAGAACCACAGACAGGTGAGATCACCATGGAAAGGAGAATGAGGCCAAGGTTTAATGGTTAGGAAGCTCCTGAATTTAGAACTTGGGAAGGGGAGATGAAAATGGTTCTGAGAGGAGGAGAGCGTGGAAGCAATTGCTGACCACATTAAAATTTTGCCACAGCCAAGACTTCTGTGTCCAGTCCTAGTAAATTGAAACTGTACATTTTGAGGGCTCAGGAATCTCACTGTACCTCAGTTTCCTTGTCCTTAAAATGGGAATAATAGTACTTAACCTTAAAACATTGTTCAGAGGATTAAAGGAGTTAAAAACCTGTAAAATAAAAGCATGCCATGTACAGGTAAATTTTTATTATTATTTATGCTCTTGGTATGTTAGTGTGAGGCCGTTTACTGTGGAAAACGAAGTCTCGACCGTGACGAACCCTGGATAAACCTGATGCACATTTCTGTCCTGAGAGGCCTTGGGTCCCGACAGGCAGGCTTCTCCTGTGCTGGTTCACTGCTTTCTCTAATAATATAATCCCTCCGTACTGCTTTGCTCTGAAATCCATTATAATGGGATCCTGACTAATGTTACAGGTGTGGGTTTGAGACTTTGGGTATCTTTACCCAGGGCAGTTTTTACTTTAAGTGCACCAAATATTCAAATGTGTTATTAGAGCTAGTAATTTTTTGAGAGCCAAAACCACATGTTTTCTTTAAGTAGACACACTGAGCTTTTTTTTTTTTTTTTTTAAATAGGCGGCGGCAAGCCCGGCTGCAGAAAGAGCTTGCAGAAGCAGCAAAGGAACCTCTACCAATTGAGCAGTGAGTAGAGCTGTGCACATCAAAACTAGGCTCTTAATAATTTGGTTTGCTCTTTTTAAATAGTTTTGTATTTTATTTTTATAAAACCATTTTACAGATTGTAGAAAGAAAACTGAAAGACTTAAGGGAGAAAATAAAAAATTACCTTCCAGAGAAATTTTAAACAAACTCATTACCTTCCAGAAAGTTGTCTCAGTTTATACTCATTAGCTGCGAGTGTGAATTCTGACTTTTTCTACCCTTAACCAATGACGGCCTCACTGTTTTCCTGTTGACACTTGGGTCCGTTTCTACCCCTAGCGGTAGCTGTCACAGTGTAATGCTGGGCTAGGGTTCTGTCTCTTGCTCTCATCTTGGTTGGTGACTTCAAGTGGAGGTTTGGGCAAACCTTTGAAGCATAAATAAAAACTGGGATCTCCTGGAACAAAGGAATTGAATTGATAGGAGCTTTTCCTAATCTGGAGTTGGGTAGAAGATCTTTTCTGAGATTTGAAGCTTTATTTTGAGAGTGGTGGGTATTTTAGTAAGTAAATTCCTTTTGCTCTGGCTCAGGATGTGGTGGTGTTTTTCCCCCCATTGAAATATATTCTGGAATATAGGATTAAAGTTATGATCCTTTATTTTTGTTGTTTGCTTCCTTGAAAATGGATCTGAGAGGTTTAAATTCAGTTAGGGGTCATCTGCCAGGCAGAGGTCTTGATTTATAACCAAGCCTTTGCTTTGGGTGTAACGTGTGTATTGTCTCTGCTGGCACATGTGGACAATGAGTCTCGGGTGTGTTTGCCCAAAGCTACAAAGGAGATAAATAGTTGACCTGGAAATGAGATTTGGTTTCTTAAAAATAATAGCTTATGAAAGCATCCTTTGCCTGCCCCTTATTGGCCAGCATAAACAGGCAACTAGCTATAACACAATTCAGGAAGGTGAAGCATCCTGCCCCGAATCACACAGTAAGTGGCGGGGCTAGAGTGCAAGTGTAGGGGTGTCCAGCTGTAAAGGCCTGCTCCTAATCTCTGTGCTCCCCTAAGTGGGGTTTCTGCTCAGAGGACATGTACATGTTTGAAGGATTTTGATAGCAGGTTACCAGATGCTGGTATTTTCTCACAGTCCGGGGCCTTTGCACAGGTTCAGGTAGCTTTATAACTATACAGTTGTATCTCAGACCATTTACTTAGGCTCAGCTCATGTTTGTCACCCTTGTGTGGACACAGGTGACTCCCCCAAACCACACCTGAGAAGAGAAGAAAGCCCAGCCTGTTCTCTGTCTCCAGACCTACCTTTGTGCTCTAGTCCTGGCCAAGGCTGGGTTCAGTGACATGGGATCCCAGAGTCACTGGCCAAGGAAAATAAATTTACTTGAACTTGGTTTAACTTGCTTGGCAACAAGTTCTTAAGTATATATTTACATAATGCAGATAATCAATCATGGATAAAACCTCCCTTTCAAGTTCTTTTTAATCCAAACATGTGATAATAAAGTCTTGGCTTATTCGATTTTATTGTTTTACTTTCTCCATGAAGATTGCAAGTCGGTAGGAGGTCGATAAGACCAAAATAATTACTTGCCTTTCCCCTAACCAGGAAGATGGGGCGGGAGGGGACTTCCAGAGGAGCTTTGCATCCGGCGGGATAAACAACAGCAAAGGAGCGTGTTCCTGTGACTTGATTATTTCATATGAAGTATGATGGACTCTCCAATGCCAGAAACGCCAAGTGTTTAAACATAAGCATTAAAAACCAAGTGTCAAGAATGGATTGTGTTTAGATTTTGCTTTCCTGTCTTATTATTAAAGTAATATTTAGAACAGGGTTGTTTATGTACCCGTTGATTTCACTGCCCTTTTAGCAGTCCATTTGCCGAGTGACTTGGATCTTCTGCTTACCCTGGCATTTTCATGTACTCCATAGCTGCCCTCTGTGTCACTCAGCCTGTCTCCTGGGAACTGTTTGTTGAGAGTGCCACAGTCCCGTTGTTGGTGTCCAGCAGGCCTTTAGCTGCAGACCGGACTTTTGATGGGAAGACTACCTTGGTGCTGGTTATGTGGTGTAGACTTAATGAACCACTATTTCATTGCTTTCCACTTGGGAGCTGTGTTTAGACCTAAAAAGATCAGAAGTGCACTTCTAAAGTTATTTTCACTTGGAATCCTGGATTTGATTTGAAGGGATTATTTCTTATTATTGCTCAGAGCATGACAGCTCCTTTCTCTCCAGAGAACCCTTAACCGCCTCTGTCACAGCAAAGTCACAGAGGCCATGTGTGACTAAGAAATGGTGTCACGCTGGCCTTTGCAGAGCAGACTCATCACAAAGCTCCTGTTGAGCAGAATCAGAGACTCCCCTCTTTCCCTTCTTTCCAGGGACGATGACATTGAAGTCATTGTGGACGAGACCTCTGATCACACCGAGGAGACCTCTCCAGTGCGAGCCATCAGCAGAGCGGCCACGTAAGTAGGCGGGTTGGGCCTAGAGAGGAGAGCTCAAGCGACACTTAATGGTATGCTTGTGGGCACAGCCCCAGACCAGTGCGGTCCCCTGGCCCTAGCCGGAACATGCGACCCCTCTTGCCCAACCATGGGGGTTGTGGGCTCCGAGTGTCCTCACCTTTCTTGGGTTGCCTCTCCTTAATGGGAGCTGAGCCGTCCCTTAGTGCTGCCACCAGCTGTGAAGGGAAGCAGAGAAAGGGTAGTGGCTTCCAGAAAGATGGACCTTGTTGGGCAGGGTGATTGTTTAGATCATACTGTTTAATTCTTCCTTGGGGTCCAGGATTTTTTTTTTTTCCTTTGGTGACCAAAGCAAGATTAGGTTATAAACCACTAGAAGTTGTTAGTTCGGTTAGACAGTTTGATTGTGTAAAGCATTAATTCCAGGGAACCATGTTTCTTTTAAAACTTGGGAGGCTGGGTTTTCCCTCCTACCTTCCCACTGTTTTCTGGTGGTTCAGTACTGTGAGGGGTTTCTCGGCTGGGGTTTGGGAGCTCGATGGGAAACATACTCCCAGGTACTTATTTTTGCGAACTGTCTTTGATTGATTGATTGATTGGGCAAAATGTTTCTAAGGTTTAAACCTGTCCTCCCTCCTCTTTAGTAAGCGACTCTCGCAGCCTGCTGGAGGCCTTCTGGATTCTATCACTAATATCTTTGGGTAGGTTAGAAAACCTTCACCTTTCCTTGTTAATATGTGTGTAAATATACCTAAGTGTATGTATATAATTTGTTACCAGTTTTTAAATGTACACCAGAATTTCAGTGCTAAGTATACAGTTGCCTTAATTTCAGCTTTTCATTTAGCTTCTTCCTTTTTTCCTCAACTTCCTTTCTCTTAATCTTGCTGCGTGCTGATCTCTGGCCTTACCCTTTAGTCTGTCCGAGTCTCCCCTTTTGGGACATCACTCTTCTGATGCTGCCAGGTGAAAATATTATCCTCTTTTAGCCCAGCATGCAAGTGTGGGTCGTTGGTAATTACGCTGATCGCCGCTTCACTCCCCCGTCATCACATGTCCACGTGCTAACCAGGAGGCTCTGCATGCTCCTCGGGATGCTGCCCGCCCTCTGAGCGGGCGAGCAGGTGGAGCTCTTTGCACTGTAATCACGCTCTGGTCGCTCTTTCTTTTGGCATGTGTTCAGCTCCGCCTTGACCACACGTGCGCTGAGGATGACTGTAATCAGACAGGAATCATCTTAAAATAGTTTTATGAAAATACCGATGAGCTCCCTCTGAGCTGGTGGTTGCATTCAGTTGAGAACGTTTTTAGCCCTTTATTGACAGGGACAGCCGTTGTTCAGGGACTGCTTTTCAGTGTTGAGTTTTGAGGTCCATGAGTTAGTGAGGAGAGTACAGGGTAAGTACTATCTTTCCAGTTGTCACTGAGTGAGGAAGCTTCTCGTTTGGGTAATCATTGTGGTGTGGGGGGTTTAGAAAGGAAAAGAAGCTATTGACCAAAGATGTCTTTGAACCCACCAGAGAGTTTGATGGACAGTAAGCCTGTGCAATCCTAATATTGTCCTTTATGTTACTTCTTAGGAGGCGCTCTGTCTCTTCCTTTCCAGTTCCCCAGGATAACGTGGATACTCATCCTGGTTCTAGTAAAGAAGTGAGGGTGCCAACGACTGCAATGTATGTCTTTGTAAGTATGGTTTGTCCCCAAACCGCACGAAGCTTCATGTGGAAACAGGCTGACAGTTAAAGGATCCTTTGTCCTGCTGCAGCCAAGCTCTCTGTTATTGTTTTATTTTAATTAAGCTTTTATAACTGTTGGCTGTCTGATATGCAAAGCAAAATTGCTTTGATAAAATAAGCAAAATCTATGTATTTTGCTTGAGAACAGAATTTATTACAACCGCCCTCTGTAATCCAGGACTAGCTGAGAGAGAGGGTTGGTAGCATGAGGGACGGGGCAAGGGGAAAACTAATTAGGGTGGTGAGAAGTTAGGGGATGATTCACAGTCGTCAGCGGTTGGCTCCAGGTTAGAGAGATTCTAGTCAGTGGTCTTTTGTGGAAGGGCAGCTCTTGACTTCACAGGTTATGCCCATGTGTGACTTCTGACCATTAGGAGCACATGGTTGGAAGCAGGAGCCAGTCCTGGGTAGAAGCCACTGTGATACCACAGCTGTCATCTGGAGTTTGGAGTTGGGTCTTAGTTCTAAAGGATAATCCGGTCCCAGCTGGGGTGACTGAGCAGGAGCGGAAATGGCCTGTGGAGATGTGTAGTCCCTGGCTCGGGGCTAGCCAGTGAGGGGGTAGGGGGTGGAAGGGCAGAGCAGAGCCCTAATAGTTGGACTGACTCTTGGATTGCTTGGGGTGAGTTACAGGGGCCAGCTTTCAGGGAGAAAAAGAGTTGTTATAAAAATGGGATGGAGTTTATGTAGGGAGAGCTTTCAGTTCAGCCATAAAGAGGAACTTGAGTAGTTATTTCCCTACAATGAACTGGCTGAGCAATTGGCCACCTTAGTTGTTGTAAAGAGAGTTCTGTTCTGGATGAGGGTTTGGATTAGGGACCATTATGGCCCCTTCCCACTCCACTCCTGTGATTCCCTAACAGGCTAGGCACCTCGGAGGTCGATGATGATTGGTAAAAGGTCTGATTGCACTTAATGTCACAGTCCCTTCCCTGCCCTCAGCTCCCAGCAGCCCATTTTTCCTCTCCTGTCACATTTAAGTCATGTGTATGGGGTAATGGAGCAGCTGATAATTTGGGATTCTGTCAGTGTGTGTTTCCGAGAGTGAAGGGTTCACAGCTGGCAAGTGTCCAACAGAAGCAGCTACACAGGAGTTTGATGAGTGGCAGCCGTGGGCGTGATTGTGCATGATCTCAAGTTTTCAATCTGAGACCTCCCAAGTAGAAGGATATCATAAAAAAAGAGAGGGGAATTGTGTGAAGTGAAAAACTGTGTCATCACCTGTCTGACAACTTTTCAGCACTGGGACACCAGGGAGGTGGTTGGAAATCAGATCACCAAGCAAAGTGATGATAAAGTGATGTTTGTACCCCCATCAGTTAAGAGCCACGTTCTCAATATTTTCGAGCATCTTTTTCAGCCCTAAGCAAATGTGAAGATCAGATTTTTGTCTTCCCAAAATGACCTTTTGGGCAAATGATTGATGATCTGTTTAATTATCCAATATTTATAATCCATGTATTGGCAGTCTTTTCCCCCTCTTTTTTATTATGAAAATTTTCAAACATAGGCAGAGTAGAGAGTAGAAGAACCTCTGGGTACCATCGTCCTGTCAGGTAGCTTTAGTTAGCCACATTTGCCAACTTACTAGCTCTCCCCACCCCCTACTTTTGCTGGGGCAATTTAAAGCAAATCTCAGAGTATTTCACCCATAAACATTTCAGTATCTTTTAAGAGAGGAGGTCATAGTGACATCTAGTATTCTTTCTTCCCATTCTAGGATGAGGTGCTTCTTACATGGTTTTCCTTCTTTTCTGGAACACATACCATCTTTTCAGATCATGTGTTCCAGTATGGATGCCAGTCTCAGAATTTCCCTATGAAGAATTTAAGTTCTCCCAAAATAACACCTGTTACTTTTATTGAAGATCTAGTCATGATCAGGGACAGTCACAAAACCTGCAGAAATCCTTTTTTATGGATGAGCAGACAGGCTTCAGGAAGTTAAGAAACTTGGCAGGGGTCACACTGCTAACAAACGTTAGTGCCATGTTGTTTCCAGAAAGAACTGTATGGAATCCCACTGTAACACTGGTGTGTGGCAATAGGACTGGTGTCTGCTCATTAGGACTCTGCATATTAGGAGAACCAAATGAAAAGCTTTAAAAAAAAAAACTTTTTTTTTTTTTTTTGAATCATGAGAAGCTGTGCTATAAATTAATTCGATACATAGTTTAATTCGTGGTATTAATGCAGTCTGGACCAAAAGAAGCCGTTAATCATAGGCTTACTTTTCAGCTATTAAGTTCATAGTAGAATATACAGTGAAATTGCATTATTAGAGGAAATAAAATTAATGCGAAGACAAACTTGAGGCAGTTAGTCTGCACGGATTTTTGAATGCAAGAATTTAATGATAATAGACTCTTAGGAGACCCTGGGCCAGGCACCCAAGTTTGTGTTTGTGTCCCCTCTTCAATGACAGGTGTTAAACCTTTGGTTAGGCATTCAGAGCGTTCACTTGTTTTGCGCCCTTCTTGGGAACAACAGTGATTGGGTTTGAAATAGGGCACTTGTCTTGCAGGACGCTCACGATGGGGAGGTCAACGCTGTGCAGTTCAGTCCGGGTTCCCGGCTTCTGGCCACAGGAGGCATGGATCGGAGGGTGAAGCTTTGGGAAGTGTTTGGAGGTGAGATCTCGCTGGAGTGTACAGAAAGAAGCTGTGTTGGTGGCATCTGGTTGGCCTTGCTTTCAGGCAATCTTTGAATTGTTCATCTTCTCAAAACATACAGTATTTTGTGTAAGGAATCATCTGACCAGAGCATTATTACCATCTCAACCTTTCAGTATTTTGATAATCAGTTAAATATACATGCATTTTTAATAAGGCAAGATCAAAGAATAGGCTCAAGGGTTTTATAGGAACCACTTTGTCAAGTTTCCATAGTTGCAGCCTACATGCTGTCTGTCCAACAGTAAGTGTCACCATCATACCTTTGTTTTATTTCCTCCAATTCTCACGATAGCCCTGTGCAGTTAAACAGGTAGGTATCGCCTGTGTTTGACAGATGAAAACTCAGAGACGTTGGGTTTACATGGCTGATTGACCTGGCTGGTTTGGTGGAACTAGCACCTGAGCTGGGTGTTAAGACTGTAAATCTCTTGCTTATTCCAAAACAGCCCCCCTGAGCTGTAGAGCTGCTGAGGAAGCAAGTGTGTTGCTTTTGATGTGTTCGGAGCAAGAGCAATGCAGTGAGCCCGTGGTTAGAGCACATATTCACATAGAGCACCAGGCTTGTCTGCCTGCCCTGGCCTTTGATTTTCATGGAGGTGACTTCGTAGTTAAATCCCTGGCAGTTAGAGCTGCTTGAAGCCCATCAAAATTTGTGCTACTTTACCCATTTGTGAATGGTAATCGCTGATACTTACAAAACAATAGTAAAGCCGTATCACAAGAAGAGAAATTTTATGGTATTTAGTTTTTAAAAATATGCACGTGTAGTTTATTTTGATTATGCCTTGTGATTAGAAAGAAATAGCACTAGAAATATTTTTGTTTTACTCCTTGGTCAGTAAAAACACTTGTAAGAAAATGAGATAGCAGCCATTAGGACCAGTGTTACCTCTTTGCTGCTGAGGAGGAAGTAAGCATTAGTCAAAATTAATATTGACATAATTTGTGCCAGAGCATAATTTGTGTTAATAAAATGAAAAGTTTCTCCTGGGTCTACAGAGGTAACATGCAGTATTTGGCAGCAGCTTTTATGGTTCTCTGGAACAGGTACCAGTCATGTCCTGACTAAATTATAGGAACTTTCCTCCACAATAGCTTATTCAGTCGTTTTTCCCCACTTGGCTAATATTTACTGAATCTTGGAAGAGACCAAGTCCAAGAGGCCTTTTATGAAATAGTTCTGGGGGTTCTGTTTTTCACTCTTTTGCCACTTTCCACCCAGTAGGAGTACCTGACCTTGCTCATTCTGTCAGAAGCAGAACTCCTTGGTGTAGCCTCTCCTGGTGCCATCTAAGTAAAAGAGCTTTTAATAAGGTGTTTGGTCTTTTGAGGCCGGTCTCTTGTGTAGAATAGCACTTACTGACCTTTTTTACATTTTGACACTGTGTCACCTGCCAAACAAATAGACTAGTGTTTTGGGCATAAGCCAAAGAAATAATTTTTAAAATTTGCAGTAATATTTTTGTCTATAAAGTCCTTAATTAGTAGATGTTGGCCTTCTTTTGACTTGTGAAAATCTAATGAAAACTAGGAACCAGGAAAAGGCATTAAATGTGCTATATTTTGCAAATAAATTCAGAACAGGGGTTCATCCACCAGGTCAATAGTCCTGTCCCTAAATGTACTTGACAGCTCTAAACCAGTATTTATATCATTGTTATTACCATTTAGAAGTTAAGAGAAAAAGCTATTCATTGACATGTGTACCATTCTGTGCTCCCCTTTTATGAATTCAATTTGAATGGTTCCCTAATTATTTTCCTGGCTTGTCCATGTAGGTCATCCTTAAGCTCCCTTTTAAAAAAAGGAACATAATCACATCATTGAGACTCATACTCTCATCATTAAAGTTTCCGTGTAAGTGACCAGAGCTGTCTGAAAACGGAGCCCAGGGGTGTGTGGCTGGGCCTGATGGTGGTGGAGGCTGGGCAGAGAGGGAAGGGCGCATTGGTAGGCAGTTGGAGTGGCAGAATCCTGGGTTCATGTAGGTAGAGTGAGTAGGTAGAGTGACTAGCTTTACCGGCATTCTGACTAACAGCCAGTACGCATAACTACAAGTACAAATTTCTTTTCATACCTGAGTTCTGAAATTTTAATGGTCAGTTTCTACAGAAGTGATCGGTAAGTTGTCACAAATACTGATCAGATCCAAAGATGTGTTTATGTAAATTAGAAAATTTTACTGAGAAATAACTAAATCAACTTGGTCTCCAGGTCAATTGCCATGTTTTTAAATTCCTGCACTTATCTTTTGTAAAGGGAGTTGACTAAATTTCTTGGAAACAACAACTTAAGAACCCACATGAAAATGCTGGGCTCTGCACCTGCCTGTACGTTCATTGCCATAGGACTGACCAGCTGTGTATTTTGGTCTCACTATTCTGTTTGTTCCTGCTATCTGATTACTCTATAAAGATGCAGGAAGGCTGCTGTTTTGACTAAATAATTGGCTTCCATTGTGTTTCAGGATCCTCATTTTTATGTCTACGTTGGCTTTATCGGTTTTTTTTTTTTTTTTCTTTAACCTTCCTTTCTTAATCTTTGTTTTTATGCAGACAAATCTGAGTTCAAGGGTTCCCTCTCCGGCAGTAATGCAGGAATTACAAGTATTGAGTTTGATAGTGCTGTAAGTATCCAATATCCACGGAAATAGGTGAGTTTAGAAATTTTTAGAAACAATTTAAGACATCTGTTTCTTGAAATTTAAAAATAACTTACCTGGTTTCTCTGCTATTTTCTGTCTTAAATCAGTGTTAGAAGAGGGTGCATGTAGACTACATAAGTTCTGTGCCGATTGTGACTGTGTTGAAGACTGGGGAGGGGGGACAGTTCTGTGGTAACCCATCCAGTGTCTCTCCAGACTCAAGAAGAAGCCCCGGTTTGGGCCGAGGCAGTACCAGTGTAGAGGAGAGAGTCTAGTGAGACACGTCAGAGACAAGAAGGTCTCCAGGAGGGGAGAGTCGGGAGGTGAGGCTGGGGAGAGCCGGTGCCTCCGGGCTTTTGGGCTTGGACAGTTGTAGGGAATTAGTACTTGCTTTTGCTGGAGCGAGTGGCAGCGAGTGGGGAGTGAACACAGGAAGACTAGTTCCATTTTGAGCTGGACGTCATTTACAGCGCTCAGGCAGGATTGAGCAAGCTCAGGAAAGAGGTCTGAACTTAACAGGGATTGATAAATTGACAGGCTGCTGGTTATAACGGTTGGTGTTCAGATCAGGTGTATAGTGTTAGACATCTAAACCTTTTTTTTGTTTGCTGGTTGGTTTGGGGGGCTAATTAGGTTGACGATTGATTGATTGATTGGAGGTACTAGGGATTGAACGCAGGACCTCATGCATGCTAAGCACTCACCCTGCCACTGAGCTATACCCTCCCCGCTAGGCATCTAAATCTTCTGGAGCTTGGTTATTGGGGAATTTGTGTCATGTGAGCCGAATTCCTCTATTTTGACTAATATTTCTTTCCTCCCTTTATTCCTCTAGGGATCTTACCTCTTAGCGGCATCAAATGACTTTGCAAGCCGAATCTGGACTGTGGACGACTATCGGTTACGGGTAAGACCTAGTTATGAAAGTTGGCATCATCTCCAAACTTCATGCAGTGGATTATCGGTCACAGAGTGTAGAAAACGGCAGGTTGATTAATTAGGAGACTTGTGTGTTGTCCTGAAAATCATGTTGGGGTCCCCTTGCCTTTCCTTTCCTCCTTAGGAAAATGTATGTTTCCACTTTACATTCTTTCTTTGTCCAAGATTCAGTGGCAAAATATTTGCAAAAGGAAACCATCACGTTTCCATGAAAGACTTGGGATACTCCTATTCAGAAGAACTAGATATTTTTGGTGGGCGTCAATTTTAGCTTAACTTTGGCTGTTTTAGCACCGGCTGCTTCACAGAGTAGAGCTGGAAAGGAGGGTCTAGAAGTCCAATAAAGATAAAACAGCTCTGAAACAAAGCCCAGACGTGGGTGTGGGACAGGGAGAACGCTGGGATGGGACATGGACGGGATCTGCATCTCAACCCAAACTTGCCAAGAAGTCTCTTGGACACCAAGACAAGGACAGAAATTTGATGGTTCAGTCACGTGTTCTAACAGAAGGCATACCTTAATTTGGAGACACGTTTTTCTCTTTAAGATTGAAGCAAACTTCACACGTGCTCATTGAGTGAGGGCCACTGAAAGAGCTGGTGGAGGATTTGCTTGACATTGGTAGGCATTTTACACCCCCCAGAAAAGCTTGCCACAAGCTTGTGTGTCAACCCACATGGAAAAGAGGGGGCATGGCATTCTGTTGATTCTTATTTTGTGGTTGGCTTTATTCCTTTGATAACTTAAGTTTAAAAAGCTAAAGCTCCTTAGAAACAATGATCAGTACATACATGTAAACAAAAAAATGTGTAGTATATTGTATGTGTATTTACATATAATATATATGTGCAGTCAAACTGTAATAGTTCTATCTAATAAGACAGAAAAGGAAAAACAAGAGGGCATGATATTAAGATGGTCTTCCTTAAAAGATCAATCTACAGAGAGGTGGGGAGCCGCAAGAGATTGGTCCATTAGGTGGCTTCTGATGGTCTGATTTGATGATGCAGCTGGAAGAGAAGAATGGTCGGAAACACACAGTTCAGTCAGCACTTAGGCTTTCCATCTTCTTGAAGGAGCTGTATGGAAAATTACCAATGTCAGATGCTAGCTAATGCCTAAGGGTGGTAATTCCTTATTCCTAGTGGGGAGAGGATCCAGGGCAGCACACGCAAAGAAAGCCTGAGATGCGAAAATGACAAGAGATTGTGTTCTCCTGTGAAATCTGAAGGGCCTGCCTTGGGCTCTTGTTGCAATGAAGGAGCAGGGAGGTGGGCAGCTGGATGCCTGCAGGCAGGGCTGGGCTCTTCTTGGGCAGCAGCTCACGTCTGTTCAAACACTTAAACGAGTTTTCAGTTAAAGCCCTACAGTCCCGTTCTCCTGGCAGAGTTAGGGTCCATCCTGTGGCATGCCATCTCTGTTTAACCATCAGTTGCGTAGTGGAAGTTTAAGACAGGGTTGAGTACTTCTGCAGTCGTTAATTTGTCTAAAGGAAAGGGGACTTCACCTGAGTGGCTTCTGTGTGTTTGACCCAGTAGTGAGGTACGTTAGGTACATTACCGCTTGTAATCCTCCAGAGGATCCACGTGAGGTAGGTGGATGAGGAAACAGGTTCAGATTAAGCCCGCAGAACTGCCTAAGGTCACACAGTTAACAAATAAAAAGATGAGAATTTGGATTGAGGCCTGTATACTTTCCTGTGTTTGAATGGCGATTGGCCTGGATTATTCTAGATTGAATACAACAGAACTGTCTAATGAGTAAGGAGGAACATACAGCCTTCCTTACATTTTAGATTCTTAGAGGAGAAAAACAAGTAGCTGAGGAGTCAGCTAGTCGTGCAGGGTGATAGGTTTAATTGGTAGAAGAGTTCTCTGCAGCTGGGCATCAGCTCTGGGGTATGAAGTAACAGGAAAGGGACCTGGAGGTAGAACTGAATGACAGAGGTCATAACATTGGAAACTTTTCTCAAGTGCACTAGTTTTGCAAAGGTGGGCCGAGTCTCACTGGAGAGGGTTCTGGGCACCAAGCTCAAGCTGTGGATGCTGATGAGCTGGAGGCTGGTGCCAGGGCTGTAGCCTCCTTTGCTGGACCAGCTGGCTTGAGGGCCTCTGGTCTGCTCACAGATAGTGTCCTGTCACTCGGTAAAGGTATGAAGGAGATCAGGAGGCCTTTTAAACAGGTTTCTCATATCCACAGAAGCCACATGAAACCCTCACCCGAGTCCAGGAAGTAAGTAGGCTCTCTGTCTAGGAGGCTCTGGCTTCTACCTAGACCCTGGTTTACAGAGGATATTGGAGGACATGAATGGACATCCATGTTCTGAAACTCAAGATCCAAGCCTGGTCAGTGTCTGCTTAGCGTGTATGGTAAGGGGGTGGTGTTGGAAGAAATCAGAATGCAGGATCAACTGGTGCTGGCTTTGAAATCCTTTTAGTAAAGATATCCTTGAAACAGCCTGGTGTTGAAGTTCCAGAGGACTCCTTTCAATACAGGATGTTTTCAGCTCCCTTAAAAATCTGAACGATCAGTGCAAAACTGCCTGGCTGCTCTCTAAGCTGTGACTTGAGGAACTGGGTTGAAGAACCCACCCTGCTCACTTCTCTAACGGCGATGTGGAGAAGTGGCCACAGTGAGGACTGGCTTTCAGATAAGGGTGTTTATTTCAGAAACCTCCTCAAGTTCTGCGTTTTTCTGAGGTCAGTTGTCTTTGGTTGGTGCCAATGGTAGCGGCCTGCATGGTGGGCGACACTGGGGAGCCCATGCAGAGCCCGAGAGAAGAGAGCTCTCAGCCTCACTGCTGGGGCTCAGGCTGCTGGGACATCTGACTCTGTGCCCCACCTCTTGTGAGTCTCTTTTTAAAATTAGAGGAAGATAAAAATCTGAAAGTAGTGTTTGATATTAAATATTAAGAATAAATATTAAAAACAATGAATGGATAAAAGAATTTTAAGTAAATTTGATCCACTTAAAATAATTTAAAAATCTATTTTTAATGATAAAAATGATTGCATGCAGGAGGCTAACTTCTGTACCATTGAGAGCATGGAGATGGAGCTGGTCAGCCCAGGCAGGTCCAGCCAGGTCTCCACCAAGAACAGGGTAAACAGAAGTCCAAACTCTTTAAAAGCAAACAAACACATATGAAGAGCCAGGAAATAAAAACGTCCCTTTCTTTTATTCCACTAGCCCAGCAGTTTCATTCTGGGAAATAGGGAAAGCTGTATGCTCATAGATGTTCACTGCAGCTTCACTTGTGATCTGGGTGTCTGCTGGCCAAGGCAATTTCAATTAAATTGTAACCTCATTGCTGGGAGATTGTTTAGCTATTCTATAGTAATTATGAAAACTCTTTAAGGATGGGGTGGGGTACAGAAAGAGGGAGAATGAATGCTGTTGACCACGTGCCTTGTGCAGGGGGCACCTTACACAACCAGCGTGAGGAAGAGATTAGTCTTCCTCAGATGTTAGAGACCCACTGTGTTCAAGCCAAACCGCGGGACCCTAAAACATGTATTTTCAGCTGTCGCATGAAAATCTGCTTGTGCTATAAAGTTAAAAGTGCAGTGGATAAATTTGTGGGACATTTTCACATGAACTGTATGAATATACTAATGTGCATGTCAAGTATGCAGAGTGAGTGCATTCTCACAGCCCATTTGTGAGTGGTGTCTTTTCCTCCCTGTGTTCGTGAAATGTGATTTTACTTGTATACTAGGAAGACAGCCAGTGCATGTACACAAAATTTGTTTTTTTGATGAAATAAGGGTTTTGGGTTTTTGTTTTTGTTTTTTTTTTTTTTCACTAAGAACTTTGATTTACATAGCATGAGAAGTATCTACACAAGTTTTTGGTCTCTCCCCAAGGTTTGCACAGACTGGGTGAGTTATACTGAGCACTATTCCTGTACTGTATTCAATGCCAGCTTCATTGCTGGGATTTTCTTAGTCTTTCCGGAAGGATCAGTGGGAGGTTTTCACACAGCTACAGCAAAGCCGCCACCTGGCTGGCAGCAATTGTAAAATGCTGTTCCAGTTTCAGAGAGGTTTAAATGTGAGAGAAAGGAGTCTTGGAATCCACGCGGACTTCTTCTGAAGGAGGAAGTACGTGTGGCCAAGTTTTCTGTTCCTGTGCTCACGTGGAGTTGTTCCACTGAGCACAGAGGAAAGATTGGTTTCTAAAATGTTAACACTAAGCTGAGATCTCTGCTTTGGGAGACAAGGTTGGAACTCAGTAAGTTAGCAATTGTAGTTAAATACATTAGGGTCTTTCTTCATTTTCATTAGATAGAAAATGTTAGTGAATACTTTCCGAGACTGAGGTTTTCACACGTAAAGATACCAAACCGAATTGAAAAAGTGAGTATGAAAAGGGCTGACTCCCCAGGCCCCTTCCCGGCATCCTCACCATCCCCAGCCACCCCTGTCCCACTGGGCTTCAGGACAGAGGGCAGCTGACACTCGGTGATGACCCACTTCTGCGTTCCTTGGCAGCCCGGGGAAGATGCCATGGTTGGCATCCCACAGCTAGTCACAAAAAGATTTGATTGTTGGGAATGCGGTATCTGTGGTTATAATCTGACATTTCAAGCTGAGAGTTCTGATTGAAAACCCCCGGGAGTTTCAACTGTTTATTTAAAGAGTCCTGATGTTTCCTTTTATGAATTGTGCCTGCAGCAAACCTCTGTTCTGACTTGAAGTAGGAAGCTGACTTTCAGAGGCAGTGGTAAAATCCAGGATTTTAAAATTTTGTAATTGAATACATAATTCAGATTTTAAAAAATGGTTGAGTACCTGCAGATATCTGTATTAGAGCTTATTTCAAGAAGGCCCTCTGACTGCCCCTCCCTGCTTCTTAAGTTGATACTGTGCTGAATGATTTTATTATAGCTTGATATGTCCTGTCATCCGACACTTAAATTTACCTGTATCCTTTATAAATAGTCTCCATTTGAGTAATATTTGTTACCACGGCAATTTCTGTAATAGCAAAGAGAGCATATGTAATTAGTAGTTTAAAATGTGAATAGCTTCAGTAAAAAGCGCAGATTCAGGAAATTTCTACATGTATTTGTTAAACACTTGGGAGAAGGCAAACATGTTCCTTTTTTATAGCGTCAAAGATTAATGTGGCAACATAAATCTAATAATATTAAATAGATACCATGAGTATATAAGTTGTTCTTTTCCATTTTATTGACTAATAGCACTTAATACAGATATCCTATTTATTTATGTTTTGTGCACTTTTCTTTTAAGTAAAACTTTGACCGAGTACTTTATTTTTTTCAATTGGAACATAATTGATCTGCAACACTGTGTTAGTTCCAGGTGCACAACATAGTTATTCGGCATTTCTGTACGTTACCAAATGATCACCACGGTGAATCCAGTTACCACCCATCACTATGCAGTTGCTGCAGTATTACTGACTTTATCCCCCATGCTACCTGTTTCATCCCTCGGAGTTCTTGTACCTCTTAATCTCTCTCATCTCACCTATTTCACTCATATCCCCACCCCCATCTCCATAAGCACTCGAGTTTTCTGAGTTGTTCAATTGTTTTGTTCTTTAGATTCCACCTGTAAGTAAAATTGTGTGTTATTTGTCTTTCTCTGTCTGACTTATTTCACTTAGCATAACACTCTGTAGGTTCATCTGTGTTGTCACAAATGGCAAGATTTCATTCTTTTTTAGGAACATAGAAGGTTCCTTTTTCTCCACATCCTCACCAACACTTGTTTTTTGTTGTCTTTTTGATAATAGCCATTCTGATGAGTGTGCAGTGATATTCTCATTGTGGTTTTGATTTGCATTTCCCTGATGGTTATTGATGTTGAGCACTTTCATGTGTCTGTTGGCCATTTGTGTGTTCTCTTTGGAGAAATGTCTAATCAGGTCGTCTGTCCTGCCCCTCCCTTTTTTTGAGGATGTGGTCATGTGAAGTTGGTACTAGTGGTGTTGGATTTTTTTTATTACTTTTTTTTTTTTTTTTTTTTAGTATTATTTTCGGTGGGAGATTTATCCTCTTCTTCTTGGTCCCTTATCCCTGGGTAACAGCCAAAGATAGGCTTTCTGGGTGCTTCCCTGAGCTGTGCATCCTTTGTCTCTGAGCGTTCCTGAGCTGGTCTCAGGGTGTCTGAGAAGCTAGCGCCCTGGCAGTTTGCCACTGACTCTCCCAGCATGGCTCCCCCGAGGCTTACCCTGGCCGTGTTCTCTCTCCTAGCACACACTCACAGGACACAGTGGCAAAGTGCTGTCTGCCAAGTTCCTGCTGGACAATGCGCGTATTGTTTCTGGAAGTCATGACCGGACCCTCAAACTCTGGGATCTACGCAGCAAAGTCTGTGAGGAAATTCAGTCTCTCTGTCTCTATGTACGAGTAGATGTTAACCGTGGAGGTGTTTGTTTCCACACTGAAAGCCTGCATTTAGTGTGATGCAGTTTGAATTTCAAGTCCAGTTTCATTGAGTGGTGCCAGTGTAGTGAATGTTTTTCATGCTTGAGGCTTCATTGGAATAAATAGTTCTGATCACTTAGAGAGGACAGCGATGTTATGTGCACAGCCACAGAGGGGCCTCTGCTTGACACTCATGTTTGGTTTTCTTTCAGGCATAAAGACGGTATTTGCGGGATCCAGCTGCAATGATATTGTCTGCACAGAGCAGTGTGTAATGAGTGGACATTTTGACAAGAAAATTCGCTTCTGGGACATCCGGTATAACACCCAAGAGCCCGGTGGGGAGGCAGAGGAGAGGGTCTGTTCATGGTAGAATTGTGATGGTGTTTTGAGTGTGGGTTGTGTTTTTAAAATCCCTGAAAATGGCAGAAGTGAGCTCCGGTCCACATTATCTTAGCAGTCTGATGTTCTCTACTAGCTGCTAGGTACAGATGACCAGCTAGGTTGTTGGGTAGTTTCCAGTGTAATCAGAAAGAGAGACACAAGTCTGCAGGGGGTGCTGACACAGGGCCAGGTACCCTTGTCCAAGGATGTTAGAGGCCATCTCTCAAGATGAGTCCTGAGAAGTGAGTAGGCTTCACATTGCAGAAGAGCCACTGAGAGACATTCCAAAACAGAACAGAGCAGCCAGGGAGGGCAAGTCAGGCTAGGGCAGCTGAGACTTACAGGGTGGGTTGAATCAGATTGCCATGGGCTTTTTTTTTTTTTTTTTAACATTTTTTATTGATTTATAATCATTTTACAATGTTGTGTCAAATTCCAGTGTTCACAATTTTTCAGTCATTCATGGACATATACACACTCATTGTCACATTTTTTTCTCTGTGAGTTATCATAACGTTTTGTGTATATTTCCCTGTGCTGTACAGTGTAGTCTATTCTACAATTTTGAAATCACAGTCTATCCCTTCCCACCCTCCACCCCGCTGGCAACCACAAGTCTATATTCTCTGTCTGTGAGTCTATTTCTGTCCTGTATTTACGCTTTGTTTTTGTTTGTTTGTTTGTTTTTGTTTTTGTATTTTAGATTCCACATATGAGCGATCTCATATGGTATTTTTCTTTCTCTTTCTGGCTTACTTCACTTAGAATGACATTCTCCAGGAGCATCCATGTTGCTGCAAATGGCATTATGTTGTCGGTTTTTATGGCTGAGTAGTATTCCATTGTATAAATATACCACATTTTCTTTATCCAGTCACCTGTTGATGGACATTTAGGCTGTTTCCATGTTTTGGCTATTGTAAATAGTGCTACTGTGAACATTGGGGTGCAGGTGCCATGGGCTTTAGACGCCATTTGTGAGTGACTTGATCTTACAAGCCATTGGGTATTGAGCAAAGGATTGCTTCGTGAGAGTCTGGTAGGTTACGTTGGTGGCAGCTTTATAGGGTTTATTGGGGAGCAGGGAAATCAGCAAAGAGTCAGTGAGGATCTGAACTCAAGGCGGCAGAGGGAGATGCGGAGGGGAGGATCGATTTGAGAGAATTTGGACAGGGTTTGTTACAAGTTGAATGTGGCGGGTGAGGAAAGGGGAAGTAAAGCAAGGTGGAGAATAAGTGATAGACTTAGGAAGAGGGTGTGGTGACCATGTTCAGAAGGGATAGTTGTTTGAGGTTTCTAATAGACATTTGGAAAAACAGAATTTTTGAGAGGTTGGATTGGAGGAAGAATGAGAAGTCCTCACATGGAAAACTGAAGGCGTGAGAGTGGGTTAATCAGAGAGCCAGCATATGAAGCAACAGGAGGGCAGCTTTTAGGGAGCTTCTGAGGAGTGGCCAGAAACGGGAAGAAAGCTGGAGTCCTGCTGGTGGGCCAAGGCTGGGGTGGGTACAGGGCGTAGGGGTCCAGTTAGGATGAGGCCAGTCAGGAGACAGGTAATTGGTGATTAGTGTTAGGTGTACTGGTTGAAATCTGAACCTGAAACATGGAATTTAAGAGCACTCCTAATTTGATAGATGAAGACCTCGAGTCCCAGGGTGGTGCGGCAGCACAGGAGGATAAACTCATACTTGGTTATGGTTTGAGGTAGGAAGTCATTTCTTTGAAAGCTTACAGAAGGATCCGCACCTCCCTTGGCTGTATCAGCAAGAGGGCCCAGCCCAGGATTGCTGTTCACAGAGCTGTGCATGAACTGGGGCCCAGAAGAGAACTGGGAGAGTGAAAGGAGGAAGAGGGGGCTGCCAGGCATCTCAGTTCCATGTCAGAATCACCAAGATGGGTTGGAGGGCCCCTGAGCTGAACTTTGTTAGCAAGAAGCCAGGGAGAGACCACATATTTGTCCATGTAAGGCCGCCCAGTCCCGCTAAAGCAAGTGTATGTCCCTTTGGATAAGTTGTCATTGCTTAATTGACATGATCCTAATTAAATAGTAGCCCGTTTAGTTCATGTTAATCAGAAGCTCTCATTGGCAATTACATCATTGCAGAAATGGCAAGGAAATTAATGTCCCAGTTTCGGAGTTCCAGTCCTCCAAACTACCAGTGGACTCTGTTGGGTCGCTGAGGTTGTGTGTTGGGGGTGGAGAGCGTTTTCACCGCCCTTGAAGAGTATTGCATTCTGGTTGAATTGCCTTTTCTCCCCCATCGTTTTCTCCATGATGTCACATCCTGGCTGAAATGGGGGAGGTTCTGACCTCTGTTACATTTTCTCAGACTTTCCATCTTTTTCATAGATCAGAGAGTATCGTCCGAGAGATGGAACTCTTGGGAAAGATTACTGCCCTGGACTTAAACCCAGAGAGAACCGAACTCCTCAGCTGCTCCCGTGATGACCTGCTAAAAATTATTGACTTACGAATAAACGCAGTCAGACAGACATTCAGGTAACTGAAGACACTGGTGTGGGTTTCGTTTCAGTCTTGCTGGTTTTCTGAGGATTGCATGGAGACCAGAGGCCCTGACCTGCCCTCATATCCTGAGTCATGTGGGCTCTTGGGGGTGATGGTGTCCTGTTGTTTGTTTCAGTGCTCCTGGCTTCAAGTGCGGTTCTGATTGGACGAGAGTCGTGTTCAGGTTAGTAGTGATGCTCCTCCCGTCCCACTCTTCCCACTCCCCCCGACACGCACGCACACACAGTATGGTTCATCTCAAAGGTTAGTGCACAGGCTTCTTCCCGTTGGGGAAGCGAGATAAGTTTGTACAGCGTCTCAACCCGAGTAAGTGTCTAGGAGCTAACCTGCAAGTTCAGTCCTAGAGGTCACTGTCACTGTCTCCTTCTCTTCTAGGGTCCCTTTTGTGATTATATGAAAATGTGTGTCGTACCAAAAAAATGAGTTGTTAGTTGGTTTGTTCTGGGTCCACCAGGTTCACCTCCCTTTACTCTTTATGTAAATGAGTGTTTGAGAGCTTTTAGGGAAGGGAGGGCGGGGGAGCCCCCTGGAGAAGGGTGCCTCCCTTTCCTAGGTCTCCCTCCCTCCCCGCAGGGTGGTCCTCCCAGAAACGTCACCGTGGCCAGCTCCACTGTTGTGGAGATGGTTCTCCATGGTCCATGCTTCCTTCCTTTCCTGCTTTTCACTGAACTGTATACATACCAGGCAGTCCACTGCCTGAAAGAAACCCTTCCCCATTTGGGGTTGACGTTGACTTCCTTGCGTGCTGTGTTTGAGTCTGCGAGGTGGTTAGGGACTTGTGGCCCCAAGAAGTAATGTGGTAGCACCATTTTTTATTAGCTGGTGAGGCCACGATGATGGGGTGAAGCAGCTTTGGCCGTAACAGTTGTGACTAGCATCTTTTGGTTTCTGAGTATGCAGAGGTGGTCATGTGTTTGACTCATAAATGAAGAGTAAACATGACTTGGGGAGAGGTTCGAGAAGACGCTGAATCAGGGTGGGTGGTGGACACCATTTCTCATCTTCTGTGTCCTGCAGCCCTGACGGCAGTTACGTGGCAGCCGGCTCGGCCGAGGGCTCTCTCTACATCTGGAGCGTGCTCTCTGGGAAGGTGGAGAAGGTCCTTTCAAAGCATCACAGGTAAGATGAACCCTCTAGGCCCCCCTGAGGCTGTGAGCAGCTGTGACTTCATCGCAGGGGTCATGGCCTCATGCGTGGACTCACGTCGGCCCCACGAGGGCAGTGTCTGCTCAGCTGCTCCACTGTGAGTTAAGTGGGTGGAGAGCATGACAGACCAGTGCTCTGGCTTATTTGCGTTACAGAACATTCTGGTGAGAGCAGTTAGAACAGAAAAGGGTACAAGCGCACGTCCTGGCTCTCTCCTCAGCAGCCCGCCCTCTCCTCCAGCCCCTCCACCGCTCTCCCTCCTCCCCGCCTCCCTCCTGAGTCCCTTTCCTTAGGAAATTGACTGCTCGTAAACACTGATTTTCATATACTTTTTATCTTCCCCTGGGCTCCTTTTTTCTCTTAGCTTTGTTCTGTCCCCCGCAGCCCTGCCGCTGACTGGAACGCAGACCCCATGTCCTCCACGACCACCTCTCACTGAGGTGCTTGTCAGAGGCCGTCACTCTTAGTTCGCTCAGAGTTGCTCCCTTAGGGTAAACCTGATAAGGCCTCTGACTCCTTCCATTCCAGCACTACCTCCTAAACCAGGGCAGGGGTCCTCCGAGTTCTTTTGCTGTCTAGATGCCTGTCTGTGAGTGGGGACAACACAGGCGAGTAAAACAGGCGCTGGAAAGTGCCTGGCTCCCTGATGGGGGAGGACCCCACTGTTCAGCTCACTGAAATCTCACCAGTGTCCCACCCTCTCCTTTTGAAGCTCGTCAATCAACGCGGTGGCCTGGTCCCCCTCCGGCTCCCACGTCGTCAGTGTGGACAAAGGAAGCAAAGCTGTGCTGTGGTCAGAATACTGACAGCCCCTCCTCAGGAGAGAGCGGATCAGAGGCGCTCAGGCCCCACAGCCCTGTCCTGGCAGGTGGCGTGTCGGGCGTGGCTCTGACCTCCAGAGAAGAGCTCGAGCCGTGGGGCGCGGTGGCCTGCCTTCGAGCAGGGTTTCTGAGGGTCGCGGCTGAGGTCTCCAGTGTCCTGAAAGAGGAACAGCGAGGAAACCTGGCTCTGCAGTCACTGGGCACGGGTTCAGGCTCCTGCCTTGGTTTGGTGGGAAACACTGCTGCTCCGATCTTCCCTACCTCGGTGGGGGCGCGGGCACCTGCCGGGTGCCCCCCAGGGTGGCCGTGCCAAAGGCGCCCTGCGCGGCTGGGCGCTGGGTCTCCTGTGTTTTCTCCCGTCCTTCCAAACTCTGTTCTGGCCTGATGCATGTCCTGTCACCTTGGGGTCATTTTCCCAGGGAACTTGCTTTCATCATTGGATTACTAGAAACCCAAACAGGATTACCCCTGCCTGCAGGGACTGCCCTGACTTCTGAGGAGATGGGACTGTGGTCCTGTCCTCCCTGCTGATCTGTGTCTTTATTACGAGGCCCTTATTCCGATCTCATCTGATTACTGTTGGAATTTCCTTAGATCTCCTAAACTGCTCTTGGACAGCAACTGTTCTTCAAAGCTCCTGACTCCTTCCCCCACAGCAACTCTGCATATCTATTTCTTGGTCAAGAAATAAACCTCAATTTGGTTTAAAATTTTTTTGAGGTGGAAGAGGAAGTGAACAGCCCTCTTCGCAGAGAAGTGGCTGTGCTGCAGGAGTGAGGCCGTATCCCGAGTCCATCTGCCCCTTCCCCGGAGGCGGGCGGGCCGCCTCCTCCCCCACTTGCTGCAGTTACGCTTGCTGGCGGCGTGGGGTTGGAGGCCTTATGTGTCGCCCTGGAGCCAGCAGTTCCCGGTTGCTGTCCCTTTGCTAAGCCCACGTGCAATGCCCCCTCGGTGCTTTAGAGCAAGAAGCCCATTCCAGGAAGCATGGGGTGTCATTTTTAGATTTCAGGAGTTGTGGTTAAGGCCGGGGAAACTGGCCTATGGCATTTTATTTTTAAAAAGTTATCTTTACCATCTTACCTGTTTATAAAATTTTAGTTCCTCAAGTGACTGAAACACTGATATTTTTTATCACTTACTCACTTGCACTTTATTTTTTTTTTTTTTTCCTTTCAAACGTGTTCTCTGGACAGTTGTGGATGCAAGTACTAGAGCTGGGGGGAGGGGTGTGTTCTCCCTCGTCCCCGCCCCCTTCTCCCCGTTTCAGTGTGCCGTTCAGAGAACTCAGGTTGAGGGGAGATGAATTCACAGGCCAGGGCACATCTTTTATTTATTTAATTATGTTGCCCAACAGAACTTGATTGTAAATAAAAAAGAAATCCGTTATATACTTTTCAAACTCCAGGCCTCTTGGTAGTTATTTTATTCTTTATCCTTAAGGGCAAAAAGCTGTTTCCTTTATTTTCCTGGTATTTATTTATTTGTAAATAGTGGCTAATGCTTTCCCAATGCGTTTCCTCATTGTTCATCATTTAAGTCCAAGTGATCACGGGCCGTAAACACCAACGCTCTAGCCTCACGTCATTTGCAAATCTAAGCTGAAACCGCAAAAGGGTCTCCAGAATTTGGGCAGCTGTCCTCCGAGCCCAACGCGCCGGTGGTGCTCCTGCGTCTGCCCCCGGCCTTGCCCTGGGGACTTGGTCCACAGGAGTGAGAGTGAATTGTGTGTGTCTCCTGGCCTCCAGGCCACCTCTTTGCTGAAGTGGTGTGAATTTCCTCGCGGAGGAGTGATTTATTCACGGCAGCTTCCGTATCTAGCAAGTGGCCTTGTGCTATAACAAATTGGAATATCCCCCCCCCCATGCACACACATGCACACACAGACACGCTCAGACCTCTTTCCAGCCCATCTCCACACTGTAGCTTAGCACCTTGAGTCAGGATTCCATCGTGATCTGAAGTCTCAGAGGCAGCCGGTAGTCTCCCAAAAGCTGGAGGAAGGGAGTCCTTTGCAGCTACCTTTAAGCAGGCAAGTCATTCTTCGAAGCTGGAAGCAAGTACTGCAGGAGCCTCTGATTATCCTGTTTTCTGTGACCTTGGAGGGAAGCAGTGACTGCTCTCTGTAACAACGTTTCGTTTGAGATCCATCCACACCGAATGTCTCTTTTGGTCACCTGACTGCCAAAGCTAGGTTGAACTAGTGGTTTCCATCCAACTCATGGACTTCATTCGCCACCTGTCAGATCATCTGGGACCCTCCCCAGTGCTGCTGGTTCCACTGGTTGAGGTGGGAGGCAGGTGTAGGGGAGGCAGGTGTAGGCGTTTTTTAATTTCCCAGGTGAATCCCGGCTGGTTAGAGCTGGCGTGCTCCCCGTAAGTGTTACAGGCTTTCATCCAGACATTGACGTATCTTAGAAGTTGAGAATTTAAAGATTTTTCTTCAATGAATTTATATTCCCTGGGTCGTTTCCCAAAGAATGTGATAAATCAAGTTCAATGCCTTATTCTTAAAGCACATACTGTGCCCACACTTGGCTTTATCCTACAAGTCTTGTGAAGCCCCGATGAATCTTTCACGTCGTGGCACACAAGAAGCTTGGTGAGGACACGGGTAAATGGATGAAGTTGCCCTCAGCCAGGAGGGGCCAGCCCAGGCCCCAGGGCATGTTTGCTGCGAAGTTCTGGGTTTTGGAGTGTGCGAGTGTGCAGAGCTCCCCGTATGTCTTCACATTTATAGCACAACCGTGATCCACCGTGATCCTGGGGAATCACGTTTTGGAAATGTGGACTTGAAGCTCACCCAGGTGTGGCGCTCCAGGAGAGAAGAGGCAGTGATACAACCTCGTACCAGACTGCTCGCTGGGCTGCAGAGGCCACAAATGTTTCCGTTTCCGTAAAACACCTTGGATTATAGTAACTCTCCGATCTGAACTGGATCCCATTTCACAAACGGGAAAGTTTCACAGCTCGGCTATTCTAGATTGTAGCCTGCAGTTGAGGTGCTGACATGCCGGGCGACGACCAGCTGGCCGTGCTGATGCCCTTACACTGCTTCACCTTTTATGTCTGTCTTTAAGTCCCACTCAATAGAAATCCCAAGTTTTCAAGCCAGTAAACTTTGAAAATCGTGAATAAAGTGCAGTATCTGTATTTGCGTAGATTCTTTAAAAACGTGGAATATGTGGTATATGCCAGTTAAAGATTGGATTCTGACCCAGAAGATGATTCTCGCCTCCCTCACCTCAGCGAAGTGGGATTCTCTTACCCCCGAGCACAGCCCTCTGGTTGCCCTCTGTGCCTCTAACTCTGCCCGAGTTCACTCCAGATACGTCCCTCCCATCCTCCACGTGCTGCAGCGGGATGCTCTCTTCACACGCTCGGGCTCCCCTGACCTGTGCCGGGGCCCACGCCGCCCTGGTCCTCTCCTCACCCTGACTGGTAGGCATGGTGAGAACACCATGGCGGGGGTGGGGTGGGGGTTCCGGAACCTGAGGAGGCAGGGGAAACGCTTGTGATGAGCCCCGACACAGCTTCCTGCCACTCAGTGATTTTGTACAGTATTTTACAGCAAGGCTCAAGCATGTTGTTCTCCCATAGATCAGCACGCATCCCAGCCTAGTAAAGACACCCTGCCGTAATTACAGCTTGCAGCCTCAATAGTGACGCGGTGTCATCCACTATCTAGTCCATATTCAAATTTTCCTGTTTCAACAATGTGTCTTTTATGGTCGACTTGTTTAAATCAAGGTCCAGTTAGCTTTGGCTGTGTAACAAACTACCTTAAAAGGTAACGGTTTGAAACAACCATTGTTTCTCCTGACTGTGAGTGGGCAGGGCCAGCCCGGTTCAGGAAGAACGGTAGAGACTGGCTGTGATGTGCCATCAGCGAGGGGAGCGGGTGACGCGGCAGGAAAACAAGCACCTGTGCAAGGCTGTTCCGCTCTGCCTGGGCCGCCTTCATTTGACCACGTTGGCTTTTGCAGAGTCAGAGGCAGCCTGGCCTCTGAGGGGTGCCGCCCAGCGGCATGGGGACAGGAAGGGGAGTCCCTGTGGCCGGTCTGGTGGTTGTCTGCCCTGAGGTCTGCATTCGGTTCTCCCTAAATCTCTCTTATTCTAGAACGGAATCCCTGGCTGACATTTTTCATGTCCCACGCTGGATTTGGTTGACTCTCCTCACATAAGCAGTAAGTTTGTGCCCCACATGGGGATGTTAGCCCTGCAGGTGGCTGTGCCAGGCTCTGCGGAATTGCTCCGACCCTAGGACCTGGAGAAGAGGCAGAGGATTCAGGCTCTGGGCTTCATTTTTCTGGAGAACTGACTTAAGGAACGTTAGATGGGTACGCTTGTGAGCCAGGACTGTAAGAAGGCAGGCTGTACACAGTCTAATTTCTAGTTAGAAACCCGTAATTCTGTTGCTGGAGTGCATGTGCAGGTGGTTCTAAGAGGTGGTAAGTCAGGTCTCAGGAGCAACCACGTCCTTGTTCACACAGTGCCTGGCACAGAGTGGGCACTCGACAGTTCTCATCTAGTAGAGCTGAGTCAGCAAAGAAACAAACCAAGTGGATCATAAGCAGCTGAAAGGAAGAGTTGGAGAGTAGTTTTAAAAAGCGAGAATAAACCACTTAGCGTAAGTAATTTTTTTTTTTACTATTTTTAAATATATTAAGTAGAAATTCACATAACGTAAAGAGTCATTTTAAACATAACAATGGCATTCACAGTGTTGTAAAAACACCACCTCTAGTTTTAACAAAAAAGGGTATTTCTTAAACTGGATTAGTGTCCTTTTTCTCCCACCCCCCCAAACTTTTGGCCCAAAGCAGTTAGAGCTGTAGAAAGGCATGCACCCTTGTCCTGTCAGCTTGGGCTAAGTACCGCGGGTGGAGCGGCTTAAACAGAGGGTCTCGCACTTCCCAGAGGCTGGAGTCCCAGAGGGAGGTACTGGCTTCCGAGGTGGATTTCAGCCTTGAGGCCTCTTGGTTTGTAGGCTGAAGTGTCGGGGGACACAAACATTTAACAGACATCTCCAAAAGGCATTGCCTAATTTGGTACAACTTTAGGAGTAGACAACTCAATTTGTGGTCAATTGCAAATTCTCTTGACCTTTGAAACCCCATCTAGTGTTGAGACCCATGTGGCAGGACTAGGGGTGAAGAAGCAGCCAAGGCAGGTGTTGGCCTCACCTCAGAGGATGAAGGAAAGTCGATCAGGGTCCTTTGTAAGGACTTGTCTGCACATCTGATGCATCTCCCTGACCCTGCAAGACAGGGGAGGTCATGGGTTCCCCTTCTATAGATACAGAAAAGGAAATAGCGGAAAAGACAAGCTAGTTTCTCAAGATTGTGAGCCCAGGGCTGCAGGTGGAGCTGCTGGTATAACACACTCCTGTTGCACAGAAACCTGGAGCATCTCCACACAGTGCCTCAAGGTGGACACTTGAAATCTGTCTGGGGTGGGGCTCAGTGGTGAGGGTTTCATTGCCCGTGGGGACTAAGCACCGTGTTGGAACCATGACAAATCGACACATGGAAGAGATTGATTAACTTGGAGCAATGGAGAGAAGTAAAAGGGAGGCTGATTTCCATCCTAACAAAGAATTTTCTCGCACTTCATGCTATTTCTAAGAAAAGTGGTAGTGATTTCCCCATCCCTGGAAGCATTCAACAACTTCCTGTGATATTGTAGAGGAAATCAAAGCAAGGGATGGCGTGTGGACTAAATGTTTTTTACGGGTCTCTGCCCACCTTGAGAACCCATGGGATTCCATTTGTGATCAGATATTAGCCTTGGATTCTTAAGGCCAATTGACTAAGAGGTACATATTGGAATTAAGGTGGCTTTTAACAACTCCAATTCCTTGGCATTCTTCATAAATCTTATTGCCTCAAACTTGTCAAGTGCTCTCCACTTCAGTAAAACTAAGGCAATGAGGACACGAGGTTTTCATTTTGTAGTTGATGGTTAGCAGAGTGAACCAGTTTTCCTCATTCATGTGCCCTAATAAACCCCTAAGACGATAACCTAACCCCAAAGCCCCTAAGCTTCTTAGCTGAACATCCCCACCCTCCATCCTGCGAGCTGGTGCTGCATTTGGTGTTGGGAGATGAAACACAGGGCTTGTAGCTGCTTCTCACTGGAATCGAGAAAAACAAGTATCACATAGCCAGTCTCCCCAGACTTGGAGAATTCATAGACCAGTGCATTTCCAAAAGAATAGCAGGGAGGGGTGGACAGCTTTTTTTTTAGCAGCTGCATTCTGAAATATTTATGGGTTAAGTGTCATGATGTCTTCATTTACTTTCAAAAGGAAAAAAAAACAATAGAAATAGACGAGCACATGCAATGAAATGTTCGCTGTCGAATCTCAGTGTTGACTTTGTGGGTGTTAATTATTCCAACTTTTCTCACTATGCTAAAATTCACAATCAATTCTAGAAAATACAAAACTGATGGCAGAAGGCAAAATCAGTGGTTACCTGGAATGGGGAACTGACTGAAATGGGTGCCAGGGAAATTTGGGGGGTGTTGGAAATGTGTCTTGATCGTAATGTTGGTAAGATCATCAAGCTGTGCACTTAAAATGGGTAGATTGGGCTGTTGGTAAAGTATACCTCAGTGAAGATCAGGAGGAAGGAGAAAGATATTTTAGTTTTGAAAAATTTAGAGCTTCATAACCTTAGAAAAAAGAACAATCCTTTATACTGAATACATTTGTTTCTATGAGAAAACTCACAGCACTGTCCTTATTTTTCTCATTTCCCCACAAATGCAGAGAAAAATGCACTACAGACCAGGGGCTGGGAATGACTACCAGAGACTGTTGTTTGCAAAAAGAGGTCTGGCCTGCGGTCCACCCCAGATTTTCCCACCTACCCAGCGTTGGCAGGTCAGTGACTGAGACCTGCACCCTCTGGGGGCCTGGAGAACAGGGGTCCCGGGAACACCCACAGCAGCCAACTGGGCGAGGGTCCCCAGCCTCAGGGCAGCCCCTCTGATGGGGACACTAAAAGAAGGGCCTCAGTCCTTTTCTTCCTCTTATTTTTGTATTTTTAAGGGAAAAATTTTTAGATACTGTTTTAACTTTATAACAGTGTTGTATTTGAACCCTTCTGTGAGAGGTGTAGTAAATGGTGGTTGGAGAAGATTTTTTTAATTACAGACAAGAAAAGGTTTTTTAAAAACAAAGTCTCACAGATCACCAGTGTCAGCTCCTCACAGATTATGCACATAATTGTCATGAAAACATACGTGTGTGCACATATATCCACACACAGACTTGTGTGTTTGCAAAATGTGATCATACTACACGTACCATCCTATGATCTTCTTTGTTCGGTCACAATCTCTACCTCCCTAGTTCAGTCATTTCCATTCTGTCAGAGGCCATATGACATATTACAGATATGTTATTTGACCACATTCAGATTTTCCCAACAAGCCCCAAATGTCCTCTACATCCTGTTTGTCTGTTTGAGACCACACAACAGATCTGGATGTTGAACCCCTCAAGTGTCTTTGAATCCAGTGCATCTCTTTTCTACGGTGTTGACTTATGAAGGACACCAGCCACTTTCTACATTCATTAGGTAGCTTTCTTGTTGTGTCATTTTGCTTCTTCCTCTATTCCCCATAGTTCCTAGAAACTAGAAGTGATGTCTAAAGGCTTGATGGATTCCAGCTACCCCCAGGTGACGCATCACATCTGGTTGACACCTTTGGAGATGCTAAGATTGACATTGGACCGTGCCTGGTCCCCTGTTCTGTGGTTGGGCTTGCGCCTTGGGATGAGTCGTGATCCATATGGCATCACTTTGGTGCCATAAGAACAGCCATCTCCCCTTCTACTCTTCACCCAATGGTTTTGACACCAATGAATAATCCTTATCTGAGCCAGTAATTTCATCAGTGCTTTAAAACTGAAGTTTTACTGTTATTCAGTTATAGTGAGGTCAACAGATCAGGAGACAATCACCATTGAAAAGATAGTTTGTTACTCACATTTCCCAAAAAGAAGGGCCAAGCCGCTCAGGGAAGCACCAGGGTCGGCCAGGAGGTAGGGGGGTCAAGGAGAAACCATGTGCAGAATCTCTTGTTTCTGTGGGAAGCAAGTGGTGAGACAGGATAAGCAGGCTAAGACTGGCTATTTTGCTACTACAGCAGGCTCTGGGGTGCAGGGGCTTTCTCCCGCTGACTGGTACCTGGTTCCAGGGTGATGAGGGCAGGAATGATGGCTCAGAGTGTGAGAATTTGACAAAGGAAGAAAGAAGGGTCACTGGGGTGTCTGGGCTCTGGGTTGGTTGGTTTGCATATGAAAGACAGTCATTTACTCTCTCTGGGAAAGAGCTGGCCCTGGGATGGCAGTCTCTCCAGGGTCAGCAAAACTCCAGATGTCAAAGTATCAGAATTACAGAAAGTAAAAAGGCATGATTAATACAGTCAGAGTTTGTCAAATGAGGTTTTTCTAATTCTATCATTCCTTTATATTCATTAGCTGGCATACCTCTCTTTTAAAAAAATTAAGTCTTCTATCTTAGAAATTGAAAAAAAAAGTCCCCAACTTTGGCTTTTGCAAGGTATTATACTGTTAAAATCCAGTGACATACTGATTCTCTCAAAGTCTATCGGGGTCCCTATTCTAGATGGGATTGGGTATAAAACTTATCCCATCAAAAATCTCTGCACTCCTGAAATTTACAGTCTAGTAATGGTGGGGTTGGGGGACAGACAATAAACAAGATAAATGATCTTGTGTGTCAGATGGTAATAAGTGCTACAGGGAACGATAATACAGAGGAGGAGGTCAGAAGTGCTGGTGCAGGTAGATAGGGTGACACTGAAGTAAAGACCCAAAGGAATTAAGGGATTGAGTCAAGAGTCTGTCTGTGGGAAAGTGTTCCAGAAGAGGAAACAGTAGGAGCAAAGGCCCTGAGGCAGGTTTGAAGAAAAGCAAAGGGACCAGTGGACCTGAGCCAAGTGGGTGAGGTGGTGAGAAGGGGAGCCGGATCATGCAGGGCCTTGCAGACATTATCCAGATTTAGGTGGGAAGCCATTGGAGTGTTTCGAGAAGTGCTAACTCCCCAAACTTCAGAACAGGTTTTCTTAGACTGACTTCATTCCCAGACACCAGCTCAAGTCCAATACATACATGTGTCAGCAGGACAGCATCCCACACGTTCATACTCTGAGTGTTTGGGCACCGGAGTGCAAAGATGAGGGAAACAAAATGGCATGGATCCCTGACCTCATGGAGCCTAGAGCTGTGTGGGAAGAGAGCCCATAATATAATCTCCCATGCAAGCATCGAACGCAATAGTGCCTCCAACCTCATCGGGGAAGTTGGGGAAGTCCCCCTGAGGAAATAAGCTGAATCTGAAGGGTGGAAAGAGTCAAGGAGGAAGGGAGAAGAGGATTGTTCCAGGCAAAGACAACAGTGGGAGTGTGGTGCAGGGAGATGTGGAAAGGCAGGCAGAGGCTTGAGCGTGTAGCTTTAGAGATTCGTGCCCATGGCTGAGAGCAACGGGAGATGCTAAGCAGGAGGGTGACTGCTCAGGGCTTGGAAGCCCCCTGGGCATTGCAGAGAAGGATGTAGTCAGCCAGCAGGAGACGTTATTGTCCAGGAAAGCAAAGGGGGTGATATGGACCCAAGAGGAGGTGCTGAGGATGGGAAGACCAGACAGATTCCAGACCCGCTGGGGGAAATCGACAGGACTCATGATGTAATCAATAGGACGTGGGGTGGAGGAGGAGGGGTGTCTAGTTTGGCTTGTATAACACCAGGCTTCATCTTGAGGATGACATTTCTCCTTGACCTTTTTGTTCATATTCCCACTCCCAAGGTTGCATTAGCTGCCTGCTGAGTTTAATCAAGTTTGTTGAGCTCTCGAAAATCCCTTCTCCTGGTGATAGCGGGAGTGAAGGGATAATCAGTCTATTTCCAGAACTCAAAGTGGGTTAAGATAAAAAGTAGCTTTCATTGAGCTGTCATCCCTCCCTCAAGCCTTGCCTACTCAAGCTTGACGGCTCCTGCACCCGTGAGCCCCTCCAGAAGGAGACTGGGAGGCCTTTGTCTAATGCTTAGAACTGCTGAAACTACCATTTCACCCATCTCAACTCTAATCCAATTGCCACTCTGCTCCTTAAATGGGATTTGGCTTCTAGACATTGAGACCTGGGTGCGGGGCACCCACACCAGATCCCCTACAAATTCCCCTCACACGTCAGCCAGGGCCCCCGTGGAGTCATCCCGTTAGACGGAACAGGGTTGGCTGCTGGCTCACCCTGGAGGGCACATCCTCTCCTCGCATCCTGGGCCCATCCAGGCTGGTTGCACGAGGTACGTGATCCCCCTTGCACAAGCTCAGAGCAGGTGCAGGGAAGAGCAAGGTCAGGAAGACGGGCATTTTTGTGTAGTCAGTCTGTCCCAGTTTACCTTTTCTGTGTAGTTTCCATGGACATTGCTTGTTAAGGAAACTCAGAATGCATTGATTTCCAGGTGGCCCAGGTGGCTTCCTCATTACCGGTAAAGATGGGGAGTGGTAGCAGATGAACGGGAAAGCACTGCTTAGTATGAGTTGCTGAACAGAACTTTTGGGGGTATAATATATTTTGAAAATGATATTTGTGAAATGGTTATGTTATAGTTCTCAGGAACTTTTTCTATTTTAATGGCCATATAACACATTGTCATGATAGAATTTTAAATTCCATCTGGCTTCGTGTGACGATACCAAGGGTTAGGCAAGGGGTAAAACCTGCTCATTGGAATCTATCTGGACTTCCTGGTGAGGTTCACAAAGGAATGTTTGAGGCTTTTCAAGAAAAATAAAACAAGCAAAAGAAAAATGAAACAAATTAGACAAAGGCTGTATGCAGTCAAACGTGGATATTGGGCAGGCAGAAGGAATGTCTGATGGATGTACAGCATCTCAGAAGTAGGCTTCATTCCCAGAATGTTCTTGACATTATATTTAGGATAATTTCACCTTTCCCCAGCCCTCTAACACCTGGCGTACATCCCAAGTTAGAAGAAACCGCCAGGAACAGAGAACGTTGCGGCCAACATGCAGGCCACCAAACCAAACCACGTTATCTTCAAGAAGATCTCCCGGGACAAATCGGTAAGTGGTACGGAAGTGAGGCGCTTGATGGAAATAATTTTTTTTAAGGAGCTTTTCGATGAATCAACATGAAAACCCCATAAGGTCAATGGAAACTATATGTCTATATTCCATCTCTGTCTCAGATGGATGATGAATGAGATATAAGTGAATGAATGAGTGACTTGCAGAAATACAGCTTCTCTTTGATCTCAACAAGACTTTAGTCCCAAGACCCTTAATTTTCTCCTAATCTCTCAGTCCCCAGCCCCTCACCTCCAATTTTACTTCTTTTCCTAGCTGGCCTTGAACCCATGACCCACTTACCATTTCAAACACTGTTTTGTTGATACCTGTAACTCACTCAGCTCTTTTTCTATCATCTCACTTACCTGCCTGGGGAAAGACCTAACACTGGATCAATGCAACTCTCTATGTTCTGTGCACCCACCCCAGCTGCCATGTTCTCAAAGCCTGCTGGGCCTCCAGGACCACTGGCTAAGGGAGCATCCCCAGCTGCTCCTTTTCTACCACCCTGCACTGCAGCTGCATGGCCACCGATCTCCTGGCACCCTGCATACTCGGCAGAGACGATGCCACTGTTGGCTCCATTAGGGGCACATTCGATGGTCTAGATGTGCCCATGAACTTCCTGGCCTTGAAGACCCAATGGAGGGCCTCTCTCCTCCACTCGATGGCTTCTTAGGGGCAGACAATCTAATGCAACATCATCAAATGCAAGCTGCGTATCTAATTGTAAATTTTCTAGTAGCCACATTAAAAAAATTAAGAAGAAGCAAGGGGAATTCATTTTAATACTATAATTTATTTAACCCAATATATCAAAAGAAAAACCCTATCATTTCAATGTGTGAATGATGGAGAAATTATTGATGATACATTTTACCTTAATTTTCTAAATGGTTGAAATCTGGTGTGTATTCTATTTATAGCACGTGTCAGTTTGGAATGGCCATATTTCAAGTGTCAGTGGCCACCTGTAACTAGTAGCTACCGTGCTGGACAGTGTGGATCTAGATCATTCTTCCGCTGACTCACGGCGCCTACACTGGGCCCAAAAGAAACTCTGATGCCTGTCGGGCCACACCAGTGAGTCAGGCTCTGCACGGGTACTCTCTGCCCTCTTGTGTTCTTGCTAAGGACCGCCACCCTCTTCATCAAGAACTCTGATCTTTGGGGTGACAGTTGGGTACCCCTCAGCCTTTCACTCTCCAAACTCTCTTCCAACCTGTGTCTTTCCAATGAACTTTATCCTGACTTCTGGCAAAAGAAGAGACAAACCACTTCTGCTGGATCATATCATCTTCTCACTTTTCTCTTCCTAAACAGACAACCTTTGACCTGAGAAATTTAGAATTGTTGTATCCATAATCCATCAATTAATGCCTCACATATTAGGATCATTTCAACTGCAACTCGTGGATGGCTCCGGCATGGTGGGCTGGGGCCCCAGTCCATTTCTCTGTGATTCTCTCTACTCCTCCCTCTTCCATGATCGTCATCCTCCAGGTGGTGGCAAGAGCACTGCCCCAGCTTCAGGTGTCTCACCCTCACTTCCTGCGAGAAGAAGGAAAAGTCCGTTGCTTTTCCTTTCCTCAGAATGAGGAAGCATTTCTCCAGCAGACTTCTCTCATAGCTCACTGGTCAAAACTGGGTCACATGCCCACCTTAAGCCCATCCCGAGACAAAGGAATTGGATCAGGCCAATCAAGAATCATCCTCTGTGATGGATGTTAGCTAAATTTATTGTGATTATCACTTTGCAATTTATACATACATCATTATGCCGTGCACCTTAAACTTATACAATATGTCGATTATAGCTCAATAAAACTGAAAAAGAAAAAAGAATCATCCTCTGGGGTGGCCTCCTCTTAGCACACAACATGGGGATGGTGGTGCAGGACACAATTGGTGACTTTTATCCAGGAAGATGGGGCATGTGGCTGTCGGGTGTGCGAGCTGCAGGTCAGCTGTCGCCTGGCATCATTCAGCCCCACTTCTGTACCTGCTCCTGTCCCTTTCTGCCCCTTCCAATTGCAGCAGAAGAGGTGCTGCTGCTCCCAGCTGAGGTTCATGCTTCTTGCACCCTGGGTCTCAAGGTCCACCATCTCCTTAGGGTCCTCCACCATCAGCCTCCCTCCGGGGTTATCTGCAGCCTCTCCCTCTCTACGTGTCCTTGGCTTGAGCACATAAACAAGTACCCACCTCATGCATCTTAAAAACAGTAACAACGGTGGTAGAGAACGACAAACTCCTCTTGACCCCGGCCCCTTTCTATCTCTCCTTCCTTCACCAAAGCTTGAAAAAGAAGAAGACATCTCTCTCCACCTGCCTTCTTCCCTCCCGTTCACTCCTCAGTCCTCCCTCCTCCCAACCACTAGCAGCTGCCTACCTGGCTCCTTCTCCACTTTGCTGCCAATGCAATCAAAGTCTCAGTGTTCTCCTCTGTCAAAAGGGCTTAATTCCTAGCTCACAGAGTAGTTGTGGGATTAAATGAAAATGTGCTGTCAGCGCACGTAGCTTGGTGTCTGGTCCACGACAAGCACTCTAAATGGCATTTAACTGCAGGCCTTTCCTCTGCTTCAAATGCTTCCACGGCTTTGATTCTTTGGGGGTCAGGTCCTGTGAGACCCTGTGAGACCCTGGCCTCAGTTCACATCCCCATTTGATGGCCATTTACCTTTAGATGAAACTGTTGTCAGTTCCAGAAGCATGCTCTTGGCTCTGGGCTTTGTACACGTTGAATTTTTTTCCCCAGAAAGCATCCTTTCACCCCCAGCGTACCCCAGGCCCATCCCGGTCCCTGGCTACACTGTCCTTCGTCTGTTTCAGCATCAGTAACACGACTAACCAAGAAGCCATAGGCATTCACTCCAGGGTACTGCTCTGAGGGGGTAGACGGAGGAGATGATTTAATACTAACAAAAATTGTTTTGAGTGTTCACAGAAATAAAAGCATGAATTCTAGAGGCTTAGGGAAGAAGAGGGCTAGCCAGAGTCCGTGTACTCACTCATTGGTGTGCTTAGCAAATGTTGATTAAATTCCTGTATGTACCAGATACTGTCCAAGATACTGGGATGGCTGAAAGATGGATGAAGGACAGAATTCTTACCATCAAAGCATTCACAGTCCCATGGGTTAAAGTGGTGAGTGCTGGTAAACCCGACCCATGTACCAACTCGGGTTGGTAAAGAGATCTTTGCTGCCAGGGGCATTGAAAATGGACAGACAGGACGAGGGCTGGGACAATGGTCATCTTGCCCCACCCACTACCCCCTGCCCTCTTCAGGGCATGGGTTCAGATTTATCTGTATAGATGCTCACCTGATAGGATCTCAGGGGATCCAGAACATCTGCCTCTTTGATTAGTCCAGAAACTCTTCTAACAAGGAGGAAAAACCTTTCATTTACAGCTAGACATGAAAGGCTTCACATGCAAATGAATAGGAGGAGCCTCATTTGAGTAGGTATAACATTCCACTAAAGTATCATCAATTAATACAAGTTTACCTGGTTAATATCAAACCTGGGCTTGATGGGAAAAGGTGGGGGGAATGAGAACTATCCTAAGGGTTGGGAAGAATTCCTTGGAGCGGATTTATGGGGCTGAGGAAAGATCACACCTTGCCTGCAATCCATCATCTCTGCCTAGAGCCGAGCAGGAAGAGAGGAAGTGATGGATGAGCTGCAGAGCCAGGCGGTTCCTCTTCTCAAGACTAGTCAAAATGTACAGTTGTTGCTAATTATATTTTTTAATGTTGCTGATTTTTAACACGAATACCTTAGTGTTCTTTGGCCATTTAGAATCCGTACCTGTCCTTTCCACAGGTGACCATCTACCTGGGGAAGAGGGACTACATAGACCATGTTGACCAAGTAGAGCCTGTGGGTAAGTTGAGTTTGGAGCGAGACTTTAATGCTGCTTTTCCTTTAAGTCATCAGACAAGAAGTGCTAGTTTTGCGTTTTTAAAAATCAGCTTTGTGTCTTGATTGTGGTGGTGGTTTCATTGACGTATACATCTATCAAAATTAATCAAATTGTACCTCTGAACTATGTGCCGTTTACTGTATAGAAATCATACCACAATAAAGGTGTTTAAAAATAAATAATAATTGGCTTCGCTAATAATCTAATCATTATTAGATGATTGATTATTATCTAATCACTGGCTGATTGAAAACAATTTTAAAGAGTGTGGGAGAAACAAAGGATTCATTTCTGGAGTATATAAAGAACACTTAAAAATCACCAGTCAGAAAAAAAAAATCACGAAGTCCAATTAGAAAATAGACAAACAACATGAAAAAGCATTTCACCAAAGAAAATATGCAAGTGGCGAATGAGCACACAGAAGAATGTTCGACATCATTAGGCACTGGGGAAATGCAAATTAAAACCACGGTGAAATATGCCCATCAGAAGGCTACAATTAAAACGTGATGGCAAGGATGTAGAGAAATTGGATTCCTCATACATTGCTGGTGGGAATGTAAGATAGAACAGCCACTCTGGAAAACAGTTTGGCAGTTTCTTTGAAAGCTAAACATATACTTATCATATGACCCAGCAACTGCATTCCAGGACACTTGTCCCAGAGAAATGAAAACTTTTATCCACAGGAAAACTTGTATGTGATTGTTCACAGCAGCTTTATCTGTAAGAGCCCCAAACTGGAAAGAACCAGTGTCTCTCAGTAGGTGGCGAAGGTTAAACATGCTGGGGCACATTGATGCCATGAAATAGTGCTCAGCAGTGGAAAAGAAGGAGCTGCAGATCCATGCAACAGCTCATAGGTCTCGAGGGCACTACGATGAGTGGGAAAAGCCAATCCCTAGGGGCTCTGTACTGTATGATTCCATTTACAAAGCGTCCTTGAGATGATAACGTCACAGAAAAGGAAAACTGAATTGTGGAGGCTAAGGATGGGGTGGGGGGAGGCAGCTGGGAGAGACCACAAAGGGATAGCCCAGAGGGAGAGCTTTGTGAGGAGGGAAGAGTGCTGCAACCAGACAGCAGTGGTAGTTCCGCAAGTCTCCTTGTGATAAAACGACTTGGAACTACACACACATTGTACCCATGGTGGCTTCCTGGCTTTGAGATTGTACTATAATTATCTAAGATGTAACAATTGGAAGAGACTGGATGAAGGGCACATGCAGACCTCTCTGTACTTGCAACTTCCTGTGTATCTATAATTACTTCAACTTGAATCGTTCTTTTTTTAAAAAGTGTGAAAGACTGGCATGTTTAGGCACAAGGATGAGAGTGTCCTTCAGCAAAACCCTTTCTGGAAGTTCATTTGGTAGTGTGTTATCAAAAGCCAAATTCAGTTCTACCATAGATAGAGATAAAGATTTATATGTAAGGATTTTCACTGCAATATTAATTACAATGTGGAAAATTGGAAGCATCCTAAGTGCCCTGACAAGAGGGGGTTAATGAAATAATTTATAGTGCATCCATTCCACGGAGGAAATCGTGGCCATTGAAATCACTGATACGTGTTACATGTGGGCGTACGTGTATGCACAGAAGTTTACAATTTATAGTTGAGTGAGGAAAGCAGTTAACTGAACAGTATGTGTAGCGGGGTCTCACTTCTTTAGTAAGAACAGTCATGGAGGTGTATATATGCGTGGAAAAACGTGCTGTGCTAACATCCTGACCGTGGGTGTCTCTGGGTAGTGGGGATGTGGGTGACTTGCTTTCTCTTTGCTGAGCTTCCCTTTCTAAGTCTCCTGTAATGAACATGGGTTCCGTGCGATGTGTATACACATACACGCTTAAAGAAGCCTCAGGCTCTCCTGTGTCTCCATCCTCACTGTTGTCTCTCTTTCGGTTTAGATGGTGTTGTGTTGGTGGATCCAGAGCTCGTGAAGGGAAAGAGAGGTGAGAGGAGCCTCTCGTCCTCCGTGGGCCGGGGGTCTGGTCCGGCTGGCTCTGGGAAGGGGGCGCGGCACGTGCACTCTCGCTGCCAGGCCCCTTCGCCCGCGTGCCCTCGTATAATCCTCAGGACACGGGCCCTGTCCGCACCAGAGTGCATGGGCCCCATCTTTCAGATGAAGTGAAGATGGGGGAGCTGCTTGTCCTCCTTCTGGGCAGATGGAGCCCAGAGCCCTGGGCCGCTGGCCCTGTCGTTCTGTGCTGGGCAGACCCAGGAGGGCTCCTTGGTGGGTTTGTCTGAAAAGCAAGGAATTGAGGCCGCTGGAAGGCCGAGTTGTTCAAGCGTCCTCTGTGGTTCTGGTCCATGGCCGCACAGCACCCTCAAAGATGGCAGCTGTGAAGCGTGTGGCGAGCAATTTGGTACTAATCACAGTTGTGTACACTGAGTGAGCGCACATTCGTGTTTTCCTTAGGATAATGTCACTGACTCAGTTCCGTTCTAAATATGCCTTTCAGAGTGGTTGCTACTGGCAACCAACAAGGCATTGTTCCTAACCCTGGATATGCCACGGAGAATATCGGGTGTAGGGCCGTCAGCGTCAAGGGGACGAGGCAGAAAAGGGCTGAAAATCGCCCCCCTCTGCTGCCTTGTTTCCTGCGTGCCCTGCTCCTCTTACACCTGGAGGAGCCTGGTCCCAGCCCGGAAAACCCACACCCTGGGCCAGGAAAGCGCTGCCTGTAGAGGGGGGTGTAAAGCTAGGTGATCTCTGAGCAGCCACCTCTGACAATCATTGATGGAGGATAAGGGAGTGATGAGTGGCTCTTCTGAACTTAGCGGCGAGGGCCAGTTATCTCTGGGGCGGACACAGACAAAATCCTCAGTCAACAGCTACCGAAGACTTTGGGGTCCACTTCTGCATGCTTTCCGCTCAAGAATAATGCACCCTGGGTGGTTTTATTTACCACATTAATAACGGGTGTAAACAGTCCATCCTCCAAACGTGTAGTTTCATTTAATTCTCTTCGTCCACTAGGGGCATCGTTTACATCTGTTTAATCACACTGAATTTTCCCAAGTTTTGATTTAAAGGAAGTTCAGTAAGGTCCTGAGCAATGTGAAAAGACAGATTTCCACTCGGAGTTGACTTCACCTCTCCTTCTGATCCACCAGCCCCGGCCAGCTCCCCTCTCAGGCCCGCGTCCAGCTCAGGCCCACGTCTGTTTTGCCCCTCTTGTGCTCTGTCCCTCTGCTTCTTACTTTCACTCTCAACTCCATCCAGGCCTCCTGCCCTCAGGACCAGGCAACCTCATTCCTGGGTCGCTGAGCCGGTGGGCCAAAAGGAGGAGGTGGGAGGATGGGGAACCAGTGCAGTTAGGAGGCAAAATAATGTGGCTCATGGAAGGAGCTTCCCAGCCCTCCAACATAGCCCTTTAGAGCAGTTAACACAAGCCATAGGCAAGGTGCTGGTTCTCCAGAAGCTTGTGGGCCAGTGGGGTGGTAAGGCTCTCAAGTCCGCCCCCTCCAGCTGCTGAAGGTGCGATGCCGAGACTGGCAGGCAGTGGCAGGGTCTGCTCCAGGCCCACTCGGCCCGGGCAGGGGCGCCACGCCGACCCCCTCCGTCTCCATTCCAGTGTACGTCTCTCTGACCTGCGCCTTCCGCTACGGCCAGGAGGACATTGACGTGATCGGCCTGACCTTCCGCAGGGACCTGTACTTCTCCCAGGTCCAGGTGTTCCCTCCTGTGGGGGCCTCAGGTGCCTCCACGAAGCTGCAGGAGAGCCTGATCAAGAAGCTGGGGGGCCACACGTACCCCTTCCTGCTCACGGTGGGTGATACCCCTCCCCTCCACTTCCCAGCCTGGTCCCCTCACCACGGCACCTTGTAATGGGATGGGCAGCGAAGGAAAGGGGCCAGGGTAACGACTTCACATTTGCGGGCCTTCAAATTGTACCCTTGGAGGAAATTCTAGATTGCACGGGCTGTGATTGTCTTTTTTTAAGTCCTTGAAAATAGCCTCCCAGCCTCTGAAGTCACCGTTTCAACCTACGGTTTAAATATTTCCCTGTATCCGACCACCTAATTATACGTGCATGTTATGCCTTCACTTGCTCATCTATAAAAAGAAAGAAGTGCTCCTCAGTTGGCCCGGAGGAGTTCCAAGCAGGAAAGAGTCCCCTGTGAGACCGGAGATCTTAGTGAAATAAGATGTCTGTAGCCTTGAGCACAGCTCAGTGGGTCATCCTTCTCGAGGCCCAAGTCTCTCCTGCTGGAATTTGGCTACCCACGGGGTCAGCGTTCCTGTCTCTGAAGACTTGGGCCTGAACTCGGTGTGGGGCTAGCTGCTGCTACCCTCTTCACTCACGTGTTTATGGTCTTAAGATGATATAGTCCTCCAAAGTTATATGGTTCAGCCTTAAAAGGGAAGGAAATTCTGGCACAAGCTACAACATGAATGAAGCTTGAAAACATTATGCTAAGTGAAAGTCCCAGTCCCATAAGGACCGATAATACTGTGTGGTTCCACATGTATGAGGGGCTAGAGGAGTCAGATTCATATAGACAGACAGTGGACTGGCGGTCTCCAGGGAATCGGGGGTGGGGATTTGGGGAATTAATGCTTTGCGGGTACAGAGCTTCAGCTTGGGGTGATGAAAAAGTTCTGGACGTGGGTGGTGGGGATTATCACAGAAGCATAGGAATGCACTTTAATGCCACTGAGCTGTACGCTTAAAATAGTCAGTTTTATGTTACGTATATTTTATCACAACCTTTTTTTTTTTTTAAATCACTTAAAGATTTGTGGTCCTGGGAGTTCCAAGTGACATAACTTTTTGGAGATATGGTGTTTCAGAACCTTTAGATTGTGATTTTGACCTGATAATTCTTTTCTTTCTTTTTAAAACTTTTTTTGTTATTTTATTTTGTTCTTTTTTGGGGTTTATTATTTACTTTTTTAATGGAGGTACTGGGGATTGAACCCACAACCTCAATGTACGCTAGGCATGCATTCTGCCACTAAGCTATACCCTCCCCTCTGACAATTCCCTTTTGAACAGTGTGGCCTATGGAGTGAATTGAGTAAACCTGTGCTAAGGCAGATGAAAGCTATTTATGTAGCCTTGTTTATAACAGCAACAGAGTAAAGACCATTTGATGAAGGGCAGACAACAAGGGGGACTGGCTGAATTCAATGTGCTGTTTCGGTGCCCTAAAAATTGGGGTGCAGAATGACACCTCAGGGCATGGGAAAATGGTCCTATGCGTCCAGAGCAGGGTTAGGGTTAGTGACATGAGCAAACCAGATGGCAGGACGTGTGCGGCATTTGGTCCCATTTCCATAAAACACACACAGGCACAGACACGTTTGTGTGTCTGGGTGACATGGGCCCCTTGGAAGGCTGTGTTAATGCCACTCCAGGTGCTGGGAACGGACGTGGACCTGTTTTTCTTTTTGCTTCTCCTCATTTTTGTAAGATGAGTGTGTAATATACATGGAACAACAGTCTGAAATCAATGATGTGTTGTTTCTTTCCACAGTTTCCTGACTACTTGCCCTGTTCGGTGATGCTGCAGCCAGCTCCGCAAGATGTGGGGAAGGTCAGTTCCAGAAGAAATGCCAGGGAACAGAGGGGAGGGTGTAGCTCAGTGGTAGAGTGTGTGCTTAGCATGCATGAGGTCCTGGGTTCAATCCCCAGCACCTCCATTGAACAGAAAGAAAGAAATGCTAGGGATACATTCATTCCTTCAAAAGGCTTTTTAAAATAGTCTTTTATTGTGGAAAATTACAGACATGCACAAAAGTAGAAAGAGTATAATGAGCCTCTTACTTGTCTACAAAAACCAAATGACAAGTAAGTACAGGGCCCGTCCGAGGACAGAGACGTCATGGAGAACAAGAGGCTTGTGAGAGCTCATGGGGTTCCTGGTGGTGCTTGTCCGGGGTGTCTAAGGAAGGCTGCTCCAACAGGGCAAACGGCTTCTTGTCCTCGGGGAAAACCTTCCACGCAGAGGGAACTCCATTCATGGTGTGTTCTGGTGGCAGCACAGAGGCTGCATGTGGAGTGGGGGGAGCAGGGGTGATCGTGGAAGCAGGTCAGAGAGGACTGGGGAGGGGCGGTCAGGTCATGAAGGGCCTTGTAGACCATCAAGGGGACCGGGACTTTTTCTGAGTGAGATTGGGAGCCACTGGCGGGCTCTGAACAATTGGTTCTGACTTGGGTTTCCAGAATCGCCCTCTCGCCGCTGAGCCGTGAGCGAGCTTGGGCCGAGCACGAGCTCTGAAGCAGGGAGGCAAGGGGGCCGAGTGTGTGCAAGACAGTGGTGACCATGGTGGACCCAGGAGGATGGCTGAGGACAAGAGGAGGGAGGTGCGGGGACCAGGGCTCACAGGCCTGAGGGAATCATGAGCGAAGGAGCCAAAAAATTAAACAACAAAGGAAGCGAGGGCAGAGGAGGGCAGGGCTGTGCCTGGATTATGGCGGGTCCAGGGCAGTGATTTTCAACGTGGGGGTCCTGCCCCATGCGTGGCTTGTAAAATCAGTGCAGTGGATCAGGAATGGCAACTAAGAAAAACAGAGCAGCAGGAGGTACAAGAGAAGGGAAACCTCAGAGTGCATTGCACGCGGCTCGGCTGAGGGTTATTTCACGAGGGTTGTTGTCCGTGTGCGCATCTGTTTACCGGGCCGCGCCGTGAGCTTTGCTTCTTACTGGGCCGCAGCCTGAAACACTTGAACACCACTGGGCCAGGAAAGCAGGGGTGTGGGCAGCAAGGTGGAGGAGGTCACTCGATCTGAATGGGGGACCCTGTACCAGCCAAAGTGCCACCCTCCCCCCATCCCAGGAGAGGAGGGGGTAGTGCAGCGGGTGGGGAGCGTCTGCCTCCCTGGGGACCTCGGGCCTCCCAGCCGAAAGGCCTTTGCGGTGGGGCTAGGAGAATACAGAGTTGGTCAAATATAAAAAGAGAGAGAAAACCATTAGCGTTTCAGAAAGAGGGACGATCACGTGCCCAGGGTGGACAGGGACAGGGTGTGGCTGGGGCAGGGAGCAGCCGCCAGTGGGAGTTGGCGGTGGGGGCAGAGCGGAGAGGTTGCATGACTAACAACCCCAGCTGATGGTAGGTGATGATGTGTATTTATTTTCAACCCAGATTTTAGAGTTGTCGCAATTCCACAGTTTTGCAGAACCAGCAGGACTGTGGCTTACATGCTACTGTTGACCTTGGGGGCAGCTGGGGGGCCCCCCGCCCCCCCGCGTGTTAACGTGGGAGAGGACTGGCCCCATGCTAGAGGAATTTGTGCACCAGCTGAGCGGTGAAGGTGCTGGCAGATGCATGTGACATTTTTTTATTTACTTAATTTAAAAATCAGGAGGCTTCACTCCAAGCCCCACTTCCAGCATCTTTTCAAAAGTTGGGAGAGCTGCTGGCACCGGGTCCCCGGGGCAGCTTGGCCACAGTTGGCTGTAGCCAAACAGCAGCTGCCCACTGGGTCAGGGCCTTGGAGCCCCAGCACGGGCGCCTGTGGACCCCTGATGGCCCTGTGGGCTCGGCGCCTGCCCCCTGCTGTAGGCAGTGGGCCGTCAGTAACGTGCACGCAGGGTCACTTCTGAGAAGGACAACTAAATGGGGGGTGGGCTGCATGCTGTGCGAGGTGGTGGGAGGCGAGGACCAGCCAGGGTGCGTGAGTCACGCTCTGCAGCTTCTGGAGAGGGGGCACCTTCTGCAGGTGGTGCCCCTTTGTCTGGGGCCTCGGCTCCTGGGGCCTCTCCTCGTGCTAATGCCATTATTTCATCACTAGCACCCTTCAAAATCCAGTCTCGATGGCGCAACCCTAAAAACAATATGGTTCAGACAAAGAAGAGGGTGCCACGTAACAACCCCCGAATGAGGTGTGACCCCCACCCCAGCCCCAGGAGGGAGGTGCTGACCGCCGCCCTGCCTGTTCTCTCGCTCCCTGTAGTGCTGCGGGGTCGACTTCGAGGTCAAAGCCTTTGCCACAGACAGCAAAAACACTGAAGAGGACAAAATCCCCAAGAAGTAAGAGTGTAGTCGTGGGAACGGGTGAGGGGTCGGGGGGAAGGTGTGGGGATAAGACACCACCCTCGCTTTACGTCTGAGAGATGAAATCTCCCCACAGGGCCAACGTGGCCGAGGGAACGGGGCCTCGGCAGGTCAGGACCATCAGGACAAACTGTCCACACTCAGGGTGGGGCCAATGGCTGACCATCTGGCGGGAAAAAAAAACAAAAGAAAATGACAGGGGAGTTACAACCTCAAGGGCTCATGTAAGCCCTTAAAAGCCCGCAGATTCCCTCTTTCTTTAGTTTTTGTAATTTCTTTATTGTGGTAAAATATACCTAACATGAAGTTTACCATTTTAACCATTGTCAAGTGTACAATTCAGTGGCATTAACTTTATTTTATTTTTTTAACTTATTTTTTGGGGTGGAGGAGATAATTAGGTTTACTTATTTTTTTTTTAGAGGAGGTACTGGGAATTGAACCCAGGACCTTGTGCATGCTGAGCACACACTCTACCACTTGAGCTATACCCTCCCCTGTTGGTGGCATTAAGTATATCCACTCTGCTGTGTGACCAGTTACAGCACTCTCACTGTGTATAGCTCCATCTATACCCCAAACCCTGTCATCACCCCAAACAGAAACTCTTAAACAGTTTCTTAACAGAAACTGCCCGTTAAGCAGTGACTCCCTTTCCTCCCATCCTCCCAGGCCCTGGCGTTCGTTTTCCTTGTTCCTGAACAAGGTTTCTAACTGCGCCCTCAGCACTTTCTCCTCTTACTCAACATGCACACCAAGTGACGCTCGCGACATTGCGTCACCCTGGTGGAGAGCTTGGAAGCATGTCACAGAGCCACACGTGCCCACATCAGTGTCCCCTGAGAGAAGGCTGAGCCAGGGTCCTCACAGGGTGAGAGGGACCCCCTGGGAGCTGTCTGGCCCCATGCCACTAGCCAGGCCCGCCCCCCAGGCTTGGTCCCACTTCTGGTCCTTGTGGGGTCCGTGGGTGCATCCCCGAGGAACCCCAGCCTGAGGATGGGAAGGGGGCCTGGAGGACCATCCTGAGGAAGCCCAGGCGCTGACCCGGGAACCGTCTGTGACGCCTTGTCTGCAGGAGCTCCGTGCGTCTGCTGATCCGGAAGGTGCAGCACGCGCCGCCCGAGATGGGTCCCCAGCCCCGAGCAGAGGCCGCCTGGCAGTTCTTCATGTCCGACAAGCCCCTGCACTTGACCGTCTCCCTCAGCAAAGAGGTGAGTGTCATGGGCCCTCAGCGGTGGGTGTCCTGCGGGCAGCCAGGTGGAGCCATAGTTAAAGTACCAACGTTTGAAAATGACTGGCTTTTTTCATCATCTGCAGTCAGTGAAGGTGACCCTTAGAGCAGAAACTGGCCTGCATTCCCCTTGCCTTGGGTCCCGACAACTGGGGAGGGGCTGGCAGTTTTCATACACCCCGGGCCAGGGCTCTCTGCCCCATCTCTGCCCCCCGGGACCTCCTTACTAGTGTGGCACCAATGGGTGTGGTATTACACACTGTTCACTTCCCCACAGACTTGAGTTCTGCAGTCACAGTGAGAAGGTGACTGTGTCCTGTGTGAATGTCATGGCCAAAAAAGGTGGAGAACCCCTGGCCAAGGCTGCTTCTGGTCCCTCTGGTCAACAGATCGTGCACACATGTTGGCAAGAGCCCAGCAGACTGTGTATGCATGCGTGTGTGTGTATGTGTGTGCAAGGACACACCCACCTGGGCCCAGGTCACATGGCGTCACTCCTGAGCAAGCCCTACCCCTGAGCTCCCTCACTGACTTCCCCTCATTTCACTCATTCTGCCCCAAATAACCTCATGATTCCACTCGGGACCCCCGGAGCTAACTCTGCAGGACTCCTAGGACTCGAGTGTTGGGCCCAGAGCCCCCTTTATCCACCTCAGCCTCCCGCAGACCAGGCAGAGTGTGCTCCAGGCCCTTCTCTGCAGGAAACATGGTGCTGTCACCTTGTCTTCCTTGAAAGTGTGGGATTTCAGCCTCTTTCACTCCAGTTGAAGGACTGAGATAAATTTAGAAAGACGTAACCACACTCTCTTCCCCTTTTCTGACTCATCTGCTAACTTTTTCAGATCTATTACCATGGGGAGCCCATTCCTGTGACGGTGACCGTGACCAATAACACAGAGAAGACGGTGAAGAAGATTAAAGCGCTAGGTAGGGCCTGCTGCTCAAAGCTGGATGGCAGAGTCTTCCAAAATTTCCCAACCTGGTAGTATTTCCCCAGGGTCTCTCCTCTGGTCAGTAAGGCCCTCCTGGGTCCTTAGAGCTGTGTGTTTGCCTCTGTTGCCATGACAGCAGGACCTCAGAGGAGGAAGGCCCTTCAGTGTCATCTCCTGCAGCCTCGTGCCCAGCTTAGGGCTGTCCTTTGTACCCGGACACATCCCCGACAGGCCATTTTTCATCCTTCCTTGTCACAACTTCCTGGAGGGGCCCCTGCACCAGGTCTCGGGGGAAGAGTGGGGAGGTTTCTTTCTGCAGAGGGTTGTGGTGGGGGGGGCCCTGGGCTCAACTGAGCACATAGGAAGTGCTTGGTAAATTGTAAATCCCCACCGTCCCTGCTGCTACTGCTGTCACCATGACGTGATGGCCGAGCCTCCCGAGTACTGCAGGAGGGGTGCCTCCCACGTGCTGATCTTAACACACGTCCTCAGCCCAAAGGGCATCAAAGTGCAGGGGATGCCCCTAGCTCTTGGGCTTACATGGGTGGCATAAAAAAGACACAATAGAATGACCTGGGAGGGATACCTCTGCGTTCATTTCTCACTTGAACACTGGATGACTGAGACAAAGTTAGAGTTACAGTGTCTTAGAGTGATTGACCATCCTGGGTTGACCAGGACCAAGGACACAGGACTTTCAGTGCTAAAACAGGGCCAGTCCCAGGCAGACCAGGATGGTTGGTCACCCTAAGTGTCACACACACTTTCCTCTTCCCCTTTTGTCCGTCATCGATAAGTCTCAGGGATCTGATACATGCATACTAGAAAATTCTAGACTTTTCTTGATGCTACTATACATGTTTAATTTATGGCTTTATTTTATGTTGGTTTAGTTCATATGCTTTTAAGTCTTTTTAGGATCTGGTGTTATTTATTTAGCATGTTGTATGTGGTGTCCAATAATGGTATTCTGTAAAGCAGCAGGATTAAGAAAGTATCATTTGATACTCAGATCTTAAATTATTTCTCAAAGTTTTATGAATCCTAACTTCAAAGCTCCTAATTTTTGAAAGAAGCTGTTAAATTTCTGAAGCAAGATGATGAGAACTTTCTGTAGACCCAGCACTGTGCTGAGTGCTTCACACAAATTTTTTCTTTTTAATTCTCAAATTTGATTTTTAGGGAGGGGTTAATTAGGTTTGTTTGCTTGTTTGTTTTTGGAGGAGGTACTGGGGATTGAACCCAGCACCTCGCGCATGCTAAGTATGCGCTCTACCACTTCAAATTTGATTTTAATGGATATTAAAAATAACCTTTTAAATCATGACAACAATCATATAAATTAGATGCAATGATCACTCCCATTTTGCTGATGGGAAATTGGAGGCTTAGAGGAGCTCAGTAATTAACCCCACAGCTGATGGCTAAGCTGGGATTTGAGCCCAAATAGTCTAACTCCAGGGCCCACCCTCCCATGCTACACCCATGAATCAATCCTGTGCTGCCTCCTGATGGTTTCCAGCTTGGACGCCCGGAAGGAGATGCTCATTAAATGAGACAGAGAATGTTGGAGAGGGGTGCATCTGGGGAAAGAGAGCAAATGGTGAATTCTGGACACTGGAAGCTTGTGTACCTTGGAAAGGTACCCAGGGACGTGCCCATGAGCTCAGCAGGCAGGAGAGGTCCCCAGGAGGCAAGGTTTTAGGAGACTGGCTCATGTGCGGCTGACACAGAGCAGGTTGTTGGTGAACGGAGGTGGTCTGAGGACAGATCAGAAATCTCAGCCTAAAAGCTACACCTGAGCGGTACAGTCAAATGGCTGTTAGAGAGGGAAGACCAACCGTGTCCACGCAAAGCACCATGCGACACATGGGGACCATATCAAGTCACCCACCCCTGTCCTTCTTTTGCAGTGGAACAAGTGGCCAACGTGGTTCTCTACTCGAGTGATTATTACATCAAGCCGGTGGCCACCGAGGAATCACAGTGAGTAGCCGGTTGGGGTTCTGCTTCCTGGGCGGCCCCAGCTTCTTTGTCCTGTTCCCCTTTTGGTCATCGCTCAAGAAGGAAGGAAGTAGAGCACTCAACTCCCTCCCCCACTTTTCACTTCTTTCCCCTTTTCTCACTTCAGGGGCTGCAAAGAAAGTTAGCATCTCAATTCTGTTTTCACTCCCAAGAGTTCTGAGAGATGGGACAAGCTAAGGAGTGATGGAGAGGAGACAAATAAAGGTTGACATGTCACTGGGACCTGTTGGAACTTTCTCTTGATCCTTAAGTTTGTAGGAGTTTGATGCTGTTTCTGCCCCCGAGCAGATAATCAAATGGTCCGTCGGGCCAGGCGAGGGTTCTCTACCTTTTGATCTTCTCCTCAATTTGAGAATCTGGTACCAGTGACAACTGGATTAGAATGTTGTATCAGTTCTCAGCCGGTTGTCGTGAGTGACTTTTCTCCCTTTATTAAATCTAAAGCAACTAGGACTCCTGGGATGGCTTCCTTATGGTAGAGGGTGAGACGTGGCTGAGTCTGCTCCGTGCTGGGCAGTCAGGTTCATCTACCCCACAGGCTTCTGGGGTCACACCTCCCCCCAGAGAGGGCGGTTTGGGAAGGTCTTTCCTCTTTTCTAAGCACCGTTGTGTGCAAAAAGTACTTCCACGGTTAGAGAAAGATGGGAGGGATGTGAGGAAAGATGGCTGATTCAGCAGGAGAACGTTACATAATATTTAAAAGGCGCTTTTGGGATAAACTATTACTTAAAGCGGATCCTGACCTAAGTTTAAGCGAGGTCTAGATGGGAGGGAGGGAGGAAAGAACCGTAACTCACTGACCGCCTCCTTGGGGCCAGGCCTGGGGTCTGTTCTACCTTTCAGTCTGCATCCGTGCACATGCTTGTGTCCTCGGAGTCTTCCTAGTTCACCTTTTGGCATATGCCCAACAAAATGGTCCCCGACTGAGTTTTCACCTAATATATCCCACTATCTGGTCCTCTCTTCAGCTCTTGGGTACATTTTGGACCAAAGATTCCCAAGAGGCTGGGAACCATCCTCAGATAGCCTCAAAGGTGGGAGGCAGGGAGACTGAAAGCTGGGGCTTCTGGGGCTCTGGTGGGCAGGCCTCCCGAGAACCAGGTCAGACCTGATGCCTGGGCTGCTACCCACCAGCCAGTGCCGGGTCCTGAAGCAGTAGGAGGTGGCCAGACTGGGCTTCGGCCCCAGGGCCTTGGCACCGGCCTTCGGCAAGCTCTGCTGTAGGACCGGCCATCATCTAAGCCAAACCCCAGGGGCTCTTTCTACTACAGTTGCCTTTGCAATGTAATTTTTCTGTCACTCTGAGGCCCAAACCAAGCTGATTAAGAGAGGTTCCACCCACAGCCTGATGCAAAGATGTGGGCTGCCTTGGGCTCAAGCAGGGTTCTATAAATGGCATGCTCGGAGCCTCCTTACACACGCAGTTGGAGGTGGGAGAAGTTACACCAGGGAGATGGAGTAGGGGAGCTTTTCCGAGGGTGGCAGTGACGCTCCCACTCTGTCTCGGAGCAGGCTGAGGAAAGGGCCCGAGGCTGGCTCCTGGGCAGTGTTTTCGGGGCCCTGCCTTCTCCTGGCTGGGCACAAGGATGGAGGGTGTGCCAGGAGCATGGACACCGGCTGCTGGCTTGCCTGGGCTCTGCGGTCAGAGAGGACGTGAGGCTGTTCGGTTGCTCTTGGCACGGGCCTGGGGTCAGCACATGGCTGAGTGGCAGAGCCAACTCTCCGGCTTCAGACACTGCTCAGTGATCTGGGGGTGCTGCCCACCTTGGAGAGACCAGGCTGCCATGTGCTCAGCTGCATCCCAGGTCCCCGGAGCCACCCTTTGGTAGGGGTTCCCTGTGTCTGTCAGATGCTGGGAACCCACCACCCAGATGACAGTGGAGGAGACCCCGGGGAAGAGAGAGCCTGTGCCTTGAACCCAAAGCCACCCAGTCTGCACTGGGCTGGGCACATGCTGATCCTCCAAACAGGGACAGTTTTCAGTAACAGGTGACTCCAGCCTGGGCTTATTGCTGGCAGTGGCCAGATGGCCCTGCAGCACACCACAGGGTTCAGGAAGTCTCAGGAGGAGACTGGGTGTGGTCCCCGATTCTTGGGCCAGTCGGTCTCACCTCACCCCACAGAACATTCTAGAAACTCAGCAATTAGAGCAGCTGAGGGACTTGAGGAAATGTTCTAATGTTGCTGCCGGCCTGACTTGAGACGTTACTAATGCTGTTCTCCTTCTCATAAGGCAAATGCCCAGGCACCGGAAGTATCTTTCCAATGAGTTGCAAGGAACGTGGGTTCTGGAACATGCTTGATGGTAGACAGGGCCTTGTGGGGGCAATGGTGGCCTTAAGGCTGAAAGGACAGTTAGCCAAATCTCCTGTCCGTCTTTCTTCCTGCAGTGAAAAAGTGCCACCAAACAGCACTTTGACCACGACTCTGACGCTGGTGCCCTTGCTGGCTAACAACCGCGAAAGAAGGGGCATCGCCCTGGACGGGAAGATCAAGCACGAGGACACGAATCTGGCCTCCAGCACCATGTGAGCCCCGAGCCCCAGGGCTGGGGTGGCTCTGGTCCCCTCCCCTTTCTCGTCCCACCCCTGGGCCCGCCGATGTGCACCTGCAGCGTGGTGGCTGGCGGACTGGAGCACAGACTCATTGGCCCAAGCGGGGACCCCATCCCACCCCCAGTGCGACATAGCCGTTCCAGCCATGGGCTCTGGAGACAGCCTTGTGCCCAGCCCCAGCCCTACTGCTCACCATCCGGGCCGCCCTGGGCAGGTCACTGGAGCTGCCTGAGAACCTCAGCCTTCCCGTCTGTAGAGTGTGGGAGCCGGCAGCTCCTTCTGGTAGAGGGGTTATGAGGATGTCAGAGAATTCATGTAAAATGCAGTGCCTGGCACATGGTAAGTGCTCCAGAAATGTCAGCTCTCGCCTGAAAAAATATCGTTAGCAAGAGGAGTGCCCTAAGCATACACAGCTGATGATGCAGCTGGGGACACGAGTCATGGAAATGTCATTTGTTCATTTCCATCAGAGAAGGTGGAGAACAGGAGGTCCTGGTGGCCGCAGGTGTCAAGTACATGTAAGTGAAAGTAAGCCCTGATCGGCTGCTTGGCTCAGGGGACCGCGGGCTGAACTGAGCCAGCAGATCCAGTGAAAACTCGAATGAGGCTTCTGAGTCAAATACCCCTGCCACTCCCACTCCCCTCTGAGGCTCCGTTCTGGCCGTGTGTCTGCTGGTCAGCCCAGAGTATCTGGGGCAGGAGCTGCCACCCGGGCTCGAGGCCCTTCACTGCCAACCCCTCTCGTGATCCACGGCCCCAGTGGTCACCTCCAGGTGACGCCATCCAGAAAAGGCTCTCGTGTTTGCCCTCCGTGACCTGGCAGCTCCGAGAGGAACAGTGGGGTCAGTGACCATTGGGCCAAAAGCAGGATTGTGGGAGTCAAAGGATTTTCTGAGGGTTTTGTGCCACATTGTGTGTTAGGTCCCTAGCACGTCTGTGAAGGCCTGGGAGAAAGACAAGCAGGGTGACTGAGATCCCAGAGGCAGGCACTCAGGGTGTAGTGGTCACAACACCCACAATGGTGCCCTGCATTTGTAAAGATGTTTGTGGTTCGTGGAGTATCTTATAAACCCGTCAGTCTCTCCATGCTTTTGTGAGGAAGGTGAATTTATACTCATTATGTGGATAAGGAAACTGAGATTCTGCCAGAACGAGAGGCCCAGCCAAGGTCCCCAGGTCAGTTAATGGCAAAGTCCACCCCTAACCCCAGGTCCCTCGTTCACCCAACTTCAGGGCTGCCTGCCAGCGCTCCAGCCAGAGGGGTCCACAGCAGAAACCGGGCAGAACCTTATCTCCCTGAGAAGATGCCCCCACCCGAGGAGGGGGGTCGATTCATCCTGTCTTTGTTTCCTGCTGCTCCCCAAATCCTTGTTCCTCTTTTCTGTCTGAGCAGCCTGAAGGAAGGCATAGATAAGACCGTCATGGGGATCCTGGTGTCTTACCAAATCAAAGTGAAGCTCATGGTGTCCGGGTGAGTGTCCCCGTCCCAGTGCTCTGCCTGCTCTGTCTTGGCCTTCAGCAGTCTGAACGGTTCCTTTCCTGAGTGACTGCGAGACAGAGAGCAGGAAAGGTCCACCAAGTCTCCCGATTACCGGGCAGAGTCCTGGAGAGGCTCTGTTTGCCTAGTTTCACAGTTCCCTCTGCTGTAACATTATGGGCAGGAAAGCAGAAATGCAGCCGGCGTAATACGTGCACTGTTGGTGCCACCTGGCAAAAATGGGTGTGCACGTGCTCACGTGTGGGAGCTGACACGCACAGAAAGGAAAATCAGTTTAGTGTGTCATTCAGAAAAGGATGGTGGCTGTGAAGTGAACTCTTCGTTCAGCTGCCTCTCAGGTGGGGGGTCCACCTACAACGGGGAGGCCTTTCCTTCCCTTCCCAACGTGCAGTCACAAGACTGAGGAGTCTCCTCCTACAAGAGCACAGATATCTCAGAGTTCTGAGGAAATGGTTTTCCATTTTCTATGAAATCAATTTCTTTCATTAAAAAAAAAATCTTATCAAAAGGGAAAAACTCAAGTTCTCATTTTCCTTTCCAAATTCCATTGTCAAAGGCTCCAGACTTTTACTTGATGAGCCTTGGGTAGTTCGGGCATCAGAGGCGAATTCATGCGTCTGTTCTACAAGTCTAAGTGGAGGAAGACTTCCCCAAATCTTGGTTGGGGCAGCAAAGGAGAACGTGGGTTGATTTTGCAAATTCCGTTAACACGGTGTGTATATTTGTCGTGTGTTTCAAAGTATATTCTTTCATATTCTCTGAGAGGATCTGAAACAGGGTAGAGTGTAGCCATCCAGCTAAGTGAATAACAGGTATTTCACGGTGACCTTTGAGGCCAAGAAATTCTGGATCGGGGTTTATTCTTGAACATTAGGTCTTGGACCTAACTGGTTCCTCTTTTTAACTAATTCACTTGAGAGATGAAGTCAAAGTAGAGAGGAATAGTTGGGGTGACTACAAAGGGGTACAAATATCCTGAAAGCTGTGAGTGAGGGACGTGACTGGGCTGTCCCCCGCCTCTGAGTGACGGGAAGTCAGGTCATGATGCCACCGTGGACACTCACCACAGCCCTGTCTGCTTTTGTGTTTCCTAGCCTTCTGGGAGAGCTCACCTCCAGGTAAGCCTCGTCACCTGCCTTCTCTGCTTGATTCCAGGATATTGAAGGGGACAAACCTGGGGTTCAAAATAGTGATGGTGAAATTCACTTTCCCGGCAGTCATGCTCAGAGGTGTTAGGAGACGGTGCCCCCTGCCTCCCGGATGCTCCCTGCCCACCTTGGCTGATAGGTGTGAGGCTGTGGATGTTTCTTTGTGACTGTAGCTGGGCCTGCACCTGGGCAGGGACATACACATACACACATCCAGAAAACTGGCACTCTCCATGCAGCTGCCTGTGTGTGTGTGTGTGTGTGTGTGTTAAAATACACACAACGTGAAGTTGACCATTGTAACCACTGAAAAGTGTACAGTTCATTGGCATAAAGTGTATTCAGCATGTCACCACCATCCGGCCCCTGTACATTTTTACCTCCCCAAAAGGAAACCCTGTACCTATTAAGCCATTTCTCCCATTCTCCCCTCTCCCTGGTCCCTGGAAACCACTAATTTGCTTTCTATCTCTGTAGATTTGGCTAATCTGGATATTTTATATTAATGGAATGAGACAATATTTGTGCTTTTGTTCCTGAGTCTAAGCTGGTACTGCTTGCCACATGACAGGACAATATATTAAGACCTGAGTTTTTGGGGCAAGGAATAGCAACTTTGTTTGTAAAGCCAGCAGGCCCAGAAGATGGTGGACTAAGGTCCCAAAGAACCATCTTGCCTGAGTTAGAATTCAGGCTTCTTTTATACTAAAAGGGAAGGGAATGAAGTCAAACATCTCCTGCTTCCGCTCAACCACCGGAAAGGATATGTTAATTTCTTCCTTCCTGCAGTCAGTCCCAGGTGGGCCAGGTCAGGATGTTTCCTATGAACTAAAAAAGGTATTTTAGTTTAATGCTCATTACCTGGGGGGCAGGGGTCTCAGAGATGAGCCATTATGTATAACTTAAGCTTATAGGCAACGTCCCCTTAGTGATTAACAAGCAATAGAATACAAAGGTTAAAGTAAAAGAAACAGATCCAGTATGGAGTCAGATCTGTTCTTCCCTATTGCACTTTTAGGACTGGCTTCTTTCACTTGGCATCATGTTTTCAAGGTTCCCGCTGTAGCATGTGCCAGTACTCTATTACTTTTCATGGCCAAGAAATATTCCATTGTATGGAGGGACCACATGTTGTTTAACCACTCAGCAGTTGGTGGACACGTGGGTTGTCGTAAATAGTGACAGTTACCTTTAAAATCATGCACAAAGAGGCAGCAGGTAAGAAATGTTTGAGGCGGGCATTCAAACATAGTCCCTCACTGACTCTTACCATCTCCCCTCACTTGGAACTCAGGGTACGCACACCTTCTCTCCTTGACCCCATTCACACAGGGGTCTGTCCAGAGCACCTTATCAACAGATGTGCTTTGACAAGAAGCAGTAACCCTGGGGCAGGAGGCGGTGGGTCCTTATGGAGAAAGGAGTAACTCTTGTTTTCCACCCCAACTTCCATTCTTCTTGTGTCCAGATTTCCCCTCTGCCCCTTGTGACTCCTTGCCTTACTTTGGTATAAATTCCAAGTCACATCAAGGCCCTTTAGCTTCTGGAATTTGGTGGACCCTGCCCATCTCTGTTCTGCTCTCCAGCAAGAGACCGTGTGCCCGGCCCCCAACACGTCAGACTGACACAGATTTAACACGTAAAAAATAGTTACATTTTTGCAAAGGATATTTTTCGAAACTATCCTTTCTGCAGGATTTCACCTCTCCTCCACCCACAATAACACGTCTCAGAAACTAACAACCAGGAGGAAGGGGGACCTAAAAATCCCAGCTGCCCCAGCCTCAAACAAGTGGAGTTTCTCTACCACATTCCAGGGACTACATTTAAAATTCCATCTTGACCACTTCCTGGTGTCTGGTTTGTTTTGTTTTGAATCTCTCGGAGTCTTCCTTCAGCTGGGGCCTGGGGATCTTTCCCGAAGCTCCACAGCCAGGGCTCTTGGCTGTGCGGTTTACAGCTGCGTGTGTTCTCAAGGCTCTGCCTTCTTCTCTTCCAGTGAGGTGGCCACTGAGGTGCCGTTCCGTCTCATGCACCCCCAGCCCGAGGACCCAGGTCAGTCCCTCATTGTCTTGGCCTTCTCTATACCACCTGCCGATGTATATTTAGTCACTGCCAGTCTCTCCTGACCGCATCTCTGAGCACCGGCCCGGCCAAGTGGCTGAGATTCTAGGCCATCTTCAAGGTGCCCGGGCTGCCCAGAAACGAGTGCTCGTCGTGGGCCGGGGGCTTGTCTACCTCCTGTGAGTGTGTAGGGGGCGCAGCATCCCTGCCTGGATGAGGACCGTCTTGTTAGGTCTTATCAGGAATGATTTAAAAGCAGAAGATTTGCTGTGAACAGACCTGGACTTAGATTTAAAGAAAATTTGTATGAAAAATAAATTGGACAGCCTGAGGCTTTTGCATTTCATTTGGAAACATTAACAGGCATTTGGAAGATGATGAGTCTTCCTGCCAGTGGCAGTTGTGAGGAGAATACAGAAGATACCAGGAAAGAGGGGCAGGCTGGGTTCCCAGCACCCTGGCTCCTTTGAGTTGTAAATTCATTGGCTCCTGTGTGAACCTTAACAGTAAATGAAGCAGTGGTTGTGCAACTCAGTGAAAGAACTAAAAAACACTGGACTGTACACATAAAGAGGTGAATTGTAAATGTGAGCTAAATCTCAACACAGTTCTTCTAGAAAAAGATAAATGAAGCAGCAAAAATAATATAGGTGCAATCTCAGAAATTCTGAGGAAAAATTCTCCACTGGCTGTTAAGGTGGGTTAGTTGACAGGAAGGAAAAATGGAGCTGTATGAATGAGAACTCTCCGTAGTTATGGTAATTAAGACTATTTTAAGTCAAAGTGGTGTCAACCAGCAGGGTTTTTTTTTCTTATGTTGTATAAAGAGTTTTTCTATATTGATAATGAAATGATATTTGAACGTTAGAATGAGCCCCTATATTCGTTGTGGATTTGCCTTAGAACTATTTTGTCTCAAAGTATCTCTTCCAAATATTTTGGATTCAAATACTCAGTGTGCTTTGCCAAAACCTTCCCTTGGGGCGAAAAATACAGTCTAACCATATTTTTTTAATTCATTTATGCTTGTATCATTAAAACACTATTTTTAACTATATGAGATTGAGATGCATTCTGGTCCCTTTCAAGGACATTTTAAGAGGCTGTTTTCAAACTGTGACCTGGGGAGATATCATAGTTGATGTCAGATTGTTTTCTGGAGCTGTGAACAGGCTCTATGACTTCACTGGGGGAAGTGGAGTTACTCCTTTTCTGGGTATGCTGTTACGGTCCTTACATGGAACCTATCACATCATCATGACTTAAACAATGATCTTTTATACCGTGAGATCTCAGGGAGAAAGGACAAATCACCCAATGGCCTCAAAATTCTGGTTTCCAGGGATATGTGAGTCACCTAGTTTCATTCACAGATGCATGTGCACATCTTCCCTGCCTAGTCCCCGGCTCCCTGCGTCCAGACGGATAGAGTCTAAGCAGAGAAAGCATAAGTTGGAGTTCAGGAGCCCTGCCAGCACCGGGGGCCATGTAATTAGCACATAATAAGCGCTGTAGCAATGCTACCAAGTTTTTATTGTCCCCTGTCAAGAGCATCCATACAGAATGCAGGGTGTTGATTGAATTCTCTTCAAGGCTGATGGTCTCATTTAGTATAATTTTATGCTTAGCACCGTGGGGGTCCAGGATGGTTCTTGTGCAGGGTGTTTTGATGAGTCAGCCTCTCTGAAGGTCCCCTGTGGTTAGCAGCCCACACAGACACTTCTCTCCGGGTGGTGCTGCCTTCCAGATGTGCAGGAGAGTCAAGGACACCACCACCACCTCCGTGGTGCTCCCGAGAAACCCTCTGGAGTTGTGTAACCTTGCTTAGCTGTTCCTGGCTCACCTAGGGGCGGTGGGGGTGGGGGGGTTGGGGGGAGGTTTACACCAATACTTTACTAGGTGGGTAGCAGAAAGCTAAAAAAAAAACCCTCAAAACCAAAAAAAAAAAAGAAGAAAAAAAATAAAACACCTCTCAAATAATTTGTAATTACTCAGTCTGCAAAATGTACGTGAAAATATAACCCAGCCCTCTGCCCAAAATGTCAATGCATTAACGAGAAATCGGGGAGGCGGAGGCGGGTATAAATTAGGAATTTGGGATTAGTAGGTACAAACTACTGTGTATAAAATAGATAAACAACAAGATCCTACTGTATAGCACAGGGAACTACAATTCAATAGCTTGTAATAACCTATAATGAAAAAGAATATATATATATATATATATATATATATATATATATATATATATATGTATGTGTAACTGAATCACTGTGTTGTACTGCATAAATTAACACAACATTGTAAATAAACTATACATCAATTAAAAAAACAAAATTTTTTTTAAAAAACAAAAAAATCCCTGAGGGGCCCAGGAGTGGTTCTCAAGCTTCAGTGCCCACCCTCGCCACTAGGGGTGCTGGTTAAGCATTGAGTCCCAGGATTCACTCCTAGTGGATGTGGAAGGTTCCAGGTATGGCCTGAGGTGTGGGTCATAACAGCTCGTGGGGACAGGGTCCAAAGGAGGCATAGAGAGAAATGCTTTGAGAAGAGAAGTGCGCCATCAGAGGGGGTGAGGCTAATCAGGGCAAGTGTCCTAAAGGTGAGGCCACGGATGGTTCTGTCTGGGGAGATAAGGGTTGTGGTGGCACCTTAGAAAGGAAGTGATGGTCAGAAATGCAGGGAGAAGGGCCCTGTGAGCGGGAGATGGCAAAGAAGCAGGAATTACATGCAGTTCTCATGAAACGTGTATATCTAGGCCTTTTGTGCCTCCAGCTATAAAGTCACCTAAAGAAGGAAGAAAATTTCCAGGTGCACAGAATTGACACTAATCCATCTCTGTCTCTGCTTTGTTCCATGCTCACAGCCTCGGCCATGGAAAGGTGAGCAGTGTCCTGAGTGTCCCCTGTCCTGCTACTTCCTCCTCCACTGCTGTAGTGTGAGAGCCCTGACAGTTGTTTTGTGTTTTGTTTTGTGTTTTGTTTTGCAAGTGCCTGACTTAAGCTTTGATGGGCGAGGCATCCGCTGCATCGATGGCTATCTCCAATAAACAATTGCCAGCCACAGGACTAGGTAGCTAAAAGCCAGGTGTCTCTCCCCACTGAGGCCCCTTCGTGTTAGTCTTGCTTGATTTCAATACGAGATCATTTGAGCCACTTTTTTTTTTCTCTTTCTGCACTTTCAATTCCTGCTCTTATGTTTTAAACTCACCAATAAAGAGTGAGCCCTGGAAACCCTAGGCCCCCACCCTCAACCCTGATAAAAGCAGAACCCCAGGCCTGTGCTGTGCTGTCTCTCCACCCCGACCTTGCTGTGTGGCCCCAGGTGTGCTGTGTCTTTTCCAGGTCCTGTAAGTAATAAACCTTTATTTTCTCAAAGTTTCCGGATGGTTATTGCTGAAGGGCGTCTTGTAATCATAATAAGAACCAGAAGGGCCAATCCAACCACAACACTGGTTATTGATAGGCTGAGACCCGCACAAAACAAGCACAAACCCCTTTTTTGGGTCTTTTCATACACACACCCCATGTTCTCAATACTGACTTGGGTCCTGGTTTTTCTTTTGCTCCCTAGTACTAGGGCATGCACGCTCGCATACACACCCAGACACACACAACTCATACAACATACACACGCTTATCCTGGGCATGTGTGTCTGCTCTGTGGGTGCCTTCATTTTCTCTTCTTTTCATTTCCTAAAGAGCTTCTGCATGAAAAGCTACAAGGAGAATGGCATTGTGCTGTGTTCCTTCACGTAGGAAACTCTTGATCAGTTCCTCTGTTGCGAAAGGATGATCAAAGATCTTGTTTTCCTCGAAATGTCACTGCAAGCTTCAAAGAACATGCCATGATCAAAATGTTCTTTGTTTTATTTTAGTTTTCAGGATGAAAATTTTGTTTTTGAGGAGTTTGCTCGCCAAAATCTGAAAGATGCAGGAGAATATAAGGAAGAGAAGAAAGACCAGATGGATGAGTGAAGAGGTCGGCCCAGGACGTGAGAAATGGGGTCGTTAGCAGCGCGGTAGCAGCGCCCCACAGTTAGCCCTTTAGTTATGCTAAATACCAAAGTGTGGGTCTTCTTCAGAGAAATAAAGTTTGTCTGTTCTGTCCTGGTCGTGAGTCAGGCTGACTTGTTGGGGAGGCTGTGATGTCACCAACATGGAAGGAGCGGCCTTTGGTCCCTGAGTCTGGGGTGAGGGGCGGGTGGCATCTAGAAGGAGGCTCAGCACAGGCCCATCAAGGCGAGAAGGCGTCTGGAAGTCAGTATGCTCACCTGGTGGGCCTGGTGTGTCCGGCTTTCTTCAGGGGCCCTGGGGTAAGCTGTTTCCCTGGAAATTTGGAGGCAGGGTGACTAATGGCCTGGCTAATCCTAGCTCCAGGGCATCCAAAGAGCTTCCTGAAATAAACAGGGCAACAGACAAATGTAAGCAAAAACACTCTTCATTTCTGATTCAACTTTTGGGTCCAAGTCTTGTTTGCGCTCCGGGTTGTTGGTTAATTTCTATTGAATGCAAGCAATGAAATTAGATTCGGCTAGTTTAAAGGAGGGGGGAAGGATTGCATTGGAAGGACCTCAGAGATTTCCGCCTGGGGTGGGCAGAAATCAGAGAAGCCCAGGGGTCCCAGCCCCGGAGCTCAGGGTCCTGCCCTCCGGGTGGCCATCCACCTGGTAGTGGCTCAGCACCAAATGCTCGGAGTCTCTGGTTCCAGTGTGCTGTTCGGGCTGGAGAGTCTGACTGGCCCAGCTTTGGTTCAGGGCATCAACGCCCTGTGGCCAGCGATGACACAGCCCAGCCCTAGGAAGGGGTTGTCCCTGAAAAGGGGTTCACTGGGAGCCAGACGGGCTTCTTGGTTAGTGTCTTTGCTGAGACTGGGCATAGAAGGGTGGGGAGAGGTTACTGGCGTCTGGGAGGAAGGTGGAGCTGAAGAAGGAGGTGATGCCAGGGCCCTGTCCTTCATGGGGGCCTTTCTTGGCACCCCAGCCCTGGGGGTCTGCAAATGATGGCAGGGAGACTGAAGAGCTGGCTCTCCTGGTGGCCACGGAGGGGCTTGGGGGATGTGTAGGCTCTGGTCCATGCTTCAAGAGAATAGGATAAAAGGGGTTTGGAGAGTTTTGCACAGTTAAACCCACTCATAGGAGGTACGAGGGTGAATGGGAGGGGTCAGGTATGGGCTGGACACTGGGGGTCAGGTCTCCAGGACCAAAATCAGTGGCAGAGGGCTGGACACAGCATGGGTTTGGGGCCCATGTAGGGTCCCACATCTGGGTTTGTTCAGTAGGGTTCCAGGCTGCTTTGTGCTCCACTTGGGAACTTTGGACAGGATCCCACACACACAAAGCAAAGTTTGAACTTGAGTGTTGAATTTGAGGCATTCTGATATTGATAGGATGAGGAGCCTTTTTTGGAGGAAGAATGATGATGATGATATAGGCAGGAGGCTGGGTCCTGTGGGTTTGCAGGGTCAGACAATTTCTCCTCTGTTTTTTCTCCAGAGCTAAGGGAACAGCACGCTTCTACTCCAGCCCCGCCCTTGTCTTAGGATTCTCAGGAAAGTGATGATGAGGGAGGTGGCATGCTCCTCTGGGGATCTTAGCCCTTCCGCTACCCCCACCATGCCCTAAGCCCACAGGCCAGCTGTGGTTGACTCCTGCTGGAGACCCTGGGCAGGCCAGGGACCAGGGAATATGCCCGGCAGGGCCTGGCAAGAGGACCAGCCTGTTGGTTCCTGCCCTGCTTGACCCCAGTATATCCTAAGTCCAAGTGGGCAGTAATAGGCCCGACCTTTGAGACCATGTGGGTGTGAAAGCCAGAGAGAGTGCTGGAAGGTCAGTCCCTGGAGACCAGAGGTCAGAACAGCCCTTGCTCTCCAGGTTATTTTGGTACCTAAAAGCCTGACTGGTAGGCTTTCGCGTACAGGCTAGTTTACAACCTGCAGCTGGCCACCTGGGAGGGCGCTGGGGGCGAGAGCAGGAAGCGAGAAGCCGGCTGCTCTGAATGGGATGTGGAACCTCCCCTCTGCTGGGCCTGCACACCTGTGGCATTGTGTCTGCAGGATGTCCATGTGCAGGTTGGATGTGCGGCCCAGGGTTCTCTAGGTAGGTGGGGGTGGAAGAAACAGGGTGCAGAGGAAGGAGGATGCTGCATGGAGAAAGTGGCAGCTGAGAACTTGGGGCAAAGTCCTGCAACCCACAACCAGAGGGCTGGCGAAGTAGATGCCTGCTCCATATCGCATGCCTGCCTTGCTACATCTAATCATTCCAAACATACTTGTAAGTTGGTCTGCCATTCCCACTTGTTAGATGAGGAAACGGCAGTTCAGAGAGGTTATGGACCTTACCCAAGGTCACACACCTAGTGAGAGTCGGAGTCTGGACTTGAGCTCTGGCTTCTCTGAGTCTGTAACCAGAACTACGCTCACCTTTTGAGGCTGAATATGTGTATAAGAATTTGGAGGGGTCGGGGGAGAGATGAACATTTACGATTTAACAATGGCAACAATGGCTGCCCTTAAGTTCTTTTATTTTTAATTGAAGTATATTCAATTTACAATGTTATGTTAGTTTCTGGTGTACAGCATAGTGATTCAGTCATACATATATATATTCTTTTTCATTATAAGTTATTACAAAATGTTGAATACAAAATGTGCTATACAGTAGGAACTCGTTGTTTAAGTTCTTTTTTTTACATTGAAAATATTATTGAGATAATTGCAGATTCCCATGTAGTTGTAAGAAACAGTACAGAGAGATCCTGTATGTCCCCCAAGGACAACATCTTGCAAAACTATAGTAGGTATTGCAGCTGGGATATTGACATTCATGCAATCCACACATCTTATTCTGATGGGTGTGTGCGTGTGTGTGTGTGTGTTTAGTTCTCTATAGTTTTATCACATGTGTAGATAACTTCTTTTTGGTGCCTGTTTTCCTATTCCTTTAATATTTTTCATTGTTCTCCTCCCTGTCACAGCCCTAAGGATTTAGTTTATTGGTCCCTGGGGTGGGACACGGTAGGGAGGGGACTGGAGTTGGCCATGTTTGGAAATGTCTGGGCATAGTGTTTGGTTGACACAGTGCTGGGGGGACAGGGAAACTACATGGCACCCACAGTAAAGAAATGTCCTGCTCCAGATGTCAATCACAATTGTAGTTTAGGGTAAACTAAGATTATTCCCATTTTCAAGTGCCTTGTTTATCCTAACATGAAGCAGTTCTTTTTGACAGGAGGCACACTTCTACACTGACAGGTTGAGAAAAAAGATTAGGTTGGATGCGAAGTGTGTTATTACTGCCACCTTGATATGCCCTTAAGGTGGGGTAAACTCGGGGAGCAGAGTGTTGTTAGAGATGATTCACAGCGTGACTCACTCCAGAAGGAGGCACTGGGTGAATGTGCTCTTACAGGCGTGCCACCTCGGGGGAGGTCTCCAAGGGAACAGCTCTGCAGCCACCAGGGAACACAAAGGCATCTCTGCTCATCAGAGAAAATATGTCAGTTATGTCTCTCGGATTTAAAAACATAATATAGTTGCAACTAAGCCTGACACTCTTCCAAAAAAAGATACTTTTCATTTCCAAATGGTTTTAGATTTACAGAAAAGTTGCAAAGAAAGTACAGCGAGTTTCCCCGACACCCAGTTTCCCCTAAATGATTAACATCTCACATTAGGATGGTACATTTACCACACTGAATGAATCAATATTGAACATATTATTATTAAACCAAAGCCCATTCTTTATTCAGATTTCCTTAGTTTGTACCTAATATTCTTTTTCTGATCTAAGATCCCACATGGCATTTAGTTGTCACGTTTCCTTGGCTCCTCTTGGCTGTGACAATTTCCAGCACTTTTTCATAATTGCAGACATACTCCTAACCAGCCACAGCTTCTACCTCCCAACCCTTCCTTGTGTTCACGTTCGTGCCCATGGCTTTTCATCTCTAAAATGACGGATTCTGGAACCCAGGTATCCCTTGAGCACTAACAGGCGTAGGCAACAGTGCACCCAGGCACCTCAAGCTCAATTTGCATCAAACCAAGTTCATCTTCGTCATCGCCTTTAGGCCTGCTGTGCTCAGTAGGGCATCCTCCCCCGGAAAGCCCCACATCTGGGAGGCATCCCGACTGGTCCTGCTCCCGAATCCCCTGACTCAGAGAAGCTGTGTCTCCTGTCTGTCACCTCCTCTCTCCACCTCCAGGACCACTTCCTTGGTTCTGGCCCAAAGCAGCATTGCCTGGATTGATAAATCACTTTTTAATGTTCTATTTTTAGTCTTTTCTCCTCTGGATCATTCTCTGCCCAGATACATTAGTTCCTCTGCTTTTCAAAAACCCTTCAGTGGCGCCGGTGGGTGCCCAGGAGACAAAGTCCTTGCTCCTGTGAGGCACAGCGGCTGCTCTGGTCCTGGTGCAGCGGTCTACCCGCTCTCACCTCCCTACAACTTTGCTCACCAGCACAGCCAGATCCCTTGCCATCTTCCCAACTTGCCTAGTCGTCTCCTGCCTTTTTGTGTTTTCCTGGAAAACTCCCTTCACTCTTTGCCTTTCCATTCAAATCTCCAAACCCGGCTGAGGTCCCTCCTCCTCTGGATGGCCTCCCCTGACAACCTGACAGAGTTAATTCTTGCCCCTGCTGTACAGCCCCTCCCCCCACACCCCTAGGTTTTTGCATTTAGGTATCACACTGTATTGTAATTAATTGATACAGAATCATCAAGCTCTGTGGAGATGCAGGACCCCCTCCTCTCTGTGCCCTTATTAAGTCTGCTCCTGCTGTCATTACAAAGTATCACAGACTGGGGGCCTTAAACAACAGACATTTCTCTTCTCACAATTCTGGAGCCCAGAAGTTGGAAATCAAGGTGTCTCCAAGGTCAGTTTCTCCTGAGGCCTCTCTCCTTGGCTTGGAGATGGCTTCTCTGTGTGTCTTCACGTGGTCTTCCTTCTGAGCCTGACCGCATCCAGACTTCTTAATTCAAGGACTTAAGTTGTACTGGAGGAGGGCCCATCTCATGGCCTCATTTTTACTTGCTTACCTCCTTAAAGACCCTGTCTCCAAATATGGCCGCATTCTGAGGTCCTGGGGCATTAGGACTTCAACATATGAATGTTTGGGGGACAAGTCAGCCCATAACAAGACCCTTCTCTCTTGCTTCCTACAAGCTCCTTCGAGACTTAGCTTCCAGGGAGGCTTAGCCCTGAAGCATCAAGGACTTGGGAATCAAAAGTTCCAAGTTCAAACTCTGCCTGTCTTGCATTCCTTGAGAGAGGTGTCTGAACTTCAGGTTGAAGGGTCTTCATCTCTAGAATGAGACCATTGAGCTTGCTCTGTGGGACTTATGAGTGGACTAGAATGTCTGGTGGGTGTCGTGTAGTCAGTACGTGGGAGCCATCACTATCCTCCCCCAGCGCAGAACTTGTTGCAGTGATGGAAATGTTCTATATTTGTGCTGTCATGTGTAGTGGCTGCTAAACCACCTGCAGCTATTGAGCAGTTGAAATGTGGCTAGTATGACCGAGGAACTGAGAATTTAATTTTAATTAGTTGAAACTGAAATTGAAGTAGCCACATGTGGCCACTGGCTACAGCACTGGGCAGCCTAGCTGGGTGCACCAGGGGCGCTCTGCCTGTCCCAGAGTGTTCCTGCATTAGGCCCTGACATGCTCTGTCCCGTCTGTGAATCCATTCCCCTGGCCATGTCCTCATGCCAGATGCTACTCTGTGGCCCCTGAGGGTCTTGTTTATTTTGCTTCTGGAAAGCAGTGCTCAGTGTAGGGGGCCAGAGAGCATGCTGACCAGCAGGAATGACAGCCACTATCTCTGACAGCAGCCCTTTGAAAGGGCAAGGGGACAGTTATGCAGCCCCCTATGGATTTGGCTGACTCAGTTGGCACCAAACCCTCCTCCACCTAGCTGTTACAAAGGGCAGCAAATACTCAACTGATCTTACCTTTAACCGCCCTCCCACTCCTCCCAGTGAAGGGCTCCTCCCACCCACCAACCAGCGCGCAGTCTTAGCTGGGAAGGAGGGGCTTATTCCGAATTGCCTCTGCCTTCAGCAAAGGGATCACTCCTGGTCCTGAGTCCACTTCTCTGTCTCAGCAACCCCTCCCAGTAATCCAGGGCAGCCACCTGCCCGGATTACTTCAAAGCCTGGATCACAGGCCCCAGTTTTGTGACCTAGGCCCGCCCAGGGTTAAGATCGCTCAAGGGCTTCCTGTTGCCTTCAGGACTCAGCATAAAAGACCAAACCTCTTATCAGGTTTACACAGCCCCGTCTGACCAGCCCGCCCCTAGGCTCATCTCTTACGGTATTTTTCTTCCTTTAGGCTACAGTTTCCCTTTTTTTTCTAGAGACTTGTTCTTTCTTGCCTTCAAGCCTTCGCACAATCTAATCTCTTGGCCTAGAACACATTCCTCGGTTAGGGATAACTCCTGCTCACATTTCCTCTCTCTTTAAACATCTTTTTCTCCAGGAAGCCTTCTCAGATGGAGTTGTGTATCCCTGTTCTGGCATCCCAGAGGCCCGTGCAAGTACTTTTCTTTTCTGCATTCATGCTTGCATTCATCCGCTCCCCGAACTGTTTGCCGTGCAATTAACTGCTAAATGCCGGACGCTGCTTTAGATGCTGGTGACACAATGCAGGGCAAGAAAGACATGGTCCCGGGCCTAGGTCACTCGCATTCATGAACGGGAAGATTAAAGATTTTTAAAAAATGAACACAGAAATTAAAAAAATACAAATTGTGTCCCAGGAAGAAAACAAACAGACGCTAAAACCGGGGGCCCAGTCACCACCGGTGGGGGCAAACGGGGGCCGGGGCGCGGCGCCACCTCCGGCTGCGCGCGCCGCCGGCAGGGGGCGCGGAGGGGCGGAATGGGAGACCGCTACCCGGCCCCGCCCCTCCAAGCCCCGCCCCCGGCCCGACCTGGCCCCGCCCCCGCCCGCTGTGCGCGCGCTGGCCCGGCAGCATGGCGGCGGCGGCGGGCGCCCCTCCGCCGGGTCCGCCGCAGCCACCTCCGCCGCCGCCGCCTGAGGAGTCGTCCGACAGCGAGCCCGAGGCGGAGCCTGGCTCCCCGCAGAAGCTCATCCGCAAGGTGTCCACGTCGGGCCAGATCCGCCAGAAGGTGAGCCCGCGGCGGCGGCCCGGGCGCGCGCCCCTCACGCCGCTACAGCCCCGTGAGGCCCGCAGCCCGGCCGGAGCAGCCGCCCAGGCCCGGCCCGGCCCGGCCTAAGGTCCCGCCGGGCGCCGCTGCCCGGACGGAGCGCGCTCCGCGGGGTAACGGGCCGGGCGCCCGGGCTGAGCGCGCCCCCCGGCGGGGCGGCGGCGGGGACCCGCGGCCGGGGCGCAGGTGGGCGCTGCGCGGGGCCGGGCGGGCGGGGCGCTGGGCGCGGTGGGCCGCGAGGAAGCCCCGCGCTGAGAGGACCGGGAGGGACAGGCCTACAGGCTGGGGGGCGAGCGCACCAGAAATGGGGCCCCTGGCTGCTCCCAGCCGGCGAGCGCTCCCAGACCCCAGGTTCTGCACCTTTCTGAGGACCGATCGGGCTATTTCCCGCTGGGTGCTCTGCACTCACCTGTGGTCCCCTGAGAAATCCAGCTGGACCCCGCCAGGGTTTTCGTGCGGGAAAGGGCAGGGATGCGCGCGTTCTATGCCGGTCTCCCCTCCCTCCTCGGGAAAGCAGGAGAGGGGGCCGTTCCCGGCTGCGCACCCGCTTGGCACCCCACTCTCCATGGAGAACTCCAGACGCTAAGTATTAGCTGCAGAAAGACGCATTTCCTTTCTGCAGGAGTAAAGTTGCACCCTTTGTTTTCCCATTGCGGTTTCTGTTGAAAACTGCTTTTGGGTTTTGCTACAGGTGATCCCTCTCTGTGAGCACCTTTCTGGGGCAGGTGGTTGGACAGGTGGCTGAAGGCAGGCTGGGTCTGTGGGCAGCCGGGGCAGATCCAGCTGGCACAGACTTTCTCATCCTGCTGCAGTGCGCTTTTCCTCCAGGGCCAGTGAGTTCAGCGGGTACTTTTGGCGTGGGAACCATTTCTTGCTTTATCTTCTGTTAGCCTCTGATACCTGCAGTGGGGTAATCTTTGGTCCTAACTTTACAAACAGGTTTGTTGTGAAGTGCTCCGGTTATTCAGCAAATAGGTATTGGACACTTGCTTTGTTCCGAGTATGACAGTAATAGTAATAGTTATAATAATAGCAATTCTTCAGTGCTTATTCTGTGCCAAGGACTTTAATTGGGTTAACTTGACAGCACTTACTGACTCACTGAGCACCGGTGATAACCCATTGAGTTGAGTGTTGTCTGTCTCCCCCTTCTTTGGGATTGAAAATTGAGGTGGAGGGGGCAAGTGATCTGCCAAGGGTGTCATGGGTAGTCTCTGTGGATCTGGATCTGAACTACCATCAGGATCCCAAGATGGAAGACAGTTTCTCCACTGAGGGATTTCCAGCCTGTAAGAGATGGACGCCTGTGCACATGACGTATGACATAGTAAGTGCTGTGGAAGCTCAGAGGGCTGAGAATCCAACCACCCTGGGAGGCAAGGATGAGGAGGTACCCTGTAAAGAGGCAGGATTTTGAGGGAAAGAGTTTGTCAGGCTAAGTGAGGAAGGGATAATGTTGTAGCTAAAGGTTTTGGCACACCTGGGAATGGTCAGAAGGTGAATGGGTCAGGTTGAGAGGAATGAGGAAGAGGCTCCAGGTAGATCAGGCTGGATTTTGAAAGGATAGCCCTGGAGTTGGGTTTTTGGCCTTAGGCAAGATGGAACCACAGAGGGTTATTCAAAGCATGAGAGTGATGGGTCAGATGTACTTTTAGGAAGAGCTCCAGGTAGCCCTAACCGGTACTGATAGGAGTTGTTCTCTCTTGTTGCTCAGTCCTCACGCATGGTATGTGCCCAGTGTGGGGCAGATCATGTGATTTACGACTAAGATTTGCTCTCTCAGAGAATCCAGTGCTTGTACAGAATTCTGTTCTTCAGGAGGCACCCCCCCTCAAAAAAAAACAATAGCTGCTATACCAGCTGTTCTAGCTGAGGAGGAGTGATGGGTAGAGTGTTAAAAATACACCCTGAGGACTTGATTTTCTGAATTCTGTCACATCTGCTGTACAAATAGCTTAAAGCTGATTTTTCTTTTGGGTTGTTAGAGATTGTCAGAATGTGAGGTTTGCTGTGTGTGCAGTAGCTCCCAACCCTTCTCCCCATCTGCCCCTTTTAAAGCAGATAAGCCATTCAGAAAATTCCTCTGGTATATGTGGTACACAAGGGGAATATCCAGCATGGTGTAGGGTATCATTCTGAGCCCCAAAAGGAACCACGCACTTCAAGTATTTAAAACAGAGGGAGTTTGGTATAGAGGAGTGGTCCCACAGGTGATGAAGAATTGAGGAGACAGTGGGCTGTGAGGCAACCCTGCGATGAGGCAACAAACAGGAAACCACTGCCACCCTGAAGCTAGAGGACAAGGGGAGGAGGCAGCATATCAGACGCCAGGAGCAGCTGTCATTCGCCAGAGCTGGAACCACCCTGGGTCATCTGGCGGGGGCTGGCGCCTTGGGAGGGCACTGCAGCTGCTGGAGACGCGTGCCGTCCCCCTCCTGTTTGGGAAGCCCAGCCTGCAGGGATTAGTCCCTCTGCAATTTGGAACAGAGCTGAAGAGTGAAGAATGGACCTAAGGACAAGCTGGCCCAGTACCAGAGCTGTATGTATGTCAAGTTTTTGAAATATTAGTCCAGTGCAAGCTAGAGCTGTCTTAATGGAAAAAGAAAAGGAAGTATCTTACAACAGTGCTTCTCAAATTTTTACGTGCAGACACATCCCCTGGGGATCTTGTTAAAATACAGATTCCGGGTAAGTAAGTCTGGCATGGGGCTTGGGATTCTGCATTTATCACCTCCCAGGAGATGCTGTTGTTGCTGCTGGTCCGTGGACTGGACTTTGAGAAACAAGCCCTTAATGACATATGTGTAAAGAGAAGGCTTACCAAACCCCAAATAAATCTTTAGTTTATGAGGTTCTTTTAAAATGTTTTCAATAACTCACAGTCTTTTAGCATACTGACAGTGTGATGTGTGTAGATTTGGATTGGTTGTTTATTGGTTTAGCAGTTCATGTATGTCTGATATTTTCATATGTTCCAACTGTCCGCAGCAAACACACTGCTTCATTTCCTTACTGTAGTACACAGTAATGATTCTGTAGGACCATGTAGCTAGGGTGGAACAAAGAAAATGGAGCTAATACACTGGTAAATAAATTTACTGACACATTATATTTTTAAACTTGAGTAAAGTGTGATTCTGTGAAGCTCATCAGTAAAGATAGAGTTTAATTTATTTAAAAGTCTAAAAAAATTTAATATTTTTGGCTTGGTGCATTAAAGTGCTTATATTCCTGATTTCACATTTAAAGTATTTTTTTCCATTGTGAGATGAAGACGGGCAGAAGTTAGGTAAAAGTTTCAACTTGTAAAAGACTTAAAAAAACAGCTTTATTAAGATAGACTTCACATACACGGTTCACTCTTTTAAAGTGTACAGTTCAGTGGTTTTCAGTATATTCACGATTGTGCAACCATTTACCACAGTCAATTTTAGAACATTTTCATCTCCCCAAAAAAGAAACCCCATAACCATTAGCATTCACTCCCCATTTCCTCCTGACTATCTCAGCCTTAGGCAGTTGCTAATCTGCTTTCTATTTTATGGACTTGCCGATACTGGACATTTCATATAAATATAATCATGCAGTATGTGCCCTTTGGCTTCCTTCACTTAGTGTGTGTTCAGAGTTCATCCATTTTGTAGTTTGTGCCAGGACTTCTTTTTACTGGTGACTAATACACCATTGTTTAGGTATACTACATTTTGTTTACGTTCGTCAGTTGATGAACATTTGGGTTATTTCCAATTTTTGGCTATTCTGGACAATGCTGCTGTGAACATTCACGTATATATTTTTGTGTGGATACGCGTTTCATTTCTTGTGCATATTTACCTAGGAGTGGATTTGCTGGGTCACATGGTAACTCTCTGCTTAAGTTTTGGGAAACTACGAGCCTGTTTTCCAAAGTGTCTGCACCATTTTTCATTTCTTCTAGCTAATTGTGAGGGATCCAGTTTCTCTACATCTTCAGTTGTTATATCATTTTGATTATAGCTATCCTAGAGTGTGTGAAATGGTGTAAAGGTTTTTTAAAGCTAGGGTGTAATAGTATTTAAGAGTCTAAACTTTGGTGTTGTGTGAAGTTGAGTCACATTCTGCGCTCCTGCTGAGTCGTGTGATCACGAACAAGTCTCTAAGCCTCTCAAAACTTGGTTTTCTCATCTGTAAACAGGGAAGATACTAGTTCTTGGGTAGGCAGTGGTGACAATAAATGTTAGGTGTGTGTTCCTGAGCCTCAGCCTCCATATTAGCAAAATAGAAATGATAACAATAGTTCTCAGATCTGTAAAAATAGAGATGATGATGATAATTCATAGAATTAAATGTGGTAATCTACGTACAGCCCTTAGCACAGTTCCTGGCATAGTAGAAGCATTCAACAAATGGTTGCTTTTACGATTGTTTGTCTTTCTGATTGTTCACTTTTTGTATCTCAAATAGTAGCCTTCCCCCTCCAAACTCCTCCCCGCCCAGCTCAAGCTGATCTGAGTGAGTCTCCATGTCTAGCAGCTAGACTAGCAAATAAAAACAAATCTGGCCGACAACTCACAGAGAACGTCTTTTTAAAAAATTGTTAATTTATTGAATACTAGTGAGAATACCATGGGCTAAGTGTTATTTTCCTTATTTCACAGATTCAGTTTAACTCAGCAAATATTAGAGACCTTAAAATTGTTCAGTGCGCTGGGCACTTGGGGTACCTTCCTGAACAACAAAAGACATTCCTAGAATTAACAGTCTGAAGACAAGACAGATATTAATAGAATAGCCACATAGTTAGTGTGGAGTTGTTTTGGTGATGGGTGGACTCTAAATCTAATGTCTGGTGTCTTTGGAAAAGAGAGGCGAGGAAGATTTGGACACAGAAGAACACAAGAGAAAAAGATCATGTGAAAACAGAGCCAGAGGTTAGAGTTACGCCGCCGTCACAAACCAGGGACTGGGTGGGGCCGCTAGAAGAGGTAATAGATGGACTCTCCCCTGGATCCCTTAGGGAGAATGTGGCCCTACTGACACCTTAATTTCGGACTTTTAGCCTTCTGAACAAATTTCTGCTGTTTAAGCCTCCCTAGGTTATGGGACAGCCTCAGGAAACTAACACAGGGCACACACTAACTCTGAAGGGGAGGCTGAGGGGCAGAGCTCTGCACGGCAGTCAGGAATGCCTGGAGGGGCTGAGGTATTAGGCTCCGCCAAAAGGCAGCAGTCCTGGGTGCGCTCCCTTAATTTGGGTTGGGATCCCAAAAAGCCACTTCCAAGGAATGAGGAGGATTAAAAGTAGGACTTCCAAAGGGTGTCATGTCTCTGAAATGAAGGTCAGCTTGCTCAGAGTGCTGCTGTCTCCAGGTGCCTAGCAGAAACAACTCCAGTGCTTGTAGAGGGAGAGGACATCATTCCATCCTCCAGGGACTGCCACGAGCCGGGCTGTAAATGCAGTGTTCTGTGTACAGTGAAAAACAGACACACGGGGAAGCAGGGCTGCGTGAATTAAAACCAATGGAAACAACAGACTATAAAACAGGTTGACAGGGGCTCTAGATATCAGATGCAGACTTGAAAACAACTATACTGACTTATGTTTAAGGAGATAAAAGACCAGAGATTGAGAGTTTTGGTAGAGAACTAGAAACTAAAAAAGAACCAAATGAAAATTCTAAAACTGAAAAATGTAATAAAGTTAAGTTCTCAAAGGAAGCATGGATTAGACACCATTGAAGAAAGAATTTAGTGGCCCAGAAGATAACTCGAAAGAAAATACCCACAAGGAAGCCTGGAGACACTACAGAAAAAAGATGGGGAAATTAGAAGACAGGGCAGGAGGTAGAGACAACAGTGAGGAGGTCTTTTATGAGAAAATTGGGCAGAAACAACATTTGTAAAACTAGTGCCTGAGAATTTCTCACAACCATTAAAAGTGCCACCCACAGATTCAGTAGCCTTGTGAACACAAAACCACACCTATTACTTCTTAATATAACTGCTGAAAACCATAGATGAAGAAGAGAAGGGGACTTGAAAGCAACTGGAGACAGATTACCCTCAAAAGAGCAACAGTTAGATTGACAGCTGTGTTCTTAACAGAACCCACGGAAAGCAGAAGGCAACTGAAATTTAAGGGCTGAAAGAAACTGCTAACTCTGAATACTTTATTCAGCCAAAATATCCTTCTGAAATGAAGACTTTTTCAAATAAACAAAACCATTTTTTTTGTGTGTGCATATCCATAATAAAGGAAACATTGAGGGGTGTTTTTTGTTTGTGTCTGGCTGAAGGAAAATGATCTCAGGGGAAAGATTAGTGTTTTAAGAAGGAATGAAGAACAACAGAAAGGATGTCTATGTGGAAAACACCAAATGATTATTAACTGAAAATTAATTATGTCTTTGGGTTTAAAACATATATAGAATTAAAATATGTAGCAATGGTTGTAAGTCAGAAATGAGGTAAATGGAATAAAACTGTTTAGCGTTTTCCTTTTATTTCCAGGAAAAAGAAAAAAGGAACCAGTTTCTGTTAGACAATTCAGGGATACATGTTTTTATCTGTGAGACAGCCACTAAATTGTGAAAGACTATATGCTATCTAAAGTGAAAGACAAGAGAAATTGAATAGTAAGAAATTCTAAATCTGAAAGAAGGCAAGAAAGGAGGGAGAAGAGAACATTGAACAAGTGGAACCAAGAGAAAGCAAAAAGTGAGGAGACAGACTTAAATCCCAGTAAATCAGTGATCACATTTAATGTTAGTGGACTTGAATGCTCCATTTAAAGGGCAGAGATTGTCAGACAGGTAAGAAAACAAAACCTGACTAGGCTGTTTAAGAGAGACATATTTAAAACCAAAGGATATAAAAAATAGAAAGTAAAAGAATGAGAAAAAATAGTATGCATACACCAGCCAAGAGAGAGTTACTATAGTATTTTAATATTAGACAAAGTAGGCTTTGAAGGCAGAATTTGTTATTAGAGATAAAGATATGATACTGATAAATGATAAAAGGTTTATTTCAGATATAATAATTTAAAATCCATATATGCTTAATAATGTAACTTCAAAATATTTAGAGGAAAATTAATACAACTATAATGGAAAGAAACAAATTTATGATCATAGTGGGATATTTTAACACACCTGTTTCAGATGCTGTTTTCATCTATGTTCATAAGCAGACAAATTTGTAAAATTATAGAAAAATTGAACAATAAAGTACTAAACTTGACCTAATGGATGCATATAGAACACTGTACTGAGCAGTTACAGAATTGAAATTCTTTTCTAAAGCACAAGATGCATTGGTCAAAATTCACTGTGTGCTGGCCACAAGGCAATTCTCAACAAATTTCAAAGCACTGAAATTATGCAGACTGTGTTCTCCAACAACAGTGGAATTAAGCTAAAAGTCAATAAAATGAAAATCCCCATGTATCTGGAAATTTAGAAATTCATTTCTAAATAACTTATGAGTCAAAGAAGGCTAGAAAATATTTTGAGTTGAATGATAGCAGAAATATATGACATATAGCTAATAGGTACAACTGAAGTCATGTTTAGAGGGAAGTTTATAGATTTATATGCATTTATATTACAAAAGAAGACTGCTGAAAATCTATATCCTAGGCTGTGTATCAGATGGTTAGCAACAAGTTAAACTCAAAGAAAACAGAATGAAGGAAATAATGAAGAGCAGAATTTAATGAAATGGAAAACATTCATTAGAAAGGATAAACAAAGGCAAAAATAGATTTTTTGAAAAATCTGGTAAAATTGACAGACCTCAGCAGGAGTAATCAAGAAAAAATAGAGAAGGCAAATAGTTAATGTTAGGAATGAAAAAGGGACATCACTGATGATCCTATAGATGCTAAAAAGGGTAAGAAGATATTATAGACAACTTTATGCAAGTAGGTTTGAAAATTTAGATGAAGTGGATAAATTCCTAGAAAAATAACTTAAAACTGATACAGAAATAGAAAATACAAATTGTTTTCTAACTATTAAAGATGCTGTATCTATAATTTAAAGTCTTCCCACAAGGAAAACTGTAGGCCCAGTTGACTTTATTAGTAAATTCTAAGCATTTAAGGAAGAAATAACACCAGTTTTACATAAAGTCTTATAGGAAATAGAAAAAGAGGGAACACTCCATATCTCTTTTTATGAGACCAGCAAAACTTCAGTGCTATAAAACCTGGTAAGTTCATTACAAGAAAGGACGGTTACAGTCCAGTATTACTAACAAGCATAGGTGAAAAATCCGAAGCAAAATCTCAATAGGTATGTTAACCAAACTGATCACCTGGACCCCTGTGGGGACCCCGGTCCAGGCTGGGACAGCCGGTAACAAAACCGATGCTCATTCACACAGCCAGTAGCAACACCGATGCTGAGGCTGGAACAGCACAAGCTTTCATTCAGTGGCCACAGAATGGAGAAGTGGGAACTTAGTTTGCAAATCAACTTCTCAGCTGAGACACCGTATATGGGAGGGTGTGGGTAAAAAGGGAGGGCGCTGAGTGAAGAGAGGGAGGGAGGAATATTCTTGAGAACAGAGGTGTGGTTAGGGCCCAGAACTGAGGCAACACTCCTTTTCAGTCCTTGTATGGGCTCTTCTGGTTGTTGTCATGGCACCTGTCAACTGTCATGGTCCTGGTGAGTGTGTCACTTAGCAGCTAATGTATCACAGTGAACATATGATGAGGCTCGAGGTCTACTGGAGGTTGGATCTTCCACCATCTTGGGCTCAGTTGGTTCTAACCAGTTCTGGTGGGCTCTTGTTTTTCTCTTCTGGTGGTTTTGTGTAAGGCAAGGATGACACTTCCTAGTTTACGGTCCTTCAGGGAAGTGGGGGAGTTAGAGCTCTGGGCTAACAGCCATGGTAACAGATACAGGAGAAACATTTTGATAAAATTCAGCACTCATTCATACTCAGATTGTAAGGAGGAGAGGGATGTCAGCAAACTTTTTCTGTAAAGGACCAAATAATAAACATTGACGACTTTGGCTATATATAGTTCCTGTGGTAACTACTTAACTCTGCATGGTAGTGTAAGAGCAGCCACAGGCAATGTGGGCATAGCTGTGTTTTTACAAAAATAGGTCATGGGCTGGGTTTGCTCATGGACTGTACTTTGCCCAGCCCTGGAATAGGGAAGCCTTAATCTAATTGAGAGTCTCTGCAGAAACAGCCAACCTCATGCTTAGTGGTAAATGCTGATATTTCCCCTTGAGATGGAAACAAGAAATACATGTCCACCATTACCACGCTGAAGTAATGTGAGAAAAAGAAAGAAAAAGTATAAGGATTGGAAAGGAAGAAAAAAGATCATTATTTGCAGATGATATAATTATTTTCTTAAGTCTACAAGTATGAAGATAAGTTACAGTAAGTAAACAAGTATAGCAGTATAGCAGGGTTGCCGGATACAAGGGTAGTGTACAAAAATCTGTTACATTTCTGTGTGCTATAGTAAAAGATACAATTGTTCTTTGTCCCTGATTCCTGGCACGGATCTCCTGAGTGATTGGAGTGTCTTTTGTTATTTATAATGAGCTCCTTTTTTTTTTTTTTTTTTTTGGTTTGTTTGTTTTTGTTGTTTGCTGGGGAGGTAATTAGGTTTGTTTGTTTATTTTTAGAGGAGGTTCTGGGGATTGAACCCAGGACCTTGTTCATGCGCTTTACCACTTGAGCTATACCCTCTGTCTCTACAAGCACCTGAATTCTTGCTAATGAGGTAACTCAAGTTGGGGCCCCAGGATAGCTTCATCTGGATGGGGGGTGGTCAGCAGAAAGACCAAACAAGTGGTTACTTTCAGCTTTATCCCTTAATTCCTAGGAGTGCAGTGGGGCTGGAGGTTGAGTTATATAAACTCTTGAACAAGGAGATTTGAGGAGTTTCTGGCTTAGTGAATGCATTAATATGCTGGGAGGGTGGCACACCCAGAGAGGGCTTGGATGCTCTGCCCCGAGTCCCTCCTAGCTTGCCGTCTCTTCCATTCAGTGTCTCTTCCAGGTGTCAGTAAGGATGTGGAGCAAAGCAATGCCCATCTGCTCTTGGTGGGAGTATTAAATTGGGAGCACCACTTAGAAGACATTTTGGCAGTGTCTGTTAAAGTTGAAGAAATGTATATCCTGTGTTTCAGCAATTCTACTTCTATATATTTAATAGTGTATGTAAGCAAATGTACTCCTCTAAGAGGCATGTACAAGATTATTACTACTGTATTATTTGCAACAGCTCAAAAGTGGAAGCAACCCAGATGTCTGTCAGTAGTAGAATGGGTAAATTATAGTATGTTCTTACAAGAGAATGCTGTGCATCAGCGAAAATGAACCACTGCTACCTGCTGATACAAGGACTAATCACAGCATTAATGCTGTCTGACCCAAAAAGCTAGGCATTAAAGGATACATTCTGTATGATTCTGTTCATATCCAGTTCAGAACACTGAGGTGTTTAGGCTTGCCTGCTTGTGTCCTGCATGCGAGGAAAACGATTACCAGGGAGGTCTGGGTAATGGGAAGAGATGGGGAGTGACTGGATGGTCCTTGAGAGAGGGAGCTTCTGCAGTGCTGGTAGCTTGCCTCCTGACCTGGGTGGTGGTCAGCTGGGTTCTCAGTTTGTGATAATTGTACACTTCTGTTTTGTGGACTTTGTGCTGTTTTGTAATGAAAAAGATTTGTTGTTGTTGAGGTATAGTTGATTTACAATATTAGTTTTGGGTGTACAACATGGTGATTTAGTTTTTTACAGATTATACTCTGTTTAAAGTTATTATAGAATACTGGCTATATTCCCTGTGCTGTACTGAAAAGATTTTTTAAAAAAAAGATTAATAAAAGAATTAGGAGGAGGTAGCTGGTCAAAGAGATGTGCAAAGGCCCTGTGGCTAGAGGGTACTTGGGGGAAATCAAGAGGCTGAAAGAAAGTGAGTGTGGACAGAATTAGCAAGAGTCATGGAGACCCTGACTGTGACATAAGGGAGCTGGGTAGAGGCCACATGAGGGAGCTCTGTAATAGTGGCCTACTACTGCTTTAAGATTTTAGGAAGTGAGATATCTGATCCAGGTTGGAAAGATTGCTCTGGCTGTGTTGTGGCTGCCTGAGTGGATGCTGGCTGACCCATGTGGTGAGAGATGATGGCAGCCTGGGCTGGGATTGTGGTGGTGGTGATGGAGGGAGTTGGATTGGACATTGTGAGGACTCGGTGGTGGTTTGCTGGGGTGTTGGAGAAGAGGAGGCATGTTGTTCACGTGAGTGCTGGATAATGGCATTCTTCTCTCAGATGAGGAGCTGTGGTTGGGGACCAACTCTGGGGCTTCTGCTCTCACTGAGCTCTGCTGCGTGGTGTCCAGGATCTTGTTATCTTCAACTCTGCCAGTTTCACAGATGAGGGACACAAACTCAGAGCAGTAAGGTGCTTGCAGGTGTGCCCTGAGGCCACCTGGGTCTCGTAGATTCCAGATCGCACCTCTTCCCCGTGTCCTGTGCAGCCCCATAACAGTCATGTGGAAGCATGGTTCTTCTGAGCCTGGGAGTGAGACTAGTGGACAGTGGAAGGGGGCCAGGGCAGATTCTGGGGCCACTGGCTCTTAGGAAGTGGGCAGAGGAGGAGGACCAGCCTGAGAAGGAAGTCAGTAGGAGAGGCAGGCAAGGGAGGGACGGGGAAGATGTCAGTGCTTTCAGCACTAACTTTATTGTTACTTTGGTATATCCTTCTGGGCTATTTTTCTGGGTATGTTTAGTTGAAATGAAACTATATGTAAGTTTTCACTTTAATGTTACAAGCATTTCTCCATATTATTAAAATTTTTTTTCTTATCTTTTTGTAATGCTTGTTGCTTATGCAAATGTATGCTTATGTTTCAGAAGAATATCTTTGCAAGGATAGCTCTTTAGGATTTTATTATGAAAATTAAAGAATAAAAGTACAGTGCATACCTATTTTCTACTGAGATTCAGTAATTGTTAACATATTGCCAAATATGCTTTACCTATATGTATTGAATATAATTTGCTAAACTTTCTGAAAGTAATTTGTAGGTGTCACAACAGTTTACTCCTAAATTGCTCAACATGTATCTTCTAAAAATGACATTTCCTGTGTACCATTATTACACCTAAACTCCTACAAGTAAGGACTCCTGAAAATAAGAACATTGTCCTATATACCATTATTACACCTAAGAAATTAATTCTAATTTTCTAATATCTAATATTTGCATCTTTTTAGACTTCCCCTGTTGAACCGAACATTCCTTTTATAGCCTCCCTTTTGGGAACCACATACCAGTCAGAATTCATGCATTGTACTTGTTTGTTGTATCTCTTTAGTCTCTTAACCTAGAGCAGCTCCCCTCAGCAACCTGCCCTCCCCTCCCCTCTCTGACATTGACTTTTTGAAGAGATGAGGGCAGTTGTCTTGTAAAATCTGTCTCTGGATATGTCTGACTGTTTCCTCATGGTTTGTGTTATGCTCTGCATTTGCTATAAACTGTAAGTGAGAGGTTTGAAGACCAGTTATATTCAGGTTGATGTTTTGGGCAAATCTAGATTTGGGATGCTCTGTGTCCTGTCAGGCAGTCTCCTCTGCTGCGGCTTCGGGTTATGTGAAGATGCTAGATTTTTCCACTGGAAATGTGGACTTCCCACTCTGTGATTAGGAAGTAATCTGTGAGGTGATTTCTGGACATCGTGCAAATAATCCTTTTTTCTGTCAACTTTTTACCAAATGACTTTCAGCATTTATACATAATAACTTGCCTGATTCAATTTTATTAAGAGAGTTTGAAAACTGGAACACCCCCCACCCCCTAGCTTTCTGTCGTTTCTACAGTTACTTTTGGTATTCTGTAAATTCTTCCCACTTCAGCTGGGGAAGGACTACAGTTCTTCCTACAGAAAGCAGAGTAGTTGCTGGATTCTTTGTGTTTAATTATCAGTTTTTAAAGTAAAGATTTGGTAGAGTAGTCATCCCCAGTGGAGGCAAATGATTTATTTATTTATTTTTTCTCTCTCTCTTTCGGGAAGGGTGTCTCACTGTGGATTCATGACTGCTTTTATTCAGTTTTATAATGAGTTATAGTCATTCTTTTTGATGCTCAGATTGTCCCCATTTCCGCAGGAGAGCCCCTTCAGGCTGACCCTCTGGTCTTTGATCACCACCTGCTGTGTCACAGTCCGTCTTCTCATCTTCAGAATGGAGCCCAGAGGTGGGACTGCAGGGCAGAGGGGACGGTCAAAGTACGATGCTCCCATCTCCTGCTGTGCCCGGGACAGGCAGTGCCCAATGATCTCAGCACATCAGGCCCACAGGTCTCTGCTTTCCTTTTGGGGCGGTATTAAAATGAATTGGAAAACTTTTGTCTTCTCTGCTTCTGATTTTTGCATCTCCATGTATTATGTTCCCTGTGGGTGGTTCTTATTATTTGTAGCTTAGATAATCTGTCCATCACCACTCCATCCATGAGCTTTTCTCTCAGTCTTCTCTCTCTTCCCATGTCCTACAGCATTCTATGACCATCTCGATTTTGTCCTGTGTGCCATCAGTGGCATTTTCTGCAGTGCATGTTTCCCCTTTAGCTCCTTACATGTGGATTTTAATTCTGCTGTGGTGTGATTATTTTTGCTTCTTTTTCTAATCACGGCCTGTATCTTAGCTTGTTGTCTTTTAATTTCATCCTCTTCTTATTGGTGCTCCCTGTTCTTGAAAAAAAAATTTTTGATTTTAATTTTTTAATAGAGGCAGTGTCATTCTGCAAAAGCATGCATTTTCTAAAATGGTCTTCTGTTTTCTGTAATAATTCATTTCAGATTTATGTATGTGCTTTATGGTATCTTCAACCTCCCACGTCCACTTTTTTGTTTTTCTTTTGGTTTATCGATCATTGCATTGTGTTTGCGGTCTGCGGGTTTGAACTGCCGTTAGCTGTGTGCTTGGCTCTGGAAAAAATGTGAGTCCCATATGAGACTGGCCTGAGGTCCAGTGCCTTTCCCACCACCTCGGTCTGAGTAGTCGGATGTTTTGGGTCACCTGCAACCCACTTCTGGTTGGCTCTGCTCTTCTGCGTCTGAAGGTGAAGGGTGCCTGATTTGTGGTGGTTTTCCTGAGCCTAGCTCCTTTGGCCCCACTGTAGTGAGGTGCACCGCAGGCTCCAGGATGATCAGTGCTTTGTCCTGGGGGCAAGATGGAAGAGGGTCACTTTCTTTTTCTTTTTCTTTTTTTTAATTTACCATTTAAAATGTATACTTCAGTAGATTAAGTACATTAACAATATTGTGTAACCGTCACTGCTTTTAGTTTCAGAACTTCATGTTAAAACCCCTTCCCCACTAAGTAGTCATTCACTGATCCCCCCTCCTTCCCAGCCCCTGGCAACCACTAATTTGCTTTCCATCTCTGTGTGATTGCTTATTCTGGATATTTCATATAAGTGGAATCACAAAATACGCGTGTGGCCTTTTGTGTCTGGCATCTTTCCCTCACCACAGTGTCTCAGGGTTCACCCCTGTAGTAGCATGTGCCAGTACTTCATTCCTTTTTATGGCTGGATAGTGTTCTGTTGTATAGTTGTGCCACATTTTGTTTCACCTGTTCATCTGTTGATGTATATCTAAATTGCTTCTACTCTTTAGCTATTGTGGATAAAACTGCTATGAATATTACTGTTTGAATGTCTGTTTTCAGTCCTTTTGGGTGTATACCTAGGAAATGGAATTGCTGGTTAATTCTGTGTTTACCTTATTTAGGAACTTGCAGACTTTTTCACAATGGCTGCATCATTTTACATTTCTAACAGCAGTGTTTAAGGGTTTCAATTTCTCCACTCTTGTCAACACTTGTTATTTTCTGTCGTTTTCTGTTTGTTTGTTTTTGTTTTTTGATTATAGCCATCCTGGAGGGTGTGAAATGGTGTCTCATGGTATTGATTTGCATTTCCTTAATGACTAGTGATGTTGAACATCTTTTCATGTGCTTGTTGGCCATTTGTATATCTTCTTTGGAGAAGGGTCTTTCCAGTCTTTTGCCCATTTTAAAATTGAGTTGTTGAGTTGTAAGAGTTCTTTATATATTCTAAATACTAGACACTTATCAGATATTTGATTTGTAAATAATTTCTCCTGATCTGTGGGTTGTCTTTTCACTCTTGATGGTGTCCTTTTATGCACAAAAGTTTTTGATTTTGATGAAGTCCAGTTTATCTGTTTCTTTTTTTGTGCTTTTGGTATCATATTTAAGAAACCGTTGCCAAATCCAAGGTCAAGAAGATTTATGCCTAAGTTTTCTTCTAGGAGTTTCATAATTTTAGCTCTTAGGTTTACTCTTTGATCCATTTTGAGTTAATTTTTGCATATGGAGTGAAGTAGGGGTTCCCCTTCATTCTTTTGCATGTGAGTATCCAGTTGTCCCAGTACCACTGGTTGAGAGGGCCTCTTTTTTCTATTTTATTTTATTTTTATTTATTTTGTTTTTTCTTTATTTTTTATTTTTTGATTTCTTCTTTGTTTTTGTACTTTTTAAAAGTTTTCCTTATTTTTCTCCAAACCCTTGTGTCAGTGGTTGACTTTCAACAGACAGGGAGGGAGGAAGCTGCAAGAGGGCCTCTTTTTTTCAGCTGGATTCTGCCTCTCAAACTATATACCCTGTAATATTTTAAAGCAGCTGAAGAGCTTTTCAGGATTGGTTTGTATTCTTGACCATTTTGGATCGGTCTCAGTAGAGTTCATAAAGTGATTCTTAATATAATCATTCCTATGGATGGTTATGATACATTTACACATTTAAGGGGGTTAAAAAGAAATACCTGCATTTCAGAATTTTTACTGCTGTAGAACTCTTCTACATTTCATGTTCGAGATGTGGAGTCAATTTGAAATAAATACGTTTTACGATTTGGGAAAATCTGAAATAAATACTCCTGTCATTAAATTCAATTCTGGGAAATTATTCTTCATCTCTGTTCTCGCTGTGGTGGCTCAGAGTTTTCATGTACTTTAAGAGGGCGAGTAAAACCTGGGTTTGTCAAGACTGAGGTGTGAGTCTAATTGTCTAAGTGTGGTTGTACTGTCTACTAGCCATACGTGTCTGAGTGTCTCTGTATTTAACCAATATTGTGTATGAGTTGGAATTTTGCTGTTGTGGAAACACGTAGCTGCTTCACCCTTTGGCGGCACAATTGGGGAAGCAATTTGGTGATGTGTGCGAAAAACTCCAAGAAATTGTATACTCTTGACCCAGTGATTCCACCAGCGGACCCTACCCTCAGGGTAGGAAAGTTTGGAAACCATCATGTGCAACATGTTTATTGCATCGTTAAATGTAAGAAATTGCAAACTCTGAAACGCTCCAGTTTGACACCTCAGAGTTAATGACGATCGCTGATGCCTGTTTGGTGCTTGTTCTGCTCTGTGCACATGCACTGTGTGTGGGTGGTCTTTCTTCACCTTCACAACCGTGTGCAGGTTGCCCTGAGGGGGCCAAGTGCCCAGCAGCAGGAGGCCACACAGCTGCAAAGCGGCAGAGCCAGGCGCTGCTCCTGGCCTAATCAGCCTTTCAGGTGATTGAGGAAAGCAGTCCTTCGGGCAGTGCTCTGTGGTGCTGGGGAAATGGAGAGGCAGTGTGTATAGGAGGACTTTCAACCCTGTGCAAAACGCCATGCATAGGAAGTAGGGCAAAGTTTCTAAACTGATGTCAGGGTTTCTGCTAGGTGGTGTGGTTTGGATTATTTTTATTCTTTTCTGCATTTTCTAAAATGAGCATTATTATTTCACAGTAAATAAAACAAAAACAAAAGCATAACATGTTACCTACCCTTCAAGTGAAGATTCCTTACAGTAAGACTGGCTGTCTTGACACAGATGCTGTGTGCTGGTAACAGAAGATAGAGTCTGCCCTCAGTCTCGTCTTTGGAATGTCCTAAGACACAGCTGAACAGTTTGAAACGTTGATCAAAACAATTTAAATTTAAGGAGCCACCTATACAAAGAGGCATGACTTGTGAAAACATAGGATTTAAATTTCATAGTCTCCTAATAAATGTATATATTATATGGAACATTTCAGTTATGTTCCCTTTCATTTAAACTTTTAAATCCTCTGCTGAAAATAAATCTAAACTTATGTAAGCAGAGAGTTCAAGGTCTTGGTATAAATAAGATATAATTTAGCTTGACATTGAGACTAATGTACAAAACACTGTCAGTTTCTTAGGTATGTTCATAATTATGTCAGTGTCCTTAAGCATCTGAATAAATAAAGTAGAAGTAAGCTATAGAGAAAATACAAAAGCAGATCTGGTCACAGTGTATTGTTTGGAAAAGTAGGTTATTCAATAATTTGTGTATTCTATAACCTCACTTTTCTGTTTTATTTACACACTGAAAACACGCTGGAAGGATATCACAGAATGTTAGTTGCAGGTGTTAGCAGTGGCTGGATTCTGAGTATTCAAATAAAGGAAAAGTTACCTCCAGTAAGCCCTGGAGTTGGGTTGTTTAACATTGGACTTTATTTCCACCTAGTATCTGAAAATGGGCAAGGGGACAGTGGGCTGAGCACCTACCTGGGAAGAGGAATTTGAGTGATGATGGTTGGGGCCCTGCTTTACTTTCGTGTAGCACTTTGCAGTGTCTGAGCTGTTTTCTCAGGCATTTTCCGCTCTGTATAGCACCTTCTAAGGGGGATCGACTGATCAGGAAAATGGGGTGAGGGCAGTGGCTGCCTTTAGCGCAAGTAGTAGCAGCTTCAGGCCTTTCGTTCAAGCCTCTGCTTCAGAGCACCCTGTCTGTGCCCCTGTAATGGAAATTTCCAGATGTACACAAAAGTAGGGAGAGGAGTTTAATTAATCACCTGTCTGAACAGTTGTCAGTGTTGTGTCTTTCTTGTGTCGTCTGTCCCCACCCTTGAGCTCTGCTTTTTTCTGAGTATTTAAAGCAAATTCTTAGGGAACCTTTTTCTTTGTGCAAGTATCCCCCTACCAGCATGCAGTTTCCCTAAAGGTCAAGGGTCCTGCCTCTTTCATCATCATATTCTTAGCAGTGCTTGCACTAAGTGTTCAATAAACATTTGTTGAAATAAACAGTGCATTTCATTCTGCAGGTCTGTGGGGAGATGGATTTTACTCTAGGCTTACAGAGGCCCGGTGAGCTTTTGGTACCTTTATGGAGCCTCAGCGTGTGTGTTTGGAGGCCATGTTGTGTGCAGTGGAGATGGTTGTGCCGTGATACGTGGCCCTTAAACACATGAAAAGATGGTCAGCTTAGCTCATGCACGTCTGTCCATGTGTTCACCGTGGAAGAGTGGGAGGATTAGTTATGACTATAGTTTAGTCTTATTTAACTTGTAACAACCAAAGGGAAAAAAAAAAGAAAGAAAACTTTTCCTTAAGTGTACTTTTTTTCCCACTTGGTAACTGAAGCGTGGAGAGAGTTGCAGTCAGATAGACCTGGGTTTGAATCTTACTTCAGTGCCTTCTCTGTAGTCACAGGTCCTCTCTGGACCTCAGTTTCTTCCTAAGTGAAATGGGGTGGTACCTGTTCATGGGGTGGTGAAGACTGAGTGAAGTACTGGCGAGAACTAAGTTCCTGGTGCGGAGAAGGCACTGCACCGACACTGACTCCTGACTCCTTCTCTTCTTGCCCGTTTCTGTGAAATGGGAGAGTTTGTGGGGCCTCCCTTAGGAAGTTGTGCCGATGAAGTGGGGTTGCCTGTGAAAAGCCCTTGGACTTGGGCCAGTGTTAGTTCCTCGGGGTGCTGCCGCCCTGCAGAGGCTGCCCTTCTGTACGAGTCCTTTTTAAAATGACCTACCTCCTTCCCTGTCTGGTCTGCTCCGTCCTTCCCTTCCCTCATAGGTAGCCATTTTTTATTATTTTATTATATTGGTGTGTTCTTCCATTGTTTCTTTTTGAAAATTTAAAAATAATACATGCATAATATGTACCTGTTTGCTTTTATCTCTGTCTACGCCCAGGGACCCACACAAATAGCCTTTTTATAAAAAAGGTTAGCATACTGCACACATGTTCCCCACCTTTCTTTTTTCACTTAATATAATCTGGAGATCATTCCATAGTTGTATAAAGATCTTCCTCATTTCTTTTACAATAGTGGACTCTTTTTGTTTTCTGTATGTACCATAGTTTACTCAACCACTTGGATTTTTTCAGTCTTTTGCTATAATATTTTGCAGCAAGTATCCTTGTACAAACCTCACGTTATATTTTTGTCAGAGTATCTGTGGAATAGGTTCTTTGGCGTGGGCTTGCTGGACCAGAGGGTAGATCACGTATAATTTGCTGGTTTTGCCAGATTCCTGTCCTCAGGGCTCGCCTCATCCTGCATTTGGATCAGCCTGTTTCCCCATGGCCGTGCCCACAGTGTGTGTTGCCTTTTTTTTGGTCAATCTGATGGTGAGAATAATAGTTTAGTTTTAATTTGTTTTTCTCTTATAATGGGCTGGGTTGAGCATCTTTTCATGTGTTTAAGGGCCATTTCAATTTTTTGAGAAATGTACCATTTTAATTTTTTTTTGTGCAATGGCTATGTCATATTTTTCGCCCATTTTTCTGTCAGGATTGTTAGTTTCATCTCAATTTTTAGAACCTTTTTATAGATGAGGGATATTAGCCCTTTATGATATTTTTGCAAAAAGTTTCCCCAGAATTCACAGTGCTGGTCACCAGGTGATTAAGGTCAGTAAGATCAGTAAGACAGCCTTAGCCCTCGGGACTCCCTTGATCTGGTGAGGGAGACAGCTTCAGGATGGAGGGTCACAGACTTGCCAACAAATATTTTTGGCCTGGCTACCTAGGTTCTAGGTTTGAATTTCACATCTTCCATTTGCTAGCCATGTGGCCTTGAGTGAGTTACTTAAGTCTTTTGACCCTCAGTTTCCTACTCTGTAAAATAGGAGTATTACCACATGCCTCCAAAGTTGGTGTGAGGATTAAAAGGTGAAAACGGCCTGTGTGTACTTAGTAGCTATGGTGGGCACTCACTCAGTAAGTGTTTAGAGTAACCTGTCAGCCTTTGGATATGTTGTACATGCCTCTGTTTTGTGAACAGATTGTTTTCTGGTTGTCTCCTGTTTATACATAAAAACCACAGAAGAAGCTTTGAGATAAGAGTCAGGGAGGTCTGACATTTCTTTTGTGGTCTGTTGTTAGCTGTTTAACCTTGGGCAGATTACTCAGTCCCTCAGTGACCAGTTTTCTTATTTGTCAGTCAGAATATTAGAGTCTGTCTCATGGACCGTAAGTGTTTGCTCTATTAAGAAGGCAAATAGATATAAAAATGCTCATGAAAATTTCAAGTGATGTACAGATTTAAAGTAACACGTTTTACTAGCTTCTTTCTGTGGAAACATTTTAATAGTTCTTTTGTGTATTAACTTTTTATGCTACTATCTCCAGTTTTTTTTGGCTTTGAATTTGAGTGGTGTTGCTTAACATAGGTTTATGTAATTTTTTTTGTCAAAGGACTAAGAAGGTTTTAGGACAAGTAGATGGCTGAAGTGAACATTTGGCTAAATTTTCATTCCTTTCTTCTTTTATTTTGTCCCCCACCCCCTTTATTTCCTGGCCTGCCTGCAGCCCCTCTCCCCTTCCCCTCAGGCAGGCTGGTGGTCAGGAAACTGAGGAAATTCTTGCACAGACACTGTTAGCTTCAGCAAGGCTTGCCAGAGATTTTACTTCCATCCTTCTATTAACTTTGTTTTTCCCTTTCTTTTTACATACTACATAACACGTACAGCATAAATGTAAGTTGTGACGCGTGTGACAAGGCCCGTGTGTGTGAACCCGTCCTGCCAGCAAAGCCCTGGGATGCCCCTCCTAGCCCCCTTCTGTGCTTCAGCATGTTTTCGTCACCGTTCGACTTACTGTGCTTCATGCCTTCTGCCACTTTTCCATTCAGTAGTTTCTTTTTCTTTGTTATAGTTTTGCAGGGACTCTTAGAATATTCTGGACGTTCTCTCTGGCTATGGGCACTATTTCACATATCTTCTCCCAGGCTGTGGTTTCTGTTTCTTTGTAAGGTGTCTGATAAACAGAAGTTCTTACTTGGAATAAAGTTGGCTTTAGCAATCTTATAGTTTATGTTTAGTATTTCTGAAATCATATTTAAGAATTTTTTTCCAGTTCTAAGGTCACAAGGAAACTATCCTCTGCTTTTAAAGTTTTACCTTTTGCACTGAATCTGTAGTCCACCTGGAACCCACCTCTATGTGGTGTGGGAGGAACAGGACCAATTGCCTTTCCCCTTAGGTGCCTGGATGTCTCAGCCCCGTTCAGTGAGTGGTCCCCCTGTCCCCCAGCCTGCAAAGCTGCACTGTCACCCATTCCGCTTTCAAGCCTGCAAGTGTTTGTTTCTGGGCTGTGACACCCCAAGTCATTCTTCTGGTACTTTGCTCTAAGGAATAGCTCAGGACATGTGCAGGTAGTCCATTATGGGAATAATCTCTGAAGCACTGTTGATGGTACTGAGCAGGAAACAGTCTAAATGTTCCCACAGTAGGAGTGTGTTGAATGATACATGCACGTCACTGCAGTGAAATGCTGTGCAATGGACAGAAGTATATTCACTAATATGGAAGGCTGTTGACAACACATCACGACAGAAGGAATGGGAAGTTCAAGTGTGGTATGTGCAATACTGGTCCATGTTTATACAAAGAAACATGCAAGTTAAAAAAAACAACCTACCATCTTTGCTTCCTCCCATCTGGGTCACATTCATGGCACTTTGATCTGGCTTTGCCATAGGTCAGGTCACGAGTCTGCTCTGGCAGGTCCTTGGTGACTCCTCGCGGCCTCTGTCTGTGACCTCGCCCCTGCACTTGACCTCAACCGTCATCAGCCATCACCCACGAGGTCTCCTTGGTGCTTTCTCATCTACTTTCCTGGTTTTGTGCCACTTTCTTCTCATCTTCCTCTTTGGACTCTCAACTCTCTCTGCACCCGATGTTGGTGTCCTGGGGTTCCCAGTTCTTTGGGCCTCTTCTTGGTCCATTCCTTTCCCATAAGGGACGTCATTGAGGCATCTCTCCCTTAGACTTTCTCTTACGCCTCAGCCACATTATCTGCTGCAGACTCTCCACTTAGCTCGCCCTGGCATCCCCAGGGCCCTCAGAGTCGGCACGTCCAAGATGAAGCCCACATCCTCCCCGAGGAGACCTCTCCAGTGATCCAGGGCTTCTGTCAATGGTGGGTCTTCTTCTAAACACTGTCATGCCCGTGACCATGTCTCCTTCCTCCCAGGTGCTCCTTGTTGCTGGCTTCCCTTGTATAAGAGTTTCTGGAGTTTGCCTGCCTCCAGGTTTCACCCCTCCTCCTCTCTTCCACATTGTGGCCAAAATCATCTTTCTAAAATGTGCATCCTGAGACACCACCCCCTGATTTGGGGCCCCTGTGACTGACAGGCCTAGCTGTCAGTGACCTGGGCCCTTTGTCACCTTCCTAGCCCTCCTGGGCTCTGTCTGCCGCCTGCAGGAGGCTGTGGACCTCTCTGCCTGGCTGCTCAGACCCCAGCTCATCTGAGACCTGCTCTGGGAAGTCTTCCCTCGCGGGGGAGTTGCTCCCTCCCTGCGCCCTGTGTCCTCCACCCTCTGGCCTGAGCTGTCCCTGGAGCCCTTGGAGCCAGCGCTGCTGCTGCTGCCACGAGTCTGAGAGGGTGTGAAGCGGGGGCGAGGGAGGGGTTTCCCACTGCCTTTGCAGAGAGGGGTCACCCTCCCCCCGACTGGGTGCACATGACTCACAAGGACAGAGGATTCTTGGTGGATGGTGTGTGGGGGTGACCAGGGCTCACGGACCTGTCCTCGCCTTCTCTACCCACTGGTTTGAGGCCTTTATAAGGCATTTCCAGAGCTGCCTTACTAAGTTCTTCATCTGTAAGCAGGATGACTAGAGACTTGAACTTTCCCTGCAGCAGGTGCTCGGGCAGTCTGGCCTGGGTTGGGTGGTCTGTCGGTCCGCAGGTGGCTGTGGCACCCAGGGCCACACTCAGCTCTGGCTGAATACCCTGCCTGGTTCCATCCCTGGAGCCCAGTTTGGGATTTGCGTCTCTCTGTTTGGAGGTGGACAAAAAGCTCGCCTTCCCACTTGCTGCTCTGATTCTCAGTGTCTGTGTGTGTTGCAAATCTGTCCTTCCTTGTCCCTAGTGGTAATGGAGGTGCCCTGGATGGCTTGAAGGACAGAGTTGGCCCTTTTGTTTGTGCAAAGAACTTGACAAAACGATTCTAAGAGCCTGGCTGACCAGCATAAGCGAGCCTCACTGGGTCTGGGTTTTGACTTCTGGCTCTCTGCTCTGTTGGGCGTGAGGAGGAGCCCTGCCAGCTGCGCGGTGTTTCCTGTGGGTGCTGCTTACAGGCTGCCAGATGTAAAACACAGCAGATTAGTCAGGGGTGTTCTTTTCTTGACCACTTGTAGTTCATTGCTTTTGACTGAGTGTTAAAAATATTCTGCAGCACATCTAGTCTTCATGAGCAGTGAATAGGAGAAGAAATGTAGTTTCTGAGAAAGCTTCAAAGAAATACTGGTCTTTATCTTTTCCCCAGCCTTTTCCGCTGAAACCCACCAGAGTCTTTTTCTGAGCACTCTTGTTCTATAAATAGAACCACAGCTCTCCTTGGGTAGCCCAAGATCACAGCTCTCATCCGCTTTCTGAAAGATTTGTGTGTGTGTGTGTGTGTGTGTTGGAGTAGATTTTGTTTTAATTTTGTTTTTTCTTTTTTTGTGTGATGTGTAGTGGGAGATACAGGAAAAATACTCTAGCATTTATTCTTTAAGGATAACTTCTGATAACTTTTCTGGATCTGAGCTTGTTGGTTTTGTTGTCTTTTTTTTTTTTCTTTCTTTATTAATTTGCATTTGGGAAAGAGATGGAAGCGATTACTTCCCCGGCAGAGGTAAGGAAGATGTTTAAGGGTGAGGAGAGGTGCCTTGGTTTGTGGGCGGGTCCTGTGGGGTCCAGAGGAAAGGCTCTCCTGGAGGGTGGGACAGGTGTCGTAGATCTGCACCGCTGTGCACAGACGTAGCTGTGCAGCCTTTGAAGAGCACATTGAAATGGCATCACCATGTGTACTTGGGTCTGAAAGGAACATTAGGAAACAACCTTGCAGTTCTTCTGTGTTGCAGACTGGTTTCTACCTGAAGCTCCTGGGACCAGAGGTTGGGAGCTTGCTCTCCGCCTTGGGTTGGCCTTGCTCTGGTTTGGCATGGGTCTCTTCCCTTGCTCATTGGGTGATGTGTTCCTTTCTCCTCCTTAATTACCTGGGAGGATGGCAGGTGACCGCCTCAGAAAGAAACATGAAGGTATACGCTGCAGAATGAGTAGGGCAGTTCCTCAGTAATTTTTCCCCAGAGTTGATTGTCTAGGGAGTTGGAGAGGGTTGCTGTTTGAACTGCTAGGCCAGCCTTGACAGCACAGATCCCATGGTGCCTGGCAGGTGCAGCCCACCCTGTCCAGGACACTACTGGGGACATCTTATGGCGGGGACGAGAGGAGGAGCAGCGCTGCCTGTGTCCCCGGACACCCAGGATCCCTGGAGTGCAGGGCTGGGGTCCTGGTGCACAGCCAGGAGCTGGTGGTGTGTCTTCAGTGTTCTCTAATAGGGGTAACACTGCATCCTGAGTTCCGTTCCCTCCTCCATTAGGAGTGGGCGGATGGAGGGACCGACCGCACAGTACAGTGATCTGTCCTTGCCTTCTGACATGTTTGGGTGACATAGGGTTTCTGTGTCTGGTTTCATCTTATGTCATGTTAAGTGGTCAAAGATGCCCAAGTGCTTCACACAGCTACTTAAAAAGTTACCTAAAGTGCACAACCATATGGGATTAAGTAATTAAACCAAAGCTTCTCTGAACCGCTATTCTTGTCTTTGAGCAGAACTTTTGTACATTCTACCTCCATTCCACAGTGAGACTCCGTGTAGCATGGACATTGGTTAGGTGTATGCAGATGCTGAGAGCCTGGCTCTTGTGTCATTGCGTCTTGTTTATTAGTTTTGACTGTTAGTGGCTCTGAGTGGTTCACCATGTGTAATGATCAGGAAGGTCCTTGAGTATGTAACTTGTACGTGTGTGTAGGGCTCCCTCGTCCCATTCGACACAGTGTGAGAGGAAACAGCTCCGGGAGAAGCCATGCCCCATTCTTGGCTTTGACTGAGCTGAGTGGAGTGTACTGCTGTTCACTTTGTGTTCCCATTTGGTGGTGGGCTGATTAGATTTTGGGATGTGGAGGTTTTATTGACTTTGGCATTGGCACTTTTGTGTGTCACGGTATGGGTAGATGTGTGTGCCCGGCCTGTGAACGGGTGAGGGCTGAGGGGGGCAGGCCTCGAGTTGCGTTGAACCCCACAGCAACCTACATCGGCAGTTTTGGCAACAGGATCCTGAGAAATGGCAGAAGGCCAGGGAACACGGAGACGAGGCCAAGAATAGCTGAGAAATACCAAATATTGAAGCCAGAGAGCACACCGGCCCCGGGCTGCTTATGGTGGTCCTGCGAGCCATGGTGCCCTTTCTGCAGACCTCCCCCCACGCCCCGCGCCCCCCGCCTCGCCCAGCCCCTCATGTGCAAGGCACACTGTGGGCCTCTGATGCCCCTTGCCGCTCAGGCATGCCATCACCCCCTGGAGAATTGTCACCCTCCCCCAGCTGCGTGCTCAGCCTGTCCATAGGTCAGGGTCTGGGGAGAGTGTGAGAAATAGTTCTGTTAGGCTCTTCCGTGCGAGACTCGAGTGCACTGGACCGGCAGTAGATGAGCACACAGCACTGGGAAAACACATGCTCATGAATCAATTTCTTTGCTTTCAGACTGTCATCAAAGAGGGGATGCTGACCAAACAGAACAATTCATTCCAGCGATCAAAAAGGAGGTACTTTAAGCTTCGAGGGCGAACACTGTACTACGCAAAAACTGCCAAGGTGAGATGCAGTGGAGGAGGCTTGATGGGAGGAAACCATCTGAGCAGCTGCGGGGGAGGCTGGGTACCGGGTCTCACTGGAGGAGATCTTCGATTCTTAGACCTGTTATTTCGAAGTGAGTTTTGTAGTACTCTAGGGTGCTGGGTTTTATTTGTCTTAAGTGTGTTTTATTTCTTATAAGCATTCTTTTTTGTTCATTTTCTTTTTCTTTAATGACATAGGTCACCAGTGGGGAAAGGAGAAAAGGTCACAGAAATAACCACATTACAGTTGGATATCTTTTTTTTTTTTTTTGAGAAGATTGGGGGTTATGAGCTTAAAAATCTCTTATTACAGACTAAATATCTTTTTAAAAAATTATTTATTTATTTATTATGGAGGCACTGGGGATTGAATTCAGGACCTCGTGCATGCGAAGCATGCCCTCTACCACTGGAGCTATATACCCTCTCCCACATATATCTTTTTAAAAAGCCACTTTATTGAGGTATGATTGGCTTACAAAAAGCTATACAGATATTTACTGTATACAGCTTGATGAGTTTGGAGATAACTATGTATCTGTGAAACTAATTAAAAGCATTTTTGAAGTATATTGGGCTTCCTGCTGCGTGAATAGAAATGTGACATTTTTATCTCTAGGCTTTGTGGCCATGATCTGTTTTCCTATGTGCCGTCTTGTATGTCAGGTTTAAAGCTGGAATCAGTGGGCAGATGCCAGTGAAGGAGGAGCCAGTGAGAGTCCCTGAATCATTGCCCTGTGTAGGTGACTGTGGTGGCACACACTTCAAATACCAGTGTGTCTGCAAACCTGGTTTTTGGCGTTCTAAATTCTAGTCTTTTTGTATCAGTATTGCGGTCAATACTGATATTTTGTTATTTAAAAACCTATAATCTGAATCAGTTACGTTTTGAGATGTACCCCTAATGAGTTAGTGTATTAAAATTTGAAATTGAGCAGAGCAACTTTTTTAGAAAGGATTCTGACCACATCCTTCATTTAAAAAAAAACAAACTTTATGGTTATTTTAGTTCGGGGGCCGGGGTGTGGGGGCGTGTTACTTAAAAGGCTGAGTCTCTTTTTTCAGTTGTTAGTGTTTCCTCCAGGGGTTCCTGATGGAGTCCTCTTAGAGGGGACAGTAAGGTAAGCAGGCAGAGGGGGCTGAGATGGGGGGACTTGGGAGACAGAGAAGAGGAAAATGGGGGGAGGTCCCAGGCCTGGCTCCCACCCCTTCTCCTGGAGCCTGACTGTCTCTCCAGGGCTAGACTCTTTATGCTCTGCTCCCTTGTTTTCTTTCATCGCTGGACCCCTTCTACCTGGATCAATCTCTTTCCCTTGAATCATCTATTTTAGCTGGGACCTTTCCCCCTAGTGTGTGAGCTGGAGAGACTAAAGCCCAAGGGACAGGGGACCCTCAGCCTGGACCTTGCTCTCTCAGGCAGACATGTGTGAAGACCTATTTTTTGGCTCCACTGATGCAATCACTAATGAACTCCCTGGGCTAAAAAATTTTTTGGATCTATACCTATGAGCTCTGTGCTTTGTCAGAAGCCGGTAGGGTGAACTCACTCTGTGTTCGTTTAGTCCTCACGCACTTGACTGGGGGCGAGGGGGAGTGATGGGCAGCCCAGGGCCAGGGCTTCGAAAAGTACCCACCCCGTGGTGCCTTAGCCCATGCTGACCATGGTCCCTGTGTCTCTCTCCAGTCGATCATATTTGATGAGGTGGACCTGACAGATGCCAGTGTGGCTGAATCCAGCACGAAAAACGTCAACAACAGCTTTACAGTGAGTCTCTGGATGCACACTTTTCTTGATTCTTCACCACGTTTGGTTTTCCTGTTGAATTTGAACAGATATATATGAGCAGTTCAGACTTTCTGTCCTTTCCTCTCTGATTGGAACAATTCCTGGTAAATTTTAAGTTTAATTCTCAAAATAGTACTGTAGTTGGAGAATAACTGAGAATTTGGCACATTAAGCACAAATGAACGAGAGAGTCCAAATGAAATTTTTAACATGTTGAGGCTTACATTTCCTTAACAGTTTTGCACAGAGGTTTGTTTTTCATGATTGTTATAGAAGATTTGGGAAATACAGAAAAGTATGTTGAAGCAGGTAAAAAAACGACCGTAATTCAGCCATCTCGAGATATAGAATGTTGCTATTTTAGTGTGTTTCTTTTCTTTTAAAAACTGTCTCCTCACCCCCCTCCCCCTTTCCATTTATAGAAGTTATGCTGTACTTTCTGCAAAAGTTTTAAATGCATAAAGTCATGTGACCTCTCTACCCAGAGGCAATCAAGTGCTCACTTTAGAGTGTTCATCTTTAGTTCTAAAAATCTGTGTCTTCACCCACGTACACCATGAAATTATGGTGATTCCTTTGTTTTACACCTTTTTTTTTCCTCTTGACAATTTATGGTGGATATTTTCCTGTGTTGATTGATCTAAATGTTCATCATATTTTCTAATGGCTGCACAGCATCTCTTGTATGACTTTATAGTTTTTCCATTGGGGGCTGACTTTAAAATCTACTGTGTAAGTTATGACTCTAACAGGATGAATGAGATGTTTTAAAGTATGTTTCTTTATGGTATTAAGCTATCCTATCTAGAAATACAGTGTGCTACCTAACTTTTTTCAGTTCTTTTATAACAGTCAAGGTAGATAATTTTCTTCATGTTTAGGATCTAACATTTTGGGTTAGTGTTAGTTTCAGGTATTTTTAGATTTTGTTTTATTTATTTATTTCTGGATTAATTGTTGACATTGCTGCTACGAATGGGATTTTCCTTCCTCCATTTAAACTTCTGCTTATTTTGTTTTGATGTAATTAACTGCTTTTGGTTTTTTTCCTGATGGTCTCTCTTATTTTATTCCTCATTTTACTTGGACTATTTTTACTTTTCTGCATTAGTTTTATTGTTTACTCACTGGGTGGAGAGAAACCTTTTTAAACTACGTAAATGGATTTTTTTTTTATTTGTGGCATTTAGAGTTTTTAATAGGAAGACGTGTTGAATTTCATTGGAATGCTTTGAACATTAATTTAGATGATCAATTTGGTTTTGGATATTTGTACACTTCCTAATAATTTTTCCTGGTAATTTTTTTTGGTTCATTTTTTGTTTTTTCAAATCAAATGGTATGTTTATTGGCTGTCTGTTATTCAGTGAGGTGAAAAGATCTCAATGTGGGACACTCTTAAGTCTCATTCTGGCTTCCAGTTGTACCGAAAAACCTGTGACAGGTGCACAGGCTGGCAGTCAGTGGACAACTGAGGCAAACTGCCGCCGGTTCACATTTCTACAGTGATTCATTCCACGGGTTTAGAGAACTTTTCTTTTTTTCCTGGTAATGTTGAATGTAACAACATACATTCGGATTTAGAATTTTCTGACAGCGTGTATGTGCTTTTCTTTGGGTAGGAGGTAGCCTTTGTTGTGTTTTGATTTCAGAGTTAAACTAGCCCCGTAAGATTCATGTGGTAACTTTCCATGACTTTATGTGTTCTGGAACATTTTTATAGCTTTAGAACTGATTATTTCTTGAAAGTTTGAGAGAACTTACTTTCAGGCAGGTAATAAGGCTATGAATAACCCTAAAAGGTTTATTTTTACTTTTTGACCATATGAGCTTTTTCACTTCTTGAGTCCGTTTTTGTAATTTACTTTCCCGCTTATTCCACACCTTCAAATTTAGTAGCGCGTATTATTTACTCTTTAAACATACATGTCTCTGGTGAGATCCACTTTCACATTTTTAATTTTACTTGTTTAGCTTTTGTTTTTCTTGTCATATTTCTTAAACTCAATCAATTTTGTTTTGTTTTTTAAGAGAACCAATTCTGGATTATTGATCAATTCAATTTTTCTGTTACCTAAATCAATTTCTTCAGTTATATTTTTTCCTCTGCTTTTCACAACTTTTAAAAACAATTTATTTATTGCCTTGTTTTTATTTTCACATGTATAAATAATATAAAACATGAAGGATTCAGAATTTAACTCTGAGTGCCTTTCTGTTCACATTCTAAAATTCCGAAAGTTGTTTTTTCTCCCAGTAGAAAAATCTTATTAAAGATGAATTACTTTTTTGATCATTCAAGGTCACTGAAGAAAATTTTAAAGTATATAAATAAAAATAGGAAATTAAAACCATCCGTATTCCTGTTACCCAAAGATACCTAATAATATATATTGATTGGTTATTCTCACCAAATGCATTTATAAGTATAGTTTTTAACCTTCTGTCTTCACTTAACAATGAACTTTTTACCTTATCATAAAATATCCTTCAAAATCTTGTTTATAAATGTTGTACAGTATTTCATCGTGTAAATGTATAAGTTTATTTTACCTATCCCTGTATTCTGTTCTTCCTGTTTTAGGTAACTTGGTACACAGATCCTTTTGTACATTTCTGATTATTTCCATAGCATAAGTTCTTAGAAGTGGAACCCCATTTGAGGTAGAAAGCATGAATTTTAAAAAGACTTTTGAAAAATAAATGAGGTACTAATACATGTTACAACTTAGATGTGCCTTGAATACATTGTGCTGAATGAGAGAAGCCAGACATGAAAGACTACATATTTTATGATCCCATTTATATGAACTACACAATAGTCAAATCTATAGAGACAGTAGATTAGTGGTTTCTAGAGGCGGTGGGAAGGATGAGTGTTAATGGGTACCGGATTTTAGTTGCAGTGGGAGTGTGACACAATGTTCTAAAATTAGATAGTGGTGATGGTTGCACAACTTTATGAATGTGCTGAAAACCACTGACTTTTATACTGTGAAAGGGTGAATTGTATGGGAATTACATCTCCATAAAAAATAGTCTGGCACTAGGCTTTGGTACTACATAAGTTACTACAGAGCTTTGTCAGCCTGATTGAAGAATGAACCCTGATTTATGTACTGTCTCTATGGGAAAGTGTGTTCCGAGGGCCACATAATTGACTTCTAGATGTTGCACCCGTCTTGTGTTGGGGAACCCTCTGGAACTCCATTCATGCCGGGTAGTCATGGGTGATTCCCAGCCCTCAGGGCAGAGGCACTGGTCTTTCACATTTATTGTAGGTTTTTGTTAGTGCTGTCAAAACTGCTTTTTTACCTGAGGATATGCTGCAAAGACAAGAGAAAGATTCATACTGAGGTTCCCCAGAAACATTCCACGATAAGGAATCTCATCCCCGAGCAATCTGTAATGGGGTCTGGGATTTGGGGATAAACAAGGAGTGTTTGGAGCCAGTTGACTGGTGCCCAGTTCCCCCAGGCATACTTCCATAGAGAGTCAGTGAGTTCTGGGCACTTTCCCACTCCTAACTCCCTGCAGTATTTACCATGTGAACTCTGAACCTGTCACTTCCTGTTCGACAGGCTGCAGGAATCTGTGTGCAAATCCTAGAAGGCAGGGCCTGGCCTTGGACTTGGCCAGTGTCTGGCCCATGCGCTCAGGGAAGTGAGTGCAGAATGAATGAATGTATTTGCCCAGAAGCTGCTACATTTCCTGGAATATCTCATTTGGTTTTCTAGCTATTCCAGCAGTAATTTCCAAGTTCTATAACTTCTACAAAAATTGCATGCCTGTTACTAGGCAGTGAAAAAGTTGCTGTTGTCATGAATCAACCAACAGATGGGAACCTTTTGTAGCTGGAAAAGAATGAGGAAATTTGCTCCACATTAGAAAATACTCCACTTTTATTCCTCCCTAAAATGGCCAAAGAACCATATTATAAAGAGCTAAGGACCCAAGGGACAAGAGGCTTCCAAAGGAGGTGGGGGCGGATATTTGGGGGAGTGGAGAGATTTTTAGACAGGCTTGATGGAAGAAATGGTACAAATGAGATTTATGTAGCCAGAGAGGGGTCTGCTTGTCTTCCATTCTTTAAGAACAAAGTGAAGCTGGGATGCAGCTAAAGACAGAGGCCTGCCTTCAGATTCTTGATAGGTGGGGCTGTGGCCGTGGAAACTTTCAGCAGGTGGGGAGCAGAGCAGTCAGTGTCCTCTGCATTCTCACCGTCGAGTGGGGTCCCTACAAGGCCCGAAATACAGCAGCAAGAAGAGAAGGGGAAACGCCAGCTTCCCATCCTAGCCTCTGCATACATACATGAAATTGTATGTTTTTGATTATTAAACATGTTGATATTAATCTATGAAAACTTAAAATCTTTTGGTATATTATTGCCAAATTGCCTTTAGAAGTTGTAACAATGAAGTAGTTTTTCCCTATCCTTTTGCAAATACCATGTGTTAAAATTTTAGAACATCTTTGCCACTTTAATGGTATAAAAATGGTAATTTGTTTTATTTCTTTGGTTATCAAAGTAAGGTCGAACATTTCTCATACTCCATTGGCCATTTGTATTTGTAATTTCTCTAGGAATTGATTTTTCATGTGTTTTGGGATAGTCAGCTCTGTATTTTGGGGGTTCAAAATTCCTCTGTTCTCTCTCTGTTTGTCTATCAATTTGCCCTCTTTGGCTGTCCTTGTTTTAGTGGTCTTTTTTTTTTTTTTTTCAAACTAGATTTCATACACTGACAATGGGCAAAAATTGTCAGGTAAAAATGCTTCTCATTTTCCACTTATATTTCTTTTCTTCCCGTTATCTGTTTTAAAATTATTTTCAGCCTTATCACCGAATTTACAGATTTGAGCCAAAGGTATATTTTAACTACCGTAACTCTGCAGAGAAGTTTGTCAAAGCAGCATTTCTGCTTTGCTGCAACTTTCTATATTTTAAAAACATTTAAAAATTGAAATAATGGTTTCCAAACTGGAAAGTGCACAAATGTATGTAGAGAGCTTGGGTGTGTAACCGCCACCCAGATCAAGAGATGGAACGTGTCCAGCCCCTAGAACCTCGCCTCGTGATCTTGCCCAGTTGTTACCACCCCCAACCCTGACCCTGGCACGTAACGACCATCCTGACTTCTGTTACTGTAGATTCATTCTGACTGTTTTAGATATTGATGTAAATAGACTCATATTTTGTGTCTGCTTCTGATCTGTGTATTTCCTAATTTCATGGCATTTCTAGTCGTATTGTTACTGATTTCTAGCTTAATTCTACTATGATCAGAGAACATATTCTGTATGATTTCAGTCCTTGAAAGTTGTTGAGACTTTCTTTATGACCCAGTAAATAAATGGTCACTTTTCATAAATGTTCCATGTGCATCTGAATAGAACTTGGATTTGATAATAATTGTTGAAAGTTGATTAGGACAAAAGCTTAATCATTTTTCTCACATCTTTTATAACCTTCTGACTTATTTTTCTGCTTGTTTTGTTAGTTACTGAGTGAGATTTATAAAATTTCTACCGTGATTGTGGGCTTACCTGTTTTCTTTTGTTATTCTGTTAATTTTTGCTTTATATATTTAGAGGCTTATTATTATACAGATTTAGAATTATTTTATATTCTTACTAGATTGACCCTTTTATTAGAAAATAACTTTTTATTTCTCTTAATGTTTTTTGACTTAAAGTTTGCTTTGATGTTACTATAGCTACAATAAATAGCTTTATTTTGGTTAGTAATTGTAAGTACTGGTATATAATTTTCCATTCTTTTACTTTGAACCTTTTTGTTTATATTTAGGATGTATCTCTTGTAAGCAGCATATAGTTGTGTCGTTTTATAAATTTTCTGACTATTGGATTGTTTAATTGGATGAGGTATTCAGGATTATGTTTTTTAATCTGAACTTAGTTTTAGGTACTCTGTATTTGGGTACAAATCCATCATATATATTACTTGTTCTCTGTCTCACATTTTATGTTTTTTTTCACATCTTTCTTTCTAAAATGGATGAATTATTTAGTTTTCTCTTCTAACTTGCTTCATATACGTTATTTTAGTGCATATTTTACAGATGGCAGAATACATCCTTGACTTACTACATTCTAATATAGATAGTACTTTTAGTGCTTCCTAGACAATGCAAGCATCTTAGAGCATTTAAACTCTCTATACTCTTCATTGTAATAGAAATTATAATTGGAATTACAATTTGTGGTACTTAAAAAGGAAAACTCTATACTTGCCTCTCGCCTTTCTGCTGGTCTGTTGTATATTTTAATTTTCACATGCATTTGAAATCTCATAGGCCATTATTATGCAGTCAGCAGTCATTTAGATTTACAGAGAATATTTGCCCTTTCTGTTTCCCTTCATTTCTTTTTCTTTTTTAAAATTATTATTATTATTTTTTGGTGGGGGAGGTAATTAGGTTTATTTATTTATTTATCTTGATAGAGGCACTGGGGACTGAACCCAGGACCTTGTGCATGTAAGTGCACATTTCACTACAGAGCTATACCCTCCCCTGCCACCCGCCCTTCATTTCTTTCTGTATTTCTGTGATCTATTTAGGGTAATATTCCTTCTGTGAAAAATTCTCTTTAGTATTCCTTTAGTATTAGTTTCTGTTTTGTTTTGGTTATTTCATCTTTTTGAAGGATGGTTTTGCTTATTATTTATCTCTTATTTTCTTTCAGCAATCTGAAAATGTCATTCCATTGTACAGTAACTTCCATTATTTTTGTTAAAAGTAATTGTCAGTCCTGTTGTTGTTCCTTGGATGGTAATACACATTTTCCTCTCTCTGACTACGTTTAAGATTTTTCTTTTTCTTTGGCATTGTGCTGTATTACTATGATTTTTCCAGGCATGTTTTTTTTTTGTATTTGTCTTGCTTAGTGTTCCTAGCACTTCTGAAATCTGTAAATATATGTCCCTTCTGTTGTCAGTTTTGGGGAAGTCCTGCTTATTACCTCTTAAGGTATTGCTTCTACCCATTAATTTTTCCTCTTATTCTGGGACTTTTATGTTAAATCTTTTTACTGTGTTCTGTATTTTCTTAAACTCTTTAAAAAATATTTTCTGTTCTCTTCATTCTGGTTTTATCATTGCTATCTTTCTTCTGATGTTCTTCAGGTGTTTCTTGTCTGTGTTGAACCCATCTTTTGAGTTTTGTTTTATTTTAATTGAGGTACCATCAGTTATAATGTGTCAATTTCTGGAATACAGCACAGTGCCCCTGTTGTGCATATACATACATATATTCATTTTCATATCATCTGTTGAGTTTTTAATTCCAGTTATTTTTTTTCAGCTCTAGAATTTTCATTTTTTTTTAAAGGTTTCTAGTTCCATGCCAGAGTCTTCTCAGTTTTGTGTGTTATTTCATTGAACATATTAAGCATATTTATTTTAAAGTCCATGCCTGAAAACTCAAATATCTGGTTCATCTCTGGTTTTTGTTTTCATTGCCTGGCTGTTCTCTTGTTTTGTTCCTTTAGTCCGTCCTCCTGGTGTGCCTGTTAATTTTGGCCGACAGACACTGAAAAATCATGAGGACAGTTTCAGGCTCAGGATGATGCTGTGCTCTCTTCCCTCAGAGAGGGTTAACTTGTGCTCCTGGCAGGTGGGCAGGGGAGCAGCCGATCATCTTAAATCCAGTCTGTGATGGAGCTGATTTGAAGCTTGGCCTCTGCTTCTGGGGGTGACTCCTTCAGGAGTCTCAGCTGTAGGTTTGAGGTTTCCTGTGGGCTCTGAGTTCCAGCGCTTCCCCAGGCCTGTGGATTTGCCCAGGGCTCAGTTCACCTTCTTGACCTCTTTGGCTTTCAGTTCTGAATCGGCAGTTGTCACTAGTTTAATTTATTCTGTATCTTGTCACTGATGTTAAGATCACTCGTTATAGGATGTGAGAAATGTTAGATACCATTTGCTTGAAAGAGAATGTATTTACTGTAGGGAATAAAATTTGGTCTTTATTGCAGCCTAAGAAATTTGTTGCTCAGGTCTTAGGATCTACTTGGTCTTCCATAGACTGCTGATGGGGAGTTAGTCTCTTTCAGGGCAATTACATGTGCCATTTTATTCTTGTATTTCTAACAGTTTTCCTCTTGTCTATTTTTGAAGCTCTTTTAAGCATCTGAATGTTCAGACCCTCACTACTGAATCATCATTTATTAATAAAGTAACATCTTTTTTTACACTGAAGAGTCTTTGCCATTAACTGTTCTCTGTTGAACTAATATTGCTGTTCTTTCCTTCCTTTGTTCAGAATTTAATTGATACACTCACTTCCCTCTTCCACCCTCATTGTTATCTTTATTTTTCCTTGTTATTTTAGATTTAATCCTTGTAAGCAGTAGATTGTTAGAATTTGTTCTATTTCAGTCTGGAACAGTTTGCTTGTAATAGTGAACATAAGACATGTGCTGCTCGTCAGGACTTTTGCTCATTTGACCCCGTGTTTCATGCCTGAAACCTTTGAAAAAGGTCTTTTTTCTTTCTATATTGTTCTTCTTGAGTTAATGCTCTCTTGGTATCTCTCTTCTGTTTTCCACTTTTTTGAGTGGTATATGCACTGTATCTTTTCTTTTTTTTTTTAAATTGAAGTATAGTTGATTTCCAATATTATGTTAGTGTCAGGTAGACTGATTTGGTTATACATATATATATTCTTTTTTAAAAAGTTATTTTCCACTATAGGTTATTATTAAATATTTAACACAGCTCCCTGTGCTATACAGTAAATCCTTGTTCATCTGTTTTCTAAATAGTGATATGTATCTGTTAATCCCTTACTCCTGGTTTATCCTCCACTTCCCCTTTGGTAACTATAAGTTTATTTTCTATGTCTGTGAGTCTGTTTCTGTTTTGTAAATAAGTTCATTTGTTCTGTTTTTTAGAGTCCACATGTAAGTGGTATATAATATTTGTCTTTCTCTGCCTGACTTACTTCACTTAGTATAATCTCTAGGTCTACCCATGTTGCTGCAAATGACATTATTTCATTCTTTTTTATGGCTGAGTGATACTCCATGGTGTGTGTATGTGTGTGTGTGTATCTATATCTATATCTATATCTATCTCACAAGTTTATCTAGTCATCTGTCAGTGTACATTTAGGTTGCTTCCATGTCTTGGCTATTGTGAATAGTGGTGCTATGAACATTGGGGTGCATGTATCTTTTTGAATTAGTTTTTGTCTTTTCTGGATATATGCCCACTAGTGGGATTGTTGGATCATACTGTTGACCTTTATTTTTGATAATGTTTTGAAGTTTTCCTTTTTATTTTTTATGTATTTACAATTCATGTTTTTTTTGTGCTGTGTCTGCTTGCAGCCAGCCCAGATGGTGATGGCTTTTTTTTTTTTGGTTAAGCTTTGTACCAGACAGTGTTTAGCCACATAGAATATGCTACTCAATGCTTTGTTTCACCAGTTATTCAGTTGTTTCTATCAAACTAAGAGATTGAGAAAGGAATGAAGTGCAAGGAAGAAAAATAATGCAAAATGTTCTGCTTTTTGGAATCAAAATTCAGTATTTTTCATCAGATGGCTCCAACAGCATTCTCTTTTCCATTGTTGGTGTTGCAGGGGAGGCATCTGAAACTAGCCTTGATGTTGTTACCATCTTTGAAGATATCAGTACATTTCTGTTTGAAATCTTGTAGGATTCTCTTTTAATCTTTAGTGATACTGCTTTTTGCTCACCGGTTTGTCTGGTGCATAGAGTCTTCTGTCTTCCAGGCTCTGGTTTTGGTTTTCCAACTTTGAAAAAGGTCTTTTTTCTTTTCTCTGCAAGTTCATGTGCTCTGTCTTGTACTTCGGGAGTGTTGTTTGTTTGTTCATTCATTGATTCATCATGTATTTGTGCAGGGCCTCCGGGGCCACACCCCATGCTCAGCGCTGAAGTTTCAGTGGTGAGCAGAGATGGAGAAGGGCTCTTTCTCATCAGACTTGTATTCTTCTGGGGGCTCAATGACACACGCAGAGAGAAGTCTGATTACAGGCTTGAGACAGGCAGTATGTACAGAAGGAAGGCTGCATGGACATATATTGAAGAGGATCCCCACTGATCCTGGGGAGGGGTTGGAAAGACTGCCCCTAAGGAAATGGTGTGTTGACTGAAATGTGAAGAGTGGTTCCTGGAAAGTCAGCTTAGGAGAGTGTGTGTGAGTTTGTGCATATGTGTCTTGTGCCTGTAGGCATTTTGGAATGGGCCAGGTTGAGGGACCCGCATGTGCAAAGGTCCTGTGATGAGGAATGCAGTACAGACTGTGTGCAGAAGTGAAGGAAGAGCTCTGAGGCCTGCTGAGGCCACAGGGAGAGAGAGAGAGATCATAGATGTGAAAAGAGCTCAGGACTTAGTCCTTCAACCCATCCATTGACTAGTACCATTTGGCGAAATTCCCACGTTTGCAGTGTGGAGTGTTTCACTCTGGCTCAGTGTGGAGGGTGAACTGGAGGAGGAAGTGTTGTGGGAGAAGAGGTTCTGCCTCACACGGGAATTCAAGAGCAAGGCATAGTAAAGTGAAAGCAAGTTTATTTAGAGAGAGACGCACTTCACAGAGGGTGGGGTCTATCTCACTCAGAAGGGGGAACGGCTTAGGAGATACACACTCCATAGGCAGAATATGGGCCTTCTCAGAAAGGTGAGAGGGAGAGGAGCCGAGAGGTGAGGGGTGTTTAGTTTAAAGTAAAGGTAGATACACGCTCCGTAGACAGAGTGAGGGCCTCTCAGAAGGCAAGAGAGAGCAGCCGCGGGGTGCGGAGTTGCTAGGTTTTATGGGCTCGGTAATTTCATATGCTAATGAGGAAGACGAGGGTTCCAGCTACTTGTGGAAGGAGCAAGGATTTCCAGGAAACCACCCCTGCCCACTTTCTGATCTTTTATGGTCCGCCTAGGAACTGCCATGGCGCCTGTGGTGGTACCATGAGGCTCAAGGTCTCCTGAAAGTCAAATCTTCTGCCGTCTTGGTTGTTACCAGTTTGTCCTTTCCTCAGTTGCTGTGTCCTTCCTTCACTGGAGGGAGGTTCTGGTTCAGAGTAGAGTCGGGTAGAGGGTGGGCAGTGGACAGGGGGTGCCATCAGCTCAGCCAGGTGGGTGAGGTGCCAGGGGTTCAAGGGTCTGCCTCAGCACCAGGCTAGTTAAACGAGGCAAGAGTCCAGCAGGCAGCAGGCGCTGTGGGATCGTGGGGTTGGGGTTTTTATCTTCCGTGTCTGTCATGTTCTTCTGCATTATTTTAATTTATTGATTTTCTCTAATTTTTTTTTTAATTGAGGTACTGGAGATTGAACCTAAGACCTTGTGCATGCTAAGCATGCACTCTACCACTGAGCTCTCCCCTCCTCCCGCCCCGATTCTGTTTATCAGAGTTTTTATTTTGTTTATTTTTGCTTTTACTTGTGATTTTTACCCCTATTCCAGTATATCTTTCATTTTTTTTTTTTTTTACTTTGTTTTTATTCTGTCTTATTCTCATTTGGTAGAGGAAATAGTTTAAAAATGTTTTCTGTTTAACATAGTCATTTCCTTGTCCTTTGAGCACCTCCATCTTTTCTTGGGTTTCCAAATGCTTTCACAGACTTTGGATATCCCCCCTCCCTGATCTAGTCGTCTTTGAGCTTTCTTCAGTGATTTTAGGTGTTGTCTTTAAGTCCTACACTGGGTTCTTTTATCATCTTCCCACTGCGGCCTAGAGCTAGAGAGTGTTCCAGAAATTGTAGGGGTATCAGTGCTTTTATTTACTTATTTCTCCAAGTTAGTGTTTCCATCATTTTTAATCTATGTTCTATTTTAATAAAGATTTGATGAAATGTCATCACCTCCTTTAAAGTTATTTGAAGTTTCAAAATGTAGCAAAAACAAATCAAAGCAGTGGGGCACAGCATAGCTCTGTTCTCACACTGCCTCACCCCCACCATCCCTCCCATGAGAGTCTCTCCTCTGAGTCCAGGCAGTTTTTTGTTTATTTTGTTAAATGCTGTAACAAATGCCGCATGAGAGCAGGGATTCTTGTCTGCTTTGTTCACTGCTTTACCCAAGTGCCAGCACGTAGTAGGTGCTCATAACTATTTGTTGAAAAGCGACTTGATCAGCACTGGTTCCTGGATGATTCGGGCCCTGCTCCTTTTCCGGATTTCACTCAGCAGAACACTTGCAGCGGTCAGGTGCTGGGGATCAGTAACAGAGCCTCCTACATGCGGACAGCAGGCCTGCAGGAGCGGCAGGTACTGAGCAGTCAGGAGCAGCAGGCCCAGAGGGAACCAGCTCGGGGCTGCATCTCTGGTGGGCGTCAGAGAGGGCCTTCCAGTGGTAAGATGCGCAGAGGGCAGAGGTGAAGTACTGTCCAGGACGTGGGGAGTTTGGACTTTTTTACCATATGTATTGGGAAGCCATTAAGATTTTTAAAGCCAGGGGTGATAACCGTGGGTTTTTGTTATGGCTGCTGCTGAGACTAGATCTGCAGGGAGGAGGTGGCCATGAAGAGGTTGGTCTTTTCTGTGGTAGGGGAGGGAGGTGGATGGGGAGCAGGGTGTAGCAGGCAGTGAAGTTAAACGCTGTTCTGGTTGTCACCAGCACTGGTCTTTGTTCTGTGTGATTTGGGAATAGGATTGAGGAATAGCAGATATTGAACAGTCAGTGATAGATGCTTCCAGATGCTTCTTAGAAAGCAGCTCTGTACATGGCATGGTGGTCCCATTGTACAGGGTGAGCCTCCGGCAGCTCTGTTCCTCTGCCTTTACTAGGAGTGTGTTGCTGGGACCTTCTTCCATTTTTAGACATTTCACCCCAGACACTTGACTTCATGGTGCCTAGTGTCAGAGGCTCTGTGCCCTTTGAGGGAGGCAGAATCAGAGCTGAATTCCGTTTAGGGAAGATTTTCTCAGTGAAGGAGTACAGAGGGATGCATCACCTGAGGTGATCCCAGGAGCTCAGTGGGGAGCAGGTGGGGGGCTGACCGCAGGCAGGGGCGGCCAAGCCCTGGCCCACGTCCCTCGGCGGCAGGGAGCCTCGTACACGCAGGGACCACAGACCCTCAGTTCACGTTGCCTCTAGGAGAGGACAGTTTCTCTCCTGAGCCGTTCACCTCGGTCAGGGTGCCCTGGCCACTTGCTGTCACGCCAGCACCACTGTGGCTCACTGGTTTGGCTGAGACGCACCTCTGAATCCCTGGGCTGGTGGGTGTGGCCTCACGGCCCCTCCTTTGTGGGGTTCTGGGTCCCCCACACGGTCAGAGTGGGGCTGAGATGGAGAGCCAGAGCCAGTGCTACCGGGAGGAACCTGGGGCTACCACCTGTGTGCTTGTGTACTCATGCTGCGACATGGCAGTTTGATTTTGCTGCACTTACGGGGGAATTATGTGCTGTGTGGAATTTCCAAATTTCAGGTTTCCCAGAAGAGTCAGGGACTCTGTCTTTGGATGTTCAGGACCTATATTCCCTCACTCAGCTGTAAGATCCCAGACAGCAGGGCTGGGTTACAGTCTTTTTTAATGTCTCTGAAAGTGCCTGCACAGGGCCTTGCACAGAATCAGTGTTCACAAGCAGGGGCTGGGAAGCCAGGGTGTGCGTCCCAGCTCAGCCTCTCACCAGCTGAGTGACCTCCAGCCAATCACGTACGACTCTGAGCCTCTGTTTCCTCACCTGAGAATAGGGATAATAATAGTACCTGCTTGTGGGGTGTTGGAAGGGTTAAATGAGTTAATACAATGTAGGGGTGATGAACGTGGTTGCTGTTACCAACAGTGTTATAGGCACTCACTATAATGAGTGTGTATTCCATGAGTTAAAGCAATGGACTAGATTAGTTTATTGGATCATTTGGTACTTAATTAGAAAATTTTCTTTTAGTTTGGTATACTTCTGTTTCCTAAACGAAATGTCACCATGATCACTCCAGATCTCACGAGCCTAGAGCAGTCTCTTCACTCCTACCCTGGGTCCCAGCAGCAGCTGCAGTTGAGTTGGACCTTGAAGAGGAAAGACAAGTTTTACTGGAATATACCTGAAATATAAAACCATTAAAAAGAGTCATATTCTGCCCATTTTTGAAGGCTGTGTAAGTCGTTGCATGCCTCCTCATTTCTTATCTAATACCGTTCGGACTCCTGGACTCTCCCAGCTTCTCACCCCGACCCGGACCTGTTCCAGCCCAGCCTGCTCTTTGCAGGGAGCGAACGCTCTTGCACGGGGTTGCCTGCTGGCCCTGGTCTCTGTGGGGCCTCTCAGTCTGGAGGCCCCCTCCCCAGACTCTTCCAGTAGACCCTCTCCATTCCTTAAAGGTAGGGCGAAACTACCTCTTTGTAAGATCTTCTGCTCATGCTGTGGTCAGAAGGGAACACACGACTGCTTTCTGCTCCCTCAGGGCAGTGGTTCCCAAACTCCGCTGTGCCTGAGCACCCTTTGGAACCTAAACAAAAAAAGGTTCCTGGCACCATCCACGTAGATTCTGATGCTGATTTACAAATGGATGATTTTTCAAAGCTTTCCATGATTTTGAGGTACAGCCACACTTGGGACCACACTCCTGTGATGCTAAGTGAGCATGGGCTCCTTAGTCTGTGCACGTGGTCATGGCTTCTTCTACGCCTTGACTTGAGGCCAGGGATTCTCTTCTACAGCTTGCTGTCCCAGTGCAAGACACACGCTGGCTGTGCAGGGGAGCAGGAGCCAGGAAGTCAGTTCTGTTGCTCCTTTCCGTTCAGAGAGGATGTTGAATTGTTTCTTCTCTGCAAAGTCCCACAGAAGAATTGTTCATTATTGCAGATGGTCCTGTTGGCTGGGCCCCTTTTTGTTACTGTTATGCACTTACAGATGCCTGGAGAAGTGGGAGTGAGCAGGATCCAGGAGCTCCCCCAGGAGCTGTGTATTTGGATTCTGGTGAGCAGCTTTGGGAGGGACTGGCTTCTATGCTCTGTGTGTGTGTTTCCAGGTTTGACAGCTTGGAAACTTCTTGTTTATCCCTGGAAAACATAGGAATGATTTGACAACAAGTAAGGCTTTACCTAGGCAACCTAATTTCTGAAATCAAACAGAAATCAGTTGGATAAGATGCATATTTTAGAAAGACTTGTTTTTCCTTTTTTCAGCAGTCCTTGTTGTGGCAAACTCTGCTGGGTGCCTGAGGGCAGACAGAGGTGGAAAAACGTGTTCCCTGTGCTCAGGTACTTCTTTCAGGCTGTTCGGCATGAACAGGAATCGTGATCCTGCCCTGGACAGGTGTAATAAAGGAAGGTGCGAAAGACAGAGAGAGAGGAGAAAGAAGCATCTCAGTTGGCCAGGGGAGTCGAAGCTTCTACTGACTGGGGGATGTGTGAGCAGGACATGGGGGACAGCCTCTTGCAGAGAGAATGGTGGCAGCAGAGCCAACAGGTCCGACGCGTCCAGGAAACAGTACACAGGAGCACTTGTTCATGCAACACCAACAGTGTGTGGGCCAGCTTAGTAACTGATCTCTTAAAGTGTTTAAATCATAATAATGATTTTAAAGGAAATTTAAAATAGGAAACAGATCCTGTAGTAGCTCAGCAGCTGTTTTTTTTCTCACGTTCCCTTTCCACTTTTCCATAGACAAATGCTGAATTTTGCGTATATTATGCATCTCAGTATGAGTATAATTTTATATTTTGGCTCTATTTATTATTTCATCATTTAAATGTTTCCACGTCACGAGTCTCCGTAATGATCACTTCTGTAGTTGTGGATATTTCATTGTGTAGATGAGCCACAGTTGATCAGTTAAACTTTATTTACTCCTGCTGTATTAGGGGCTTACAATGTTTTCAGTTTTTGCAGATGATGCCAGCATGAGTGTCTTAAGTCATAGGAGGGACATTTGGGAAAATTAGCAGAGCAGCTCCCGTGCTGAGTCCCCTTTGCCAGGAGAGGGGGCGTGTTCCCCTGAGAGGGCAGCCTTTGCTTGGTTGTGGGGCCTTTCTGCCCTCTGTCATCCGTCTTGAGGTTGAGAAGATAAAACTTCTTCTGTTCTGTGTGATTCTGGTTTGGTTCTGGTTTGGTTCTGGTTTACAGTGTCACTTTTGAGCATGAGGACTTTTGTATTTCGGCTTCTGCTTACTTTATATTATTTTAGATGGATTGTGATTGGAACTTTGATGTATTGTAAACCCCCAGAATCTCTGGTGAGTATGTTACCCACCTGTAATAAAGGAGTGGAGGAGCCTGGGCTGAGTCTGATGATGTGGAAGTGGACAGCTCAAGGGGTTTAAGGCTCAGTTTTCTCATCTGCAAAATGGGGGTAACACTGGAATCCATCGCATTAGTCACTGGGTTGGCCAAAAAGTGCCCTCTAAGTGTTTTCCTAGTTTGTGTCTCCACCACCACTCATCACGACTAGTAGGAAAGTTAACTGGTTTGAACTTGCTCATACTTGGCAGTTATTTTGATTTATAGAAATTCCGAAGGATTTCAGTTGAGGTTAATTTTCTAGACAGTGTTAAAAATCTACAGCTGAAGAGTAGGTATCAGTAAGGAATTGTTATTCCTGAGTCATCAGGCAAATAACTGATAAAAACAGGAAAAATAAAATGTAAAAGGAAACCAAATGTAATTAAAAATACGAGGTATCTTTGTTTAATTATCTTATTTTTAGTCACATTTAGTTTTCCTTTACATTTTATTTTTTTCTGTTTTTATTAGTTATAGCCTGGTAACTGAATAAAAAGGAAGCTGTATAATGGATTTATGTAGAATTCTTAGTTTTGAATCTTGTCTATTTGGCATTCAGGTTTGTTGAATGAATGAAAGTCCCTTCCTAGGCCTTCCTGGGGTGAAACCATGGACCTGAGTTTCTCAGTTGTTTCCAGCAGATGTCAGCCTGTGGGATGGTCAGGTGCTGCTCCTTTGGTGAGAAACCATGACCTTTATCCAGATTTCAACATGAGTTTTCCTTCTTGGTTTGTTTGGAGCTCACGTATTTCCTGGGCAAAACCCCGACACCAGTCACTTTGGCTCAGAGAGAGGAAAAGCTATATATATAACTGGCACATTTCCTTGCACGGAAAAACTTCCCAGTTTCTGTGACTGCTGGCTTGGATCTGGGACGGGAGAGTTGTCTCGTGGGCTGGGGCCGTCCCGTAAGTCCTCTTAAGCTATGGAAACCCTGCCAGATGGGAAGCCCTGTGTTGGGACAGTGGCTCCTGCCGTCTGGGCTCAGTGCCCTGGTCCCTGCCGCAGCTCAGAGCTCCAGGAGAGCCTGACCTCACATCCTGGCCGTGCCAGCTGTCAGCTCTGGATCTCAGCTTCTTACACCTGTACCTTCATCCTCTTATCAGAAGAGGAGGGGCAGTACTCGCACATGATGGTGGGGGCAAGCACCTGGCACGTAGTAGGTGCTTAGAGAATTAAACTCTCTGACTGTTAAAACATGCTTGGACAGTCGAGAGGACTGGGAGAGCAGCTGAAGGAGGAAGTTAATCCTGTGAGTTACACACTTTATAATCCACGCTGTTCTCCGTTTCAAGAAGCAGGAAGAAACAGGCATTGAGCCAAGTTGGTGGCTATGTGTTTGCTAAGTGTGGGGTTTTGCTGAAGGCAGCACCTGCTCTGTGGCACACATGGTCCAGAGAGCCAGGTACTCCATGTGAGGGCTTAGTGTGGTTCTTACTCTCCTTCCCAGCAGGCAGAGAGAGAGGGCATTGTCTTCTGGCAGCCTGACTGGTGAGCAGTGGAACTAATTGTGGTGTCTGTTTAGTATATTTAGAATTGAGGGTGGGAGAGGACGCTGTTACTTGTCTGGGCTGTGTGTTATTATTGAGTAGGGGTTGAGTTTGTGAAATCTAAGCCATTTTTACAATACTGTTGGGGGTGTGTGTGTGTGTGTGTGTGTGTGTGTGTGTGTTAATTGTTGACACTTCTAATTCCCTTTATTTACAAGTGACAGAAGAAACAATATAGGACATTTAGGAGACTTGTAAAGAGTTCTTTGAGAAAAGAAACAGTGGAGAAGTTATGTGGATTTGATTTTTTTCTTAGGGTGTCCAGGAAATTAATACTTTTAGTCATTCTTTACCCAGTATGTTTTGGTAAATGTTCAGTAAGTGTCAAGAGATTTGGTAAATGTTCAGGGATGTGACTGAGCCAAGTCTGTCTGTCTGGTTTTTTCCCTTGAAAGTTAGGAAAATGGTGACATTCTGTAGGGTATTATGTTTAAAAAAAAAAAAAAAACCCTGCTTTCCTGTCCCAGAATAACCTGGTATTTCAGAGTCCACAGAGAGGGGGTCTTTTTATTTTCTTGAAACAGCTTGTTATCAAGTTGATAATTCCCTGCTCAGTGGTGGGGAGACTGTGCTGTTTTTTTGACCCAACAATCCCTCCTCCACAGCTGAAGCACCTGGTTTGAAATGTAAACTCAAAAAGAAACATGTGATCCTGAGCTGTTGTACGAGTTCTTACAGGATGTTTGTTAGCTAAACCTCAAGACCTCAGCCAGGTGCGGAGGTGCTCAGACAAGGCCAGGAGCGCCCCCTGCGCCAGCTGCTCCCCCCGTGCCTGCTGGGCTTGTGTTAGAAAAGCTGGTAGGGTCAGGGCGCTGTCTTCTCTGTTTCCTAATTGTTCACAGTCCGCAAGGTGTAAAAACAGGATATCTGAGTAATTAGACATTGGGAAAACAGAAGTGGGGATGGCTCCCTCCTCATCCTTGGAGGGGCTGAAGGGACACTGACCTTGAGGCAGAAGCCTTGGCATCTGTCCTGCCCCGACACTGAGAACCAGGACTGCTTCCTTGGCTGGGAAACAGGGGCCCCGGATAGCTGACCCTCAAGGTTGTTGCCGGCTTGGCTCTCTGTCTTCTGAGGAACGAACTTTATGGTTTGCTGTGCGCAGGAGGTATCTAATCACATCAAGGAACAGATTGGGCATTCCTTGTTCCCAGGGCTGTAAGTGCTGCTTTCTCAGGCACTGCCAGTTGACACACCCTGCTGTAGATGAGTTAACACCCGTTCATTATTTTTAGCACCCACTTGGACTTGCAGAAGTTTGCTGGCTTGGATGATAAACTCTGTGGTCATCTAGTCATTCAGAGAAGGGTTCATCCTGTCCTTTAAAGAATATTCCAGCACACCAAGATATGTTAAGCTTAAAAATATTTTTACAGCTTAGTTGATGCCTAATAGCCATACAATGAATTGCACTATTTAAAGGGTACAGCACTCTCGCTCTCCCTCTCTCGCTCACACACAACACACATACACCCACCTACACACACACACACACACACCCCTGTTGAAACTGTCACCACAGTCAGGATAACAAACATTTCTATTCTCCTGGAAATTTCCTTCTGATCCATCCTCTACTCATATCTCTTCCCCAGGCAAACATGGATCTCTTTTCTGTCTTTGTAGATCATTTTGCCTTTTTAAGAATACTAAATAATTGAATAATGGTAGTATGTCTCCCTCTTTTTTTCTTTAAATATGTGGCTTCTTTGGTTTAGTATTATGATTTTGCAATTTTCCGTGTTGGATGTATCAGTAATTTGTCCACCCCCTTCTCTCTGCACTGCACCCCCCTCCCCAACATGTTGGTCTGTTTACTTGTTGGTGGCCATTCAAGTAGTTTCCAGCTTAGAGCTATTCCAACAAAGCTGTCATGAACATTCACATACAAGTCTTTGTATGGACATATGTTTTAGTTTCCCTTGGGTAAATAACCTAGTAGCAGAGTTGTTGGGTCATATAGCTTTTCAAGAAATTGTTCAACTGTTTTCCAAAGTGCTTGGAATTTTATATTCTCACCAACAGTGCATGAGAGTTCCAGTTGCTCCACATCATCACCAGCACTTGGTGTGGTCAGTCTTTTTATTACATGTCCTAATAGATATGTAGTAGTATCTCATTGTGGTTTTAATTTCCATTCCCCAAATGACAGATGATATCAGCATCTTTTCATGTGCTTATAGACTATTTATATGTCTTCTTTTGTGAAGTGTATGATAGAATCATTTTCCAGTTTTGTATTGACTTGTTTAATTTTATCATTGAGTTGTAAGAGATCTTTATATATTCTGGATATAAGTCCTTTGTGTGATATATGTATGGTGAATATTTTTTCCCAGTCTGGCTTACCTTTTTCTTAATGATATTTTTAGAAGAATGGAGTCTTTCTTTTTGGCAAAATTGTTAATCAATTTTTTTCTTCATAGTACATGCTTATATTCTATACAAGAAGCCCTTTTCTACCTCAGCATCACAAAAATTTTCTTCTAGAAGTTTTGTAGTTTTATGTTTTGCAGTTAGGATTATGGTTAAATTTTATATGTAATGTGAGGCAGGAGTTGATGTTTATTTTTTTCCCCCTGTATGGTCAGTTTTTCCAATAGCATTTGTTAAAAAGACTTTCCTTTCCCCATTGAATTACCTTGACACCTTTGTCACAAGTCAGTTGACCATATATTTGTAAGTCTATCTCTAGACTTTGTGTTCTGTTCCTTTGATCTGTGTCTGCCCCTGTCGTATCTCTGCACTTTCTTGATTACTGCAACTTTACAGTAAGTGTTGAAATCAGACAGGGCAAGCCCTTGAACTTGGTTTTTCTTTCTTGAAATTGTTTTGGTATCTAAACCCTTTGCATTTTCATGTAAATAAAAATTAAGTTGTCAATTTTATTAAAAAAGGCCGGCTGGAATCTTGACTCAGATTGCATTGAATCTATAAATCATTTTGGAGAGAACTGGTATCTTAATAACATTGAGTTTTCCCATGAACATGATATATCTCTATATGTAGTTAGGTCTTCTTTAATTTATCCCTGCAAAATTTTGAAGTTTTCAGTGTAGATATCTTTAATGTTTTTTTCTTAGATTAATTCCTATGTAGTTTGTTTTTTGTGCCTATTAAATAAATGAAATAAAAATATTTTCCAGTTGTTTGTTGCAAATATATAAGAATACAATGGATTTTGTGATCTTGGAAAGTAACTTAATAGTTCTGTTAGTTGTTTTGTAGATTCCCCAGAAATTTTTATATAAACAGTCATGTCATCTGCAAATTAGGGACAGCTTTATTTCTTTCTGATCCAGTTGCCTTATATTTCTTTTCTGTACCTCATTGCAAAAGCTAGGGCCACCAGTATAACACTGAACAGAAGTAGTGAAAGCAGAAATCCTTTCATTTCTTTCAATCTTAAAAGGAAACCATTTAGTTTTTCACTGTTAAGTATGTTAGCAGTAGGCTTTTTAAGGTAACCTTTATCAGTTTGAGGATTTTCTTGTTTTGAGAATTTTAATTATGAATGGGTGTTGAATTTTTTCAGATGCCTTTCTTTGTATCTATTGAAATGATCATACGGAGTTTCTCCTTTATTTTGTTAAAAGGACAAATTAAATTAATTGACTTTCAAATGTCAAACCAACCTTGTGTTCCTGGGAAAAACCCTATTTCCTCATGATGTACTATGCTTTAATTTATTGTTGGATTCAATTTGCTGTTATGTTTTTAAGGATTTTTGCATCTATATCCATGGGAGATACTGATCTGTGATTTTCTTTCTTTACTTTCGTCTTTGTCGGGTTTTGGCACATAGAGTAAGCTGGCTTTATAAAACAGGTAAGCTAGCATCATAAAGCAAGGAGGGTCATTGTTCCTCCCTCTATTTTCTTTCTTTCTTTCTTTTTTTTTTTTACATTTTTTATTGAATTATAGTCATTTTACAATGTTGTGTCAAATTCCATTGTAGAGCACAATTTTTCAGTTATACATGAACATACATATATTCATTGTCAATTTTTTTTTTCGCTGTGAGCTACCACAAGATCTTGTGTATATTTCCCTGTGCTATACAGTATAATCTTGTTTATCTATTCTACATTTTGAAATCCCAGTCTGTCCCTTCCCACCGCCCTCCCCCTTGGCAACCACAAGTTTGTATTCTATGTCTATGAGTCTGTTTCTGTTTTGTATTTATGTTTTTTTTAGATTTCACATATGAGCGATCTCATATGGTATTTTTCTTTCTCTTTCTGGCTTACTTCACTTAGAATGACATTCTCCAGGAACATCCGTGTTGCTGTAAATGGCGTTATGTTGTCGTTTTTTATGGCTGAATAGTATTCCATTGTATAAATGTACCACATCTTCTTTATCCAGTCATCTGTTGATGGACATTTAGGCTGTTTCCATGTCTTGGCTATTGTAAATAGTGCTGCTGTGAACCTTTGGGTGCAGGTGTCATTTTGAAGTAGGGTTCCTTCTGCATAGATGCCCAGGAGCGGGATGACTAGGTCATATGGTAAGTCTGTTCCTAGTCTTTTGAGGAATCTCCATACTGTTTTCCACAGTGGCTGCACCAACCTGCATTCCCACCAGCAGTGTAGGAGGGTTCCCTTTTCTCCACAGCCTCTCTAGCATTTGTCATTTGTGGACTTTCGAATGATGGCCATTCTGACTGGTGTGAGGTGATACCTCATTGTAGTTTTGATTTGCATTTCTCTGATAATTAGTGACACTGAGCATTTTTTCATGTGCCTATTGATCATTTGTATGTCTACCTTGGAGAATTGCTTGTTTAGGTCTTCTGCCCATTTTTGGATGGGGTTGTTTGTTTCTTTCTTGTTAAGTTGTATGAGCTGCTTATATATTCTGGAGATCAAGCCTTTGTCAGTTTCACTTGGAAAAATTTTCTCCCATTCCATAGGTTGTCATTTTGTTTTACTTATGGTTTCCTTTGCTGTGCAGAAGCTTGTAAGTTTAATTAGGTCCCATTTGTTAATTCTTGCTTTTATTTCTATTGCTTGGGTAGACTGCCCTAGAAGAACATTTTTGAGATATGTGTCAGATAATGTTTTGTATTTTCTTCTAGGAGGTTTATTGTATCTTGTCTTATGTTTAAGTCTTTGATCCATTTTGAGTTTATTTTTGTGTATGGTGTACTCCCTCTACTTTCTGATACAGTTTGGGGTTACTTCTTAAATTTTTGTTAAAATTTACCAGTGAAACTGGATGTGTATTTTTCTTTGGGGGAAGGTTTTTGAAAAATTTGATAATACATTAAATTTTTAAAGAGGTACAGTCTATTCAGACTATTTTTGTTCCTTGTTCTACATTGACACTTCATGCACTCCTTCTTTTCCCCTCTGGTTTCTGTCTTTTGGAGGAAAAGGTGGAAACTTCCCTAGAGAAGGGATGTCCGGGGCTTACTGGCTCTCTCCATTCCAACTCCCTGAACCATGCTGGCACCAAGGAGGCGCTCTAGAAATATCTGTTGGGTTGATTGGTTTGTTGTTGCTGTGTCTCTATGCCTTGGCGTCTCTGGGAAGCTTTCTGTCTCCTCTGTCCACAGGGGACTGTGTCATAGCTGTGTAATGACAGAGGGAGGTGGCTCCTGAGTCAGGCCAGCTGGCCTTGGCTGACCCACATGTCATGCCCTCCCACTGCGGCTGTCCAGATACCTGGGGGTGTGTCCACGGCCCTGGCAGACAGACCCTCTGAGTCAGGGCTTGCCAAGGGAAGAAATATTTTCAACCTTTTCCGGTTTTGGTTTTTGTTTAAATGTTAAATCCTATGATTGCAATTACTTCTTTTCATTTTTGAAATACACTTGAAATACCAGAGGAACACAGGAAGCTTGGTCAGAGGAAAGGGGTAAACTGTCTAAAGTTGGGAGGGTGGTTGCAGGTAAGGAGGGATTATCCTCAAAGTCACATTGCCTGTGGCCTACCTGACTGCCTGAGAGTGGGTCTGAGATGCCCTTTCTTGGACTGCTTGCCAGTGACAGCCCCTTGACTGGGTACATTAGTCAGCTGGGGAGTGAAAGAAAGGAGGTGATTTGGACAGGGCATCTCTGTAGGAACAAAGGAAGTCTAGATAACTTAAAAATACCTTTTACTGTAGACATTTTGGAAAATGCAGAATACCCGAAGGAAAAGAAAAAAACCCATGATGTCAGCTTCTAGTTTTCCAGTCAGAGTGTGTCCTGTCCTTTAAAATTCTTTTTTTTTTTTTAGCAGAGTAGTATAATATAAATATGGCCTTTAATAAATTCTTTGTAAACTTTGTTTTTCCCTTTGGTATTTTGTTTGCTTTCTGGCTTCATGGCGTGGTTCACTTCCCATACGGCCTTGAGATCAGCTCATCAGTAAAGGTGCAGGAGACCTTGTCCTGGGGGTGTGTACCTGGCGAGTCAGCAGGTGGACTTGTCCTTACCTTGGGGCACTTCGCTCTGGGAAGTCTGACTGCCTGATCAGCTTGACCTTCAGTGATCAGAAAAGTGCTTGGCAGGCAGACCTTGGGCTGTAGAGGTTGCTTGTGAGTTCTCGTCTCTGCCCTCCCTTCCCCTCCATACTTGTCAGCTGTAAGTGTACTGTAGATGCACTTGGTGATATGCAGATTCATCATCAAATAATCCCAGAGGAAAACAGATGACTTATGACAGCCTGGTGGCTTTCAGAGTTGATTGCTAAAGCATTCCTGTTCTACTCCCTCCATCCCCATGTCCCTTCTGGACTCACTACCAGGGTACTTCAGTTAGATTTCATCATCACTGGTATAATAATAATTCTAGATGTTGGAACTAACGACTTTGAGCTAATTGTTCCTTCTGTGCAGTAACCAAGAGGGAGATGCAATGACAGCCCTTTCTGCTGCATTGTGTTTCTCTAACAAAAAGTACACTGACCTAGCAGCTGAAAGCCCAGAGCACCAGCAGCAGGGTGCTGCCAGCCCGGGAGGAGCACAGCCCTGGGCTGCAGGCTCTGCCTGGAAACTGCTCACTGGATGTGGGATCTGCGTGCATTTTACCCGTCTCTGTAACTCAGCTGCAGTAACTCCCACCCATGAAGCTCCTTCATTTTTTTAAAAGGTGAAGTTCTGTATTCACGTAGTATTTCCTTATGCTCTTTTAAAGTTTGTACAGTATTCTTGTTTTTGTTAGGACTGCTATTTTGTTAGTGCTTGGTACAGTACTGAGTGGTCTGCCCCAGCTCATCCCTTCCCGCGAGCCTTACTGTTTTTGCTGTGCACTTTTGTAGAATGTGAGGGTTTGCAGCAACTCAAATATTGCATTATAGTAAAAACACCTGTAATGCTTTACCAATGCTAAATAAAATTGTTCTTTTATTCACTTTTTTTTAAAAACAAATAACCGATTAAATAAGTAAGGACACATAACCAAAACGAACAGAAACCACTCAGAAGTCTTATCACTGAGAGCCTAGATACAAACACTATTATAGAGACTGTAGTTCTCAAACATGGGAGGAATTAAGGAGTGGGGAGGTGATATTTGCCCACAGAGGGCACTTGGCAATTGGAGACACTTTGGATTGTGACAGCTGGGGGCAGGGGTGCGAGGGCATGCTGCTTCGTGTCCAGGGGTGCTGCTTGCCGCTTTACAATCCTCTGAGACAGCTCCCACAACAAAGAATGACTAGGTCCAAAAATGTCAGTAATGCCAAGGTTGAGAAACCCTGATGGAGACAAATTTTAGATTTTTTCCTGTGAGTATCAGTATATATACTTTAGTTTTATAAAAAGTGGAATCAGTTATGCATACTAACTTGTAACCTGCTTGGGGAGGGTATAGCTCAGTGGTAAAGCACGTGCTTAGCGTACACGAGGTCCTGGGTTCAATCCCCAGTACCTCTATTAAATAAGTAAGTAAATAAATAAACCTAATTACCACCCCAAACAAAAACAAAAACAAAATTTCAACAAATTTGTGACTTGTTTTTAAAATTTATTGTATTATGAACATCTCTGCATTCTTTTATGTTATATTAAATTGTTTTATATTATATTATGAACATCTCTGTCTGCATTCTTATCACCCTTTTTAAAATTAGCTAAATGGTAGTTCGTCATATGAACATGTCATTATTTCTGCATCCCACCATTCCCCAGTTTTTGGAGATTGAGGCTATGTCTAGTGTTTTGCTATTGGAAGCATGATAGGTTTTGTTTGTTGGTGTTTTGCCTTCTGCTTGCCAGCTTCCTGTTTCCTGCCTGCTGTTGGGGACTCGCCCTCTGGGGCATCACCCCCACACCTTGGTGCCCTTGGAGGGTGACGGTATCCCTCCCCCCAGGGGCTCCCTGCCCCTGCCACCTGCTCGGGGCCATCTCCAGTCTCTAAGGTTTCCCTCACATTGAACACATTTCAGAGCTCATGAAGCACTGTTGAAATATTGAATAGATTAATAACTCCAAATATTTTTGTCATGTTTCAATTTTAGGTATAATTTTTACTTTTTGCTTCATTTACTTTTTGTTTCTTTTGAAAAACTCTGTCTTCTGATAGATTACACATGATTTTGACTTGCGCCCAGTTGGCTCTTCTCCCTGCCTGGGCGTCCTGTGGTCCCTATGGCTGATGTGTCCTCAGGAGGGTGGGGAGGTGGTCAGGGCAGGGTGGAGGGTGCTGGACTTTGATGGGATGCTCTGGGTCCCTGGGCCGGTCGAGCAGCTGGTGGTGGGGACCCTTTTTGCCCCCAGAGCTGCCCTGAGACTGGAGATGAGGTACAGCTTGAGAGAGGAAAGTGCCGTGTCTGCAGTTGGTGTCTGAGTTCCCCTCCAGGGGGCAGTGTGCAGGGACGGGAGCCTGGGGGTCCGGACCGGCATCCGGGCCACTTTCCCACAGTGACTTCCAGGAGCTTGTTTGCGTGGCGGTGTCTATTTTTGTGTTTCGTATGACACTCTGTGAGGAAGTCCGGTGTCTACGCACATCCCAGCTGTTGTGAATAGTTTGTCTCAGGGGGCTTCAAGGTAGGGATTTGTGTTTGGCGAATCCAGAGTTTGGGGCAGCATCAGACCAGCAGGATGTGAGTAACAGGAAGTGACAGAAATTACCCAGCGCGCCAGATGCTTATTCTCGGCCACCTTTCCGATCCCCACAGGCTGGGACACTATATTTAGCTGAGTATTTCCAGGTTCCTAATCCCCTGTGTGTGGACACTGTCCCTTTATTCCTGTTCCGGTCAGTGGCTGAACTGTGCATGCTGATTGGTTCCTCTGAGTCCCTGGTCTGCTTTGGAGACATACAGGTTCTTGTCCATCGCCTTTAAAAGTTGAGCTTTGTTTTTCCTGGGCCACTTCAGTTCTGATCCATTTTGAGCAGTTGGAATGTTCTGAAAGGGGAGAGAGCGGCAGGTAAGAGTTCCAGGTGATGGTGGGGGATGAGGCCGTGGGAAGCCATGTGGGAAAGTAGTTAAAATCATAAGGATTTAAAATTGTAGGTTATTGTAAGTATCTCTAGAGGGTATTGATTTTTGTCTCCTATTTCTTAGAAGCAGAAGGCTGGGATTTTTTAAAGCTGTGGGCTGGGTGGTGTGACTTCACCTGCATGATAGAAACGCTTTTTGGTCACCACCTGGCCAGATAGAAATAAGCTCCTCTGCAATGAATTCTCATTGCCTGAGCTTTGTCACAGGAGAGATTTTACCCCGATCGCCAGACACTGTGGAGCCTGGAAGTGGTCTTCCCAGGAGGAGTGCTCCCTCCTCATTCACGGTGCCATAGATGCGGGTGACTTCTACCCAGTGGTGTTGGGGGGGGTGCTGCAGGCGCGTGTTGACCAGATGCCCACATGGGCTGCTCAGTGTCCCCTGCGCCTGGGTGTCTGCGTGACTGGGCCATCTTGATGTGGGAGCAGCTGGGGGGCCAACTGTTTGTTCTTGTCATCGACTCACATGCCCTGACCTGTGCTGGCCTTCGGACCAGTGCCTTCCTGCTGTAGGACAGCAGGTGACATCTCCCACCACTAACAGCAGTAACAGCCTGTCTCCTTCACTGGGGGAGTGACCCTGGGGTGCAGGTACTGATTCCCATTTTGTAGGTTAGGAAGCTGAGGCCTGGGAAGGACAAGTCATTTGTACCAGTGGCCTCTGCCATCTCAGTCTGTGGCAGCCACTGTGCCCTGCTGCTGCTCTCTGCCACAGCCCTCATTCTGACCCCGAGGCTTGTTGAGCTGGCTTGTCCTTGAGCAGCAGAACTTGCATTTCCATGCGCTTTTGAGAATCCTCGAAAGGGAAGCTTCTGGGCCGTGATGTTAGCTTCTGGTGGCTGCCACCCTAATGATTCACGGAAAGGGGGTGTGCTGGAAGGGAAGGTTCTTTGTTGATCTCTAAAAGCTTCCTTCTGAGTGGTCCAGCTAGCACTTCCCCCTTCCTCCCTTCAGAAAGCATCAACCTTATTCTCACACATTCAGCCAGCTCTTTGGGATTCAGAAATCCACTCTGGGGTGAGAAATTCGAGAGGCAAATTAGAATGGTTATGTCTGTGTGAAATGCACATGTGACCCCATGTGAGCGCCTGGAGGAGGGCGTCTGTGCGGTGAGTGAATGAGCGTGTGACCACCAAGTGCAGGCGCCCGGAGATGCCCCGCTTTTACCAGCAGAGTCGGCTGCAGGTGTGGCTTGAGGCTGACCCACTCCCTTTTTAAAGGCTAATCTACAACCACAAGGCAAACTGTAAATTTATATTATAAACCATCAGTGCAACAAATTATACATACGCGATAGGGGTGTGTATATGTATAAATACTTTAAACTATAAATACAAAACATGGTGTATATCTCTAGCCCGAGCTTGGATATTTTGGCATATTTTTGTGCCAAAACATTTGACGTGTTTAAAAATTATTAAATATTTTAGACATTCAAAAAGTAACATAATGAACAATTATATACACTTCCAAGCCTGAGAAGGACACATTATGGATGCACTTGGAGTCCTTTTTTTTTTTATTCCTTTTCTTATCTTGTTCCCCCCCAGCCCTCCCTCCCCAGAGGTCACCCCCATTCTGAGTTTGGTGTTTAGCATTTGTTTGCATGTTTTTATACTTTCTCCACTCATATATATGTCGATATAAACAGTACATAATATTGTTTAGCCAGTTTAAAAGTTTCGAATGAATGGTGTTAGGCTGCACACCTGCAGTTTGCTTTTTTCTCACCCAGCATTGTGTTTCCAAGATTTGTCCATGTGGATGCATTCGTCTTTAGTTAAGTGATTCAAGGTTCAGAGTTCAAGGACTGATTCCTGATTCCTGGAATTAAATCAGAATTTCAAGGGAGTGGGACATGAGCCTCAGAACTTTTCACAAGTAAGTACAGCTTGAGTGGAGGCTCACAATGCCGCAGAATTAATTTTATGGCTTGCGTTGGGATGCAGTGTATGACGTGTCCCACTGTTGACTTGTTTTCCCAGATTTCACATTAGAACAGCGCTACCTGGAACAGTCTTACACTCGTCTTTCTGGGCATACAGCACGAGTTTCTCTCTAGTGTGCATCTGAGGGTACAAGTGCCAGGGGTGCACATCTTCAGCTTGATGAGATACTGTCAAGTTGCTCTCCAAAACTTTCCTGTTTTAAGCAGCCATGAACAGTGGTGACTTATGAGTGACTTCATTTCTTTTTTACTGTAGCCAGGCTGATGGCAGAGTGATGGAGCCTCATGGATGAGATAAGACACTTGGCATGGTCAAGATTTCCATAGACATCTCAGCCTCAGCATGTCCAGCATTGACTGCTGTTGCCCACCTCCAACCTCAAAGCCTGCTCACAGCCTTGCCCGCCCCAGGATGGCAGCTGTCTCCCCGTCTGTTCCATAGGTCTTTGCTGGCTCCTGTCCCTCCAGTCTGTCAGGAGACCCTTGTTGCCTTTGGAACACGTCAGAGTCTAGCCCCTCCCTTCCTCTTCACCTCTTGATGGAACAGCTGAGCACCCTCCCAAAAGGTTTCCTGATTCTGCCTTGCTCCCGTGCCCAGTTTTCAACAAAGCAACCAGAATGATGGTTTTTAAACCCGTCAGGTGTCAGCATTCTGCTCAAAAGCTCCGGGCCTCCTCATTTCACTCGGAGTAAAAGCGGAGTCCCTCCGGGCGCCCACACAGCACTCTGTGGCCTGGCTGCTTCTCCAGGCTTGCCTGGCTCCTCTCCCTGCATCCTTCCCGTCTTTTCCAGTGAGGCCTATGTGGATCCTTTCACCTCCTTTTTCTGGTCTTTTTTCTTCCGTAGACTTATCACCAGCTACTACTCTCTATACTTGTAATTTACTTTTTTATTGTAGTATATATTTTCTACCTGCGTTTGAATGTAAGCTCCATGGGAAAAGGGATCTTGTCTGTTTATTCAAGTGAAAGAGAGCACGAATTTATTTCTGAGAAGAAAGGAGGAATTTGGAGCCTGAAGATGAGGGTTGAGCATGGAAGAGGAGGGAAGGGGAAGTTGAGGCCTCCCGGGTGCAGTCAGCAGGAGGTCGGTTCTCGGTGTATGCGAGCGGGGCCTGTCTGGTGGGCAGTGGGGTCTGTGGGTTCGGAGCTTATCTTGGTGGTGTTTCTGGTTGCACCTGGAGCGCACCTGCTGTTGGAAGGGCGGGGGGCTGGCCCCCTGGAAGTGCAGTGCTATTTGAGGTCAGGACCCGTGGTTCACGGCTGATGTAAGACATAGCTTCACTGATTTCTCTAGCACTGTCAAGTGTGTAGAAGCGAGTCCTGCCACTTCCGGTGCTCTGCCTTGTGCAGGTGCGACTTCCAGGCCACATGGCACAGCCTGAAAACAATGAGTACTGTGACCCTCATGTACTTGGACTCAGCATACGTGGAGGACCCAATCTGGTTTCCTTTGAGAATGTGTACCCAGGGTGTGTCCACATAATATTTCCTTGGCAAGTCAGATGTTTCATGAGTTTACACCACCTACAGATAAAGGGCTTTAGCAAGATAAGATTATACCGTTCTTAGGAAATACAGCCTTGTTCTGAATGCTTAAGATTAAATTTAAACACATTAGATGTTAGAAAGTGTTGTTGGCTGTGGTTACTTATTTTTAATTAAACCTTTTATTTTGAGATCATTGCATGGAATTGAAATAATACAGAGATCCTTTGTGCCCTTTACCCAGTTCCATCCGCTGGCAACATGCGAAATCTCACAACCAGTAAGTTGACATTAGTACAGTCAAGGTCCAGAAAGCTTCCATCTCCACAGGGATCCCCTGGTTGTCCTTTTATAGTCACAGCCGCTCTGGTCCTTAACCCCGGCAACCACCAATCTGTTCTTCATTTCTGTAATTGTGTCGCTCAAGAATGTTCTATAAATGGGACCAGGCAGTATGTAACCTTTTGGGATCGTCCCCCCCACCCCGGCAGAGCTCCCTGGGGATCCCTCTAGGTTGCTGTGTGTATGGTAGTTTCTTTTCATATGGATACGTGTTCCATGGGATGGGCGTACCAGCATGAGTGCAATCATTTACCAATGAAGGACATCTTTCCAGTTTTTGGTGATTGTGAATAAAGCTGCTGTAAACATTCATGAACAGGTTTTTGTGTGAACATAAGCCTTCATTTCTTTGAGACAAATGCCCAAGAGTGCAGTTGCTGGGTTGTCTTGTAGTTTCATGTTTGGTTTTATAAGAAACTGCCCAACTGTTTTGCCCAGTGGCCACACCATACTACATCTCCACCAATAGCATGAGCCAGTTTCTCCACATCTTCACCAGCATTTGGCGTTGTCACTTTTCTATTTTAGCCATTCTCATAGGTGTACAGTCATACTACACTGTCACTTTAAGGAGCATTTCCTTAATGGCCAGTGACGTGGGTTACCTTTTCTTGTGCTTATTTGCCTCTGTATGTCCTCTGACACTGTAGGGATGTGGCCGGCAGGGGTGAAAGTCCCTACTTGGTCTTCTCTGGACAACACGTGGCAGGTGCTGGAGCCTCACTGCTGCCTGAGGAGGTGGGCTTGGGGGCCACAGGTGTTTTGTGGTGTTTGGCGGGAGTAGAGGGGTTATTGGCTACTCTCCTACTCTTGATTCTGCCTCATTAGGCTCCCCTTTCCTGGACCCGCAGCTGGAGGAGACAGGCTTTTGGTGAGCTCTTACTTTTTTTCTGTACCCATTGGTGTTTCTGGCTGGTTTCTTCAGCTCCATGTCTAGGATGTCTGGGGCTAACAGAGACCCCAGGGAGCTCAGTGCCCTGTCATTCCTCAGGCCTGAGGCTTCTAGCCTGTCAGTCCTCTTCTCCTCACCCTTCGGAGCCTTCTCATATTTTTTTTTATGTCTAATGTCCAAGGTTTTGGTTGTCCTTAGCCAGAGGAACAAGGGAAAGTATGTCTAACCATCTTCCTGGAATCAGAAGTCCACTGGTTACTGTTACAATTTTTTGAATCTGTGAAATCTGACGAACCAGACGGCGTGTCTGCTCCGTCTGCTTGCCCTGCGTGTCGTGGCCTTTGAACCATCCCGGTCTCAAGGCCTCACATTTATTACTGCTGAGGTTTTTGGTTTGGCTCGTGGCTCCAGCATGACAAAGTTTGCAGGATCTCAATCTTTTTGTCATTTAAGGTCTCATTTACAAATGAGGGGCAGGTCCCAATCTGTGGTTGGAAATTACTGGACAGGACGTTGCTGTGAATCATGGACTGCCCTTGTCATCATCCCCCAGATGGCATTTCCCCACCCTCTGTTTTGAACTCTTGGGAAACCTGGTCAGAGTGAGAGGAGCAGCGGTCAGATGACTCAGTAGATGTCCGCATCATCCTTGTGCTGATCCTCAGGCCAGATCCCTGCCAGAAAGGAAATGTGATGTGCCAGACACTGCTTGTTCCACGTGAGCCTGGGGGAACTCCTGGCGACTGCCTGTTCTTCCCCACCTCTCCCTGCCATTCCTGGCATTGCTCACATGGCAGTCCTGCCGGGAATCCAGGTGGGGGCCGCTGTTGGGTAGAGGTTAGGGGCCAGGCCTGGAGACAGCTGGCGTGGTGCCCCCTCCCGCTTCATTAGCTGTGGGACTTGGGGCAAGTCACGCGGCAGTCCCCACTTGACTCTTCTGGTACCAACTCCCTTATGTATGTTGTGCAGAAGATGGAACAAGCAGACACCTGTCAACACCTGGCAGATTTCCCAGGACCACTGAGGGCCCGGCCAGGGCTTCCCTGTCGTATCAGCTCCTGTGTGTGTGACTCGGGTGTCTGCCTTCTCCACTGAAACATCATAGCTGTGTGTTTCCAGCATGTTTTCCTTGATTTCTCAAAGATCTCTGCCGGTGGTTTAGTAACCTCCTTGGCTAATTCTCCCCAGGACATTGGGAGCTGTTTGTCTGGCTGGATGTCTTAGACTCATTTGGAGTATCTAGTATTTTCTTGTATCTCCTGGAAGATCATCTGTATAAGAGGATGGAAGCAAAAATTAATAAGCAAAAAAAAAAAAAAGAGAGAAGTTTTAAAGTTCTTTTTTGGTCTTTAGCATATATTTTAAGCTTAAGACTTTATTGAGGTATAGTCAGTTTAGATTGTGTCAATTTCTGGTGTACAGCACAGTGCTTCAGTCATACATGAATGTGCATATATTAATTTTCATATTCTTTTTCACCATAAGATATTGATACTACAAGATACTGAATTTATTTCCCTGTGCCATACAGTATAAACTTGTTTATCTATTTTTAAGACTTAAAAATTTTTTTTTTGAATAGATAATACATGCATATGATACAGAGATCAAAAGGATGAAAATGTATAAAGGAAGCTTTCCAGCCCCTCTAGGCTAGGTTACTTTTCCCTCTGCACACATGCTGTTCCTACAGTTTGCTTTGAGCACTTAACGGCACGTCTGAGAGGTGGTTCCCTGTAAGTGCATGAAGGGTAAGTAGCTTCAGTCTGTTTAGGGCCGTGTAGTCTTCCAGTGTATGAATGTCACCCCCAGTCATACATTGGTCAGTATTTGAGTTGTTTCTTTTGTCTTTACAGTGAACTTGCACGAATAACCGTGTATGTACTCCATGTCAGTTCCCATGCGGGCATATTTGTAGAAACACTATTGCTAAGACAGGTGTCTGTTTTAAGGTTTGCTGCATTTCACCAAATGTTCTCCAGAGGAGTTGCATTGTTTACATCTCAGTGTATGAGACTCACCAGAGCATGTTATCAAACTTCTCTGTGAATTTTGTAGGTTAAAAAAAGGTATCTTGTAATTTTAATTTGCATTTATCTTATGAGTAAGGTTGAGCACTTGTTTCATTTGTTTAGGACGCACCCAATATTTTACTGTAGCTCTGCCAGTCTCTCGTGTCCGTCTTCTTTTGCCTCTCTCTTATACATTGAGTTTACTAGCCAGACTTTGTCTGAGGATCTGGGCAGCTATGCCACTTTGATTCCGTTACATGGTTAGTTTTATTCCAAATTCTGTATTCTTTTTACTGAAATACAGCATAAAAGTGCACTGAGTAGACAGACAGCTTGACAGATGTTCCGGATCTAGGAACAGTCATTAGCAGCCCCCAGTGGCTCTCCTTTGTGCCCCTCTCCCCAAAAGCTACTGCTAGAAGCAACTAGCTTCTCACCCCATAGATTAGATTTACTTTTTTTTTTTAAATTAATGCATAATGAAATTATATCAACAATATATGTGTTCACTGTGTCTGCCTCTTTCAGCATTGTGAAACTCATCACACTACGGCAGGTAGCAGCAGGTGGCTCATTCTCATTGCTCTGCAGTTCCATTGTATTAATATATTACTGCTGATTTATCTGCTTTACCAATACAGGGCATCTGGGTCGTGTCCAGTGCAGGCCTATTAGGAGCAGCGGTGCTAGGAACATTCTCGCCTGTGTCTTGATGAGAAGGATACGTGTTTGTCTTTCTGTTGGGCCCATGGGTGAATTGCTGAGCTATAGGGTGGCTGGAAGTTCAGCTTTACTGTTTTCCAAAGTAGTTGTCTCAGACTGCATTCCCAGCAGCACCGTAGGAGAGTTCTCGTAGCTCCGTGTCCTCACCAACACTTGATGGTGTCTTTTGACACCGAATGCTTTTTTAGTTCAGCTGCTGTGGAAGGTGGATCACACTGGGGTTTTAATTTCCACTTCCCAGATAACTAAGCAGTTGGGCACCTTTTCATGTACTGAACTCGCCATTTGTGAAGTAACTGCTGTGAGATAACTGTTGAAGTCTTTTGTCCCTTTTCCTGTTAGTTGCTCTGCTTCTTTCCTTACTGATTTTTAAGTTCTTCTACCTTCAGGAGAATTCCAGCCAGTGTCTAAGAACTCAGATCTGTTTATCGGGCTTCTGGCCTGCCTCAGAGGGTCCTGTGAGAAATGCTTCCGCCTTTTCCCTGTTCTTCCTCTTGATGACTTTTCTGTTTCATTTGTTTTCTGACTTCGAGGTCTGTGGTGTGCCTTTCACTCAAATTCATGGGTTTCCACATAGCTGTCCGTCTTCCTGCTTTGTGGTGTTACTCTGCTCTGTCCCCTGGTGCCGGGGCTGCTTGTTCCAGTCACAGCCCAGCCTGCTCAGTCTTGGTGGTGTCACTGATTTGTCCTGTCAAGTTCACTTTAATACCCTACGTTTAACTTGCATTTACCTTTCAAGTTCATTTAGTTTTATGAGCTATTTCTTACCGTATACATTTGCTTGGAAAATACAGTGTATCTTTTGGTCCCTACAGTCTTTTCTGTGTGAGGGTGAGGTTTTGGGGAGTTCTAACTTTTTCACACCACTCCGTGGTTGCTGGGAGTTACAGTGCTGGCTGCAGTCCAAACTGATGGGCAGTCTCGTTACTCCTTAGGGCCTCTCCCCTGAACCCTGCCTTCTTCCCGCCCTGGTCATATCCAACACCTGCTTTTCTCCTGGGTTCTGTCCTGCCCGCTCTGTCTCCACAACCAAGGGGTGGAATAGGAAATTCTGTCCAAGACTTCTCTCTCAGAAACAGCCCATGTTCCTTTCCTCCTGAGGAGACCCTCCCACCCTCACCTCTCCCATTGGGCCCCAGGGTGTGAGGCCTGCTCCCTAGGGTTTGGGGAGCTTCCCCAGGGCTGGAAGGCTGCTGAGGAGCCTGCAGGAGACCAGGGGGAGAGGGAGGGGCAATCATGACTCGTCTTGAAATACGGAAATACGGATTTCTGTCTCGGCGGTGGTAGAGCGTGATCAGAGAGTCATGAGCTAGGAGGTGGACTTTTGGCCCCAGAACGGTCTCAGGAAGATGTTGCCCACAGGAAGAGCCAACTTTTGTTTCTGTCAAATAGAAAATACCCTAAAGTCAGGACCTAGAGCTGAAATAGCACCGAGGGTGAGGAGGTGCCGGCCTCAGCACTGTGCCGGGTCCCCGCCCCAGACCTCACAGCACTAGGAGGTGGCGTCACCATGAATAGCCCCAGTTGTCAGCTGAGTGACAGGAGGCAGCTGCTCCAAGTTGCAAGCTTGGCAGGGCTTCAGGCCTGGGGTGTGCCCCGAGCACCATGTGCCGGCCCTGCTGGGTCCTGTCTACGTCTGTTCCCACTCAGCTTGGGGCAGCCTGTCAGGTAGCCTGTCATCTCCCCTTTTCTGGAAGAGAGCCAGCCAGTCAGTGGCCAGGTGGGGTTCAGATCAAGTCTGTCTGAGGCTTCTTCAAACAGGCATGAGAATTTAAAAAAAAAAAAAAAAAAAAAAAGACTGACAACCAGGTTCTTGGACATTCACCTGCTGGTCAGTATTATTCTCTGTAAACAGTTGCACAGATGAGGAGATGACATCATTTATCATTTGTTCCACTAACTCACTGTCTTCTAACACAACCATTTTGTTGATAACTTGCTGCCCAGTGGTGCCCAGTACCCGCGAAGCTGTTTCAGGAAAGCCCGCTCCTTTGGCACGTGGAGGATGGTGGGCCCACGGGTCCGTCTTCCCAGATGACATAGCTGAGTTCTGAAAAATGTGGGCATTTCATTGCATTAAGGTTGTCACAGGAGTAAAACAAGACCTAAAGCAGAATGGGCATTAAAAAAACCTCACAGTTCTCCTCTGTGAATGTCATAGTGAGTAACTCCTAATACAATCCTTGAGTTATGCAAAATAAGTTACTGTCTTTCTGTAATTGTATTTATTATGCTCATAAAGCTGTTCAAATGTTAAAACTCACCCCGAGTGCATAATAAAGAAGTGTTTGCTGAGATTTTATGGACAGTTACTGATGAAAATTCCCTATACACTGACCCCAGGCCATTGGCAGTTGCCAGCCTGCCGTGGCTTTCCCTGACTGCCCTGTCCAGGGCACCCACTGCCCCCTTACAAATGACCCACTTCATCTTCAGTGTCTAAAGTTGCTTTCTGGTTTGTCTGTTTCTCCCCAGTGTAAGTCCTGTGTGAGTAAGAACCTCGTCTGCCAGGCTTTGGAAGCCCAGGTCCAGAGCAGACACTCAGCAAGCATCCGCGGGGTGGGTGTGTGGTTGGCTCTGGGATGTGGGCGGGTGCTCTCCACGCGTGAAAGAGCAGCTCCTTCCTCCCAGCAGAGGAGGGCACACGGCTTCTCCCCATCTCCCCTCACCCTCTCCTGGCCTTACCTCTTCTTGCACCCACCCTGGCCTCTGTGAGGACTTGTCCCAGTTACCCTGGTTGTGGAAGAATGAGCGGCATCGTGCATTTGTGGCCTGGTTCTAAGTGTCCCCTTCTGTGATTAAGCTTTGTAGGAAGTTTATGGAAGTCACTGAAGAGATCATCTATAAAACACAGTTTCTAAATTTTCTGAACCAGAAAAATGATCATCTAATGACTTAAGTTGAGTGTTCGTAAATTAGAGCTTTCTAATAAAAACGAAAGCTATAAGATGGGCAAAATCCAAAAGTTAAATAACATATTTTATCAGAGAATCCGTGAGGAAGCAGACGTTTTCCTAACACTGCTGGTGGGAATGCAAATGATACAACCCCCGTGGAGGGGAATTTGGCAATAGTAGTAAAATTACATATGCATTTATTCTTTGTCAGGGCGGTTCTGCTTCTAGGAATTTATCCCCAAAATACCTCGGTAAAAAATATGAAGAGATCCATGCAAAGGCTGTTCATTGTGGCTCCTTTTGAAACAGCAATGTAGAATTTCCATGAATAGGGAGCTGGTTGAATGGACTCTGGTGCCACTGTGCAGAGAGGCAACCGAGCAGCTGTAGGAGAGAGTGAGGAACCGCCGTCCTTGCTGGGGAGTGATGGGCGGGATGCATGCACTTGACCTTGGACAGCCCCGGGTGAGGGGCACTGGCCTTCTGCACAGTTGAAAATCCACATATAATTTGTAATCGGCTCTCCTTTGCTGCAGCTCTTCCCTGTCCACGGTTTGCGTCTGCTGATCCAGCCAACCACGGATTGTGGAGTGTTTGCCATTGGAAAAAAACCTGCATATAAGTGGACCCTCACAGTTCAAATCTGTGTTTTTCAAGGGTCAACTGTGATTAAGTTAAACAAGCAAAGGGTGGAGAATAGTGTCTGTGGTATGCTACTGTTTTGAAAGGAGAGAGTATGAATATATACTTGTATTTGCATGTGTCTTAAAAATGGAAGGATAAACCACACTTTATTTATTACTAAAGCGACTTGGGGGAGGGAGGGAACCAGGATGAGAGGACACATACAAAAGCTGTGCCTTATTTTGCCATTTGCCTTTGAGACCATGTAGATATTTTACATCACTGTAAAAAAATTAGGTATAAGTTTATAACTTTTAAGAATTTTGATAGACATTGTCAGATTTTTCCCTAAAACGTTTATACTCTGCCTTCTATTAGTACCTGAGGAGGACTCTTTTCTCTCACACCTTGGTCAACACTGGGTTATTGTCTTTAAGAACTGTGGCAGTCTGACAAGTGAAGAATGGTTTCTGTTTCACTTGTGTTCCTCAACAACTATAGTGATCAAGCATCTTTTTACTCCTTTTTTAGCCATTTTGTATTTCTTCTGTGAAATGCAAGTTCATAGCCTTTTTTTTCTATTGATTTATGAAAACTCTTTTATGTTGTCGATGTAATTTTCAATTGTTGATTATTACCAAGTTTGTGACCTGATTTCCAGTTCAGTTGTTCAGGCCTGACTATAGTAGCTGGTTGTTGATCTGTTGTCATATATTAAAGGTTTTTAAAAAAACATTTATGTATGATACATTTGAAATGCTCATGAAATTCCCAGAGTAACTGTGGACCAGACTTTCCCTGAGCTGTTCAAGTGCTGATCAGTTTTTCAGCTCTTCAGAGCGATAGAAACTGTGTTTTCTTCTCCTTTTTTGAGAATTTCCTATGGCTGGTTACTGTGTCTTAGCAGTAGATAGTTGGCAAATGTCCACTTACATTGATTTTTAGGGAATGTATAATCTAAATTTGATTGCCTTTTTGGTTTGAGATTGTTCCTGGTTTTTAATGACCCATGATGACCATTTTTCTGATCTGTTCGGTCGGATACCTGAATGAAACAGTACTTCTTCGTTAGGAAAAATACACACACACACACGCATATGGTGAAAGTAGGTTTTAAAAAGAATTTTCATAGTCACTAGCGTTTGTCCTTTGCTCATGGTTGTATTGGATATGTTTCTTGTTTCTTTCCTAGGTCATCACTCCATGTAGGAAACTCATCCTGTGTGCTGATAACAGAAAAGAAATGGAAGATTGGATTGCAGCACTGAAGACTGTCCAGAACAGGGAGCATTTTGAGGTTAAAGAAGAAAAACACCCCTTCTTGTTGCCCTCCCCTTAGTGTCCTGCCGCGTTGGGGCTGTGCGGTCTGGAGCGTTCTCAGCACACTCCTTGTAGCCCGAAGGCTCGGGGCTCATCCTTCGGGCCATCAGACAGCGCCCTCGTCCTCCTCTCCTCCCTTGGATTCTTCACTGAATCTCGTCCAAATTACCACATCAGAGTATCAGAGTGTTAAGCTATCACTTAAGCTCTTAGAGGGCCGCCTTATCTTTGCCGTCTTTGTTCGCGCTTGTAGCCCAGCCAGTACAGCATGGACCACTTCTCGGGGACGCACAACTGGTATGCCTGCTCCCACGCGAGGCCGACCTACTGCAACGTGTGCCGTGAGGCTCTGTCTGGGGTCACGTCCCACGGACTGTCCTGTGAAGGTATGGGCCACTTGTGAACCTCTGGGGGAAGGTGGCCTGAGGCTTGACGTAACAAAGCCTTAGAGATCCGAACATCGTCACCTTGGGCTAGTCAGGAGCAAAGTGATTTTTATGACTCCATGCTTATTTATTTTGCCTACGGAGGGGTCTTGGATAAATTACTTTTTTATAGTAATGGAACAGAGTAGAAAGGGAAGTGGTTGTAATGAGATATGAAAAGGAAACATAGGGGACACAGAAGGAAAAGAGACTTAAAATATCTGTCGGCCCCCGTCCCTCTCTGGGTAGACTGGGTTGTGGATTTAAAATTATCTCCCACATCTAGAGGGCGGGGCTGCAGCGTTTGGTCAGGAGCAGTGGGCAGGAGCAGAGAAAGGCAAGCTGTGGCCTTCGGCCCAATTTGCACCTGCTGCCTGAGTTTGGACAGCCCGTGAGCTTAATGGTTTTTACAATTTAAATGTTAGAAAAAAATCAGAAGACAACTACTGTTTTGTGACACAGAAAATCATGTGAAATTTAAATGTCAATGTCTGTATGTGAATCACGGTCCGCGGCAGCCCTCGTGCTGCGGGGGCAGAGTTGTGTGTGCGCTGGCCCACGAAGCCCTGAGCTGCTTGCTGTATGGCCCTCTACAGAAAGCCTGCCGGCCCCGGGCTGGACTGGACGCCTGGTCTCGCCGTGATCAGTCTCTGCCCGTATCCTGGGTACAGTTTATCACTAGACTAACCATGTATGTTGGTTCCCAGCTTTCCCAGAGAGCAGGCTGTTCATCCCAGACCGCTGCCTCCATCATGGAGGCCCCCCCGGAGCAAGGCTCGGCGGGGTTAATGTGTCCATTCTCCCGCAGTGTGCAAATTTAAGGCCCACAAGCGCTGTGCTGTGCGTGCGACCAGTAACTGCAAGTGGACCACGTTGGCCTCCATCGGGAAAGACATCATTGAGGATGAGGACGGGGTATGCGTGGGGGACCGGCCCTGCGGCAGGGCTTCTGACCCCGCATGGCCCTCCCAGTGCTGGGGCCAGAAGGTCCCCATTCCCCTTGGCCTTTGCTCAGTTCTCTTCCTCGAAAGGAATGCGGGCAGGGTTTCCTTTGAGTTGGTCACACTGGTATTTGGGGGCGTGTGGGCCACTGCACCCCAAGCTCTGTCTGGTCCCTGTGAGTCACGGGTCCCTGGCCTGGGAGTGGTGCTGTGGACAGCTCTCTGCAGACCCCTCCCCACCCCTGTGCTGAGAAGACCATCTTAGTTAAGCTCATTTTGGAGCATTTTGGCCAAGGGCCCCCTTGGCCCGTGGGGAGGGCTGTGGGGCCGCCCCCAGCGCGGTATGTGGTTTGCAGATCGCCATGCCACACCAGTGGCTGGAGGGGAACCTGCCCGTGAGCGCTAAGTGCACGGTGTGCGACAAGACGTGTGGCAGCGTGCTGCGCCTGCAGGACTGGCGCTGCCTCTGGTGCAAGGCCATGGTGAGTGTGGCCACTGGGGCTTTTGCCACGGGCACCATCCTTCTGCTGAATCCCGGTGAATTCCTGGGTGGGAACACAGGCCGCTGGCTCTGGAAGTGCCTGCTCCTGGAGGTGGGGCTGGGGAGAGTTCTGGTGTGTGGGAGGGAGGCCAGTGGCCCCCTGTGACATGTGGGTCCATGTTTCAGGTGCACACGGCATGTAAAGAGTCCTTACTGAGCAAGTGCCCGCTGGGCCTGTGCAAAGTGTCTGTCATCCCACCCACCGCGCTCAACAGCATCGATTCTGATGGTGGGTACCACCTGCTCCCTCACCTTCGTGTTTCCTCGTGCTTCTTTCTCCAGGCCTTCTCGTGTGCCCGCTCTGGAGTTGGTTACTGTGGGTGGTGGTTTGGGGAGGTGGTCGGAAAGAGGTCAGGTGGATCCATTTGGCTGTTGAGTAGAAACTAAGTGTAAGATGCTTCTGTGTCTTTGACACGAGCTGTTGAAGTCGAGCTGTCCGTCAGCTGGTCTCCACCTAGCAGTTGATACTGAGCAGCATGCTTCCCTGCCTGCTCTCACTGGTCCAGATGGTACATGATGATGCACTTTAACAGTGTTGGGTCAGGAACCTGGGGCACGTGTCTTAGGAAGTCAGCTCTGCCAGATGGACAGCAGGGTCTGACGTTTCGAGTCCTGTAAATGTGGGGTCAGACTGCACGGGGCCTCGCTTCCCTCCACGCAGGGAATGGCCTTGTGGGAATGTGTCAGTTACACTCTTGCTGGTTTCCTGGGTGGGGACATGTAAGTTATAGGTCCCTTGGGGGTGTCTACTTGTTACATGATGAAGAGTGCTCCTGGTGTCTTTCACGGCTCTCAAATTTTCTTCCGTCCTTTTCCATCCTCACACCCAGGCTTCTGGAAGGCCACGTGTCCTCCGTCCTGCACGAGTCCATTGTTGGTCTTTGTCAATTCAAAAAGTGGGGACAACCAGGGTGTGAAGTTCCTCCGAAGATTCAAGCAGCTACTGAACCCTGCCCAGGTCTTTGACCTCATGAACGGAGGACCACATCTTGGGTAGGAAGCTTGTAAAATACCTCTTTCTTGGAGTTTAAACAAATGTTTGAAGATAATGCCTCCTTATTTAACAATTCAAAAATACAGAAAATTTTAAATAGGAAATAGAAGTTGTTTTTCTTGAACCATCCCCTCCCCAGATTCCACTGGCAGAGATGCCACTCTGAACGGGTCATAAAATTGCGTGTCCGTCCAGCTTTCGGTGTGTGTTTCAGTTGTGTGCACACAGACTCTTAAACTTGGGGTCTGCTTTTAATGGTGTTGCAGACAACAGTGTGGTCAGGTTTGATGTCAGTAGTTTCAGATCTGCCTCGTTCTTTTCAGCGGCTGCTGAGTATTGAGGAGGAGGCCTTTCTCCAGTGAGGCCAAAACAGGGGTTTTTCATTTTGGAGGACACACGCCTTCCCTTAGCGGCAGGTGCACTGACAGATGTGCAAGGCCCAGTGTTTGGGGCAAAGTAAAAGCTTCACACAGGTGTTCTTTCCAGTTTTGTACAGTTTATCGGTTTGTGGAAAACGTGCTTCTGAGAATTTTGGCATTTGAACTAACTCCTTCGTCATTTGGAAGCACCCATGCAAGGTGGGCCTCCTGGTGTGGGAGGGAGATTGTCCAGCGCGCTTGTCATGGAAAGCGCCTGTGCTCTGTTGTGTGTTCTCCTGGGAGGCTCTGGGGAGTGTGTTGCTTTGGAGCCAGGTGCTTCTGTGATGTGAGCCTGGGGCTGGGCAGAGAGGGAGGCGCAGGGGGCTGCTGGGGGTCTGCCATGTCGCTTTCCCCCTTGCAGCGAGGCACAGTTGGGGAATGGTCACCCAGGGCAGCTTTCCAGCCTGTTGGCACTCCTCTGGGCTTCCTCCCTGCCGAGGGGGGCACCCCACCCTGTGGTGATGCAGTAATAGGCTCAGGCTGCTGCTCCCCCCGCGCCGGGGTGTCAGAGGAGGCGGGGAGGCGGCCTCAGGCGGGCGGGCTGCGTGGTAGGACCCGAGAACGAGCACACATTCATTTTGAGATGCACAAAAGCCCTTGAGTTTGTAGTCAGCGTTAAAGACGAGACAGGACCACTTAGGTGCAGACCCACAGAGGTGCAGTGGGGCTCGGTTTAGAACATTCCCCTTTCTGGGAAGCAGCCTTGATCTCACTGTTCCTAACAGAACTTAGAGATACCGCTTCATCTTCCCAATTACTGGCCTTAATGTGTCCCCTCCTCTCCAGAGAGCAGGGGGCCTAGAGAGGCCCGTGTTCTTCAAGGACAGGCGGTGGTTTCTCTCCCGGCCAGAGAGCCAGCGCAGCCGCTGCTTCAGGACCTCACCTCTGTTTATGCCTCGTTTACGCCATGTCACTTGGGCCTGCCTGCTGTCCGAGGCCTTTCTCTGGCTGGGACTGTGCTAGATGGCAGGCCCATGAAGGTGGCGCCCTGCCTGCAGGGGGTGGGCACCCCAGGGCAGGTGCCCTGTCTCGCTGGCAGTGCGGTTTGCAAATTCTTTGGTAACCGAGGGACTTGTGAAGCTAATGGGCGTCTCCTCCCATTCAGTTTCTCCACTGGGCTAGCATTTGGGAGAGTTAGTTTTAAAGGCGGGGAGCCCTCTGTGCAGAGGTGAGAACGCAGTGAGGGGTGGGCCAGGGTGCTGGCCGAGAGGTTTGAATCTTCCCTGGAAACAAGCAGCCACTTCTAAAGCTAGACACCCGAAGATGGGAAGATGACACTAGAAGCACAAACTGGAGGTGCCCTGAAGGAGCTGTGAGTAGGTAGGAGGCTCTTGCAGGGGTCATGAGAGAAGCAGTGGAGGCCTGCACTCAGGGGACACTGGGGTCTGGCCCAGTGACCAGGTAGGTGGTGGTGCTGCCTTTCTCTGAGGAAGGAAACCTAGGACCAGGAGGTGCCGTGCTACACCCAGGCGGCATGTCTTGGTAGACAAGTGCAAGTGCTGTTCTCCGGGAAATCCTAGGGGGCATCACTAGGGTCATTTGGGTCATTCAGGGTCATCAGCATCTGAGTGGCCCCTGAAGCCAACGTGGGGATAAGGCTACTGAGGAAGAGGCTGGGGAGTGAGCGGAGGCTGCAGGTGTCTGGGAGGGACACTGCGGGCAGGGGGGCAGGGTGACCAAGAGGCGCACAGGAAGGAGACGGGGGAGCAGCGTGAGTCAGTCGCCTGGGAGGACAGAATGGCTCAGAGGGACAGGGAAAGTGTGGACAGCAGCCTGCAGCCTCGGGCTCCTGAGCGGTCTGTGCAGGTGCTGGCTGAGCGCGGGGCTGGGAAGTGGGCCAGGGCCTGAGGATGGGAGGCCCCTGCGGCAGAGCCTGAGCACACCTGGGCTCTGGCCTCCAGGAGGCCTTTTCACAGGAGGGTGGGGTCAGCCGTGAGGTGTGCAGAGGGGGCATCTCAGGTCAGGACTAACTGGCCATCATTTGTCCCTTAGGATGGACCTCATTTCATTGACGTTATGTTTCTCCGCAGCTTACGCTTATTCCAGAAGTTTGACACGTTCCGGATTCTCGTTTGTGGTGGGGATGGCAGTGTTGGTTGGGTCCTCTCTGAAATCGACAGCCTCAACCTTCACAAACAGGTACTTGGGTGTGGAGGGGCCCAGCCCCAGGGAGAGTGATGCCACCAATACAGAGAGGCTGTGCCATCTCGGGTGACGCACCTCGTCCCCTGGGGCCCCGCTCCGAGGTCTCAGAGGAAGAGCAGAGAGGTTGATGGCGTCGTGGGGCCCAGGGGCTGGACAAAAAGAACCCTGCAGTCCCCGAAACTCCCAGGCAAGGGCAGCTCTGGGCGCAGCTCCTTACTGGATGATGATGTAATCTACTGCCGGCTGCATCCTGCTGCTGAGCAGGGCTCAGAGGTATACTTGAACTTTAGGTCAGAGTTGGGGTTCACTGGACTTCGTGGGGCCTTCTTTTTGGGTATTAAATTAAAAATAGATTTTCCTGATTTTTAAAAAAGTGTTGATTGATTTTCTACTCCAGCTCCCTCATCCTCCCAAATAACCACTGCTAACGTTTATTTCAGTAACTATCCTTCAGACTTCTCTCCGTCAAACTGTGTCTGGTACAGTGTGTAGCGCAGCTTTGTTTAAATGGACGCATGCCACCCATACAGTAGCATATTGTATAGTAACACTGTGTGTTTTAAATCAGTTTTTAATCAACATATTGTGGGTGCCTCTCGCTCCACCAGTAAATGGTTTTCCAGTGGGCGGGGCAGCACCAGCCCTGGGTTAGCGCATCTCCCATCATTGCTGGACTCTTAGATTGCTTCATAAAGACAATACTGGTGGAAACCATGTACACACGTTCCCAGTTATTTTCTTTTGAAGAGCGCCCAAATTTAAATTTTGGTAAGCAGTGCCAGACTGCTGTCCATCAGGGCTGTACCAGTTTACATTCCTGACGCTCATAAAACTGCCTTTTCTCGTATGCAGTCCACCGTACATCTTTTTAGTTTTTGCCCAACTTAGTAGACAAAAAAACGGTATGTTCCATTCTTATTTCATTGATATTGGAGAAGTCAGACATATCCTCAGTTAACTGAATTTTTAAATGAATCAGCTGTTCATGTTTTTTAATCTAGTTTTCTATTGGGGTGTTATTTACCTTTTTAAAAATTGATTTCTAAGAATTATTGTTATATTAGGGATGTAAACTCCTTGTTTGTCACTTGTCCTTCAGTGTGCTGGTGGCCTTTGTAGGTGAGGTGGGCCGTGTGCTGTCAGTATTTAGCTGTGGGCACAGGAATTGACGGCCTGTGTGCCCTTAACTCAGGGAGGCCCATTGCTCAGGAGAGAGCACTGCCACCTAGTGGTGAGTTTAGAGTAGTACACTTAGGTCCAATTTTCAGTTTTGTTCACTTCCAGGATTGTTGCCAAGGTCACTATCATGAGTCAGGAATCCAGGTTTTCAAGCATTCAGCTGACTTCTCTGAGCATTCATCTCCTTTGGCTTCTTTGTGGCACTTGGTCCTCTGGTCACTCCATCCGTCCCCTTCGGTGTTCTCGTCTTCCCGGCTGCCCCTTCCCGCCCACCCTCCAGACTCCCGGCCTCGCCTGTTACCCACGCTCTTCTCCACGAGTCCTCTCAGCACCCGAGGGCTTCTACTCCATCTCTGTCCTGGAGACATAGCTGAGCCCAGGACCAAATCCTTGCTGCCCCGGACCTCGCTGGATGTCTCCTAGCGCCTCAGGCCTGGCAGTTCCAGCTCTGACCCCCAGCGCCACCCATCCCGCGTTCCTTTCCTTGGAGTCTGAAAATACCATCCTGCAGACGTCCAAGCCGGGGAGCCCTGCCAGTAGTTCTTTATCCTTTTCCTCGCTCCCCTCCTCATTCCTGGTGGATCCCTGGGGCTCAGTCCTGCCACCCAGAGTGTCCAGCACAGTGGTGGGTGCTGCTGAGTGTGTCTCAGCTGACCCTGGGCTCCGTCTGTCCACTCCTCCTGGGGTCCTCCCCTCGAGCAGTTCCGGTCACACACAGTTCCTGTTGGGCCTCCCCTCCCCGAGGACCTTCCTCAGGAGTTCTGCTCCTGCGCCCTTGCTGAGCGCTCTGCAGTGGCTCCTTGGCTGAGGATAAGGTCCAGGCTTCACAGTGCAGTTAATCAGAGGCCCCCGTGTGGCTCCTCCTTCCTCCTCACTGCCCTCCCCTCGCTGAGCTCTGATGTGGCGGCAGGGTCGTCTCTCCTGGAACGCCGCTCTGTCCCCACTGCCTGCTCCTTTTCTTTAAGGCTCCAGGAGGCCAGTGCCGGCTCCCTCTGCCTCGTGCTGGGGCTTCTTGTCCTCACCTGCTCGGGGAGGTGGGGCCTCTGCCCAGCTTGCTGTGCCTGGCAGGGCAGCGGGGCAGGTGACCGCGGGCTGTACTGGGCTCAGGGAGGACCAGTGAGCTGCGTATTGGGCTTGGAGGTGAAGGCTCTCAGGCAGCCCATGCCTAGGGAGTTTCCTCAGTGCTGAGCTGGCACAGTGGGGCTTCCATGGGGGTCTCTGAGGTGGGAATTCCAGGTGGAGGGCGAGGCCTGAACAGTGTATGGGGTCTCTGTGGAGAGGCAGGTGGAGGGGTGTCGGCTGAGTGCCAGGACGTGCTTGAGTTTGCCGGCCAGGCTGTGGAAGTCCTGGCATCTGTTTTGATAGGACTTAAAGCCATTGACGATGTTGTTAGGGCAGGAAGACGACACTAACGATGTTTCTGGAAGGTGATCTCGGCATTAGTGAGATGCTGCGCTGGGTGGAGGGGCAGGCAGAGGGGAGCCGTGGACGACTCTTCAGGGGCTCAGGGACTTGGCAGTCAGGGGCAGGGCTGTGGCCATTGCTGTGGAGATGGGGATGTAGGTCAGGGAGGTCGTGGCAGATTGACTGTCAGATGCGGCAACAGATGAGAAGCGGGTCTGGGGCGAGGGAGGGGTTTTTGTCGGATTAGAGAGACATCTGTCCTGCCCAGTGGCTCTGCCTGGAATGAGAGCCCCACACCGTTTCGGATCAGACCTCACACACAGGCAGTAAAGGGAGGGTGTTTGATGCTGTGTCCTCCTCCCTGTCTGCCAGTGTCAGCTGGGAGTGCTGCCCCTTGGCACCGGGAATGACCTGGCTCGCGTGCTGGGCTGGGGCTCGGCCTGTGATGATGACACCCAGCTCCCGCAGATCTTGGAGAAGCTGGAGAGAGCTAGCACCAAGATGCTGGACAGGTGAGTGGAATGCTCTCCTGCTGCTCGAGCCCCCTTGAGCAGGTGTTCTTAACCCCGGGTCCCTGGAAACCATAGGCCCTCTGTGGTTACTTGCAAAAATTTGACCTGAGCAGAACGTCTTTTTTCTGGTGGTCTTTATCTTGTAATCAAATCATGAAAGAGCTAACAAACAGAGCAGGTTAGGAACCACGCTCCAGAGTGCAGAGGGCTTCTCACCAGGCCAGGCCCGATCCTCTGGGCCATTAGAGGAGGTGGCCCAGTCTCCTCTGGCATTGCAGCCTCATTTCATATCTGTCAGCAGAGGCCTCCTTATCGGACACGGTTGAGAAGTCCCGTGTTTCCAGAAGAATCTAAGTTTTGGCTAATTATCCCCTGTGTCTTTAAAAATCCTTTGGCATCCTCCTCAAGTGAGCTGCTTTTAGTTTGAGCTCGTGTCCGAAACCCCACTGACCACAGCCTGCGGGAACGCGGTATTGCTGAAAATGCCTCGTTGTCTCTGCGAGGATCCTGCAGCTGTGATTAGCAGGTGTGATTTGGAACCTCTTCCCGCTGCCTCTGCCATTTCTTCTGTTGAAGGAGCCCTATAGGCCTTTGGAGGCTGTGAAGTGCCCACAGCCCCGGGAGAGCTGGCTGCGGGCTGAGTGATTTTAGCTCTGAAGAGGGGGAACCCTGCTTTTTCCCCGACACAGCGTAATGGGGTACCTTTCACCTCCTTAAGGGGCCCTGCAGGGTCCAGCTGGTTGTGACATTTGTTCTCAGCTAAGTGAGGAGCCAGGTTAGGGACATGGGAGACAAGGTAAAGGGCTTACAGATAAAGTTAGAATTGTGGTAAGATCAGGTCCCCAGGCCATGGGGGAAATGCAGGGCCTGCCTGGGGGGCTGGAGCCGACCTGCTGAGAGCTCCCTTTGTGTGTGCAGGTGGAGTGTCATGGCCTACGAGACCAAGCTGCCCCGGCCGGCCTCCTCTTCCACTGTCACAGAAGACTTGAGTGAGGGTTCCGAGGTATTTCCAGTGGCCCCACTGTGTGCTCACATTGTTCTGCACCCCCCACCCATCCCCCCACCTCCCAGCCTCATCTCGCGCTCTGGTCCCTCCTCCACATCCACGCCACCCTTGAAGTTAGTCTGTGCTGGTTCAGTGTTTAGCTTTGTTTTCATCTTATGGGGTATTTTGTGATTTAGGGGTTCTCTTGGGGCCCAGACTTTGTCCAGACTGGTGCAGTGCTGGGTTCACACCGGCTGGCAAGCTGGCTGCTGGCTGAGCAGGAGAGAAGGCTCTGCCGGGGCCTGTCTCCCTGATGGGCCAGGGACAGTGGACTAGGGCTGCGGCCCAGTAAACCATGGCCGCCAGGCCACATCTGCCCAGGCCTGCTTTGACCTGGCCTGCGAGCAGAGAGTAGTTTGTACATTTCGAGAGAGGAAGGATATTTGTGCAAAGCCTAAATATTTACTGTTGGTCAATAATCAAGGTTGCCACAGCCTACAGAGAGGGCTGGTCACGCAGGTGAGAGCCCCACTTCCACTGGCAGCAGTAGGCTGAGCAGGGGATGGGCCAGGTTCCCAGGCAGGCAGAGAAACGTATTGTCCACTGTGGGTGAAGCCTGGGTTAGGGAGCCCTGCTCTCGCCCGTGCTGTCGAGGAGGAGTGGGACTCGGGGTTCTGGCCCCGCACAGGCTGGTGATGTGACCTCAGACTAAAGCAGCACGACCTGCTGACGCGGTTTTAGCAACGTGTTCTTTTTTGTTAAGATCATTTGTCCACAGCCCCGTGAGGCTTCTGAAACCCTTCAGATTAGTGTGAAGTGGGCTGGGCCGGGCCGGCAGGAGAAGCAGGGGAGGAGGTCACCAGGTTTCCCATCTGGGGGGGCTGGGCCAGGCCAGCAGGAGAAGCAGGGGAGGAGGTCACCAGGTTTCCCATCTGGGGGGGCTGGGCCAGGCCGGCAGGAGAAGCAGGGGAGGAGGTCACCAGGTTTCCCATCTGGGGGGGCTGGGCCAGGCCAGCAGGAGAAGCAGGGGAGGAGGTCACCAGGTTTCCCATCTGGGGGGGCTGGGCCAGGCCGGCAGGAGAAGCAGGGGAGGAGGTCACCAGGTTTCCCATCTGGGGACTGATGGTCTTCCCGCCCTGTGGGGGGTTGACTGCAGGTGCAGCAGATTCTCTTCTATGAAGACTCGGTCGCGGCCCATCTTTCTAAGATCCTGACCTCCGACCAGCACTCGGTGGTGATCTCATCGGCCAAGTGAGTGCCCAGTGGCCTCGGGGGAGCCAGGGGTCAGCCGCCCCGGACGCCCGGTTCCCAGCCGGAACTGTCTCTCTAGAAGCCTCTTTCCGCGTTTCCTCCCACAGGGTGCTCTGCGAGACGGTGAAGGACTTCGTGGCTCGGGTGGGAAAAGCCTATGAGAAGACCACCGAGAGCTCCGAGGAGTCGGAGGTCATGGCCAAGAAGGTCCGTCCCGGCCCCTGGGTTGGGGTGTCGGGGCGGAGCGGCACCCCCTCCACTCCTTCCTTTATCCCCACCCAGTGCTCTGTCCTGAAAGAGAAACTGGATTCACTCCTCAAGACCCTGGATGATGAGTCCCAGGCCTCGTCCTCTCTGCCCACGCCACCCCCCACCATTGCTGAGGAGGTGGAAGACGGGGATGGGGCCGGCAGCGGCTGCGGCTCCAGCTCCACTGGGGACCGCCCCGTGGGGTCAGTGTGCCCGGCCCGGCCGCAGATCTTCCGTCCCCGGGAGCAGCTCATGCTGAGAGCCAACAGCCTGAAGAAGGCGATTCGTCAGATCATCGAACACACAGAGAAAGGTAGCTGGTCTCCTGATAAGAGGGGCTTTCTTCAGGCGAGTACCGGCCCATCCCCGTTTTCCTGAACGTGGTGAGACAGCATGCCTATTAAGAGCCACGCAGGCGACTCTGGGCTGCCTGTCGGGGGATAGCACCTCCTTCCCCAGAGCCTACTCCCCACACTAGTGTCCGAGTGGCCAGCAGATCCGAGAGGGCGCCCCCAGCTGGTGGAAAGGTGCCTCGTGTGGTCACAGGCAGCGAGCGTGTTGGGGGACCTACTCCCTGGAGAGGAGTTCTACCCTGCAATGGCTCTGCCCAGGAGCAGCCTGGCAGGCATGGGGTGTGCAGCTCGGCCTTGTCCAGTTAGAGGTGGGGCTGCCCCCGGGGTGGGGGCCTGAGGAGAACCCTGGTGCTGAGAACCGAGGAGCTCTGAGGACACCTGGAAAGGAAGGCCCTGTCCCCAGAAGGGAGGTGGGCCCGGGCCAGAGATGGTGGACGAGGTCAGTTGATGGAAAGAAAGGCTAGGACAGGATCAGAGGCCAGGTGAGCTGGGGTGGTGGTCAGAGAAGTGGGAGGAGCCTCTGCACCGTGGTGTCTGGGGCAGGTGCTGGCTGCAGTGGTGGAGGGGGCCTGGGACCTGGACAGGTCAGCCCCACGTCCAGGGTGCCACCGCTGGCTGTCCCCGATCAGCAGTCTTGCACAGGATTCGAGACTTGCCCGGTTGATCACTCCCTTTTTCTAGACTCCATTCCCTAAACTTTGAGAACACTGAAAAACATGCACCTGACATTGACCTGTGACCTTCATTGCCTCCAGCCCCACCCGGACCCTGAGGTCCCTCCTCAAGATTTTTCTTGGCCTCGGTCTGTCTGCTCTCTCATCACCTGTTAAAACCCACCTCACACCTTTCCCGCTCTCTCTTGACCTGGTTCTCTCTGAGCGGATCGACCTGCATCTCACAGGGAGAACAATAAGGTCGTGACCTCCACTGCACACTGCTGTGTGCATGGGGCCCTCCTCCTGCTGACGGCAGGCGGGGCCCTCATCGCGCTCCCCTCCGGGCTGCTCGGGCTCCTACCCTGTCACCCCTTCCCCCCCATATCTTCCTCCTCCCCAGCCTGTTGGCACAAAAGCCCAGGTGCCTCTTGTGCTGCAGTGTGCCGGGCTGAGGGGGAAGCTTCGGGTCTAAGCCCCCGGCGGAGACGAGGTCTGCAGGGAAATCGGTGAGAGGAGGAGGGAGTCCGTGTGCGCCAGGAGCCCCATCAGCCGCCAGCATCTGTGGGTTCGTATCCTCGCGCTCAGGCACAAATGCCTTTTCCTTGTGCAGCTGTCGATGAGCAGAACGCCCAGACCCAGGAGCAGGAGGGGTACGCGTTAGGTCTCTCTGAGTCGGAGGAGAAGAAGGACCTGAAGTCGGACGACAGAGTGGGCCGGGGCGAGAGCTACGGCGCTGCCAAGGGCAGGAGCCTCCGCAAAGGTACAGCGGCCCTGGTGGCCTGTGGCATTGCGTGGGCCTTTGGTTCTGTGATGGTCAGAAGCTTGTCCTGGGGAGCTTTAGGGTGCCTCCTTACAGTTGCCGTGGCCAGCTGGCGGTGGAAAAGGTCAGAAACACACGACTTGTTCCCACGCGTGTCTGTTGTGTACAGCTTGTCGGGTGAAGGCCCCGCAGGCGGGACCCTCGACAGGGAAGGGCCTTACTGCTGAGCCTGCACTCTCTTAGGACCTCCCTGTGCGCCCAGGCCCAGCTGGGCGCAGGGCCAGCGGGACCTCCCTGTGCCCCCAGGGTCCTAACCCAGGGCTCAGGGCCTCCCGCCTGCAGCCAGCCAAGCGCTGCGTGCAGTTTGCTTCAGGTGGCCAGGTGCCCGCTAGCCCTATGGGCCAGCCCCCTGGGGACCCTTACCCTTCTGGAACAGCCCTCCAGCTCAGGCTTCTGCTGTGAAGAGGCACCCTGTCTCCGCTGACTCCATGCAGCGCCCCCACTCGTAGCCTTCACAAGCTGCTGGGAGGAATCTGCCTGTTCCCTCCACGCTCATTCCTGTGCAGAGCTCATCTGCCTGCACGGACCCCCGCAGCCCTGCCTGGCTAGGGGCTGGCCCCTTGCCCCCTTCCCCGGTCTTGTCAGTGCAGCCTCAGCCCCCTTCATGGCCTGTGTCTCTCTGAGGGGCATCTGAACTGACCCACCTCTCTGTCCCCTCTTACTCTTCCCCTCTCTCTGGGCCTCGTTCCTTAACTCACACTCTGCCTCAGGCAACCAGTGCTTGTAACCACTGCTCCTTCCCTCGGCCCCTCCGCCTGGTCACTGCTCTGATGAATGCTCCTAGTGTTCAGTGATGGTTTATTTTCTGTTCTGTTTTTATAGTGTCCAAGTCCCCGTGTGAAAAGCTGATAAGCAAAGGAAGCTTGTCCCTGGGCGGTTCAGCCTCTCTTCCTCCACAGTCAGGAAACCGGGACGGCCTGCCAGCACTGAACACCAAGATCCTTTTCCCGAGTGAGTGTCCCCCACAGTGGGCCAGGGTCACCAGCACCGCACTGCAGCCTGCGTGTCTGGGGGAGGGGCGTAGGCGGGGTGCTAACCTGCCGACCCGCAAGGCCCTGGGCCCCTCGCTCTGCCTGGCACTGGGTCTGAGGGGTGAATGAGACGAGGTCCCTGTCCTCTAAGAGTTTCTAGGCCCACAGGAAAGATGGGCACAATTACGAAGCTCCATCGCAGAATGAAAAATGCCCTTATTTATGACAGAGGGCAGATGGCACCCGAACTTCTGCCTTAGGAGGGTCCCAGGAAGACGTCAGTAAGGAGGTGGTACTCAAGCTGAGTGCTGACGGATGAATAGGTGTTGGCCGAGTGAAAAGAGGGGTGGGCGGGTGGTGGTGGGGAGCCTGAGGTCACCCCATTACTTCCAGCGTGATTGCAAGGGGAGCACAGCCGGCCACCAGGAGAGCGGGGCCCAGCCCCTCGCCTGCCTGCCTTTTGGGTAGGATGAAGTCGGGGGAGCTGAGATGGGGCTTCGTGTCTTCACCAGGAAGGAATGGTACCAGGGGTTGAGATTGCTGATAAGACCCCCCTTAACCAGCTTCAGGGAGCCTCCTGAGGCCTCCTGGGCCAGTAGAGCATGTGCCACACTGTCTGCTTCCATCAGTGATTTGGCAATTTCTAGGTGAACCTCAGCTGAATAGAAAGAAAATTCCAGAAGTTCATGGGAGAAGAGGCTGAGTCGTATTTGGTTAATCAGCAACAGAGATGTTATTGGAAGGAATGAATTGTCAGAATGTTCAAAAGCAGGGTTCCATCTCAGCCTAAATATTTATAATTTAAATGTTTATAAAAGGCGCAGCTCTTCTGAGGGTGCTGGTCACCTGGGATGTTCCTTGATGGTCAGCTTTTCTCATAAATCAGCCTTATAAAGCCATACGGTTGCACCTAAGTTCGTTGTAGTGCAAGGTCATTTGGGTGGAGATCGTTAAGTTTAACAAGAACTATCTTGATAAGCTGTTTTCTAATGTATCTCATACCACCCAGTGTTTATTTTTGTTCTGTGAATATGGATTTATGATAGTGATTTTTGACCTGAGACTATTAATTGTCAAAATTTGGACACTTTATACGTTATTTTAGAAACATCTTTTTATAATAATCTTCTGAAGAACGTGTCTGTCAGCCTCAGGGACCCCGTTTCTTGTGATTCAGTAGCCCCCAGCCAGTGCCGTCTCCCTGTTTCCTCCCTCACAGGTGTTCGGGCCGGGATGTCTGGTTCCTTGCCCGGAGGTTCAGTCATCAGTCGCTTACTGATTAACGCTGACCCCTTTAACTCTGAACCAGAGAACCTGTGAGTATGGGCTAAACCAAGCGGGCACGCTGTTAACCAAATGCTGGAGTATAGAGAACTGGTTCAGAATTCATTAGAGAGATCTGTGAGCAGTGGGTTAGGTGAGCTTTTCCCAGCTGGTGGTGTTAACCGATAAGGAAAACCTAGAAATTGTGAGGCCTCAGCTGCAGGCCGTGGTTGGGAACGTCCTGTGTTGGAACGTAGCCTGGTGCGTCCCTGGCTCCCGAATGTGCCCGACATCCTGAGGTTTCGCAGGTCCGGAAACCCTGCTGGGAACAGGTGGTGGTGTCCTCTCCAGTGTCCTTGCTGGCCCCGCACCCTGCCTTCTTCCTGTGGGTCTGCTGCTCCCCCGTTAGTGTCACGGTCGTGGACCCCTGGCGGGAAGCTCCTCCTCGTGACCCCCAGGGAGACGCTGTCCTGGGTTCAGGCTCCGGGAAGAAGGTTCCGATGCCGCTCTGCCCTCTGCCCAGCGTCCACGGCGGTGAGCGCCGCCACACAGCTTGCTCTTGTGTGAGCGGAGGTCGTTGCGGGGACAGCTGGTACTTTGAAAGCCCAGGAAAAGATTTTCCTTTCTGCTGACTGATAGCAAGTTCTGGGCAGCTGGTGGCTGATGGCACTTGCTTTCAAGTTGCCAACCCTGTGTGTTTGGCGTGGTGGGGAGAGTGTGGTTTAGAGACTCTGGGTTTTGGAAAGCAGAGCTGAAAGCGTGCCCAGTGGTACCAGTTAGCCGAGAGTGGCCTCTGTTCACATCCCTGCTCCGGTGCCGGCCTGCCGCGTGCCTCAGCGTCCTCATCCCCCGCCTAACACCACCACCCTCCTGTCTGCTCTCCCAGGGCCTCAGGGGGCTCTGATCCCGGCCCTTCCTCATGTTGTTTTCCTCACGAGGCCAGAGCTGTACCTCCCATGAGCAGCGCCCCCAGGGGCCTTGAACCAGACGTCTGTGTCTGTCATCTGAGATCACAGAAGCTGCATGCCCAGCAGCGAAGGCTGTTGGTCTCCTCCTTCAGGGAGGGGCCTCTCCTTCCCCTGGGGAGACACAGACTTGTCTCTTCCCTCCCCCATGAGGTGTGCCAGGGGTCACCCATGGGAGTGAGGCGCTGGAGTGAAGTCTCACCAGCAGTAGGCCCGGGACGTGGGGCTGGGATGGACGTTTTCAAATTTGGAGACTTTGGGTCTAGGGACGTTTTGTGATCTGGGATTAAGCATGTGTGAATGTCTGCCCCGGATGTCATCAGGTTAACATTGCTGCTGGGAACGTGATGTGGTGCAGCCGCTTTAAACACAGCCTGGCGCGTCCTCAAAGCCCAGAGTGGCCACGTGGCCCAGCAGTTCCACTCCTGGGGTCCACTGAGAGAAACAGAAGCACGTGCACACTGAAGCGTGTGTACACGTGTTCACAAATCAGGGCCCAGCAGTGGAACAACCCAATGTCTGTCCGCCGAGACACGGATGAACAAATGTGGTGCTCCCTGCGATGGAAGGAATGCTGTTCGGCCATTAGCAGGGACGTGGTACTGAACACGGATGAGCTCTGAACACATGCTCGGTGGCCAGAGCTGGATGCAAAGGGCAGCATGTTGTGTGATTGCATTTGTAGGAAACGTCCAGAATTGGCAGTCCATAGATGGAAAGCAGATTAGTGGTCTCTGGGGCTTGGGAGGGGTTGGGGCTGATGGCCAAAGGGTGTAAGCTTTCATTTTGGGGTGATGGGATGTTCTAAAATTGTAGTGATGGTTACATGACTCTGTGAATTTGTTAAAAATCATTGAATTGTACATTTTAAATGTGGAAATTATATGGTATGTGAGACCGTTACCCCCAGAAAGCTACGCTTTGCTCTCAGGAAGAAACACGCAGAGGGTGGGGGTCTGTGAAGGAGACTTCCTGTGCGGGGTGGTTCTGACTGGCCCGAAACCCCGCTTTGCAGAGAGTATTACACCGAGAAGTGCGTCATGAACAACTATTTCGGCATCGGCCTGGATGCGAAGATCTCCCTGGACTTCAACAACAAGCGTGATGAGCACCCGGAGAAGTGCAGGTGGGAGGCGGCTTCCCTGCCTCTCCCCTCGGCGCGAGGTCGCCCCTGGGTCAGCGTGTAGAGGGTGTGCGCAGCCAGAAGGGGACTCACGCCTGTGTGTCTGTGGCCACGCCTGCCAGGCAGCCGTGTTGCAGGCAGGGTTGGGGCTGGCCCTGCTTGGCTCTGGAGCAGGAAGAGCCCCTGAGGGGCTTCCCTGGGGCGTTCAGGTCCTCATCCTAAATTGCCCTGTACTCACACCTGCCGCCTGGGGAGAGGACGCAGAGAAAGGGGAAGGCTTTCCTCTTGGGCTGAGCTAGATGTTCCTCTCCTCTGGGAGGAACGGAAGGGGAAGTGGAGAGCCAATGTCTCCCTCCCCGCCCCGCAGTGAGCGCCTGGAGGGCGAGGCGGTGCAGCTGTGACGTTCCAGGGGGCCTGGAGACAGGGACGGGCTGGTGCGGAGTTGGGGCAGAGGACAGCCGTTGACGTAGGAGTCGGGGCCCCTTGCGGGGGAGCCTGCAGACCTGCCCCTGCCAGGTGCCCTTGTCTCCTGGTGGGGGGGTCACACTCACGCCCAGGTTGTAGCCTGGTGGTCCTCCCAAGTTCTGTGTGGACAGACCTTTCTAGGAAAACAAAATCAGGCATAAGAACTCAAAAACCTTAGAGCTCTGGGACTCTTGAGTGACGGGAAAGGCTCAGAGGTCGCAGGGGCAGCCCTGCTACACAGCACGTGATGGGGCCCGAATCATTTGAAAATACCCCTGTTAGTCCACTCGTAACTGAAAAGGCATTAAAATGCATATAATCCGGCAGAACAAACCAGTGAGGGGCAAGACCATGCGTGGTGTTTTTAGAACCTTGGGGCCCTGGTATCACCTTCCCTGAGTTTGTATCTTTGAGAAGGTCTGCTTAGAAAATTCCACCTCTACACATCTGTCCTGAAGAAGTGATTGGGAACGTGGGCAAAGAGGCGTTTACCAAGGGCCCGTGCTGCGCACTTTGTGGGGCTCAGGCGTGGGAACAGGCAGCCCCTTGTCAGAGGGGTTGACTCATGAGTGATGTGCTCGCACCTGCTCAGGGTGCCGGGCCCCGTGAGTGGTGACTGTTCCAGCTGTACACCCAAGTCCTCGGGAGGACTGAGGAGCCACCCTGGGGCGCCTGTTGTCAGTGCTTCCAGACGTGGGGTATGAAGGTTATTTTCTCCCTTGTGCTTGTCTGCACTTTCCAAGTTTTCTACATAAGCATAATTTTTTAGCTGGAAAAATCATGATTCATACTTTTTCGTGAAGTTCTGTAATGTCTTAAATTTTCAACTTTTTGAGAGTATGATTACTTTCTTGGAACTGTTACTTTTTGGCAGAATTTCCTGTCAGTAAATGTGTCTCTAGTACATCCCACTTGGACACGTGACAGGGACCCATCCTTCCTTGTCCTGTGGTGTCACGGCTGGAAGTGATGGCCGAGTGTGACGGATCTGGGAGGAGGTGCCTACACATTCCTACCCTTGGCAGCAGCGGCTGTGGGTAACTGAGACCCGCGTCAGTCCTTTGCTTTCCATGCTTAGGAGTCGAACCAAGAACATGATGTGGTATGGAGTCCTCGGCACCAGGGAGCTGCTGCACAGAACCTATAAGAACCTGGAGCAGAAGGTCCTGCTGGAGGTGAGCGCGAGGTCCACCTCCTGCCCTGGGCAGATCGCTGGGAGGAAGCCCTGGCTGACGCTGCGTCCCCCTTCTCTCCTTGCCCCGCGTCTCTCCTGCTCAGTGTGATGGACGGCCCATCCCGCTGCCCAGTCTCCAGGGGATTGCTGTGCTCAACATTCCCAGCTACGCCGGGGGCACCAACTTCTGGGGGGGCACCAAGGAAGACGATGTGCGTACGGGGTGCGGGCGGCCCTGAGCTCATGGGGCGGGGCGGGAGGTCACCAGGGAGGCAGTTGCTTCAGGAGTGTCGGCTACTTTGGGCCCCGGTGGGGCTCTGCTGGTGAAGCAGAGGGAGGGATGAACATGCCCTTGTGCTGGCAGTGGGGGCGCAGTGGGAAAAAGACAGATAGGACCCCACCTCAGAAGAGGGGAGGCCGAGCAGGGCAGGTGTGGTCGCAGGTGTGGCATAGCCCTGATTTGGGGGCTATCTGGGAAGGCTTCCGGGAGGAGGGTCATCTACACCCAAACCTGGAGGGTGACTTGGGGTTGGCCAGCTATGGTGGTTTTCGGGGGACAGTGGGAGCAGGGGGTAGGAGGAACAGCGTATGTGAAGATCTGGTGGTCAGGCATGGTCTGGTGCGGGGAGGGGTCCTCTGATGGTGTGTGCCCGGGGCAGAGCGCATGGAGGTTAGGACTCACATGGGGCTGCACGAGCCAGGGAAGGAGTTTGGAATCTGTGCTGAGGACGTGGAAGGCATTGCTAGTCTTAGCCAGAGGCCCGGCTCCTTTGTGTGTAATAGCTACTGACAAAGGTTAACACTAACTGTGTGCTTGACACGTGCTGGTCGCTCTTCTGAGCACTGTGCACATGTTAACAGCCCACGCGGGAACCTCCTGCAGAACAGACCAATGTTAGTCCCGTTTTACAGATGACGAACCCGAGGAGGAGGGAAAGTAACTTGCCCGAGGTCACCTGGCTAGTAAGCGGCAGGTCTGGGATTCGATCCCAGGCATCTGCTTTCAGGATCTGAGCCAGAGACCCCTCAGCAATGTGTTGACCCCGTAGCTGCTCCTTGTAGGGGGCCTGTCTGGCTTTTACCAACACAGCAGCCTCGAGAGTGAGGACGCACGTGGGGCGGGTTCAGGGGAGCTGGGAGCAGAGGTCAGCTCTGACATCGACCCTTGCAGACCTTTGCAGCGCCGTCGTTCGACGACAAGATCCTGGAGGTGGTCGCGGTGTTTGGCAGCATGCAGATGGCTGTCTCTCGCGTCATTAGGCTGCAGCATCACCGAATCGCCCAGGTACTGGCCATGGTCCTGGAAGCGGGGGGTGGTGGGTGGTACTGGGAAGCACTCTGGCTCACACACGTTTGGAGAGGCAGACCTGGCCCAGAACCGTGGTCTTGATATAAATGTGCTGCTGGTGCACAGAGCCCAGGAGAGTAGGCGCCTTTTCAGGATCGCCCTGGCTGCCTCCTGATGGGTTTGACAGTTAAATACTTTCAAAACTGGGGCTGCTTGTACCCCCAAGCTCCCTCTGTGATGCTCTCTGTGGGCACCAGCTGTGTTCTGTCCCCTCCCGCTGCGGTGGAATGAGATGAGACAGGCCCGACTGACCTTGGCCCCTGTGTCTGCAGCTCTCAGAAGCAGCAGCCTGGAGTCTGGGAGCGGAGGCCAAGCATGGGTGGCCTCACCTGGCTGCTCTGACGTCCAGCTGAGGGGGAGACTGGGTTGGTTCCCCATCACGTACTTCTGGTGGTGGGTTGGCAAGGGTCTGTCCGTCTGTGAGGTTGGGGCGGACAGTGTTCTTCTGCACAGAGGTGGGGGGAGCAGGTCCAGTCCGTTGACCTGAGCCCCAGGCTTTGGTTGTCCAGTCTTTCCTGTCCCTACCGTGGGTGCTTGAATTTCACAGTTTTAACTCTTTGTCATATTTTGTGTCAAAAAGAGGTGTACTTGCTGGGTGCTTGCTCTTTCCTGGGAGTGTTGACATGCGCCCAGGTGCCCATGGGCTCTGCCTTGGGTGACGGTGTCTGAGCACCAAGTTTCCCTCACTGCGATCACAGACGCAGTGCTGGCTGAGGGGACAGTCGGGGCCGAGACCCCCAGGCTCCATGAGCTGCACCCCAGACAGGGATGCTCTGATCGCAGAGGCCATGGGTGTGGTGTCACCCCAGAGGCCAGTGCGGGCTGTGTGGGGCAGGGAGGTGCCCACGGTGCTGAGACGGCACGGTAAGGCCCCTGGGTTCTGCTCGCTGCACGAGTAATGGCTGTGATGTTTGCTCAGTGTCGCACAGTGAAGATTTCCATCCTGGGGGATGAGGGCGTACCTGTGCAGGTGGATGGAGAGGCCTGGATCCAGCCCCCAGGGTACATCCGGATTATCCACAAGAACCGGGCACAGACACTCACCAGGGATCGGGTAAGACAGGCTGCCTGCGGACCCGGGGGGAAGGGTGCTGGTCCCACTGGCGGGCGCAGCTGCACGCCTTCTAAGAAAGGCCTGGAGTTTTTAACGTTTTGTTCTAGAAATTTATTTATGTTTTAGATGCAAAGATTAAGTGAGTAGGGCTGTAATTTCTAGGACCATTCCTCCCCCAGGGTAAAAAAGATTCAGTCTCCCTTTCTAGCGGGTGTCCTGCTGGTGTCCCAGCAGTGTTTCTTGTTAGGTGTACATTTGTGGGAGAAAGTGTAATGCTGGCTTCTGTGCCGTAGGCCTTTGAGAACACCCTGAAGTCCTGGGAAGACAAACAGAAGTGTGAACTGCCTCGCCCTCCGTCTTTCTCTCTGCACCCGGAGATCCTGTCCGAGGAGGAGGCCACCCAGATGGACCAGTTTGGGCAGGCGGCGGGAGCCCTCATCCACAGGTGGGTGCTCACCTTCCTTCCACGGTTGGCCCCTCCCGTGGGAGCGCTGGGGTCCCCTGACGTCACTGGGACGCCCTCCTCCCAGACCTTACGCGCCATCCTGGGCTTTGTGATTTTCACTAATTGTCTTTCTGAGCCTACTCGGAGTCTGTGTAGCTGGAAGTTTAACACCCACAGGCATCCTCAGGGCCAGTGCGTAGACTGTAAAATCTGTCCTAATTTCCCCTTACTGCCTCCTTTTCTCTACCCCAGAGAGCAGGTTTGTTATTAAAAAGCAAACCTTACAGTTATTTAATTTAAAAAAAGACAACAGCCAGAGGCGTTTCCTTCTCTTACCCAGCCTCCCAGGGCCGCTGTGGACCTTCCAGCCTGGTCACAGCCCTGCCCACTGTCCTCTCGCCCCTCCTGCTCACTGTGTCCACTGCCGTGTGCCCCCTCCAGCATGGTCACTTCAGCCTGGTGACCCGCGCCTGCATGGTTGCCACATCTGGTGACCCCTTCTGTGCTGTCTGGTTCTGTCTTGGGGCTGCACTTCCTCTCCCTGCCTCGCCTCTCCCTCCCTGAGGCCCCTCCTTGGCTGGCCCTCTCTAGCTGCTTTCTGCCTTCCTCCTCCTCTGCCCACTGCTTCTTACCAGCTTACTGTTTTAAAAGGTGTAAGTCTCATCTTGGGCATTTTTCTCCCCGGTTGAGTTTCTAGAAAAACTTGAGATTTTGACGTCAGATTTCCCATGTAAGACCTGCTCTGCCATCAGTCAGGAGGTGGCCGGCAGGGTCATCCAGGTCTGGCGTGTCCCTCTCTAGCATCCGGGAGATTGCGCAGTCCCACCGAGACGTGGAGCAGGAGCTCGCCCACGCTGTCAACGCCAGCTCCAAGGCCATGGACCGAGTGTACGGCAAGCCCAGAACCACAGAGGTGCCTGCGCTTTTCCTGCCTCGCTCGCCTGCACTCCTGTAGCCCCTGGGCCATCTCCATGGTGTCTGTTCTGGTTCCTCTCAGGGGCTGAGTTGCAGCTTCGTCCTGGAGATGGTGAATAACGTCCGAGCTCTGCGCAGCGAGACGGAGCTGCTGCTGGCAGGGAAGCTGGCCCTGGTAAGCTGGGGGGGGGGGCGGCTTGCCGTGCGTTTTAGCCCTGGAGTGTCGGCCTTGAGAGTTCTGGATGCCGTGTTGGAGGGGCGAGAGGCCATCTGAGCTGACCCTGTGGAGGTGCTCAAGCCCTCTGGCTGCATCTCAGCACGTCATCTCCAGGGTGTCGGACTCGTGGACAGGACCACCTGTGTCGTGGGAAGAGCCGCCTGAGACCCTCAGGTGTGCGGCCACCACTGTGGCCAGGCTGGCCAGCCCTCTTCCCAGCACGCGGAGTTGCCGCCCTTCCTCACTCAGCCCTTCAAACCTGGCTGATGAGTCAGCCCTCGAGAGGCACACGCCTGGGCTTTCCCTGAGTCGCAGAAGCTGGAATGGGAGACCGGAGAGAGGGCCGGGCTAACCCTCTTGTTTAAGAAATGAGGGCGTGGAAGGCCAAGGGGGTGGAGTCGCTCTCCGAGATCACACGTGGGCCGCCCCAAGAGCCCACTCTCTACTCATCTAAATTACCTCTGCTGCCACACACGCTGCCGGCGTGCTGGTGCTGGTGCGCCGGGCCCCCTTCCAGAGGGAGGGTCCCGGGACAGCCAAAGCAGGGGACATGTCAGCCCCGCTGCTGTGATTTTCAGACAAGCTTGGTTTGTCCCATTATTTATGAGAGAAGAGTTTAATTCTCTCACTCGACACTACTTACAAGGGGAGGTTCTGAGTTTGGCCCTTAACCAGTGCTCTGACTCGGTTTCCTTGGAGTTTTGTAAGAACTCTCAGAGAGCAGCCCAGCCCCTGGGGTGGACCTCATGTCCTTGTGGGGCTGCTGTGGCCCCAGCGCCTCCCTGCTAATAACCGGCTGCGTCTCTCCTCCCTGCCTTGAGCAGCAGTTGGATCCCCCTCAGAAGGAGCGGCTTGCAGCTGCCCTCGCCGAGATGGACCAGCAGCTCAGGAAGCTGGCGGACACCCCATGGCTGTGCCAGCCCATGGAGCCTGGTGATGAGGAGGTATGTGGATCACGGGCCTCCAGCCTGAGGGCCCCTGGGTGCAGGGCTCTCCCTTCAGTCCAGCTCTGCTCTGTGAAGCTCTGGGATTAGGGTGGTGTCACTCTTGCAGCCTGGAATCTGGCTTCCCATGCTTCTCTGTTAAAATGCCTTCAAGGCACGAAGATGGACTTCGGCAGGTAGGAAGGATTGGGGGATTGATATTGAGAAGGACCCTTGATGGCTGGGGCACAAGTTGCCCTCAGAAGCAGAGCTGCGTGGCTGTCCAGGAAGCAGGTAGAAGGAAGCCTGAGCCCTGCCCCACTGTTTGCCCACCGCGTGGATGCACTTTGGTCAGATAAATGGCAGCTTCTTGGGAGGTTGTTGTTGACAGGGGCAGAGTTGGTGTGTTCCGCTCCCTGCACACTTCCCTATTACATGGATTTAGAGACTCCAGCATGTGCAGCTCCTGTAGCTGGGACGACAGACGGGGACCCTGGGCATGTGCCCTGGGAGTAGTGCCTCCTGCAGTAGGAGAGGCGGCAGGAGGGCCCAGGAGAGGGGCTCGTAGGATGGTCGGTGTTCCCGGGCAGCACTTGGCCCAGGGCAAACCCTCGATGGCCTTCCTGCCAGGGACAGATCAGAGGTGCGCAGGGACGGGAGCTCACCGTAGGGTAACACAGTCGCACGAGTTACAGGACTGCTAGGCTCCGACTGCTCCAACCTGCAGGCAGCAATTGGTGGGGGCGGGGGGATGGGGGGGCAGTCCAGAGTGCTCTTCTAGAACATACAGGTGTTTGCTGACACATTCTCACCCTGCATGGAAAACGGACTCAGGCCTTCCAGCCAGGTAGCAAACTCAGCAACGTAAGAACGGGGACATTTTGGTTTAGAAGGATAGGCCAAACGTATCAAAATTGGCTGAATAGTTCTTTATATATGATAAAAATTTTATTTAAAAGAAAATTACTAAAATAATAATAAAAAATATTCAACAGATGTAGCAGTAACCTAGCCCGGTGATTCCAGATCAAGTCATCCAAGCCCGTGGAGTGTGGGCGTGGGGTGGGGAGTGTGGGAAGAGGACGTGCACGGAGGAGTGAGAGCACGTTAAATTCCTCCTCTTACGGTGGAAGAAGGTTAAAAACAAGTCTTGACTTGATAATTAGACAAATACAGAGTCAGTTATGTTTTAAAACCTTAAGGGTAGTTTCTAGTAAAATTGAAAAGGTTTATGTCTTTCTAAATCACTACAAAAAACAAAAAATATAATCTGTACGGTAAAAGAAAACAAGGAACAGCATAAAAATAAGAGAGAAAATGACAGAGCTTCCCTCTTAAAAGCAGATTGTCCTCAGATTGTGTTAAACAAGAAGTGTGGCTGCATGCTAATCACAAGAGCCGTTTTCTCTCCCATACCCGCAGTAAAGAATTATGATCCAGAAAGGTTAAAAATAAAGCAATTTCAAAGAAGACAATAAAAGATCCAAGGTAACAATATTCAGATAGAATTGCGTACCGAGGGCAGTAAGTGATAAAAAGGATCTCTTTATATTGGCAGAGCATAACCACATTATTATACCCTGTACTGCATTATTCTGAGATAAACTTACGATGATGATAGTAATGGTAAAACCAGGTGCTTATAAAGGAGTTAAAGGTATATTTCTGATTTTCCAACATATGAGATACTTTCTAATTATCTTTTCGTTATAGATTTAACTTAATTTCACTGTGTTCAAAGGAGATGGTTTCTATGTTACCAGCCCTTTGATATTTGCGGAAGCTTACTTTATGGCCCGATAGGTGGTCAGTGTTTGTTTGTTTGTTTGTTTATTTTTTAATGGAGGTACTGGGGACTGAACCCAGGACCTCATGCATGGTAAGTATACCCTTTACCACTGAGCTACACCCCTGCAAACAATCCAACACCCTCCGCCCCCGTGGTCAGTTTTTATAAATGTTGTATTATTTACATCATTAAGTCCTTGCTGGGCTTTTTTTGGGGGGCGGGAGTGTCTTCTTGATCTGTCAATTACTGTTGAACTCTCTGACCATGAATCTAAATGTCTCAGTTTATCTTTGTGGGTTTTTTTTTAATTTTTAAATTTTTGAAATTAATTTTTTAAAGCTTTTTTTGGGGGGAATTATGTTCATTTTTATTTATTTATTTATTTTTGGTGGGGGGAGGTAATTAGATTTATTAATTTACTTTTTAATGGAGGTACTGGGGATTGAACCCAGGACCTCGTGCATGCGAAGCACACACTCTACCACCAAGCTATACTCTCCTCCTCTTTGTGGTTTTGTGTATCTTTGCCTTATGTATTTTGAAGCTACGTTACTGGATACATCTAGGTTTTATCTTTATGTAAGTACTTTTAGTAATTCTTTTTATTTCCAAGTCTACTTGTTTGGTATACTGTTTTTCGTATTTTTATTTTCAAGCTTTATTTGGAATGTCACTCTTATACATAGCATATTGCTAAATTTTGTATTTTAATTCAGTGTGATACTCTGTTTTAATTAGAGAGTCCAGTCTATTTACATTTATTGTGATGATTACAGTATTTAGATATATTTAATTTTTTTTTTAACCATATTGCGTGCTTTCTATCTGTCCCACTTTTTGTTTCTTTTAATTCCTCCTTTTTGTTTGATGAGCGTCTCCTTCCTCCCACACAGCTGTTTGTCCCCACTGCTAGTTCGGAAATGCATACTCTTTCATCTGTTCTTGCAGTGATCACTCCCAAAATTTTAATCTTAATTTACATGCCTAAAATACGTAAAGCAAAAACTTCTTGAAGTGATAGAAAGTTGTGTGAGCTCTTGTTGTCAGTCCATGATTAGTCAAGTAAACCGAACTGATCCCAGCATCAGAACAAAGCTGAAAGAATACGTGTACACAGAACATGTGCACGTTTACCTCATTTCTCTACAGACAGAATTTTGTTCTCTGTGGAGCGGGAATGTGCTTTCTTTCCTGTTGCCTATAGGACGTTCTCAAAATCTGGTCCTGTTCTAGGCCAGCACTACTGATGGTGTGCAATTGAGAGGAAGAGTCTAGAAACTTGTAAGCACTTGATAGAGAAATTTTGTTTAATAAAAAAATGGAGGTTTGTATTTTGTATGTCTTTTTTGGGTTTCATTCTTCTAGTAATTTATTTTACTGTATTTCATTAAGGACCAGTCCACTGTGGATTAGAAATTTTTAAAGCTGGTTCTTTTCCAGGGGTAGTCTGAGTAGCTCACCTCTCGGCCACAAGGGAACCTCAGATACTGACTCAAGTAGAAATGGCGCCAGCCGTGAACTGCGGCCCCTGTGCTCCCCGGAGCCTGCCCTGCCCTTGGCGGGCCGCTTCTTCCTCCACGGATTCGTCAGTGAAGACGGAGGGAGGGCAAGGAGTTTCCTCCCTTCACAGGCAGTGTGGGGGCCGCTGCCGTGGGAGGCTCGCAGCCTGGTGCCCAGTTGCAGGGTGATCAAGCAACTCAGTTTTTGGGGTCTGTCAGATCTTAGCACCAAAGGCCACAGGGATTGTGGCTCCGATGCTTTAAGTCTAAAACCGTGCAGCCACAGTGAAAACAAGCACAGAGTCCTTCCTGGACTTCTGACCTGAAGTGTTGCCTGCCTGACGAGCCCTCTGAGCCACGTCTAGAGTGGCCCTGGTGTCTCAACTTCCTAGATGTGGGCTGGGAGGCAGTGCAGACATCAGTTCTTGCAGTGGTAGGTGGGAGACACTACAGATGGCTCCTGAGATTTAGTTCAAAATCTGAAACCCTCTGGAGGCAGCTGGAGCGGTGTTACTGTAGACATTCACCTGATGGGACCCGAGGCCAGAAACCGCAGCCAGAGGTCCAGGGAGTGGAGGGGAAACCACACTTGCTCCCGGGCCTCCCGGGCCTCCCTGGGCTCCTGGCTTCTCTGGCCGATGCTGCTGGCTGCCTTCCAGCTCAGTGCTTTCACGCTCTGGGACTCTGGCCCTGCCCCACCCGGGCCGGGGATGAGGAGGAGGTGAAGTATGAAGGGCAAAGGGAACCTGGGAGGAGGAGGACGAGGCGCCACGTTTCTAGTGGCATAAAAACAGGAAAACCACTTACTTGAACGCAATGAAAAAAAGTGATAGATCTTTGAGCTGTAAAGTAAAATAAGCCACCCTCCGGCAAATGTAATGTAGTCAGAGGGGAAACGCACAGAATGACGTGAGCGGGGTTGTGACACAGACACGAGAATCAGTCAAGTCAGCGCACACAGAGAAGTGCCAGTAAACCGTAAACTCTTGATGGAACTGTTGATTTTTCAGAAAAAAATTTAAATCACGCAAATTAGAATCTCAAGATGGTTTGAAAAGAAGAGCCACAGAAAAACTTGAAAAAAAAATCCTACTTGAGGGAAACTGTCAAGGACTGTGTAATTTCCATACATAAGAAACAGTATCACAGCTAGAAAAAGATGTGCATTGTTCCAGCTCTTTTTTTTGTTAAATTGTGGTTCAAAAATACATATAATTTACCATCTGTCATTTTTAAGCATCCAGTTCTAGTAGTATTAAATATATTCATATTGCGAAACAGAGCTCCAGAACTTTCAAACATTTCATTTTTTAAAACTAGCACATTGGGTTCCAAAATTCAGTACTATACGGTCAGTAGAGCTGTAAAAGTCATTTCTTTAAATCAGATAGTTGATGAAAGAAATTCTTTATAAAAGAATTCCAGCTGGAAGGTGCAGGATTAAAAGGCCATGGATTCCCTCCTGCAGGGAAACATGCGGTGGGACTGAGCCTGGTTATTGATGGGGTTGAAGGAGCGGGTTCATCGTGTGGAAGAGGCTAGCCCTGCCTGTGACATCCCCAAGCCTGGAAACAGGAGGCTGGCTGGAATCAGCAGCTCTGGACCACACGGGGAGGGGGAGCAAGGCCGCCACACCCTTGAGAGATGTCAGGGCCAGAAAGTGAGCTGTGAGCAGGGCGGACGGCTGGTTTCTCTGCAGGTAAAGGGCAAGGAGGAGCGGCTGGGCCACGGGTGCCGATGGGGGGTCCTGATTCAGACAGACCAGCTGTGGGGATGGATCTTTGGAACAGTTGGGGAGATGGGCTGCAGGTGAGTTCACTGGCTCTGATGAATGCTCGTCAGTGGTGTCAGGTGTGGTCATGGAGCCGTGATTAGTAAGAGTATTCTAGTCTTGTAGAGCTGCTCTCTGCAGTACTTATGGGTGGGGTAGTTTGGCGTCTCGAACTTGCTTTTAAAAGGTACGGGGATGAGGTGAGAGGACATGTTGATAGTCGGCCTCATTCTAGTCTCCTGGTTTTACGAATGGAAGATAATACCCATGTTGTAAGTTAGAAACAAATTTAATGCTCATATATGCATTAAAAAAAAGAAATTACAGAGTCAGGAATAGGGTTCTGTTTGGATTGTGTGGGAGAGGACCTCACCCTGCGGTCGCCCCTCCTGCAGGGGCCACTGAGCAGTGATGGGGCACTTGTCTCGGGACAGAAGAGCCTTGGCTGTGATGGTCACTCGGGATCTAGAGGTCTTTTGTGGAGCAGCTGTTAGAATAGAAGCTGTTTGGTATTCACAGCCATCAATTAGAAGATGTCATTGTAAGAAGCCTCTTTCCTAGAAGGACACTTAGAAAACCCAAGATGCCTTTGGTAAGAAATCCAGGAAGTTGACCATGCAAGGGTCTGAGGAGGACGCAGACCACGTGTGAAGATGCTCACTGTTCCGAGCTCTAGGTCGGGTGCAATATCAGTGAAAATCCCTGTGGAGTGATTTTCAGCGTGACCAGATACCCTGTTGGATCTGAAAGTGCGTCATATAGCTCCAAGTGTAAGCAGGCCAGTCTGTGTGGGGATGTGGGTAGGCAGGGCCCTGGGGCAGAATCCAGGCCGGCAGGGGCAGGAAGAAACTGGCATACTTGAAAAATAAGGATATTACACTTTATTTGTGAATATGTGTATCAACACAGGTGTTGTGTGTGTGCACAAAATCCTTCCATGGCAGAGACCCCTGCCCCAGCATCTGTGAGGACGTAGCCAAGAAGGTCCATAGACCGGTGGGGAAGGGGAGCTAATATCTCTGCCTGTGCCCTGGGCCGCTCTGTGCGGCGGTGGCCGCCCAGCAGGGGCCGCGTCCCTGTCCCTCTTACTCCCCTCCTTCCATGATTCTGCAGGTCCCAGGGAAAGAGTGCTGCGAAGTGCAGGAAGAATACTTTGTTTAGAAAGATGCTCGTAATACTGACAAAGCCTGAAGACTGGCCAGGTTACTTACTTGCTCATCTTCACAGTGATCCTGACATTTACATAATATTTACTAAGCTTATCAATCACGTGAGAAATAAATGGTATAACGTGAAAAAAACAATGTGAAAACAGACACTGTGAAACTGCTTTTAAAAGGCATTAAAAATCAATGATAAATACAAGACTAAAAGTCAAGGAGGACCATGAGAAGCAGCACATCGGGGGAGGGCACGTCCTTTCACAGCCCCTGCGCCCCTCCGGCCAAGCGGCGGCCCAGGCCTGGCTGGTTGGGGTCTGACTCGCAGCCTTTCTCTCTTTCCCCGCAGAACGCGATGCTGGATCTCTCCAAGCGCAGCCGCAGCGGTAAATTCCGCCTGGTGACCAAGTTTAAGAAGGAGAAGAACAACAAGAACAGAGAAGCTCGCAGCAGCCTGGGAGCCCCGGGTACCTGCCCCTGGCTGCTCTGGCGGCTGCCACGCCCCGTCTCTGCTCCCCCCACCTTGGAACGCGTGCTCTGCCCTGTTGTCCTGGGCCCGACCGCGCCACCACCCTCCCACCCTGCGTGGGGTGCTGACCCGGGTCACGCCCTGCCCTCACTTGCTCCCCATGCAGATCCGGGTGACAAGCCGCCAAGCTGCCTGCCTGTGCTAGACAGGGTGCGAGGTAGGGAGGGGACAGCAGAGGTGACAAGACACTCAGAGACACAGCTCACACTCCGGGCACACGCGGGGGCCCCTGTGCCTGCTTCCTCTGAGGGGCTGCTGATCTCCAACAAATCGGTTCTGGATCGAGGCCTCTGCGCCGGGAACCTGGGCCGCCTGGGGTTCTGGGCGGTGAAATCAATAGAAAACGGCACTGAAGGATGTTTCTCCTTTGGGCCAGTAAATTGGGGCTTAAAGTCTCCCTCTAAAGTATCGGCCCTCAGCACGGCTGTCCCAGGCTCCCAGGTGCCCGGCGGCCCCAAGCCTGGATTTGGGGGCGGCGTTTGCTGCCCGTCAGGGGTAGCTCCCTTTGATTTTTCCTTGCATGTTTGTCCAGAAATTGGGTTTCTTTGAATGACGGTGGCTCTGATTTCATGGAATCTCTGCATGTCTCCCTTCCTGCTGTGGGCCAGAAGTGAAGGTGGAGGGAAGCTGGCCTCAGCCATGTGGTCGGACCCATGTGTCCCTCCTGGGATGGAAGGCTGATGGCCGACCTGGCAGGAACAGACACCAGCTCCTGCTGCCACTCATGCCCCTCGAGGGCTGGTGCCTCCCCTCCTCTTTCTGCACAGCTTGGGCAACACCTATGGCTGGGTGGTGGGTGCCTGCTTCTGTGGCATCTTGGGTACTGGTTGCCGGGGCATCTCGGGTGCCTGTGGCTGGGGCATCTTGGGTGCCTGCTGCCGGGGTGTCTTGGGTGCTGGTTGCCGGGGCGTCTCGGGTGCCTGCTGCCGGGGCGTCTTGGGTGCTGGTTGCTGGGGCGTCTCGGGTGCCTGCTTCTGTGGCATCGTGGGTGCTGGTTGCCGGGGCGTCTCGGGTGCCTGTGGCCGGGGCATCTTGGGTGCTGGTTGCTGGGGCGTCTCGGGCGCCGGCCGCTGCCTGCCTCGCGCTGGGCTCTGGGCACTCACTGCACTCCCGCTTTTCCATCTCTGACAGTTCACCTCTGGGGTACAGAGGAGGTTGCTGCCTGGCTGGAGCACCTCAGTCTCTGTGAGTATAAGGACATCTTCACGCGGCACGACATCCGGGGCTCCGAGCTCCTGCACCTGGAGCGGAGGGACCTCAAGGTACTTCCGCAGCGTCTCCCGGAGAGGCGCCTGGGCTCCCCGCGGCTCCCCCTGCCCCCTCCCGGCATCAGCATTCTCTTTCCCGCTCTCCTCAGGCCTTCATGCACGACTCGAGACACGTGGTGGCCCAGGCAGTGGGGCCTCCACCTGCTGCAGCCAAAGCAGAGTGGACATGGGGGGAGCCTTGCTTTCCTTAGTCTCATGGGCCAGTGAACTGTTCTAACGTTGAGTCCTTCATGGGGCGCAGCCCTGCGCTAGCTCGTCAAGCTGGAGTCCTCTGTGATGACGCTGCCTGGTGGAGGGGGACCCGGTGGACAGGGTGCTCTCCCTAGAGGACAGAGTTGATTAGAGTCGGGAAGCTGTTGGGCTGCCCCAGCGGTCACGCTCGCCTGTCTTCACGCTGCTTCCTCTCACGGGAGGGCCCAGAGGGGGCGGGTGGGTGGGCTGGGGGCCAGCGTGACCCTGGGGCTCCCAGAGCCCGGCTCTTTGTCTGGTTTGTCTCTTTGTCCCTCTTTATGAGAGGCCGCCGTGGGTGCCCAACAGTGGCACTTGGGCCACCTGCCTCCACTCGCTGCCAGGCCTGTGTCCGTCTGTGTCTTGTTCCCTGTGCTCTTGAGCACATCAGTGACTGTGGGGCCTGGGGGAGACGTGGCGGACGTCTGCATGGTGGCTGTTTTCCGTGCTGTCCTCAGCTGTGCCCGTTTTCGTCACCTTCACCCTCGCTCGTGTTCAGATGCTGGGCGGAGGGCCCTGGGCAGGCTCTTCCCGGCCTCAGGGCTGTCCTCTCCTTGCAGGACCTCGGCGTGACCAAGGTGGGCCACATGAAGCGGATCCTGTGTGGCATCCGGGAGCTGAGCCGCGGCTCTCCTGCCGCCGAGGCCTAGCCTCCGCCCTCTCGGCCTGCGTGCCCCGCGCCTCCCGCGACTGAGCCCGGCGGCGCGGCCCTCCTCATGGTGCTACCCCCTCTGCTTGCGACAGGAAGCCTCAGGCTCCGGGCCGACCGCTCCGGGTCTGGACCACACCAACACAGCTACCTTTGGGCCGACGCCTGCCCGCACCTCAGCTCGCTGACCGCGTCAGGGCCTGCGGGCCTCCGGGTGCCGGGCACTCGGCAGAAGCGGCCTGTCTGGGCCGCCAGTGGTCCCGGGGCTCCTCCCCACATGCCCGTCAGTGGTGTGTCACACGGCACTGTCCCCTGGAGCTCTGTGCCGCTCCAGTCCCGCGACGCCATCCCGCCGGTGTCCCCGTGTGTTCACAGGGTCTCGCCGGGCCTGGTGGGGCGGCGTGGCTCTGGGCCTGTCCATTTCAGTCTGACGCGAAGGGAACAAACACTTGCTTCTCAAGCCAAGCAAACAGGTGGTTATGCTCTTGTACTGACGGGCTCTGTCCCCGTTGCCCCAGTCCCTTAGTCCTGGTCCACCTCCTGGGCTGCGATGTGGTCCCATCTGGACTCAGGACACCTGACCTGCCTCCCTGTGGGCAGAGGGCGCGTCTGTCTGTGTGGAGTCTGTTTCTGTGCAGAGGAGGCCTGCTGGGCTTCTGGGGGAGAACAGGCTGGTAGAGCGGCTGGCGGGTGCAGTCTGGGCTGTCCTGAGTCTCTGACCGTGTGGGTGGCTCCTTGTCTTGGGCTGCCAGGCCCGTGTCCCTCCCGCTACGGAGAAAGCTGAGCCGGGAGCCGGTCCCCAGGTGGCACCCCTAGTTCTCACCACCTTAAACTTTGCCCTTTTCTCCCCCTCCACGGGTGGCGCACCTCAGGGGCTGCCACCCAGCCTGGAAAGGGCGTCTGTTAACAGCCGCTGGGTGTAGGGGGACGGCCTCGGGACCCCGAAGGAGAGGGCTGATCATCAGTGAGGTGTGCGGACTGGGCATGCGGCATGGAGGGTGCCATCCAGAGTTGCCTCTGGGGACCCCTCAGGGGCTCATAGCGGAACAGCCTCTCCCTGCCACTCTCTTTGCACACCCCTTTGCTGGCTACCCTACCAGTGGGCCCGGCCAGGCCCCCGCCTCCAGGTAGGGGCTCTCACCGTTGGTCCCTCCGGGTGCCGAGCTCGGCCGAGGCCCTGCCCCCAGGCCCATGCGTCCCCAGGTGTGGGTGGCCATGCTGGGGTTGGTGGGGAGGGTCCCGGGCTCTGCATGTGCACTCAGCTGTTCCCCGGAGGTGAGACCGGGTGGTCATGTATCACCTTTCCCGCCCTGTGGGTCCTGCCCGTCAGAACAGCCATGGTGAGGAGGGAGGTGGCAAGAGAATCCAGGCACCAGGAGTCACTCAGTTTCAAAGCAGAGCAAGGAGATGTGGGAGACGGGGCCCGAGGTTCCAGAACGGGGTCTGCTCTGTTGCTTCAGGTCTGAGGTTCTCAGGATGCGCCCAGACAGGAGGGCACGTGAGGGAGTGGTGGCCGGTGCTCCCGGGGCCCCCCAGGGCACCAAGGCCACCCCGTCCTCAGCACCCTTCCATGGGAAAGGCTTAGTTTAGGGCGAGCCTGGTGTTTAAAAGTCATGGCAGTGGTTAGAGCAACACTGTTTACGCAAAACCATTTTCTGAGTTTAGTGAGTTGGAGAGGAGTAAATGCTGTGTGAAGCCGCGTGGGTGCAGGTGGCCTCCGTGCGCTGCGCTGGTCCCACTGCTGCCCTTGGGGCTGCTCCCCTCCCCCTGCTGCCCCTGCTGTGCGGCTGGGCGGCTGTCCCTCCAGGGGCCCTGGGTCTTGTGGTCCTGTCGGCGTAGAGCGGGCTAGGAAGGATCCCCAGAGAGCTTTGGAGGAAAGGTTTTGCGCCCTCAGGTGGGGCTTCCCTCATATTTATGATCTTAATTTATACAGCGCCCACCGGGGAAGCAAGGCCTCCTGCGTTGCTATGTACATACCCACAGCTGGGGTGTAAGTAAGCTGTTCTGCGTATAAATAAAACAGCCTGTTTCTGATCTTCCATCGTCAGATTTCTTGTCATCGTTCCTTGTGCTTTGACATAAAATATCACTGCCAAAATCTTTCCAAACTGGATTCAGAATTATGTTTTTTCCCTGCTCTAAAAATAGATTGAATTGGTGGTGGTGGCTGAAAAGCAAAATGGAATGCCATTGTCTCACTTAGGGTGTGGGTTGTAGGATCTGCTGAATTAAACCCTCAGCAGGGAGGGGCGGCTGGCAGAGCCGAGGTGCTCAGACCTCGTGCCACGAGCTGCAGCCCAGCCTTTTGGGACTGGGTCATTTTAGCTACTATTCTCATTTCCTAAGTCTTTTATATAAAATTGCAAGCTGGAAGCGCCTCTACCTCTCTCTGTTTAGCTATAGTACCTTTATTCCAAGAAAGCTGCCTCTCCGAGCTCAAAGTCACTCTCATCCCCAGTTTCCTGGGGTGAGGGATGGGCGCTGGAATCATGGGACTGAAAATCAGGCTGGCAGGGTACAAAAAAGATCTTCAGGCTGTGGATGTATTGGTTGTCTCCCAGAAGCTCTCTCCTCTCTCCTTCCATGCTTAGTGGAGCCCCAGTTTTGTCCTGTGTGCACCCTCCTCCCATGTGGCCATCCAGGATCAGGCCTCATGGTTGCAAGATAGCTGCCACTATCCAGGTATCACATCTAAACATGACCATGTCCAAGGTAAGGTGTGGGTGAACAGGTGGGATGTCTTGTCTGTGTCTCTAAGATAAAAGGAACCTCTTCAGAAGCGCTAGCTCCTACTGACCTAATGTTAGTCTAGACATGTCTCATTGTCTGGAATCCCCTGTGACTAAGCCAGTGGGTGCACAGAGAAAGAGGCTGTGCCAGTGGTGGCTGATGGCGATGCTGATGGCTAACACGTTTATGCTGTTTTATGATAGACGCTGGCCCAAGTACTTTACACATATTAACCTATCTATTCCTCTTAAATAGTCCTACCAGGTGGGTATTTACGTATTACAGATGAGGACACAGGCTCAGAGAGGTTCACTTGTCCCGTGTCACACAGCAGCACTTGGCAGAGGCAGGAGCCACAGGGAAGTTGGGTACCAGAGTATGGTGCTTGTCCTGGGTCCCAGGGCTGACACCAAGCCCAGGCTGCCTGACAGGTGAGAAAACAGGGCCTACATCACATGCAGGCATCCTGGCGGGGGAGGTCCTGCTTGTGGTCCATCTCGCACAGGACTCAGCCCCCCTGCATCAGAAAGCAGATGGGAGGCTTCTCCAAGAGGTGGCAACTGGGGGTGGGGGCGGCCAGGTCACAGCCCAGAGGAGCGGAGGGAGGATTCAAGTGCGATGTGATTGCAGGATTTAATGCAGTTTCTTGTTAAGAATTCATCCACCAGAAAACAAGTTAAGTGCTATGTCCAGTTTAAATCTGATCTGATCTAGTAACATAAATTTTCAAGTTAGGGTAGGCTAAGCTGCTTCAACAAGTAAACCGCCAAATGCAATGACTCTAACAGAACCAAGTGTTTTCGTTTCCAGAACAGGAGCGGGCAGGTGTGTTTCAGGCCTCAGGGACCCAGGCTGCAGCCCCTCCAAGTGGTCACTTGGGGATCTTGGTGACGGCTGGTCGGGTCATCGCCTTCCTGCTGGGGTTGGGGGAGGGAGGAGCGGCGCACCGGGGTTTCCTGAGCCAGCCTGCAAGCAGCGCTGTGGAAATGGAAACCTGGGGGACCTGGCTGCACCTGGCTGCAAAGGAGGCTGGCAAATGCAGTGCGGCCATTGCCGAGGACGAAGGGGCCATGACTTGCGCTCACCAGCCAGCGGTCTCTGCTGGAGGGTGCCTCGGGGTTTAAGGTCCCCGCAGGGAAGAAGTCCCTCAGTTAACGCCCGCCTGGTCCTGCTTTCCCCTTCAGATGCTCTCCAGGTCTTTGGAAGGAGGGAGGCACGTGGGTCTGAGGGGAGATGGGAGGGAGGGAGCCCTCTTGCTGTGAGCTGTCCCTCGGCACCGGCTGGGCAGCAGCGGCCCCTCTGCCAGTGTGGCCCTGCCTGCTGGCTGGGGTGCTGACCGTGCACCTGGAGGCTGGCAGCTGTAACCAGGGGGTGTTCCTGGTGACCGTCTCGCCTTGGCCCCAGGGGCTTCCAGCCCCTCCCTGAATTCTGGCCCCTTCATGGCTCAGCTCAGTGTGTACACTGCCTGACGACTGAGGAGGACTTGGGGAGGGCCTGGGGGCTGGAGAAGGGAAACCGAGACACGCATGTGACCGCTGCACCCCGTCCTCCCCTTCTTCCTGCAATCCTCCATGAAAGGGAGCACTTTTATTCATGTTGTTCCTTCTTCCTTCTGACCCCAACTCAGTTTCCTCAGGACGGAGCTGGCCAGCGGTGGCCGTGCGCCTGGCCGCAGGACGTGGAAGGGACTTTAGAAGATGTTTGTTTTCTAAAGCGAGTATCTTGGCCTGCATGGCCCCTGACTTGTGTTGACCTTGCCTTTATTTAAAGTTTTGGTATTTTGTTCATCGTGGATTTTTCTGCATTAATTTTGATACCTAAAAATATTGTATTGAAAAATGACTCCTGAGCTTTTCAGGTGCCTTTCAGCTCTGCGCCCAGGCCTCACGTCGCCCTGTGTTGTGTCACTGGGGCTCAGCCTCTCTGGGCGTCCCCGAGGCCGCGACTGAGGCCCGCACGGTCCTCCCTCCCCCCGCCCCCAACAGAACCTGCATCGTCCCGGGAAGCCACGGGCCCAGAGGGGCCTCTGCTAACGTGGCCGCTTTCCCCAGCCTCCTCTGCAGTCAGCCTTAGTCACAAGACTGAGAGAAATATTGACTGAAATTTCCAGAAAGTTTCCTTAAAAATATGAGAATGTGCCTTTCCCTCAGCTCCTCCTGCTGCTGCCCTGGAGCGTGGACGCGACGGCCGAAGCGCCAGCAGCCAGAGCTGCTCCCCGACTCGCCGCGTCTCCGCTTCTCTGATGTGAGTGGGCACTGCAGGTGTCCTGTTCTGTCTCAGAGTTGAAACTGATTCCTGTCACTGTCCTTCCAGAACAAGTACTCATCTCTCCCGAGGGTAGAATTGGGCAAAGACCTCACAGCCCTTGGAAAGGCAAAAGCACACAGAGACACGAGTTACCCGCGCTCTGCAGGTGTGAGGCCAAAGCGACGCTGGGAACCGCGCGGAGGGGACTTCGGAGCCGCCCGGCGCACCTGTGGGGCGGGTCTGAGCCCGCGGTGGCCAGGACAGGGGGGCAGGGGGGAACCTCCAGCCGCACAGCCCAGCCCAGCCCGGGCACTGGCCTCCGAACAGTGTCGGTCCTGGCAGGAGCCAGGGCTTGGCCTTTGCAGTTTCGGTCACAAGCACAAGCAGGGAAAAGCAGCGGGCTGGGGAGCGGAAGGCTTTCTCACTCACAGGCCACCTGCAAGCCCCCTGGGCATTCCAGGCAACAGGGAAGCCAGCCAGACCCCACCAGGCAGAAAAAAGCCAGTGGTCACTCGGCCCCCGAGGCCCCAGTCCCTAGGTCCCCAGGACGGGCACTCGGGGAAAGTGCCCCAGTGCGGCCACCGCAGAGGGATGTCCTTCCACTGCCAGGGGGACGGGCAGGATCCCCAGAGAGCAGGCCCCGGGCGAGGACGTGGTGCAAGGCCCGTGACCGTGGGGGCCGGACTGCCTGGGGTTTGCCTTCTGTCTTCCAGAAGAGACGTTCTATCGCGGTGCCCACCCTCGGCACACTGGTGCTGGGTCAGATTACCGTTTGTCACGGCTGGTTGCTGAATCCTGAGATACCCAACACGGAGGTGACCCCAGACTAGAGAGCAGGAGAGACTGGGGTGGGACTGGGGGGCAGTCCCTGGGGAGGCACGAGTGGCCGCGCTGTGGGTGGTGGAGCGGCTCCCACTCCCCCGGGGGGGGCAGGAGAGCAGGCCTGATGGGCAGCTCTGACCTCGGTGCAGAGTCCACCGCTTTGAGGGGTGAGGGGGCCCAGGGCTTGTACAGGCACCTGGAAGGAGGTGCTGGTGGTGGCATTGTAGCCCCGGGGCAGAAGCTTGCGGGGACAGGAGGCCGCAGGGCCAGGCAGGCTCACAAAGGGAAACGGGCCACTGGAGGGAGCTGGAGACGTCTCTTCCTTTCGCTTGTGAAGTCTCTGAAGTGCAGTGGCTTTCCAGAATGCACACACCCACGGCGCTTCGTCATGTCTCACTGCCAGGTGCGACTGGGGACAGGGTGATGGAGCAGCTGCCGCGTTTCCTGTCCAGACGGGCTGAGGGCCCTGGGACTTGGTCATTTACAGCTCAGTCTGTTCCAGGGGGAATCCGACATCTGTGAAGCCATAATTTTGGATTATTGGGGAATTATGGCCCCCACTTTCCCTTTCTGCCAGAAAAACGTCACAGCTGAATAAATGTGTTTTCTGCAACACAGGCAGTGCTGCCAGCAGGAAAAGAGAAGCGGGCCACCTCCAGTGTCTCCAAATACGGCTGTTCCCATGAGTCTGAACTGATCAAACCCAAGCACACCTGTTACCCCCGAGGCAGCACTGACGCCGTATTTCTAAATATAACCCTCGGCGATTTAGCACCTTAAGTTCTCTTGGCCAAAAAGGCCAGGAGAACGTGAAGCCGTCAGCGCACAGAGATGGGAGGCTACAAAACCAGCAGTTTATTTTTTCTTTAACAAAATCTTACAGCTCTCCCCCGCCGCCCACTCCATCCCTGAATTTGAAGGAAGGAGGGAGGGAGGGAGGGGGACTCCGGCCAAGGGGGACCACCCGAGGGTTGGCCTCCAGCCACGTCAGTCGCAGTGCCCATGGCCCGGCCTCGGCAGCCACCAGCCCCCCTGAGCCAGTCCCGGTCCCCCGCGTCCCAGGAGGGGGACTTAGTGTTGGAGATTTGGCAGCACTCGCCAAAGGCCAACTCCTTGCAACACAACTGCTTCAGTACAAGTGAGTACACGACGTCCGAGCCAGCCGTCTCAGCCGAGCACACGGGGATGGAAGTGTGTGGGCGTGGTTCTGACGCCGGAGTGAGGACAGAGGGAAAGGCCGGCCGCTCACTCCACCTGGGGTCCCACTGTGGAGGGCAGTGTGGTGTGACGACAGGCACTCTGTCCCCCAGCCGGCGGTGCAGGAGGAGACACCAGTCCACATTGGTCATTTTCTTTCAATCTCTTAACATTTAAGTGCTCTTTTAGTATCAGTGATAAAAGGCGGTTGAGAAACCGTGTCACACCAAGGTGCTAACGGTACTCAGCAAGAACGTGGCTGCAGCGTCTCGTCCGAGGTGCGAGGAAGTGAAGAACTTACTGTATCTTGTCCGGAATCCTGCTTTCGACTGACTGAGTCAGGTGGTTGGGAAAGTGAATCGCCCCAGTGTCCTGAACCCATCAACCCCGTAACACAGATGCTGTGTTTGTCATAAATACCAGTTACAACTTTTAAATTTGGTAGCGGGCCATGCTGATTAAGAGAACCTTAGTTCACATCTCTTCTCCCATTTTAATCAAGACTACCCAGGACCAGCCCCGAGCCCAACCCGCTGGCCTGCCGTAACCTTGCCTCCCCGTCAGGCTCCGGGACAGGGCAGGCCCTGCGAGTGGGGGCCGCCGCAGGGATGGTCCGCTCAGACAGCGTGGCTTGGGCAGGGCCTCGGAGCTGCCGCCACGCCCGGCGTCCTCGCCGGCAGCAGGTACTGACTTCAGAGGTGCCCCGCCGGTCTCCTCATCCCGGAAACAGAGCCAATGCTTAGAATCACAGTTAACTCAGACCAAAGGGGAAAGAAACGTGCACCCTGGGGACCCAGACTCCCGCTTATGTCACACCGTAAGCCTGGCCGGCCCACGGCGTGAGCTGAGTTGTCAGATTTTGGTCAGAGACGGAAAAAGTCACCTGAACAGCATAAGAAAGAAAAAGAGTGGGACACATGTATATTAAAGGGCAGGCTGGTCAGAGGTCAGCAGTGCCATTCTGCCCGCGCCTGCAATTAATACAAAGCTAGTCCATTTTCTTACAGAGATGGGGGTCGGGCTGGCACCTGTGAGGAATGGCCAGGCCAGGGCTGGCCGCGGGGGATGTGCCACAGGGCTGGGTGACAAGTGTACTTGCCTGGCCTGAGACGAAACGCCCCTGTGCTCGTGACAAGGCAGAGGTGTGAAGTCCGTGTCCGCACGAGGCAGGCACCAACAGGCCCGCTCCCGGGCCCCGCTGCTATCTGAAACTCCCAACGTGGATGGAGAGGGAAGCTTCTGGTCCCCGGGGCCGGGCAGGCGTCTCTGCGCCGGAGGCGACGTCGCTGCTCTGCACATGCAGGGCTTCCTGGCTGCAGGAGACACAGAGGCCGTCACAGACTTGCATCCCAGACACTGGGGCCCGCCTGGTCGAGGAGTCTGGAGTGACTCCCAAGTTCATTCCAACCTTTAGGGGTCAAGTCAGAACAGGCCACAGAGATGCATGTCTGCAATCAAGACAGGTTATTTCCACGCTGCCCCCTGGGGCCTCACGTCCTCCCTCCCCACGGCGGACTCCCCTGCCTGCCCCGCACTGCGGGTCACACGCGGGTGCTTTTCTGATCGGCTGAGCAACAATGTCTCATGGCGGAGCAATCTTTCCTGTTTCCGAATCAGAGTATAACGTTCACAGACGCTCATGTCTAACATCCAGCTCCTGTCAAAACTGTTACACGCGCACACACCGGGTGACGGCCCCCCGCCCCGGCCCTCTTCCTCGTCCCACACGCCAGGCGCCCCCGGTGGCAGAGGGCACGTCCGCGTGCTGCTGTCACCCAGCGCACGCCACGTCGGCACCTGAGATACACAGGCAGGAGGAGAGGAAGGTTACAGGTCAGAGGTGAGCAGGGAAGGCTACTGTGGTAACCTGGGTAAGAAAAGAAAGTCCACCAGGCCAGAAGAAGTGAGAACAGGGCAAGACCGGCTTAGGATGCAAGACTTCAGGGATGGAGGTGGGAGCAGCTAAGGACGACCACAACGCCCCCGTGTAGCCTATGTCGGGATGACAACAGGGACTGCAGTGGTGGGAGTCAGGTCCGGCATACAGAGTCTGAAGTATCAGTATTGGTAGAATGTTCCAGAACATTCTGCTAGGTGTATGTGGCCTGCAGGCTGGGGAGGGGGACGGTGTACAGAAGAGGAAGGAGTAAGCCCACCCAAGGCCAAGTGACAGAGTGAGGAAAGAGGATCCTAACCAGAAGCTGCCTGGGACGGAGGCTGGGGGATGGGGGGTAGGCTCAGCGGGCTGAGGGACAGAGTCACTGGACTGGCGACTTGGCTGACTGCTGGGAGAGAATGGAGGCAGAGTGATGGGAAGTGACAGCAGGAGCTGCATGGGACCTGAAGTGGGGGTTGGTGTCTGAAGGAAAAGACCAGACTATGGTGGGGGCTGAGCGTGGGAAATGGAGGAGTGAAGGATCAGGGTCCCCGAGGAGGTGAGAACAGACTGGAGCTCGGAGAGGGGCCCAGGGAGCCCTCCAGGAGCAGATGGGGAGATCCTGGGAAGACAACAGCGGGCAGCAGAGGGGAGTCCTGTCCGCAGGGCCAGGCGCTGAGTGAGTAAGGAGGGGCTCCTGGAGGCTGGGTGGACTGTCACGTGGGCGAGGATCCCAACGTACCTCTTCTTCCCAAGAGCGAGCTGTTTCTGCTTTTCTCTTGCAATGTCATCTCTGACTGTGCTGAAATCATCATCGTCTTCAACCAGGAGATTCTGCATTTCAAAATAATGAGCAATGTTTTCAGACATCTTTTTAGCCTAGATTTTAAAAAGATGTATGTAAAAAATTACCTAAGATAACAGAAATTTACATAAGTTAGAACAACGGATAGGAGACATTCTAGTGTTTGATGAAAAACAAACTGAGTGGCAGGAAGAGCTTAAGAGAAGTTACGTTTTAGGCGTCTGATCTCTGCCTTGGGACCACAGACCCGCCACTGAGCAAGCGAGCAAAGGGCAGGGAGGCGAGGACGCAGGCAGGCCTTCCGCAGCCGGGCCCGTTGGACCCTGCCCGGCTGGGAACACAGCCGTGTGCTCCACCGCCACTTGCAGCCGCATCTCCCGGCTGCGCCGGGCGCTTCCCTGCAGCTTCCCCCCGGGGCTGCACAGAAAAAGGGCGCTGGCTCTGCTCTCCCGAGGGACCAGGCCTGCGCCTCCCCCGGACCTGCCATCAGAGAGGATGCGATTCACCATCAACCCCGGCCGCTCCCCTCGCGGCTCAGTGTTAACTCATCAGGACGTTAACCGTGAGGAAACAACTCAAGGAAAACGTAGGTCGCAGAAAGGCTTCTGAGGCTTGCGGGACCCGTGTTAGGAATGGCCCCGTGCGGGTTTGGGAGTCAGCGCTGGAGCTGCAGGAGGTCCTGCTCTCTCTCCACTCTCCGGTAAGAAAAGTGCCACATTATCACCACTGCTCCAATGATGATGCATGATAAATATTATATTTATTTCAGTATGTTGTGTATGATGTGCTTTTTAAAACTGTGAAACATGACAAAATCAGAGAAACGTGGAGACCATGGGACAGACACCCGTGTTCTCACGCAGGTGGTGGGCACAGTGGCTCCGTCCACGGACACGCCAGTCACATCATCCCCGCGCCTCCCTCTCCTCAGCTCAGATGGCATTGACCTGCCATGGTTTTCATGAGGGAAAACAGAGTTAAATGTATATACATGGATGGTGTTTGGCGAATGTAAAATGCTCACTGAAAGTTACGTATTAACAGTATTAATCTTTTACCATATTTGCTTTATTTTTCAAGGTAAAAACGCAGGTTCTGTTTCTGGCTCTCCCCCCGGCCCCAGGTAAGCAGTCCATGGAGGGGAGGGCTTTGTTCCTTCTTCGTCTCTACTTGATGGCGACACAGGAACACGGCCCTCAGCATTTTACACGCTTTTCTACTTTCTAGAAATGGTCATTCTGTGTTTCTTTTTCAACACAGAACAACATCCAAGTACTTGGATGCATGTTCATGTTGACACTGTAGCTCTGGCTTCTTCATTTTAAAACTGCTGTGCTCTACACCACCGTATTGGTACTTTCTTTCCCCATTTTATCTAGTCCCTGTCTGACATTTAAGTCCTTTCCGATTTATGCGGTTACAAATAGCACTTCATGAAGTGCATGTTTCCGTACATCTCCCCACACACGGCAGTCCCTGGGGCTCGTGCCTAGGGAGGAATCACGCGGATGCGTCGTACGGGCACCTGCGCTAACTCTGGCCCGCTGCCCTCCAGAGCCCTCGTGCTGGTCGGCACTCCTGGTGCCACCCGGGGCTTGAGAGTCTGGCCGGGACAGCAGCTCACTGCTCCATCTCCGGGTTCCCTGGTTACTGGGAAGCTATCTTTTCATCTGCTTGTTACTTAGTTTTCTGAGAACTGCCAGGTGCTACCCAGTCAGGGAGAGATGGGCAAAGACTATCTTTCTATAACTGATCTGTAGAAGGACTTTACATGTTTTGGGTAATAATCCTTGTTGGCTGTATCCCTGCATGTATCTTTTCCTATTGGTGGCCTGTCTTTTCACTTTGTATAGCTTCCTTTGATGAACGGAAATTTTTACTTTTAATGTACAGTCATCCCTCAGTACCCACAGGGGATCGGTTCCTGGACCTGCCACGGACACCAAAATCCTCGGACACTCGCGTCCCAGAGTCTGCCCTCTGTATCTGAGCTTCCACATCTGTGGACTCAGCCAGCTGCCCATGGTGTCATACCACGTGTACTTCCTCCCATGTATACAGTTCAAACTCGTGTCATTCAAGGGTCAGCGTACTCAAATTTACTGGTCTTTTTCTTTATGGATATGCTTTTTGTTTCTTATTTTAAGAAATCCTTCTTAACCTAAGTCTTAAAGTTTTTCTTCTAAAGGTTGAAAATCACTGCTTTTCACATTTAAGTCTTCATATATGTAGATGTGAGCAGAGGTGGATACAGATTTTATGGGGCCTGAAGCTTACATAAATTTGGAGACCCTCTTTATGAACATGAAATCAGAATTATCACTATAATTTTTCCTGTATGGACAACCAATTCTCCCAGCATCATTTACTGAATAATCCATTTTTAATGCTGCCTCATATACCTGTTGAGTTTCCTTTCATGTGTGGTTCCGTTCTGGAGCTCTATTTCAGTCTTCCCCTGCCCCAAAGCCACCCGGTCACCACAGCTGTGCAATAAGCCTTAATTCTTGGTAAGTCAATACCCTGATCTTATCCTTGAAAAATACCTTAGCTCTCTGGCCCTTTGCTCTTCCACACAACTTATTCTCTTTAGTCTAATCTATGTGATTTTTCACTGGGATAACACTGAATTTACAGATGTGGGGAAGACTGCTGTCTTCACAGTCCAAGGCTTCCCTTCTAAGACACGACGCAGCTCTACAGCTCCCTGAAGCTTCAATGCCACCATGTTTTTATAACACTCTCGAGAAAAGTCTTAGACATCTTCTCATTGACGTATTCCCAGGTACCTTGTACTTTTATGTACACTGATCTTAGAACCTTTTGAACTCTCTCAACAGAGCTAATGGCTTAGCTGTACAGACTCTGAATCTCCTTCACAGAAAAACTGCATATAAGAGCAGTTATAGTTTCCTTTTGGACTTTGACTTGTTTTTGAATTTCTGTTTATGTACTTATCTTGGAGGGTGGAAGTTCATGTTACATTGGTCACATTCTTTAGTATAATGTGAAGTGGTGATTAAGGGGGAATGCTTATTCCTTACTGTTAAAAATTCTTAAATCAAGAATTATTGATAAATCAATAATTTAGGGGGGAGAATATAGCTCAAGTGGTAGAGTGCATGCTTAGTATGCACGAGGTCCTGGGTTCAATCCTCAGCAGCTCCTCTAAAAATGAATAAATCTAATTACCCCCTCTCTGCCAAAATAAAATAATTAAATAATATAATAATAAATAAATCAATGATTTAATATCAATAAATTATTCTTAAATTAATTTTAAATTATTTTTTAAATAGAAATTAAATCAATGATTAAATTTTAACCCTTAATACAAAAAATATTACTGTATGATAATAAAATAGGTTTGTCCAAGGAATGCAAGGATGGCTCAGTGTTAAGAATACATTTATGTAATAATGCTACATTACTACGTTGAAGAAGAAAACCAAATAGCTAATTTGAACAGATGCAGAAAAAACATAAAATAAAATTTAGTATTAAAAACCCAGTGCTCATTCATGATTAAAAAAAAAGAACATAGAGCAAATTAGGAATGGAAGGAGACACCTTAACTCATACAGGTGCCTGTTCAAACCTTCAGCAACACACATGCAGGTCCCTACTCAAAACCTTCAGCAACACACTTAGTGATAAAGCTTCTAAAGCAATTTCATTCAAAAGCATTTTTCATTCAAGTCAGACTCAAAATTAAGATTCTGGTATTGAGGTTCTATTGGTCTCATAAAATGAACTGTCTGGCCTTCCCTCTTTTTTCTCATTTTATATAAAATGAGATTATCTATGCCTTGAAGATGTAATAAAACTTCTCTATAAAATTAATTGATCCTGGTGTGTTGTCAAAGTGGTAAATTTGCTGTTAAAAACTTACCTTAACACCAATAGTATCGCCATCTTTCAAGTAATAAGGCGCCCCCTGCAAATTATCTTGCTTTTTCTTCTTTTTCCTCTTGGTAATTTGCTGATTCTACAGAAAAATCAAACATCTAAATCAAGAAAACTCAGCCTCAAATTCTTACTTAATTCCCTATCTGTGAAAACCTGTAGTTAACCCACTCACTATACCAGTAAGGCCCAGTTTCTGTGACACAGCCCCACAACTTTACCCAGCTGGATACTGGAAGCCACTCAAACTTTTCAGGGAAGTATTTGGCAATTTCAGTCTTCTCCACAGGGAGAGAATAGAAGTCAGCCACTCGCTGCCTCAGGGAGCCAGCTGTTGAGCCTCGGGCAGTGTCCCACACCATGTCCATGGGCAGGGTGTATGCCCTCTTGCCAGGGAGGCGCATCTGTGTCCTCAGCAGCATGTCCTGGGGGCTGCACCAGAAAACAGTTGAAAGTCAGATTTAAAACAAAATGGGAGATATGCAATAAATATGGCAGGGTGATGGGCAAAAGCTTCCCCTCTGCGATTCTTCCAGTTTTTATAAGGAGAGATTTTCCCTACACCCTGTTGAATGCTAGCTGGTGGTAAACCTTTACTTTGAGTTCCTTCAATCCTGACCCAGAATGGAGGTGAGCTCCCATTCTGAGTTCACGGCAGAGGTCCCCGGGGAGCAGCAGGCAAGGCTGAAGATGTACGAAGTTTCTCAGTGGGGCGTGGAAGGAAGAGGATCGGAGGCAGGGCTGAAGAGTCAGCAGGGCCGCCCTGCGGCGGGGAAAGGGAAGTGGGTCAGCCTGATCAGGTACCCTGCCACAGCGACTCCCCCAGACATGCTGATTTCAGAACCAGAAGCTGTGAAGCTGGCAGGAAAAAAGCTATTTTAGGTGCTAAAAATCTGAGTTACTGAGTAGCCAGGGAAAAGAATTTGAGAGCTTAGAGCTGGGAAGAGAGAGAGAATGGAAGGAGCTGCAGGAGCAAAGGAGGCCTTTGCAGGAGAAGAGCTCAGATAAGAGGTTCTTGGAGGAAGAGGAAGAAGAGAAACATTCAGGAAGGTGGGGAAGAAATCGCGATGGATGGAGACTGTTACAGATATGACATGAAACAGACTACAGATAAGAACTGGAAGGTAGAGGGAGGAGAAATGAAAATTTTGTTTCTAAGGATGGTCAGATGAGTGATTTTAACGCTCTATTTCTATTATATTGGTATTTTTTATCAAAAGAAAGGGTGATGCAATTGGAGGAAACAGACAATACAGGGAGAGTGAAGGCCCAGTGAATTAGGAGACTGGGTTGAAAGGGGGACTGTGGTCAAGAAGGGATTTGTGGGAGTGAACCTCGGAGACTGTCAGGTGTCGGTGTTGCTGGGTCAGTGAGAGGAGCTGAGGGTCCGGAGCTGAGCAGAGTGAGGCCAGAGCATACAAAAGGGTGGTCCGTGCAGATGAGGGAGCTGCCAAGGAGGTGACAGGCTGCAGTGAAGGGGACAGTGAGGAGCCAGAGTCTTCACTGAGGGGGGACAAGAGCGCTATGGAGGTCGGTCAGAGACAGAAGAGGGTCTAACTAAGTGCACAGCGTGGTCTTCCAAAGGACACTGTTCATGACAAATACAACAAACGCTCAATTGATATTATGTAACATATATATATATGTATCTCCTACACTGTAGAGCTCACACAAGTTAACTTTTTCCTAAGATCCCATTAAAAAGAGGCAAAATATATGAAATAATTCACACACTCACAAAATACAAATGACTTACAAGCCTGTAAAAAAAAAATGCCCACTCTTACTAGTAATCAAAGTACTGAAGCAAATGAGACAAAACAACCATTTTTCATTTATCAACTCAGTGAATATTTAAACAATGACAACACTGAATGATGGTCTGAGAGTGAGGCAAAATACACACTCAGAAACCCTGCCTGTGGGAACATAAATTGGTATCACCTACCCGGAAAGGAATTTGACAATTTATTTTTAAGAGGTTTAAAACGTCTATACCATTTGATCCAGAAAATCCCCTCCAGGAAACTATTCCTGTAATACAATTTGCACTGAGAAGCCCTTTTCATGAATCAGTGTGGTTAAATGAAGGTCATTACACAACAGGCTGGCAGCAAGAATAATCATGCCACATAGGATAGAAGGAATCTTAATATTTGGTGATACTGCAAAAGCATCTTATAAAAGACCGTCCTATAAATGAAAAAAAATAGGAAGGTTTGATTGTGGACAACTTTGGGTGCTTCTTTGTTCAACGAGTCATTCCTGATGATGACAAAGGCACTGTCCTAGGTACTGGGGATCCAGCAGTGACCAAAAAACAAGTGCTTGCTCTCACAAAGCTTACATTCCAGTAGCAGGAGGCAGAGTAAGTGCTAATTCAGCAAGCGTATAAGATGTCAGGTGACGTCAGGATGAAAAAGGAGGACCCGGGGGCGTGGTGGCAGGCGCTCCTGTTGATCAGTTTGACAACAGACTCTGCACTGACAAGAGTGGGGATGAGTGTCTTGGTTACACTTTAAGATCATCATGGGTTCAATATGCATTTGAGGCTTACTGAAAAATTAATTCTCACTGTTTTTATGGAAAAATGAGTTCTAAGAGCTCGACACCAGACATATAAACACATTTCTAGAACATTATCTGTTTTAAGTTGCCAGACTACTTAGAAGCAGTGAAAAAAAACCACTTTACTATTAAGCCGTTACATTTTTAAAGACACTGTCCACTGTGACCAGACGTGTGTGTGGCAGGCCGTCTTACCCCAGGTTTTCTTCTTTCTGAAGGGGCTCTAAGCAGATCTCAGTTCTCCTTCCCAATTTATATTCCCTGATAACAAATGAAACAAAATAATGCTGAATGACATATCACTTAATTTTTTTTAAGTTTTTTTTTTTTACCAATTGTAAGTTTTTTTTTTAACATAAAAAGTGTTTTGTTTTTTTTTTTTTTTACATAAAAGGGGTTTTATTTGTTCTTTTTTTTAAAGTATTCTTCTTAAGGGAAATATTACCCTGTGTAAGATACTCAAAATTTAAAAAAGTACCATGAACAATCATACACCAATAAAAACTGTACAACCTAGAAGAAATGGATAAATTCCTAGAAACAAACCTACCAAGACTGAATCAAGAAGAAACAGAAAATCTGAACAGACCAATTATTAGTAAGGAGATTGATTCAGTCAGTAATCAAAAACCTCCCAACAAAGAAAAGCTGATGGTTTCACTGATGAATTCTACCAAACAGAAGAATTAATAACAATTATTTTCAAACCCTTTAAAAAAAAAAAAATAGAACAGAGGGGATACTTCTAAACTAATTTTGTGAGGCCAGCATTACCTTGATATCAAAACCAGATAAAAACATTATAAGAAAAGAAAATCAGAGGCCAATATCCCTGATAAACATAGATATAAAAATCCTCACAGAAATATTAGAAAACCAAATTCAACAGTACATTAAAAGGCTCATACACCATGATCAAGTGGGATTTATGTCACAGATGCAGAGATGGTTCAACATTTGTAAGTGAATCGGTGTGATACAACCACATTAACAGAATGAAGGGGAAAAAATCATTATCATCTCAACAGACATAGAGAAAGCATCTGAGAAAATTCAACATTCTTTCATGTTAAAAACTCTTAACAAACTGGGTATACAGAGAATGTACCTCAACGTAATAAAGGCCATATATGACAAGTCCACAGCTAATATACTCAATGGTAAAAAGCTGAAAGCTCTTCCTCTAAGATCAGGAATAAGACAAGGATGCCTACTCTCACCTCTCATATTCAACCCAGTACTGGAAGTCCTAGTCAGAGCAATTAGGTAAGAAAAAGAAATAAAAGGCATCCAAATTGGAAAGGAAGAAATAAAATTATGTCCATATAATTCTATATGTCTATATATTCTATGTATAATTATTATATCCATATAGTCTATATATTTACATATATATATATATATATAAAAATTCTAAAAATTCCACCAAAAAACTGTCAAAACTTAATAAATGAATTCAGTAAAGTTGCAGGATACAAAATCAATATACAAAAATCAGTTGCATTTTATACACAAACAGTGAATTACCAGAAAGAGAAATTAAGAAAGCAATCCCATTTACAACAGCATCAGAAAGAATAAAATACTTAGGAATAAATTTAACCAAGGAGGTGAAAACTCCACATACTGAAAATTTCAAGACATTGATGAAAGAAATTCAGACACAAATAAATGGAAAGATACTCCATGTGCATGGAGTGGAAGAATACTGTTAAACTGTCCATACTATCCCAAATGATCTACAGTTTCAGTGCAATCCCTATCAAAATTTCAACGGCATTCTTCAATTAGAAATAGAAAAACCAGTCCTAAAATTTGTAGAGACCCACAAAAGACCTCAAATAGCTAAAGCAACCTTTTCTTAAGAACAAAGAACATAGCTGAAAGCATCATGCTCCCTGATTTCAAACTGTGCTATAAAGCTACAGTAATCAAAACAATATGGTACTGGCATAAAAACGGACACACAGATCAATGGAACACAACAGAGAGCCCAGAAATAAACCCATGCATATCCAGTCAATTAAGTTATAATTCAGGAGCCAAGAACACACAATGGGGAAAAGAGTCTTTTCAATAAATGGTGCTGGGGAAACTGGACCCTTATCTTATACCATATGCAAAAATCAACTTAAAATTGATAAGAAGACTTGAATGCAAGACCTGAAACAGTAAAACTCTTAGAAAGAAATAGGGGAATAAACTCCTTGACATCAGTCTTAACAATGATTTTTCAGATTTCACACCAAAAGCAAAGGCAATAAAAGCAAAAATAAACAAGTAGGACTACAGCAAATTAAAAAGCTTCTGCACAGCAAAGAAAACCATCAACAAAATGAAGATGCAGGAGAAAGTAGTTGTGAGTCAAATATCTGATAAGGGGTTAATATTCAAAGTAGATAAAGAATTCATACAACTTAATAGCAAAAAGCAAGTAATATGAATAAAAAATGGCAGAGTAAGAGAATAGACATTTTTCTAAAGAAGACATACCAATGGCCAACAGGGACATGAAATGGTGCAGTATCAGGGAATTGCAAACTAAACTACAATGAGATACCATCCACACCTGTCAGAACACTTACCATCAGAAAGACAAGAGAAAAAGTTCTGGCAAGGAAGCGGAGGAAAGGGAACTCTTGTGTACCATTGGTGGAAACGTAAACTGGCTCAGCCACTATGGAAAAACAGTATGCAGGTTCCTTAAAAAATTAAAAAGAGAACTACCATATGATCCAGCAGTCCCACTTCTGGGTACATTTCCAAAGGAAATGAAAACAGGATCTCAGAGATTATCTGCATTCCCACGTTCACTGCAGAATTATTCACAATAGGCAAGACATGGAAAAACCTAAGTGTCTGTTAATGGATGAGTGGATAAAGACACGCACACGCACACACACACACACACACACACACACACACACACACACACACACACACACACACACACACACACACAGAGTTAAACATTATTCAGTCATAAGAAAGAAGGACATCTTGTCGTCAGTGACAACACAGGTGGACCCTGAGGGCATTATGTGAAGTATGACAAGACAAATACTGTATGACAGCACTTACACGTGGACCCTAAAAAAGCTGAACTCACAGAAGCAGGGACTAGAACAGTGATTACCAGGGGCTGGGAGTGATTGAAAAGGGGAGATGTTGGTCAAAGGGTAGACTTCCAGTCAGAAACTACAACCAACACGCTGTACATTACACCCCCAGAAAGTACTCATCTTGTAACACTGTAGTATGTACTTGAAAGTTGCTAATAACAGTGTAGATCTTCAGCATTCTCATCACAAAAAGAAATGGCGGTTATATGATGTGATGGAGGTATTAGCTAACAGTATGTTGGTAATCATTTTGCAACACGTAAGTCTGTCAAACCAATAGCTTGTACACCTTAAACTTACACAGTGTTACATGTCAATTACATCTCAATAAAGCTGGGGAAGAAAAAGAACACTCAAAATTTTGTTCACAGTCTCTGGACCACTGTAAAAATACACGAAGCTACATTAATACTTAATATGAAAAACTGAAGTCTCAGAGTTCAATTTACAATAAAAAGCATCGTCCACCTGACAGCGGTGGGGTTACCAGGAACGGCTTTCTGTTGGTGAGTGCTCACTGAGAAACCTACTTGAGCTGCTGGTGGTGGAATCGCAAGAGCCTGCCCGGACGCTTGCTGTCCACGGTCCAGGCTCTGAGGAAGGCTGGGGATGGGATGCAAAACTCTGAGAAGGAGGGCAAGGTCATGGCCTAGAAAAGAAACAGACATTTGAAAAAGTATTCTTGAAAACAGATTGCTTTTAGGAAAAAAATGAAGAGCTACAGAATGGCATCTGAGGGAAAGAGTATCTCGAGTAATGGTAACATCTAGAAAAAAAAAAAAAAGCCATAGGGATATCTCTTAAATGAAGTTAATCCTGAGTAATTTCTGTGTCTTCTCTACTGAAAGCTGCTTGAGAGGTAAATGAGTTTTCTGTTTCTAAGTCTGAGCCCCAGACTCCTTTTTAATCATGCTTTAGAAAATGAAACTTTAATTTCTATGTGACTAACTCACAAGAGCAGAGGCAACTCTAATAAAAGCAAGGGACTCATCTTCAACTTCCACCCATGCTAATGTAATGCTAATACAATTCTTCAGCAATGTTTACTTTGTCAAGGAAATAACATTTGATTCTGAAGTATCTCAGAATCTTTGGATCCAACTGCTAGGCCCACACTAGCTGTGTAAGGGCAGGTAAGTATTCATATATTTAGGTTGTAATGAATCCATGAAATGGCCGATACTGACTCATTTTTAACCTAGAAACCTTATAATCCAATATAAGGAAAAAGTCTCTTCCCACTTGTTCTCAGGAGAGTAAGACCATTTACTTTTCTAAGGAAGGTTATTTCATACATTGAGGACGCACAGGATGAGTCAAATTTCAACGACGGATATTCGTATCATATGAATTTTTTTCCTTTAAAAGGAAGGGATATTCATTTTAGTTCAATGACAGTAAGATGCTTCTCAGGCATCGTGTGTTATATTCAATCCAGCCTTTCCATTTGGAGAAAACCTCTTTCTCTAAGAATGTTATACCCAAGAAAACAATCCAATAACTAGTTTCACATCCTAACATAAAGCTGATATTCTGGCCTCCTGGGCAATTGATATCACAGCTTTTAACTAACAACACTTAACACATGAATCACAATGATACAAAAACAATGTAAATAAAGGAGTAAAGTGAATGCTTTACAAATGTTCCAACAGATGTTTTCCTAAAAAATCAAAATGAACATAAGCTGCAAGTCACTGAGGAGATACTCAAACGAAAGCACAGCATGCCTGTCGGAGTGGGGCACACAAAAGCCACAGGGCAACCGGCAGAAACAAACCCAGGGAGCTGTGTGAGCAATGTGCGTGTGGCCTGCTGGGTACTCACCACCGAACATGGCATATAACACATGCCCTATCAGAACAGACTGCAGGTGAGGGAAAAGGAAATAGAAGAATATATTAATATCTCACTGGAGCAGCCCGATCAGCACTAAGCTGTGCTGCAGGAGGGGTCTGACCTGAGACTTCAGCTCCACCAAAGCGGCATCTTCGGAGATGTCAACGTCTCCCAAGAAGAGGAGGGAACCTTCTGCGTGCCCATCACTGGGCGCACCTACAGAGGATAGGGCAAGACGTCGGACAGCAGCTTTAAGCTTATTCATTTCATGTTTCTGAAATACAGGCCATGTTTTGATTCTGCAGATAGCTTTAGTGCAGCTCCACCCACGCAACTGGGAATCTGAGTTCTCTGAGCAGTTCCCTGGTGACCGCACAGGGAGGAAGCAGTGTCCCGTCAGGCGGCCGCCAGGGAGGGGTGTGGGTGCGACACCACGGTCTTGTCACTGGGATGTTGCGGGGAATGTTACTGTTGTGTCGTCTGCCTAGAACGTTCTCTCCCGCACCCTCCCCTTCCTCTGAGGGCTCTGCTGGTAGGACACCCTGCCCTGCCCTCACCTTTTATTTTACCTGTTTCTTCCTCTCACAGCACTTGGTCCAACATGTTACTCTGTCTGCTCATTTGCGTGTGTTAAGTGTCTTCCCTATAGGTATATATTTACCTACTCTGTCTCCCCTAAAGACTATGATTGTCAAGAGAGGACAGGCCATCCATCTGGTTTGTCTCTCTAGTGCCAAATGTGGTGGGCGCCACACAGCAAATGCCCAATAAATGCTTACCAACTGAAAGAATCCTTGACAATAAGAAGGCCTTTCTACATTTGTTTTAAAAAAGGGAAAACAAAATGCTCTCTCATCTAAAACTCTGGATAAAAAAGCTAATAACTAAATTTGAAATCAGTAATTTCATTTTCACTTTAATTAAATGCCTTTGCTTACTGCTGAGCACACTGCTAATACATAATAAGAAATTAATTATAACTAAATTAAGTAAGAAAGCTCTCTTCATGAGTGGTTCTTCTTGGGTCTTAAGGACCATAAGCTGGTACTACCTGAAAGACACTTTCAGGAAATTCTCAGGAATAAAAATACTTGCCATATGTTGTGATATAGAAAGACTAACAAAAAAAATGAGATTTTTTTCTTAACTTTCATGGAGAAACACATACTGCTTTTTAAGCTGTAATTATTATCCGATCATGACATCATTTTTAGAGAGAGCTAACAAGTCTAAAACAAACAAAAAATGTCAACATCATAGCTAATTCAACATGAGGTTTTTTTTAATTGCTCTACACATATAACCCTAACTTTAAAGAGTAAAGAGATATGACTTTAACTCATTTATGTTAATTTCAGGACTGAATTTTAAAAGATAAAAAGAAATACATAATACATCAAGGCACTGAAAAAGCTAGATGAGCATAATAAACGAAAACATGTGAAGACCTGGTCCTACTAAAGATACTTTCTCTTTATCTCTATATTTTCTTTACAACGAAGTGGAAACCCGCTTTTTACAGTGACAATCCAAACTCCCTGCCTGTGACTTCTGGCTCATCATGATGCGTGTGCTGAGTTTTGTCCGTGGAGAAGAAACTTAGTAAAACAGTATGTTTACACCCTGTGTGTCCTCTCAGAAGTCAGTGACGTGGAACGCTCCCGAAGTGGCTCCTGGGTGGGGGCGGCAGAAAAGACCCCAGCCCTGCCACCCGCCCCTCAGGCTGCAGTGAAGTCACCGCAGTGACTGAAGCTTCACCAGCCTAGTCCATTATGATTCATGTTGCCATGAGGAGCTTGGGAGAGCATATTTAAAAATCCCGTGAAGAAATTTAATATACTGACATATAGATAATGGAAATAACAGACAGCAAATGAAAGGTAAAGCCAAACCAAAGACATTACAAATCACTATACAAAACTAGGATTATGACACGAGCTGTGAAATAAATAGGTTTTGATTTTCAACTTTACATTTTCAAAAGCATACAGTTCAGTTGCCTCTAGAGCAGAAGCCGCCCTCTTACTTTTCTTTATGACACGCTGGGTGCTGCGGTTCTGTTCTGCTCTCACCTTGGGTGGAGGCAGCTCTCCAGTCCCCGCCCTGAGAAAAGGTGCAGCTTGCCTGGTCCTGACGACTCTTCCACGGGTGCGAGGGGATCCGCGGCTGGTACCACCAGACAGGCACCTTCAGAAAACCCTGAAGAACGGGGCATTTCTAACCGCTGTGACGCGCACAGACTAAGTGAACTTCCACAGAGAGAGACATCTTGATACAGAAAATGTTCCTGAATTTATTATTTATCCTTAAGATGTATGTATGAATTGCCATATATTATACTTACTTATTGTTTTTACAATCAAAAGTTTAAAATAATAAAAATCAGTCTTTAGGATGACTGGGACTAATGTTCTGTATCTTAGTAACCACAGTAAATGAAAAGTATAAACAAAGCATCTGACAGAAAAAACTACACACATACTCGCAGGCACCGTGGGAAGAGCCGCAGCACAGCGCACCGGTTACACGAGCTTCCACTTGTGAACGTTTCTGAAGGAATTTTATAGAGAAGAAAGAACCTACTGACTGCAACCAGGGCTGTGTCGTGGCACATCTCTTTGGGAAAAGGGTTTGGCAATAGACAGCATCAAATCTTTAAAAAGTTCACACCTCTTGACTTGTTAGTTTCTTTCATCTTTACAACTGTCCTAAGAAGGATTTATATTTAAGTACTATTTATAAGAATAAAAAATGTACAACAAGCTAAATTCCCCAAAGCAGGGATCTAGGTGAATTAAACTGTGGTAAGTCATATATTGGCTACAATGATTGTTTTTGGATTTTTATGGCCAGGTTAAAAAATTGAACATAAAAGGTAGGAAATAAAATTGTGTGCACAGATGATTTTACAGGAAGAAAATATATAAAGATGTAAAATATGGTAGCTGTCTGATTGGTAAGATTTTGGGTAAGTATTCTCTTTATGGCTGTATTTCTCTGTTTTCATACAATGAGAATGTATCATCTTTGTAATCATAAAATAGTAACTGCTATTTACAAAATGTCTATTCCAGAGCAAAATCTTACCAGAGGAGGAAGTTTTCCTTCAGTTAAAAGCAACGCGTCTCCAGAAGATATCATAAGCTCTTTCAGTGTTGCATCCTGGAGATACAGAAAGTCCTTCTTGTCACTTATGACTTCTGCAAGGAACAGTCCTTTTTTCTTTTAAACCTATGTCTCTATTACCCTTTCAAGAAATAAGTAAATAAATAATGAAGCAGATACTGAAGCTATAGGGAATAAGCTAAGCCTATAAAACAGTACATCATAATTTATTAAAAGTATACAATTATGAACTGCAAAAGATTAAAGGAAGGGAGATGGATGAGATGAGAAATGATGAAAGACTGATTTACAGAAGATAAAATTTTAGTTAAGCCTAAAAAATGGGCTGGATTTGAAAAGTCACAGGAAACAAGAAGGAATGTCTCAAGAAAGAAAAACAGGGCAAAGTCAAGGTTATGTCAAGAGCCAGTATGACTTGCTCTGGGGAAGGAAGAGCTAAGAGACTTGATTAATTAGACTGGGAGGTATCCACTGGAGAGTAAGTAACAGGAAAGAACACTGGACTGCAAAGGTGGTCACAGGTCAAAGGGATGTGGAATAGAAAAAAATGAGTTTTCAGCTGATTTTTAAAAAGCCACTCACGATTTCTGAGAAGGGGGTTTTTAAAGATCAGTCTAGGGGCTACAAATGTGACATACGGAAGTGGGCAACACCGGGGCTCAGGGAAGTCGGTTGTAGTAACTCACATTAGAGGCCAAACAGCGGGGGAGGCTGAACCAGGAGGCCAGCAGTAGGAATGGTTAAGGAGTGGAAAAACTGACGGCCTTTGAAGGCTGAGACCAAATATGACAGCTATCAGGTGAGCAGGGTAAGCCACACTTCACGATGAAGAAGGTCAAGATGGGAAAGACAAACAGCAAGTCTGGGAAGTGGAGCCAGTTCTGAGGGTAAGTTTGCTTTTGGATGAAATGCTTGATACCAATTTGGGCATTTATAAGAGAAGAAAATGAGGAAACTGATGACATAGTACTCTTCTGACATCCAAACTGTATGTCCTCAAGATTTTTTGAGGCCCACTTCTTACTCCAGGCAGTCAAATTCCTGGCCAGGACTCAAGAGAGTCCTCTCAGCATGGTTCCTGACTGTTACACAGCAAAGAGCATTGCACTGAAGGCCCCCAATATACCTGTTTAAATCAGGCTCCCTTGATGTTCAGTGCCAGTGTCTCACTGAACAGAAAGCAGGCAGATAAAGACAGGGGGAAGGGCAGCTGACCACAGCTGTCTAAGCTTCCTCACAAAGTTCCATTCTGGGTCTACTGCTAAGGCCATGGATCTGGACTGGGAGCTCTGATGCTACCTGGAGCAACAGTAAGATTAACCAGAGTTCAACCATCCTGTGATAACATTGTTTCTAAATCTACCCTTAGAGTTTGGGCTGGATTTGGAGATGCAGTTTGAATCAGAGCCTAAGTGATTGGTTGGTAAGACGAATTCTGCCATCATTAACTTACAGATAAACTCTGAGATTAAAATATTTAGGTTTCAAATGCTAACTTGAAAAGATACATGCACCTCCATGTTCACAGCAGCACTATTCACAACAGCCAAGACGTGGAAGCAACCTAAATGTCCATCAACAGATGACTGAATAAAGAAGTTGTGGTACACACACACACACACACACACACAATGGACACTACTCAGCCATAAAAAGAATAAAATAATGCCACCTGTAGCGAAATGGATGGACCTGGAGACTGTCATACTAAACGAAGTAAGCCAAAAAGAGAAAGAAAAATACCATATGATATCATTTATATGTGGAATCTAAAAAGATGACACAAATGAAATTATTTACAAAACAGAAACAGACTTATAGACATAAAACAAACTTATGGTTACCAGGGGGGTGGAGGGACAAAGCGGGAGTTTGGGATTTGCAGATACTACTAACTACTATACATAAAACAGATAAACAACAAGGCCCTGCTGCATAGCACCGGGAACTAACTATATTCAATACCCTGTAATAGCCTATCATGAAAAAGAGTATGGAAAGGTGTATATATATATAGGCGTATATTACTGAATCACTACGCTGTGTACTAGAAATTAACACAACACTGTCAACTGATTATACTTCAATTAAAAAAAAATTCAGGTTTTAAAATTCAGAGTGCATCTTCAAATCCTCCATTGGTTCAAATACCTCTTGTCCTCTGTGGTTCTCTGCCTCCTAGTGAAGAATCACTACCCCTAGAGACACACTCTCTTATTAACAGAGGACTCAACACAGATGAAGCTGAAATTTTCCCTCTGACTTTACAGAAAAACTGTAGTAAAGAAAAAGTGAAAGTAGACCCACATGTAGATTTTTGTTTCCTAAAAAAAGTAAAGCTTTTTCTAGAATTTATTCACATGAGTGGGGTGGCATCCTTATGAAAATACAAAATAAACACATTTTTACAAATGAAGTGTACAGAAATAATCTTACTTCTTCACATAAAGGCTCCCCAGCTTCATAGCACCAATCCATTTTTCGTAAATGCCATGTGTCTCCTAGGAAGGAATCCAAATCAGGGTGAAAAAAATTCAGAAGAGTATGTTTTAAGAACTTGTCAAGAATGACCCTTTTGGATATATGAATATCAAAGGGGATTTGACCTAATCATTATTAACTGACTTTTAAAGTAAATTATGTCTTCCAGGGCATGAAAAAAATTAAGTTGTTGCCTCAATTTGGTTAATTTTCTATTCCACCAAGAACTGTACACCTGTAAATGAAAATAACCCTTGCTACTACTATGCAGTATCTACTTGTATCTTTCCTACTTACCTGTGCACACGCATGTCCACATCACATGGGAGCACAGACAGATGTATGTATGTACGTAAATTCAGAATCCCTTCTAAAATCATGACATTGAGCTTTATTTCACTGTCTTGGCTGAAGATATGTGCTAACATTGCTCAGCGACTGATAATGTGAATAATAAAACTGTTCCTATCCAATCAGCAGTTAATCTAAAAATAAAACTGTGCTTTTGGTATAGCATTTAATCAAGTTGGTATAAATGAACATTTGTAAGTGTTAACTAGACTTTATACTTAGACTTCTGTTTTTCAGCATGCTTGCTACAGTGACAAAATGGGAAGAGAATTTTTTTTGAGGAGAGGGAACTGAGTAGAGTACAAGTTGGAAATCCTGGTTATTAAAAAATCAGCAATATTTTATAAACAGTCAACTCCCCCACCCACCAAAAGAAGCTGAAGCCAAGGGAATAAACAGAGATCTCATATTTATCCTGTACAGATCATGGGTTTTGAATCCCGAAACTGTTCTCTGCAGACCCTCTTTTGTCATTAGTTCTAGTTTTAAATACAGTAAGAGTTATATCAATATGTAACTTAATCTAAGTATGTTTTAAAAACCCAACACCACCAGGAAGTTAAAAGTGGACACCATTACATCATAGCACAGCATAGCAGGGAGAAGTCAGAGTTCTGCAATCGGGGGCTCTAGCTACTTGCTGTGTCACTCTGGGTAAGCCGTTTAACCATTCTCAGCATCTGTAAAATGGGAACGGTGATGACCCCTGCACAGGAGAACTACTGTCAAAATGAAATGAGACATGGTATGCAAACTCCTACAAGAGTGCCTGGAACCTGAGCAAGTGAACGGCCCCCCAGGTAACGGGGCCCCAGGCTGTCACCTGGGTGGAGAGAATGACAAGTGCTCTCAGGAAAGCCACGTGGTGCCCCTTCCCGTGGTTCCACTTGGGTACCCACCTCGGGATACCCTGGGTTTATTTTTTCACTCATACTATGTTCCCTAATCTGGCATGAAACACATTGCACTGAAATTCTGCATTATGAGAGTCAGTGGAAGGTGTAGCTCAGTGGCATAGCGCATGCTTAGCATGCACGAGGTCCTGGGTTCAGTCCCCAGTAACAATCAATCAATCAACCTAATTAACTCACAACCACCGCCCACCCCCAAAAATTCTGAATCAATGAGGTTAAAAAAAAATCAGCGAGAGACCTAGGACATTCCAGAAGGTATAAATGTCAATTTTATTTCTTTGGTACATTTGTTGGGCCCTTCTAGGGTCTCTTCCCTTAGTAGTAGGCTACTACGTATTTTTTCTAAAAGAACAAGAGCCAGGAGAATTATGTACATATAGCAATGCAAAGTGCAACTGACAACCCAGGAGGTAAAAAAGTTTGGTGAGTTTTCATGAGGTTTATAGATGATTTATCATAAGTAAAGGGTGTGGGTCAGGTTATGTGTCATCATGGTCTGTAACTTACCTGACAGGCCAGATTTCTCCAGCATTACCTTTAAACACTGTAAGAAAAAAATTATGTTCATTAGCTGCCTGTTTCTGAGTTTACACTATTGTGAGAAACACCCTTTTTAGAGTCTGGACCTGGTCTGATTATGTTTAATAATTCTCAAATAGACAAAGATATACATGGTTAAGTGGTTAAGTAAGCTCTCCTTCCTAAGGGCTAGGTGGCACCAACTCAAGACTGAAAAAAACAGGTTCAGGTGTCTGCAACCAGGACTTCAAGCTTTGTTCATCCACTTCCAGGTCTGCAGTGTGCTTTTCTTCTTATGAGGACTAGCAATGCACTTTTGACCAGTTATGAGTAATTAGGCTGATTTCAAAGGTACATAATAAATTCTGACTCCTGTAAAAGGAGATTAGTCTTTAGCACGCAAGAAACACAACTGGTCACACATCAACTCAGAAGGGAAGTGCTGTGCACACTGGGAGCTTACGGCACCATGCAATAAATGAGACGATTAGCTGGTGTTTAAATGAAACAAAAATAATCATTAAAACTCAACTTGAGGGGAAAACATTCTTTAGTAAATTTAGGGCAAAAGGGTAAGTAAAATTTGATATACATTAAACCAGAGCAGGAGGGAGCAGGACTAAGGATGATCATGGCTGCACTGCTTGGAGTAAGAGAAAAATGGCAAACAATACAGACATCCCTTAACAGGGGAAGATTTAAATAAACTAGTGAAGGTCTTAAAACAATTAAAAGGATAAAACAGACTTACATGTACTGGTCTTAAAAGACCTTTAAACTATTTTAAGTGAAACAAAGTCCTAGGATCTCATTTATGATTTAAAAGAAACCACACAAGTCAAGCTTTTCACCTCCACTTGTACATACATGCCCACACACTGGTATATTCATGATAAAGGTATGGAAGGATACACTCTACTGATGTGGATAAGATTATATCATTTGGGCAGGGTATAGCTCAGTGCTTAGAGTAGTACATGCTTAGCATGCACAAGGTCCTGGGTTCAATCCCCAGTACCTCCATTAAATAGCTAACTAACTAAATAAACCTAATTACCTCCCCCTCTCAAAAAAAAAAAAAAAAGATTGTATCATTCAGTGACAATAGTGACTTCTGGGGAAGGGACGAGAACAGGGTGGTGACTAAGGGGCATTTTTAGTTCCTCCTAAAGTTGAACAAGAAAGACTAAATCCACAATTACTTGTGTGATTAAAAATAAAAGAGACTTTAGAATTAACCATTGTTTAGAAAATGACAACAATGAGAACACAATATATTAAAACAGGGAATGGGACCAAAGCTGTATTCAAAGAAAACTGCAGTCTTAAAGGCCTCCATTATTCAAGAAAAACAAACAAACAACTGAGCATCAACTTAACTGCACTCTGGATAGAGAAAACAGCCAGGGTAAAGGCCTGTCTGAGGCACCGACTGGAGGCCCAAGGACTTAGCTGAAGCAGAGTGAGCGTGAGTAATAGTGGTTTTTGAAAAAAAGATACCAAAGGGCCAGAACACACAGGGTGTTGCAAGGTCACTCAGGGGCTCCACTCTTACACCGAGTGAGATGGGAAAGCAGAGGACAGCTGTGAGCAGCAGTGACTGATCTGACACTTTGAAGGATCACTCAACTTCTTCGTGAGAACACACCCTGGGAGGTGTAAGGCTGGAAGGAAGAAGATCAGTCAGGAGCTGCTGGAATAATCTGGGTGAGAGGTGACCAGGGTGAACGCAGTGGAGGGAATGGGATGTGGTTAGATTCCAGATAAATCCTGATGGTAGAACCAAAAGGATTTCCTGAAAAACTGATTGTGAAGTAAGAAAGAAAAGATAACTTCAAGGTTTTTGGCCTAAGCAAGTAGAAAAATGGAGCCACTGTAACGGAAAAGGAAAATGTGGGTGAGGTGCGTTTGGGAGCGATCAGGAGCTCCGTTGTGGGTGTGGTATAATTTGGGATGACACTCAGACAACCAAGGGGCAGCTGTAGGCCTAAGTGTGGCGTCTAAGAACTGAGCACGAAGGTGCTCACAAGGTAGAGGGAAGGGGAAACACCAGCTGAGAAGGGGTGTGCTTGGGAGGTGGGAGGAAAGCCTGAAGAGCCGCCGTCTTCTGGAAGCAAGTGACAGAAGTCATCAGGTACGTCAGCTGCTGCGGAGAGAGCAAGTAAGATGAAGACGGAGACCTGCTGACTGGACACAGCAACGTGGAGGCCACGGGCGGCCTTGATAAGGGCAGTGTCAGTGGCAGGGCAGGGTGCCAGTCTGCCTGTGATGGGTTAGGGACAGAACAGAAGAAAGACATATGATACACATTGCTCCTTTGGAAAGTTCTGTGGTTCATGCTTTGAAATTAATAGACACTAAAGTTAAAAGGCAAACGAAAAGCTGGGAAAACAAACCTCTAAGCAGCCATCCCTCAGTCTCAATCCCTGCTGTGGCCAGTCTTGTCTGTCAGTACCCCTACCCACTTCCCCGTCCTGCCCCCCGACTCTTTTGAAGCAAATGTTGGATATCATTTCATTTCATTCATTAATATTCAGTACTCATCTCTAAAAGATAAAGATTATTTTAAAAAACATAACTCTTAAATAATTATGACACCTAAAAATTAGTAATTCCTAAATAACAAATATCTAATCAGTGTTTAAATTTCCCTACTTTCTCTTAAACTATTAATTACTAAAGCTCTTTTGGTTTCAATCAAGGGCCACATAAGTTCCATACTTTGCATCTACTTACTGTGTCTCCTAGGTCTCTCTAGCCTATAGGCTGCCTCACGCTGCAACTGATTTCCTGAAGAGGAGGATTTTTCCACTTCAGGACTGTGCTGACTGCAAGCCTGTGACACACTTAACAAGCCCCTCTGAGCCCTGTACTTCTTATAAACCAGTACTCAGACCTAGAGGTTTGACTGGACTCAGGTCCACTTTTTGTTTGTTTTTTGTTTTGGCAAGAAGAGCACAGGTATTGTTTTGAGCTTTAATGTCCAGGTGCTGCTCTTTTGGGGCTATTAGCAGTTTTTCAGGATCATTGTATAGATCCATTAATTCATTAGGAGTTGAAAAACTGTGATAATCTAAATTTTTTTTCTTCATTTTATCATTTGGGATATGTCTATTAAAAAACAACTCATCATCTATTTGGTTAATGGGAGGTACAGTTTGCAGAAGAGAAACAGAATGCATGCCTGATTCTTTCCTTTACGGCTACCTAGCATCCACTATAGGTGAACAATGACTATGGTATTTTTAGGGTCCGTATGAGCTCATGGATTTTATGTATGTGTACCACTCAATTTTCATTATTATTCCCACTGAGGTTCAAACTGTCTTATCTTTGACCAGTGGGAGTCTCTTCTTTTGGCTTGAGTCTCTATGCTGATCCCAGAAGTCTTTGCAGCTTCACTGCTTTCTGTCCTGATAAGACGTTCTAGGCACATCATAGGCTTTCCCGATCTAGATACAGAAGCAGCCATTACTCCAAGAAGCCCTGGTTCCTTCTAGTAGGAAACGGTATTTAGTGACCATAATCTAGGTGCTGGGGTGCTTGCCACTACCAGGTTGATTATTGTTTCCAAAAGCCGTTTCAGGGGACAGAGCTAGAAAAATAATTTTTTCAAAGAAGAAAAAATATATCAAGTTAATTCTGATTCTTCTAATTTAAATTCAGGAGTACAGGCTTTATTTAACCACACTGATGTTATCTGTCTCTCGTTTTCCAATATTGAAAGTCCCAGTTCTCAGTGCCACCAACATAACTGCTTTATCACACACACACAAACATTCATACCAGTGTGTGTGCGATTATACATACATATAAAGTAAAATCACCAGAAGGAAATATGCCAAAGGGTTAATATTAGTGGGATAAGGGATAATGAGGTGTTTTTTCTTTTAATCCATTTTTATATATCCCAAATTTCTATAATAAACATGTATTACTGGTAATCGGTAATCTTATTTTTTAAATTATAGTTGGTTCACCAGTTTTCAAGTACCCCAAACTACTCCTTTAATGAGTACAGAATTCTTTAAAGTATATAATGTAAACCCTAGCCTCAGGACCTCAAAATCCTAGCACAGGTTACCACTGCTCCCCATGCCAAACACCCACAGACCCCACCTGCCGCCCCACCCAAAGTAAAGTGACTTACATCTCTCACAGACGTCGTTTCTTCTACTATGATCTCCATCTCTGTCCCAGGCTGAACATCACTCCCCACGGCAAAAAACAGGAACAGCTAGATCAAGACAGAAGTATAAATGCAGTTTAATACAAATTTAAAAATTCTATAAATATATGGTCTATTTCCAAAAAAGAAAAGCCAATGGTCATAAAACTTAAATAAAAATCTCTAATTATGTAAAAACAAGTCTACGTTGGGTATTTTAATGTTACAGTTTAAACAATAATCTTGACTACCTCACCACCAATGTTGCTACTCCTTACACACACCTCTCACAGATATTATTTATTCTACTATGATCTCTGTCTCTTTCTCAGTCCTTCCTCAAAGAGCTCTGCAATGGTAATACACTGTAAGCACTACCTGTGTTCTTTTCTGGGTCATTAGTTTGTGATCTTATTTTCTGCCCAGAGGTCCCATATACTTAAACTCCCAGGAACCCACAGGAAAAATGTAAATCTGATCTCTTGTCAACTCAGTTCCTTACAGCCTTCCTTTTACTTTCTAACTCACTCTCACTTATCATGTTTTTCCCCCTATGAGCTTGTTGTGCACTACAATCTGCTAGAGTTCGAGGAAGAACAAGTTAAAGGGGATGTGGATCTAGGAACCATAGGGATCATGAGTCCAGCTCATTACCTTGATACAGAATCTTAATAGGAAGGACATCATTACGATTTCTTTTTTCATTATGACTTTTGAACTGTAATAAAAGTTTATTAAATAGGTAGGGCTCCTGGCAAAGGTCAGCCTGATAGTATTTTATAGGTAAAAGGAAGACTGATGAAGACACAGCTGCTGTAAGAGTATTACATTATTACAGGGAGTAATTAAGTCCAAAATCAGTATACTGTGTTTTATTAAACCTAAAATGCTGCTGGTTGTTACTTATTATCTTATGTGCCACTAAGCAGGAGAAAGCAGCACCAGCGACAACTGCAGGATGCCACCGATTGTAAGATGCATCACAATCTCACAGACGTTAAAATGTGGGAGAAAAGCGTGCATTTTAGAATTTATGAAATACAATGGTTGAAACTGGTGGCCACCCAACTTTAAAGATCCCCCTTAACCACAAAATCTTCACAGAAAAAGAATCTTATGAATATTCTTTGACATAATATTTTTGATTTAAACACAGAGAACTATATGGACGTAGGCCTAAAAGGTATCATTTAAGGAAAAGAAAACTTTTAAGAGAAACAGTATTCCTGCAGTAGTTAAGGAATGAATTATACAGTTAATAGCTTCTGCTCACGGAAGGGTGGTTTTGATCTGTCAGGTGACCTCCTGTTACCTGAGAGGACGTTGGCGCTTTTCCAGGACACAGTCCCAACGAACTCCCCATCTTCAATCCTGCTTCCTTCAGAGTGTAACTGTCTAGCACTATAAAGAAATTTGATAACACAGTAAATGTTATTAATTTCTACTTCCTTGGGCAAAATAATGTTCTGAAATCAGCCTTTCTCTGAAAATCACGAATGTCAAGAAAGAAAAAAGTAGAGTTGCACTCCATGCAAAAGGATTACATAAATTACAGCTGTGTTTGATTTTAGATTTCCTCACTCTAAAACGTATTATTCTTGTTACCTGTACAACAACGCTAAGAGGTAAAAGGCAACTATGGAATGTTCTAGATTCATACTTAACAAAAAGCAAAGGGCTGTTTTTTTCATGGATTAAAAGCCAGATGTTCTCAATTGATTCATGCATGACGGGCTAGCTTCTTCCAAGTTTAATGCTGCTATAGTGACTACCATTAATAGTCAGACTAAATTAAGCCTAATAATAAGACACACCAGAGGTAAGAACCAAGACTCTGGTTACTGTGATAATTGTATCACAATAAAAGTAGCAAAACTAATAAAAATCTTTGATAATAAATCTAAAAAGACATAACAAGATCAAAACCATGACTAAAATGAGCATCAGCTAATCAGAAAGATAAGTGTTTTACTTTAGAAAACAGAAGCTTCTGAATTTTTGGTTAAGATTTTCTGTAATCCACAAAGAAGACACTTTGATGACAATATGTCCTATAAACCAGTTTCTAAAAGGTAAGGGTACTGGAAGCCATTATCGAAAGCAAAAGCATTAAGAAAGACAGGTGGTACAGATATGTGTCGGCTACCAAAAAGATGTACCTGGACAAAGAAGCTTCCCATTTCTATCGATAGGTCTCAAACAGCTGTTCTCAGCTACAAATAAAAAGATGCTGGTTAGTGCACCAAACAAAGAAAACCAAAGAGACATTCTACTGTGGTCATCAGCAGGAAGCCACAAGAAGCTAGGAACAAAAAAGGAACAAAAAACCCCCAACAACAAAAAACCAGGAGCAGGCAGTCTTCCCTGCGCACCGCAGCGCAGGGCCGTGTGAATGCTGTGGCAAGCTGACTATGCAAAGAAATCTCAATAACAAGAAAAATTATGACTGTACTGTGACCTTTAAAAATTTCTGACAAAATATTAAACACTGTCACTTACACGTTTATAGTGAAATGAAAAAAAGTAAAACTAATATTCACACTGTAATTTAAAACACTACAGGACACTGGGAATTAAAATGCTTTCTTTGTAAAACACGGATCAAGAATGGTTTAAACAGGGTTTCCTTCTCATTGTGCAGCTTGCTATACACAGTGAGCATCTTTTCTGGACCCTAGTGATGATCCTCTTTCTAAGTTTCGATTAGCTTCCAGTATTTTATATACTTTGTGCTTTCAATTTCAAGAAACGTCTCCAAGAGCTCCTTCAGTGTGAAGTTTTCTGCTGGCGTCAGTTCCTCTGGGACATCTTCATCCTCCTCGTCACAACCACGTCCCTCACTTCTGTGGGTTCGTGTGCATTAAGCTCCTCTGGCTGCACAGCTGGAGTCTCTTGGACGCCAGCAGGGTCAGCAGGCCCGCGGGCAGCTTTCTTCCGTTAACTCCATACACTTTTGTTTCTTTTCTGTGCTTTCACTGTTGTTGGCCAATTCGATTATCCAATCTTATAAAATGTCATCGGGGTTTACCGCCGGGAGAAAAGGAGGCAATAGACTACACATTCTGCTGTCTGTGTGGTGAAATTGGTAGATACGCAGTGACCAGTCACTGGCAGACTTTAACGAGTGAAGTAACTGGTCACTGATTATGATGCACATCTTACTTTACCGTGATGTGTAAAGAGCTTCTAGCGAAGTTTGTACTTGATGCAATTATTAGGTAATATCTGGTGGCCGCTGAAATCTGAACCGTGCTGCTGGGTAACTGACGGTACATAATGATGGTGGTAACTGAAATTCATGCATGTCGAAACTGTGCAGAGACTGCTTAGATTTAAAATAAGTTCAGTGATTTTTATGATTAAATGGGTAGGGCCAGGGTATCTTATTTTTTCTTTTTAAACTGAAGTATAATTGATTTACAGTGTTTCAGGTATGCAACAAAGTGATTCAGTCATATATATCTATATCTGTATCTATCCATTCTTTTTCAGGTTCCTTTCCCAATTACTACAAGATAGTGAATCCCCTGTGCTATACAGTAGGTCCTTGTAATTTATCTATTTTGTATATAGTAGTGCGCATCTGTTAATCCCAAATCCCTAATTCATCCTCCCCTCCTTTCCCCTTCGGTAACCGTAAGTTTGTTTTCTATGTGTGTGAGTCTACTTCTGTTTTGTGAATAAGTTCCTTTGCATCATTTTTCTAGATTGCACACGTAAGTGCTATCACGTGATACTTATTTTTCTCTGACTCGGTGTGCCCTATTTGGAGGACACCAAGATCCCTGCTTTGTGGGAAGGAGCACACCAAGTTTTTAGTCCAAACAGAATTCTTACCAAGTTGGATATGAAGTGGGGGAGTGTGAAGTAGCAGAGCCTTCTGAGAGGGCAAGAATGGCAAGTGCCTTAGAAGTTCCAACTTTGCTCGAGCAGAGCCGAATCTCTTTCTGAGCTCCCTCAGTTCTAGCCCTTATACTACAGTTACACGAAGCTAGCATAGAATTCTAACACAAACTCCCTGGCGGCAACTCTTATGCAAAGAGTTCTCCAATTTTAAAAATGCATTTAGAATACTGTTTTTTAAAAAAAGATTTCACTTTCATTCAACAAACGCCACGTATCTTCCATGTGTCAGGCACTGTCCTAGAAGCTGACAACATAGTACTAAGCAAAACAGCCATAGACTTTGTCCTCAAAGAGCCTCATCTAACTGGGGAGGTGATCGCTCATCACACAAAGCACAGGTAGCTACAGCGAAAGAGCTACGAAGTGAAGTTCAGGGTGTTCGAGTAAAACAGGCCAACTGAGGCCGTGCAGCTGGGGATGACAAGGGAAGTAGTAACATTTTAGCTGAGACCAAATAAAGGACTGAAATTAGTAGATGAAGAGTAAACAAGACAGAGTTCAAAGGGATTACTGGACTAAAAAGTCTCAGGGTGGGACGCGAGCTTGTGCACCAGAAACTCCAGAAAGTCAGCACAGGAAGTGTGTTGCGAGGAGCAGATGAGCAGATGGCAATGAGGCCAGTTAGGCAGTGGTCAGAGGAAGCAGGCTGCTGGAGACCAGGAGCAGGGAGCAGCCCACGAGCAGTGGAAGAGCACCACAGGGCACTGAGCAGAAGCTGACAGGACGTTGTGATTCACGTACATGTAAGAAGATCACTGGCTATATGAAGAATAGTGTGGAAGGGATCATGAGTGAAGGAAGGGAGACCTGTGACATGGGAAGACAATGAACTATCCATTTTCATAAACCATCTACTTTTAATCAACTTTACTGACGTATAATTTACTTAAAATGAAACACCCAGTTTAAGTGCACCATCTGAAGAGTTTGAGATAAACACTCAGTAACCACCAGAAAACTGAGATATAATTTGCATCGCCCCCTCCAAACTTCCTCACGCCACCCTGTACTCAGTCCCCCAACCCCACCAATCCTGACCCGCCTCTGTAACTACAGCTTCGGCTTTCTTTTTTGAAAATTTCATGCATTAAGTGGAATCCTAAGAGTACACAGTCTTTTTGTGTCTAGCTTCTTTTGCTTGGCACGTCTTTGAGATTCATCCATATTTTGCATGGGGTGGTAGTTCCCTTCTTTTAGTGAATAGTATCCCGTTGTATGGATACACAGTTTGTTCTCCTGTTCACGGACATTTGGATAGTTTCCTGTTTTTGGTTATGAACATTTATGTATAGTATTTGTAAGGATATATGTTTTAACTTTTCTTGGGTAAGGATCTAGGAGAATTGGTAAGTGAATGTTCAAACTCATAAGGAATAAGCAAGTTTACCAAAGTGACTCATTTTACACCCCCACCAGCAACACAGAAGTTCCAGTTGCTCCACATCTGTGATATCACTTGATTTTGTCAGCATTTTAAATTGTAATCATTCTACTGAGTGTGTGGTGATGTGTCATCACGGCTTTAGTTTGATGGCTAATGGCAATGAGCATCCTGCCCTGCACATATTGGTTTTCTTTCATAGGGTGGCCTCCCAATTTGGGTTGTTTGTCTTCTGATTAGGCTATAAGTATTTTTTTAAAATATCATGGATGCAAGTTTGTTGTCAAATATGTGTTTTCTACATTTTTTTCTTCCAGTTTGTGGCTTGCCTTTTCAAATGCCTTTTGAAAAAGTTTTAAATTTTGTAGCAGTCCAATTGACTTTTTTTTTTCTTTCACGGTCTGAGCTTTTTGAGTCCTATCTTAATAAACCTTTTCCTTATGGTAAAAGTAACAAAGATTTCCTATTTTCCCTCAGAAATTTCTATAGTTTTAGGTTTTACCATCCTTGTGGCTTTTCAATGTAGTTCCTCTGTAAATACTCTAGGCTTCACAAACCACATTATGATCCCTGCTACATATTCTTCTTCTTAAAAAAGCCCCTCTAAAGTGTAAAAACTATTCTTAGCTCATCGGCTATGCAGAAATGGGCTGTAGGTCACAGCTTGCCAACCCCTGCTCTATGTGACTACTCTCATGCCAACACACTGTCTTGATATCTATAGTTTCAGAGTAAGTCTTGAAATCAGATAGTGTAACTCTTCCAACTTTGTTTTTTTTCTTCTAAAATTGTTATGGATACTTCAGGTTCTTTGCATTTCCATATAAATTTAAGAATCAGCTTGTCAACTTCTAAAAAAATAGGCTAGGATTCTGAGTGAGGATGCACTGAATGTCCAAATCAGTTTTGAGAGAATTAGCCTCAATAATATTGTGTCTTCTGATCCAAGAATATAGTATATCACTCCATTTATTTGAGTTTTTATTTTTCATGGCAATGTTTTCTAGTTTCCAGTGTACAGGTCTTGTATTTAATGACAGTTTATGCTATTATAAATGTTTTCTTAATTTATTATTTCATGATAGTTTATGCTATTGTTTAAATTTTCCATTTTTTATTGCTAGTAGACAAACATACATGGATTTTCACATATTGATTTTGAGTTCTTGTTAAACTCACGTATTAATTCTAGCAGTTTTAACAGGACCCTTAGGCTACACAGACAGACAGTAAGCACATCACTGGCGCCCACCATCACTGCATCAGGAAAACGCAATTAAATACACAATGAGACACTAATTCAAATTCACTTAAATGGTTAAAATCAAAAAGACAGACAATTACAAATACTGGCAAAGATGTGAAGAAACTGTAACCCTGACACATTGCTAGCAGGTATTTTAATGATTCAGCCACTTTGGAAAATAGTACGGTAGCTTCTTAAAAAGTTAAACATACTTTGCCCTATGACCCAGCAATTCCAACCCTGCATATATATACCCAGGAGAACTGAAAACATAGGTCCACACAAAGACTATGCCTACAGCAGAATTATTCATAAAAGCCCAGAAGTGGAAACAATGTAAGTGTCCATCAACTGGTAGTGAACAAACAAAACATGGTATACTAATACAATGGAATACTAGTCAGCAACAAAAAGGAACAAACTACTGAAACATGCTGAATCATACCTCAAAAACAGTGTGCTACGTGAAAGACGCCAGACACACAATACCTATTATGTCCAGAAAAGCAAGTCGAAGGAGAGACAAAGTAGATGAATGGCTGTCAGGGTCTTGGTATGCAAATGGGAATGAGGGATTTTTTTGGAGTGATGGATATGTTCTAAAACCAGATTGCTGTGATGGCTGTGCAACTTTATACATTTACATATTTTATATGTAAATTATACTTCAACAAAACTGTAAAAGAAAACCTAGTGCTGAGTGAAGAGTGAGTTTGCAGAATGTTATATTCATTATGATAGAATTTATACAAAGGTAAAAATACAGTACACACACACACACACACACACACACACATATATATATACAGAAGTATAATATACATAGTACAGTATGAATATACAAACTAGATACACACCCAAATCAGACATACTCATTGCATCTGGGGAGGAAGGGAGGCTAGATCTGAGGAGGAGAACGTAGAGGACTTTCAATTTATTTGTAATGTTTCAAGAAAAACAAACACATGACAAGATGTTAACATTTGTCCATTTTGGGTGGTAGATATGTAACTTTCCCCTAAACTATTTTTTACACTCCCATATTTTTTTAAATTAAAAATCAAACAAAACTAAATTAAACCAAAAAATCAAAAGCAAATGTAAATGATTACCTAGTTCCTTCATTAATTTTAATTCCTTTATGGCTTTAATTCGAATATCAAACACCACCTAAAATAGAGAAATAAACTAATGACTGTGTATAAGTTAAAAACAATGAGAGGAGAGGAAAATGAAGATTATTGGTATCTACATTTACAGACTGTGTTATTCATTACCTTTCATTTAGTTTTTGCTTACTTGAAAAAATTTTTTTCCATCCCTGAAATTCATTTTTCTCTCTTCTACAAAGTCAATGGCAAAAACTTAGTTCCTGGTTAAGTTTTTATCAAACTGATGATAACTGAAACCAAAAGGCCTTCTACAGAAAACTTCAGAAAACTAAAGAAATAACACTAGCTAGAAAGGCAAAAAGCTGACAAACAACTAACCTTTCTGATTATAGCAAACAAAAGAAACTGCAGGCAAGCCTGTATCTTTCTGTTAAGAATGATGAATTCGGGGTGAATAGGCATTAATAACATAAAAAAGTACAATACTAATCCAAGGGTACTATTTAAAACTTCTACTTAAATTACTTTATTTAAAATTTTTTTTTTTTTAGACTACTTGCCTCTAGGGCACAAAACTGTAGAAATTTAGGGTAAGACTGATGTCTGAAATCAGCACCTCTACCTCCCCATGCTGTGCCCCACGCTGTGCCCAGGAGGAACACAGCCTGAAGTAAACAAGGGCCACACCAGCCTCCCACTGGAGTCAGGGCAGTAGGTCTCCTGAGCTTTAGGGCATTGACCTTATGCTGTCCCTGCTACTGTGCCAACAAATATTAATGTACCTTAAGAAATTATAATTTTATATATAAGAAAACATTCTAAATTTTTAAAAATAAAGTTACAGGAAAAAAACTTTAATGAATTGAGACTACAGAAAAGTAGAAAGATGTTTTCTGAAATAATGTTTAAGGAAACCAGCAAAATAGGCTTCAAATGAAAAACTGAAAAACCCTTTTAAAAGCAAATGGCTTTATACGGAGCACAGAGTATACTGTAAAGCAATTTAAGATGAACTTTAAAAACCCACAAAAACAAAACAACACAAAACCAAAACATATATCTGGTTCAAAAAATACAGAAAAGACCCTTGAAAATAGAATGTCATACTTATCAAAGCCAGAAGATTCCATGAACTAATTTCAAAGGTAACGCCCACATTCTAATTCTAGGCTTTAGAGGGGGAAAAAGGCACATATCTTCTGGAAATATACCAAGGGCTAACAAAGGTAAATAAGCAACAATCAAACATTACAAGTAAAAAGGTAATTTCTTAAGATTTAGAAGCCTCCTGAGACAACTGTTCTGAAAGATTAAGGTATAGCTTCTAAATAAAATTCTATTAACTAAAAACCTGCCAACCACATGTTAAGTCACAGTCTACTCACTGTGTTAACAGTTGCTGATACTTTAACTTGCTCCTCTTCAGATTCTAATTGGCATAAATTTTTAACTTGGAGCCAGTCAGTGTCATTCACACCAGTGATCCATTTCCCTTGTTTGGTCAACAAACTGTAGGTAAAAAGACATTTTTTAAAAATGTGTCTTCACACCGCATTTTTATGGCTCAGAGAGGGCCAGAAAATTAATGCTTTTCCTTAGGCATCACTTCCCCAAACTTCTGCACATGTCACTTCACGTGACTAATGGAAGGTGACCAAGCTCTACTGAGCTGACTTTCTGAAAGCTGACTATCTATTCATGGCAGCTAGAGAGCATTCTATGGAGTCTATACTCACGCCTCCAAATACTCTCTGATTTATACACAATTTGCTGCCATATTTTTCAAAGTGAACTGTTGTAACTGAACTATCAGTTGCTGACTTCTGCCTGCACACTGTAACCAGAGCACCCATGCCAGAAGTCCACTCACAGGACTTGGATGCAGTTTGTGTCAGGACAGCCATGCACGCCTGCACAGAGACTGGCACTGAACCCAAGTATCACATCTACTGGGTGTCATTCACATCATATACACTGGGTGTTTGTGTATTTTCATTGTACAGTTTAAAAAAAATTCTATGAGAGCAAATGGCAGTGCAGCATCTTGTTCTGACAAAATTATCCTACAGACAGAAGTAAAGGTTCTTGAGGAAAGAGTGACTTCTTCCTAATCCACACAGAGGCACTGAGCGGGCCGGCAGAAGTCCTCTTTGAGAGTGTGCAGCAGAGCCATAAAGCACAAGTCTACTCTTCATTTCAGTTATTCCACTTTGGGACTTGAGGTAGCAATCCTAAATATAACAAAGTTTCAAGCACAAAGATGTTCTCTGAAGACCACCCTAAAATAATGAAATACTAGATGATGATAAGGATGCTAGCTTAAAATATCTACCACTGAGACTATGTGCAAACACTTGGAAGCACTTAACTTTCAATCTTTACAACTCTATGAAGTTGGTACTAATTATTAAGCCCATTTTACAGAAAAGAAACTGAGCAGAAAGAGGTGAAGTAACTTTCCCATGGTCACACTATTACTATTAGTAAGTGATAAAGCCAGAAACAAAGCCAGGCAGCTGGCTCCCAAGTCCTTGTCGTTAGCCACTGCCTCACAAGGGAGCACAGTCATAAACTATGGCATCAACATAGATTATCATGTAGCCATGAAACGAGGTTTATGAAGAGCCTTCAAACATGGGGGAAAGCAGGACAGAACTAATTATCGACAAAATAATTACTACGTTTAAAAAGAAAAAAAATCTTTAAAACAAAAATCCAATTATTCGAGCTTAGAAAAAAAAAAAAGCTACCAGTGCCGGTCCTTGCATGAGTGGTGCAGGGATGCTGTTCTGGGTCTCCTGTCTTCACTTTTGCACTTCCCAAGCCCTAATGAATGGATATTACTTTCTAAAAATAAATATATAATAAACTTTTAAATAAACAAGATGGGGAAATAAATGGCTGGAAAACACTTGTCCAAAAGAGTAACAGTGATAAATGTAATACAAAATAAACACAAGCAGACGAGGCTCTGCTTCCCTAGGTCACGGCCACTAATGAATAATAAAGCAGGGCCTCTGTAATCTCGGTATACACACAGCACTGATGAAGCAGGGGACCGATTCACTGCCCATAACCTAAGTCTCTAACGTGCCGAAGTACGCGGGGATATGTGAGTGACATGCCCCCTGCGGACAAGGACTGGCACAGACCCAGATAACAAGAACCAGAGAGGGAAGCACTTCCGAGCTTCAAACGTGACGACGGGAGTCAAGGGCGTGAGTCCCCATGTAACAGCCTAGGTAGGGCCACTGGGAGGACCTGAAGCATCACGAGCATGGTTATAACGAAAAGCTGAATTGCCTCATGAGGTCCTGGGACAGAACAGCCAGACAAACTTAGCTGGGACTGTACTACTCTCCTCGTGAAAAACTTCAGGAAATTTCTTTGTGACAACATGCCCTCAGTTTTATAACAAGTACTAATCAGAATTCATCTGATAGGATTCTGCTTTACAGCCAACTAATCTAGACTCTGTGTAGCCCACACCTGCATTATTCAGCTACCACATTGACCTCCCCTTCAAAAAACTCACATTACATTTTACACAGTATCATTCTTCTCCAGGTTGCCTAACAAAGAACATTCCTATCTACAATGTATCAAACACAATGTCTTGAAATAAAAAGAAGCATTTAACTTATCATTATTAATATAAAGCTTCAGAGTTCTAACAAATAGCACTGCAATTAAAATAACTGAAAAAAGAATTCTCTTTTTAGCATGTTACCTGTTATCACTACTAGAATCCTGAATTAAAATTGAGCTTCCGTTTCTGAGACCTTGTTCTCTGAATGTCTTCTTCAAGTCTTCCTTGGGAACGGTGGTCCAACTCTCTTCACCTATAGATTCAGTATTGCTGATTAGGACGACGACTCCTTCTGGGATTGCAAGGGCACTGAATACCGTGCCTAATTGTGCATTGGATGGAAAGACACGTGGAGATTCTATCAACTGCTGACACTCTCCTCCCTCACCGCTCGGAGTGAGAGAAAGAACATTCAGAAGCAGAGGTTCACAGTCACCACCAGTTGGAATCTGGATTCCGCCAACCTACAACATCAAGTCAACCACTAGTACGCACAGTTCAAATTTGCCAAACTTAAGTCAGCATAATAACATGGTAAAAGACTCTTGTAGAACAATTCTTATTTTTTTTCAAGTGAGATAAACTTTCCCCAATTGTCTTTCAAGTAGCAGGAGAACAACTTTAGATTTTTCTTTTGAAGCTTTTTCTTAGCCATCTTTTACTTTTTAGGAGAGAAATCTGAAAGTGGAGACAGAGATGTATGAGTCCTCAGCAGTGGTAAATATGAGATGGACCAAGGACAGTCCACTGAGTGAGATGCTCCTCGCCCCTTTTTTGACTCAGAAAATTCACTCTGCTCCCTTAAGTCCCCTCCATCACTACCTAACTCAGGATAGTGGCCCCCTCTGAGTCCCCACCGAGAGTATGTCCAGACCCTCCTGCAGCACTCACCTCAGAGCAATGCTATGACTCACAGCAGTGCCAGCGTGAAGGACACAGACTGGTTATTTACCTTTGCGTGCAGCATCTGACACACAGCCTGGCACTGTGGAGGTGCTCTATAAATAGCTCCTTAACATATAATCAACACTGTACCTAAAATTTATTGGACATTTCAACAGGTTTATAATATCTTAAGTGCTGTTACATATGCTGAATAACATTTTATCACAATAACTTAAAAAAAATTCAAAACTATCATGAACATGGTTATCACTTCAACACTTGCTTACCTCCACCCCGTTCCACACAAAGATGTCTTCCCCGTCAGCAATGTCAACTTCACACAGCATCAGGTCATCTCCTAGGAAGATGAGATTACCAGTGAAACCATTCTCATGATCATCAAAACCACTTTAACTAAACAAAGTGCCGAGGCACTTCAACACCTGTTTGAAAAAGAATTCTAAGGAAAATTCAGAAAAAAGCAATAATTCTGCTTGTAATATTGATATTATTTTATATTATTTTTATCTTTATTCCTTCCATCACACTCTTCCATTGTGTGTGTGTGTGTGTGTGTGTGTGTGTGATTTTCATTTCCTGTAAGCATTTCCCCATGTAGCTACATAAGCTTCGTGGGCATGATGGCAGGAATGAAGAGTTAATGTAAAAGGTCAACTGTAGTTGACCTTGTGATCAGGGCCAAGGCTTACATGTCACATGGTTCTCACTCCACCACTAATCAGCTGTACATCCTTGTGGACTTCAAGTCTTTATGCCTCAGTTTTCTCATTAATGAAATGGGGATAAAAGAATTTTGTGAAAAGCAAATAACTTACCTAAAACACTTATCTTGGCATTTGGTGCCATGAAGTCCAAGATAAAAGTTACTGTTGCTACTGCTATTATTGCTTTGCTGTTATTCAAAGGAAATACTTTTAAGCTCTTGAAGTACTTTTGTTTGTTTTGCTACAAAATCTGAAACTGAGAGTCGGGTAAAAAAAAAAAAACAAAACCAAGCCATAGTAATGAAGATTCAAATGGTTTCAAACCATTTTGTTCAAAAACCTGGTAATATAAAAAAGATTTCCAAAGCCTTTCAAAAAAATTTGTTTAGGTAGAGAAGTGGCCTTAATTTCAGAAAATATAAAACATTACCATGTTAGCAAAATTTCACATGTTACATATTACTGAAGACATTATAAACTGGATAAATTATTTGTTTGAAAATCAATGTGATGATAACCTACATAGCTAAGAACAGTAGCAGGTAGGGGGAAAGACTGGCCAGGAGTAGAAAATCACAGATGAGCCCCACAAAAATATAAATATACAAAATAAGTTGCTGTTTTAATATTTATCTTACCATCAAGTGTCTGGTAAATGTGAAGTCCTGCTGGTACAAACTTTGCAACACTAAGAACCATATCTCCTTCCCAAAATTCTAACAGCTGCAGAATATGAATGAAAGAAGAGAACAATGAAAAGTAACATACAGATCCCTCTCCCAGGTTAAATAAAAAGAGCACTGCGCCAGTTTACTTATGTAGCTGACACAGGGAGCAGGCAAGTGAATACGACAATCCCCACCCAGCACCAAAAATGTGGAAAGACATCTTTCATTGTTAAATTAGTCAAATCCAAAGATGGTTAATCTGATACCCATTAGTGGCTGAAGAATCCCGGCATACACAAAGAGCACAGCGACCACGTGAGCAACTCTACTTAATTTAGGGGAAAACCACTTTCATCAAGCTAAACCGACCAGCGTGCCAGCCCAGGAATTCTTGTCCAAAAGAGCAAAAATTATGTCTTTAATCAGTCCTGTTTAGGGAAAAGCAGCTCTGACTCTAGCATTGACAAATATCCTTGCTTCTTGAACAGAATGTCTCCCACTGTAAATTTAAAAAGTGGCATTACTAGTTTATTTAATAGATTCTCAGGGATTTGTTTTTTAAATTTCTAGATCCAAGACTCTGGGGACTGTGCCCAAAACATCACCCATAAAGGTCAGTCCTGTTCAGTCTCTCTCCACAGTATTACAAGATAGTTCTGAAAAGAAATCTCATACTCACACATGATTACTTAACTGTGTCAACCTCACAGCCTCTCCCCGGTGCCTTAATTCTAAGGTAACAGAGATCGCACTTAAAACACCAAAGAGCAGACTGGAGTGAATCTAGAACTTATGCAGTTGAATAAAGTCTTTTCTACTTGAAATGTCACCCCATACAGGGTCAAACCTCCAAGTCCACCTTTATCAGCACTGCCAGGACTGGCTCAGAAATAAACCTTCAATGGAGAAGTGTAGAAATATTAGACAATTTTAGAAATCCTAATACTGATCCAACATTTAACTATCATTCAAATCAACTAAAGAAGAAATTGGCCTGCTTTTCTTAGTATAGGAGGAAAATCAAAAGAATGCTAATAATTCTGGTAACTGACACAGTTTTTTCAGAAAATGCACTTATTTCTAGAGGAAAAGAAAAGCTTACATTTTCTATCTTCCTTTTCCTTGATCAGGAAGTAGTGTGGCGTGAAGAATCACTAAAAGCAAAGAAAGACTAGGTGGTCCAGGGCTGGAGTCCTACTGCTGACTACATGTCTGACCCTGGGCAAGCCACTAGATACATCTCTTTAAATCACAATTTCTTCATCTTTAAAATGGGGTTAGCAGGGCCTCATGAGGTTAAAGAATCAAATGATACAATTTATATGAAAGCACTGTAAGTAAAATAGAGCACTGTTGTCATTAAAACACAACTGGATAAATTGTTTGGAGACTGGTTACAGCAATTTTTGGTTTTACTACAGACCAGCAGACATTTTCCTTCACCTGGGCATCTTACTAATAAATGCTGTTCCGTACTGAGAGGCAGAAGAGTTAGCTGCTTTTATTTGTTTAGCAGCTCTTGGTTTTATACAACATAATTCTCTTTATCTTTTTACTTCTTAAAAAAAAATTCTTTGATTAATTTTTCCCCAAAGGGACAATCGTATACTATTTCTTGCCCCAAAACTAAATATACCAGGCTTGAGTCTCCCCTGAAAACATGCTGGCAGGACAGTGTGAGTCTTGACTGTGTAGAAAAGCCTCTGTGTAAGACTTACAAGTAAGGGGGGAACATTTGGGCCATCCTTCTATAGAAGTGGCAGATGTGGGACTTTCCTAAGCAGCTTTGAAAAATAAATAGACGTGTCCTAAATAGGATTTCTGAAAAGGAGACTCCAGCTTAAGATTGACTATAATGTCTAAATTAAGAGGAAATGAGGCCAAATTACCTGAAATATTGACTGTCGAAGATCTCCTAACGTTTTTCTTTTATCAAAGGTCAAATCCCACACGCTTTCTGTCTGAGACACTACTGGGTGCAGGGCCCCATTGAAGAAACGATAATGGGGCCCGAGGTGGAGATGCAACTCAAAATTATTGTTTGTAGAATCACACTCTGCCCTTTAAAGAGGCATAAAAAACACATGAATGCAATGTTTCTATAACAGACACTTTCATCTCAAACCAAAATATTTGATTTACAATATAAATAAGTTCTCCACTCCCCCTAAGTAATTATAATGAACATCCTTCTCTTCCATGCTCCAAAATGACTCACTGTGGCTTCTCAATTAACAGCTCCACCACCATGAATTCCTAGGAAAATGGTTTTAATGCACACTGCAAAGTTACTCTGAACAAATACTGACACTTGAAATCTTCCAATCCTGAGATTATAATTATGAACAAAATGCTAAAAGCACGCTCCTGTAATTGTGCCAAGTGCTGGATTTACAAACTTCTATTTTCTCCTTACTTCCAACGGACCCCACAGACCCTCCCAGCAACTATTTGAAGTCCATCCCACGACCTCGCGAGTCTACTCTCTCCAGGTCAAGTGTCCTCAGCAGCAGCTCTGCGCTGGCGGTGGTCTCTGAACCCACCCAGCTGCTGTGAAGCAAGTTCCAAAGCCACTGCAGGCAGCTGACCGATGGAGATGGACGGGGCTCTCATCACCTTAGGCACCTGTGACACGTTTCTGCGCATGTGGCCAAAGGCAGCATGCTTTCTGATGACCCTATTAAAAGGCTTAGTGCTGGCTAACTAAAACCCCATAGGTTGTTTTTCTTGTTTGTTTTTGGTTTTTGTTTTTTAATGTCAACTGTGAGTCCACAACACCCATGCAGGTTAGTTATTTTTCTCACCTAAGATATTTTACTCTGTTTTGTATATTTTGTGTCTTGATTTTTGTTGAGGTCTCCTTTGATCTTGATTTGCCACTCAATCTACCTGCTTTTTCCCCCCTCAGCTTCAAATCAGTAATAAAAATGTATGTAACCAGCCCCTGGGGTCCACAAGGAGACCATGGGTACATTCATCCCTAATCCAGTGTCCCACCAACCCAGAGAGCAAATAAAGAACCAGTTCTTTTGGGTCCGAGGTTAGATCTCAAAAGAGAATGTTGAGATCATCAAGTTCTCACAACCAGCCCTTTAATAACCCATGATAGGTGTTTGCCCAAGACTGACATTATGCCGAACAGCCTGTAGAACCCACATTTCCTTCCTGCTGCCCACCTCACATGACAGTTCTCCACAACTACTTACACACGGGATGACTTTCATATTAGGCTCTCTTTTGCCGAAGGAATAACCTGACAGGCCAGGATGAAACCCATGCAGCACAACTACGTGCTCCCAGATGTCTCCTGTTTTCCCAGACTTCAATCTCTACCAAGCAATGGCATTTAAGTGTCATTATTTCATCCCCTCTCAAAGGTAAGGGAAATTTCAAAGTAAAAGATACTCTGACTGTAAAAATTCAGTGGCTGATAAAAAGACACTGGCATTAACTAGTTGACTTTTTCCTTTTTAATTTTCATTACCGAATACTTAAGACCTAAATTAGATCCTTGTTTTCCAGAAAAACCATTCAAACCCTAAAAAGTAAGTTTAAATTACCTTTTTATTTGTAGTTCAATGTTGGCTGCATCCATTTCATTCAGTAAATGACATGGAACCTTGTATCTTGGGTTAGCGCGAGCTGTGAACAAAACTTTTCGTTAACTTGTGCTGCCTAATAAAATCTGATTGCTGAAGGTAGCACTGAAAACCAGAAAGGACTGTGCTGGGAGGTAGGAAAGCTTCTACTAGCTGTGTGAATATGAATTTTCTCTGGATCTCAGTTTTCCCACCTGAAAATTGAAAACATTAGAACAAATAAAAGGTACACAGTTCTTTAAGCCAAGCTAGAAGAATTCTATTTCTTCAATTCTTTTTAAATATACTTTTAAAAAAGAACAGCTGCTGTTTTCTTCCTGATAAAAAATGTAATAATTGGTCACTGTAAAAATTCTGGAGATGATTTTTTAAAATTTAAAATAAGTATGTATTACCTGTAATTCCACTCCTAGGAGATACTGCTGAAGTGTGATACATATACTTCCGGTCTTTTTTCTATTCCTACACAGTGTGTTGCACGTATGTGTACATACACACACACACACACACACACCAACCTTATTTAAAGCTACTAGGATTATATTAAACAAATTTGTAGTTTGCTTTGTTGTTTCATATATTGCGAGTATTCTTCCAAAGCTTTAAATGACTGCATAGTAGTCCGTTCTATAAATAGCATAATTAATCAAATCAATCTTTTTCTGTTAGACATTTAGGTGACTTTCAGTTAGTCACTATTATAAAATTATGGGCATTACAAACAGCTTTGAACATACTTGTACACAGCTCTGATTATTTCAAGACAAATTTGTAGAAATAGAATTACTGGTTTCAGGTTTTTAAATATATGCAACCAAACTGGTTGTATTACCTTACATACCTACCAGCTGTAAAATGCCAACTGTTGAGAACTAGATTAATAGAAATATTTGATTTGGTAGGAAAAAAGTCATCTCTCACTGCTGTTATAATTCACATTTTTTGATTGTGGACTAGGTGGAATTTTTTTTTTGCAGTTTATTGATTGTTCTTATTTCTTCTTTTGTACATGAATTATTTATGTCCTTTTCTCAATTTACCACTGAGCATACACAGAACACAGTGTGTGTAAGAGCACCCCACAGATGGGGAAATAAATTTGTTATATATTTTGCTGTTTTCCATTAGCCATTTGCCTTTTGGTATTGTTTAAGATTTGTATCACTTTCCCTTAAATGTTTTTTTCCTGCTTTAAAGCTCAGAAAAGTCTTCTCTACCTTAAGAGCATTAAAATATTTATATTTTATACATTTTAAGGCTCCTTTTTAACATAAACATTAAAGGAACAATAATTTCATTCAAGTGATAAATATAATCACTTGATTTACTAATTCCTAATTCAAGTGATTAGCAACTACCAACTTTCCAGTTATATTTACTGAGTAATTCATTTTTCCCCTATTTACCTGAAAAGCTACCCTTTCATGGATTAACATCTTAAAAATACTTAGGTCAATTTCTGGGCTTATTGCTCAATAATCTGTCCACCTCTTTGCATTAGTACTACACTGTCTTATTTGCTATAGCAATTATTTTTACTGATAGAGTAAATTTTCCTTGAGTAGTCCCTCCAATTTTCATTAATTTACCTCTCCAGGTGAATTGTAGAGTTGTTTTGCCAACTTCTATCCCTTTATTTTCCAAAAAAGTCCATCAAGATTTTGGTTGGACCTATATTTAATTCTTCAGCTAACTGGAAAACCGCCATTTAGCACATATTCTAATTAAGTATGTGCTAAAGTTCAACTCAGTGAAAGAGACGATACTTCACCTGTAGAAACTGATATATATTTCTGTTAACTGTGAATTCAGCTCCCCAATTTTTTTATCAGAACCATTACATATATATTTTTTCTCCCACTCAGAAAAAAAACAAAGCCCTTCCTGGTTAACAGGATAGTTATGCAATTGTTTCAGATTCAGAGAGTTAATTTCCTTTGATTCATATGCAAATTCTGCTTTATTCTTATTCTTATAAAAATGATCACTGTTCTCATTCTCTAAGAACAGTATCCTCATCTCTAATAGTAGACATATGTATCAATCTAAAGAGCTTTCCTAGTTAGGGTTTTTCGCTCTTGCATGCGTAGATTTTGGGAAGTGATCAAAAAGTCTTACAGACTGATTCATGTCAGCAGCTTCAATTCAAAAATTTATCATTGTGGGTCTCAGTGTTTAACCTTCATGGTATGAGATCTCTTAGAAGATTCAGCAAAGAGGGCTTCAGAGGTATTTCAATTGCTCAGACTTACTACCTTGAGGGAAAGGAAAATAAAAAGGAACACATGAAAACGAGTCCAAGGCCACAGAAAACTCAAAGGCAACACATGGCCAAATGACAGAGCCCAGCCTGAGCAGAGGGCAAGCAAGTCTGTCCCCACAACAAGAAATCATGATATGAACCAAGAAAATGCAATTCTGAAAATCAAACTATGGCCTCATATTATTAGAGGGGAAAAAACAGAAATAAATAATCTCTACAAAATGACAGATTGTTAAATTTCTTTTGGTATATTTCTTATTATTAGCTTGAAAATATTTTAAAATGTTCTAAGAGTAAGCCTTCTTCTAAAAGGGTAAAATTTCAAATAGTATTCAATATTTATCTTCTAAGCTCATCAAAGTGAACAAATAGGAACATTTATCTTTCCATACCTTCAGGGGGTCTCTGCAACTGGGATTTCCGATAAAACAACATGTAGGCACTTTCTTTACCCTGAAATTGCTGTTCAATGGCCTTTTCTTTGATTGGCTGGACTTTGGAATCATTTATATCAAACCAGTGGGGACACGAGGGTCTATCATTTAATCCTGGGGATTTTGAAGTAAGTGTCTTGAAAACTTGCTGATCATTCCTCTGGAAATCAGACTCAGCCTGGAGAGAATAGTCCTTCAATAGACGAACTGTACTTTCATCTGAACTGAGCAGAAATATCTGAGAATGAAGCTGTAAGAACTACACAGAAATAAAGAACAAACACCAGGTTAATAATTTTTTTTTTAAATTAGACATGATTAAAAAAAACTTTATCTTCCTTTCTGTAATTAGATATTTTAACTTCACCTTTATTTTTAGCCTGGCCAGCTAAGAGGAAAAAAAAAATCCATTTGGGCCATAATAAAACATTTAATAAAAACCAGAGTGCTGTCTGTAAAACAGCCTAACAGTTACATCAAGGGAGAAAGCTGCCATGACATAATCTTAAAAATATTTAAACTGTATCTCAATAATGTTGCTTTTCAAAAGTCCTGTACTGAAACAGATTAGATAGAACAAACACTTCTGAAATGTTTAAAGCAATCCAAACAAACAAAGCACAAAACAAAGGCAATTACACAGTGAAGCACAACAGAAGGTAATTTCAAACTACTGACTCAGAGAAATTCTGTTGGGATAAAGTCATGATTGTAAGCTTCAATTAACTAAATTAAATGTTGTCTGTCCTGGGAGCCGACAGGCTAGCTCAGGAAATCAAAACATAGAAAGGCTTAAGTCATAATCCCAAAGACTAGTTCTCAAGTTCTCCTGGCTAAAGGATTAGGAAGAAGAAAACTTCTCTCCGCATTGCCTCTCCCACCTTTCTACCCTCTGCCCTACTCTCCTCTTATTCTCCCAGCTCGAGGTGGCCTCGCATCTCCTCCTTTTCTCTCAGCACAAACTACTTTATACAGAACATCACTTCGGAGGTATATGTAACATTCATTAGCTCACCAATCGATATGGAAAGGTGATTTTCTCATTTTTCTCCTAGAAAGAAAAAAATCTGTAGAAATGCCAACTCTCTAATCAAACAGATGGGTATAGGACACATGACCCAAAGGCAATATTGTGAACACTGACTATAACAGATGGTAATATAGTTTAGTAGCTAATTTGTTTTAAGTACAATAAAATATCAACAATTTGAAACCTCTGAGTAATGAACTTTCTGTATAGTGAATTTTTTGTTTGATAGTGGAGAATTAACTCTTTTAAGCCTCAAACTTCAGTGTAGTCTAGTCCCAGAAATGGCAGAGAACTCGTCGTACTGGTTAAAAATTATGAACTTCAGGTAAAATAATGAAAACAACTGTTTGGAGAGTAACCAAAAGCAGACCTAAAGTAGAGGGGACATAATCCTTCAAAAAAAGGGAAGCAAGATAGGTGAGTTTTACATGAATCCACCACTTCCCAGTTTGCAGCAGAGCACGGCAGAACAGAATTCAAGCAAAGAGCAGGAGTCTTACTGGACTGAGGAAACAGAATTTGAGAAAGCCAGAGCAGCCAGGAAGTGAAAGAGAAAATCCCATAAAGGAGCCCGAATCCACATCAAATCCCCCTCAAATCCTTGGCTGACTCTTGAAAAGTACACGGACAGCAAGAAACCAGCAGAAAGCAAGGTGGGAGACTCAAGATCGGAGCAGAGATTTTAGCGCCCTGCTGCTGGGTAGAAAGAGCATGGAATTGAAGTCCTGTTAATGAGACGCATATAACAAACACCTCAGGCTTTGCACTGAAATCCTAGAAGGGCCAGGTCTTAGGTCAGCGGTTGACAAATTCTTCTGTAAAGGGTCAGATAGTAAATATTTTAGGCTTTATGGGATAAGAGGCAAACTTGAACACATTATGTAAGTATCTATAACTTAAAAAAAAAAAACTGTTGAAAAATGTAAAGACAGTTCTTAGCTGAGGGATGTACAAAAAAAGGCAGCAGCCATAGATTGACCATGTTTGCTAACCTCTGCCTTGAGAGGGAGGACCACGCAGGCCCCAGGACTAAGAGCTACTCCCTAGGACTAACAGCAAAACTGCAACAGACCCACCCAACCAAAGCCCAAAAAGCTCTCATAGGATCAAGGTGCCTCAAAATCATTTAAAAGCCTGTTAGAATACAATGCAAAACTCTTTAGAAACAATAACATAATCCACAGTCTCCACAACACATCATCCACAATGTCCAGTAGGCAATATAAGAGTATATGATGTGCAAAGAAATAGGACAATGTGAGTATAACCAAGAGATGAGATAGTCAATTCACAAGAGAAAAAAAGTTAATAGAAACAGATCCCGAAATAATCCAGATGTTATAATAGCAAACAGCTATTAAAATATGTTAATTTATAGGAAAGGATGGATAGACTAGGTTCAGATGGGGAATTTCAGCAGAGGTTAACTGGCTGGGCTTAACAGAAGACTGGATATAGCAGAGAAAGAATCATTGAACATGAAGATGGATCAATGGAAATTATCCAAATTGAAGAAGAGAAGAAGAAAGAAAGGAAAAAAAGAATCTCCCTCTAGAATATATAAGATCTAGGAGAAAATATTGAATGGTCTAATATATATGCAATTGTAGTTTTTGAAGGAGAAGAGAGAGAGAATGGAGTAGAAAAACAAATTGATAACATAATGGCCAAAACTGAGGAAAGACAAGCCACAGATTAAAAAACAAAAAAACAAAACAAACAAAAAAAAAACCTTAGCACATATAAAGCAAATAAACACAAAGAACACCATACTGAGACCCATTATTGTTAAACTGCTACAAACCAAAGATAAAAGAAAGATCTTAGAAGTAGATGGAGAAAACAGACATTACATTTAAATGACACTGACTTAGCCAAAATAAAAGTCAAAACATAATAGAATAACATCTTGAAAATGATGGGGAAAGAAAAATATTAAAAAGTATCAACTTAGTATTCTGTGTTCAGCAAAAACACCATCAAAAAATGAAAGCAAAAAAAAAACTTCAGACAAAAGCTGAGAGTATTTTTGCTAGCAGTTCTAGACTCCCAAGAAATGTTAAAGGAAGTTCACTAGGTTGAAGGGAAATGATGTTAGATGCAAACCTGGGCGTGCAAAAAAGAACAATGAAAACAGAATGGATAAAACACGATTTTTCATTAATTTCTTTAAAAGTCACTTAAGTGTTTAAAATAAATAGGTACACATCGTGAATTTACATATAATGGTAGAATATAAGACAACAGCACAGAAGGAAGAGTACAGGGAAATGGAATTATACAATTGTATATATCTTAGCCTGTACATGAACTGGTATACTATTGGTTTATAATTTATAATATTAATTTATGTATAGTGTAATCCATAGAGTAAAAAAGTAAAACAAAGAAATATAGCTAAAAAGTCAACCGAGGAGACAAAAAAATGAAACATTAAAAATTACTTGATTAATCCAAAAGGCAAGAAAGACAGAAAAAAGGAACAAAAAACAGAAGAGGCAAATAAAAAACAAATAGCTAGATGACAAATTCAAACTCAACTATATCAATTAATATATTAAAAACAAATGGACTTATTAACATTCTAATTAAAAGGAAAAGACTGTCAAATCCTATCATTTGATAGAAAACAGATGAACAATAGATAAAAACAACAAATGCAAAGTTGTTTTTTGAAAAATTTAATAATCTTGGTAAGCCCTAAGGCAAGACTGATGAAAAAGAAAGCTAAAAAGCATATATTACCAGTATTAGAAATTAAATAGGGTAGATAATTTCAGGTCCTACAGACATTAAAAGGATAATATGGTAATATTTCAAATCCCTTTGTGCTAACAAATTTGACACTTAACAAGAATAAATTACTTAAAAATCACAATTTTCCAAAATAAACAGAACTTCACTCTTTGCAAGAGACATACTTGTATAAGAAAGCTTGTATGTTACATTAATTCTAGAAAAGACAGATTTCAAGGCAAGGACTATTAGCAGAGATAAAGGAGGGGTATTTCATGTTGGGAGGCCATAACAATGCAAAATGTGTATGCACCTAATAATACAGCTTCCAGATACACGAAGCAAAACAGTCAAGAGTGAAAAAAGGAAAGGACAAATCCACAATTATAGTTAGAGACTTAAAAACTACTCTCTCTTTAATTGATACAAAAAGACAGAAAAATTAGTAAGAAAAGAGAAGAAATAAAGGATGCTATTAACCAATTTGACCTAGCTGACACTCATGAAACACAATACCCAACAACTGCAGAAAATTAACTTTTCTGGTGAATAGAAAACATTCAGCAAGATGGACAATACATACTCTGAGGCATGAAACAAGTCTCAATAAATTCAAAAGAACTGAAATCAAAGAGAGCATGTTTTCAGAGTACAATGGAATTAATTAGACACCAATTTATACGTATAACAAAAAGATAACTAGGAATTACCCCAAATACTTGGAAATTAAGCAATGCCCCTCCAAAAACTCACAGGTCAAAAAAAAAAAAAAGAATCAGAAGGAAATTTACATAATATTTTGAATTGCATGACAATGATAACATGTCAAATTTAGCTACAGTTAAATTAGTGCAAGAAGCTATTATAGAAAATCTAAATAAGTCTACAAAGAAATTAAAACTATAATTTAAAAACCTTATTATAAAAAAATTCCAGGTCTAAATAGCTTCACTAAACATTTAAGAAAGAATAATCTTAGAGAAATTCTTTCCAAGAATATAAAAAAGGAAGTATTTCCCACTGTTTTATGAGTGCTGCATAACCCTGATATTAAAATCCGACAGAGATATTACAAAAAAAGGGAAATTAAAGACCGATATCTCTCACAACAGACACAAAATCCTTAACAAAATATGAACCAAATGAACACAGCAATACATTAAAATATATAATGACTAAGTGTAGTTTATCCTAGAAGTGTAAGATTTGCTTTAACATTAGAAAGGTCAGTCAACAGAATTCACATTAATACCATAAAAGAGAAAAGTGATGTGAACATATCAATAAATGGAAACAATCAGCATTTGATAAAAATCCAACCTCTATTCAAGATAAAACTATCAGTCAACTATGAATAAAAGCTAACTTCTTCTAACTTCTGAAAGGTATTTATATTTAAAAACAAGCAAAACAAAACCCTGCACAACTGATAAAACACTTAAAAGTAAAATATTGAAACATTGATCCAATAATTTTAAATGAAAACCTAAGACCGTCTTATGAACTCAGGGTCATTAAGCTAACTTCATTTATGAACTGTGATCTAATTAAAAGATGAACATGTACTGCCATGTATAAGCTCTTTGCTTCTATGAGAAATAGTTTCAAAATATTTACTAATAATAAAACTGCTTGTTTTCAGTCAATTTTTTATCTCTTATTTCTAGCAGTATCAGTTTTTTTTTGCACCTAATCTTACAGCCTAGGAAACCAGATCACCAAGTAGACTAGAATTGTGTGTAAAAGAGCCAGTGAAATCTGGGTGCACACCTGAAGACGTTTCTGTAAGTGGGATGATGAGCTTCAGGATATGAACTTTGTGACATTTTTTTGCTACTGTGATTAAAAGCCCCTCCTCTATCCTTTTTTGTTTATTTCTTGATTCTACAATAAATCACTTAATAACATAATATTTAATAAGTAACTTAATTGAATTCTAACCATTAAGCAAAAATACTGGTTATATTTTCACCTATTTAAAATTTCCTTCTGCAAAGGAATTCATGTTACCAGGATCATAATAAAATTTCCTGGGAACAAGACTTCCTATAAGGATGTCACGCATTACCTTTCGCAGTGGTCCGTACTGTTTTCTGTACTTCTTGTTCCAAGATATTCCTATCTTTTTCAAGAGTTTCTGGCCCAGCTGATCAACAGGAATTAGATTACTCTCCTCCTTACAAAAAAACCAGAAAGTCACTTAAGAAAATCTGATGAGATATAACTGTAACACTTTTTAATCCAAAGGGACCAACAGGATCATACCTAATTAACATGCCCGTTAATAGCAAACAGGTATGTGGATTAACCACAATTATTTCAAAGAAAAGATTTTTTAAAATACAGATTAAGCCTAAGTTTAGAAAAGTTGAATTCTGTTACTTTCCATGTGGCAAAGGTTAAACATTTCAAGAGCAATATCCAAAGAGCATTCTGAGATGTGATAAATTCCTGATATTATGTGGAATTTTTAGAAGAAATATTTAAGTGCAAAAAACACTAATGTTTCTTCTATGTTTCTCTTTAATGTTTTTAAGTAAAAACAAGTTCTAAAAGAGGGCAAGAAATGACTGTTATGGACTGAAATTTGTCCCCCCACCACGAAAATGCATATGTTAAATCCTGAACCTTCAAAATTTCAAGTGACTATATTTGGATAAGGCCTTTACAAGTGATTAAGTTAAAATGAGGACTTTAATGTGGGCCCTAATCCAATCTGACTGGTGTCCTTATAAGAAGAGGAAATTTGGATACATGGGGACACCATGGAAGCAGGTGCACAGAGGAAAGGTCACATGAAGACACAGCCAGAAGGCAGCCACCTGCAAGCCAAGGAGAGAGGCCTCAGAGGAAACCAAACCTGCCATCACCCTGATCTGGACTTCTAGCTTCCAGAACAGTGAGAAAATGTGGTATTTTGTTATGGAAGCCCTAGTAGATTAACACAGTGACCCTACAGCAACACTCAGCCTAGGTGCCTAGAAAGGAATTATAACAAATTGTTTACTAATGAATGAATAAATGAAAAGAGACCATCATCTTTACATCGAGATACTAAGCAAACATTAAAAGTCATATATTTGAGGTATTAACAATACTGGGAATGAAAAAGGGGACATAACTTCAGATCCTACAGACATTAAAAAGATAATATGGGAAAACAGTAAATTCCAAAACAATATGTAAAGTAAATCCCAATCCTATTTAAAATGAAATAATAATGCCCCCCAAAGCTGTAACCTAATCCCAATATATGCATATAAACATACAAAAAACAATGCAAAGAATATATATCAATGTTAACAATGACCATGCATTTGGTTTATTTAAATTTACTTTCTTTATATATTTTCTAGTTTTTTCCCCCTCAAAATTTCTACCATGAGTATGCATTTCTTTTATAATCAGAAAGTCTCCAGTCAAGAAAAAACAAACACAGATAATGTCCCACAGGCAAAAAATGATGAATAGTAACAATATCACTTCTACCAATTAAATCATACATCTGATATACACGCACACAAATATAAACATACACTCTCTCTTTACCTGTAGTAAGATTGCTTTTAGAATCATCAATGGATCATCAATTGCTTCCTCTTTCTGATCTTTCAAATTCACATCTAGGTTACTTTTTCCCTCCTAGGAAGGAAAACAATAAAAAAAGTTTCTATCACTAATCGCTTAAAAGGTAGTTAACAAGACAAGAATGCTTGCACCATGGAGATTTCAAGGTGGAGAAGTCATGATACAAGCGTCACAGTAACTTGCGTATGTTTTGGAATCAGGCAGCCTGACTTTGAATTTCACCTTTGGTTGAATAATCCTAGACATCTTACTTATTCTCTCTGGCATTATCTGTAAACTGGGATTGTGCGTTAAGCAAAGCTTCTAGCACAATACACATGGTGGGTTCCAACATTTCCCCACTAAGCACTACTGGAGTTGCAGCCTACAAATTCTGGTATGTTGCATTTTCATCATCATTCAGTTCAAAATACTTTCTGGTCTCCACTCAATTTATCTTCCCTCACTTGTGCCGGCCTAATAAAATCCTATCCATCTCTGCAAGCTGAGCTTAAACGCTCCCTTCTATTTCCTGATGACCCAAGTTTTCATCCCATTTTATGAAGTTACTTGGGAATATGTCAAAATCCCCCTGATAAAATATTTTCATTGATTTTTTTCATATGTGCCATCTTGCAAAAGCATTTGAAATTGGCTTAAAATCATAAATACAGATACATCTAAACAACTAACCCAAGACAAAAATAATAAATAGAAGAAGAACATGGCAGATGAAATACAACCATCCTGCCAAAAAATTACTAAAAATGCTGGATAAAGTAAAACACAACACAACAAACAAAAATATCTTTTTAAATTCATGCTGGACTAGCAAGAGAACATCAGGAAAATCCTCAGAGAAAAGTGAAATGGGAATCCAAGGAAGAAATCCAGCGCTGAGGCCTCCAGCTGCCCAATCTTGCTGACACACAGCCTCCACTCTGATGCTCATCCAGGGCAGGGCTTGGGAGACAGAGCATAGAGACCTATCTGAAGTGGGGAGCTGAGTGACAACCTATTCTCCAATTCTCTGACACCACCTGGGTGTCCTTCCGGTCAATTCTGACACTGACATCGCTAAATCCCACAAGACTACCCCCTCTTCTGACACCAGCTGCGAATGCTGTTCCCAGGCCACCTGCACTTCTGCCTGGCTGATTACAAATTCTACAGCCCCCACCTCAGCTTTGATTAATTTCCTGGAACAGCTTACAGAACTCATGACTTATTAGTGTAAGTTACACTAAGGACTACAGTTCAGAACAAGGGGTACACATGAACAGCCAGATGAAGGTATACAAGGCAAGGTTGGGAAGGATCCCATGTGCAGAAGCCTCTGTCGCCATGGAGTTGGGATGGCCACCATCCCTGCACGTGGATGTGTTCACCAACCCTGAAGCTCCCTTAGTCTCCTTGTTTCAGAGTTTTTATCAAAGTTTATTAAGCAGGCACGGTTGATTAAGTCATTGGCCCTCGATGACCAAACTCAACCTCCAGTCCGTGGAACTCAACCTCAACTCCCCAGGTCAGGGGTCAGGGCTGAAAGTTCCAACCCTCTAATCACGTGGTTGGTTCCTCTGGTGACCAGCCCTCATGCTATAGTAACCTCATTAGCATCAACTCAGGTACGGTTGAAAGGGCTTCATTATGAACAGGAAAGACATGCCTATCACTCAGGAAACTTCAAGGATCTCTATGCCATGAACCAGGGACAAAGACCAAATATGTATTTTTCATTATACCACAAAGATAGACTCAAGCAAAAAGCCAGAAACCTGAACGGTCTATGCTCTCAATATAAGCATGACCTACTAAAAAATCCACCCTACAGTAAAGGCAATGAGGAACTGGCTTGCTTTGACCTTGATACTAGATTAAAACAGAAAAACATTCCCTCTAGCAGTCTGTAATCACAAGTAGGTCCTCATGTGGGTTTGTGGCCCAAATTCACACTCGTTGTGTGGCTCTAAAATCATTAAGCCTAGATCTTATTTTAAAGGTGTGAGAGGTTGGATGTGACCCCATGGATGCGGTAGAGACAATCACACATCTTTCTTAGAGGAAGGTACCTTAAATTCAGATTATTCCTATGAACTGTGTTCTTAAAATACAAACCAGCCAACCAAGCCCACAGTTAAGTAACAAAATTGCAGGAACTAGAAACAGCAGATATCCAAATCAGACACACAAAAAGTTTTCAGATAATGCCAACTATCAGACATAGAATAACAAAATAGTATGTTTACTATGTTTAAAGACATTATGACTAAGGAACAAGAGATTTTAAAATGGTAGGAGGGGAGAGGCAGGCCGGTGTTGCCCAGTATGTGACGCTGCACTCTGCTGGTGTCCATCCTTGGCCTCGCAGGGACAGGCTGGTCCAGCGGGCACCAGTCCCAGTGCTGTCTACTGGGAGCTGTTGTAAAGCCTTCTCTGTCCCACATCCTCAAATGTGCAAGATGATGTTCAAAGTGACGTCCATCATCAGTGAAGCAAAAGGCCCCCAGAAGAGAGAAGCACGGATCAGGCTCCTCTTTATAGCCAGATGGAGAGTCACATTTTGCATAGTGAGTGACTTCCATGCTAGAGGAAAAAGACCATCTTCTAGATGGACTGGGAGAGACTGAAATGCCAGCTTTCACCCAGGGAGTATTCTGTGAGGTTGGTGATGAAAGCTGTTCCTTGCAGGCAGCACCTAGTAGGGAACAACTCATTGAGAGACAAGAAAAAATTGCCAAACTACAAGCAGAAAGAACAATACCTGGCTATTATTAGAGTATCTGGAATCGTTTGTCTCCAGGCATAAGAGATCTCTCAGTAAAGAGACAAGCAGTGTCTGGCAGGTGTACCAACTGAAGTTGAAATTCTTAAAGCACTTACCATTATTTGAACACCATGCATTTCACCACACAGATGAAAAGCTAGTGTTCTTTTCACTATTCAAAAGCTATTCTGTTGAAGAATAGAATATGGAAAAAGCAAAACGAAATGGGATGCTTCATAGAGGCCGTGAGTAAGCAGTCTTCTGATTGTCCTTTAAGCCCTGAGGAAGACCTTGTTCCAGATCCAGAGCTTCAAGGACAGAAGCTGTGCAGAGAGCAAAACCAAATAAAAGCACGCCTGTGGGCCCACTCGAGTCACGTTAGCAGAACCAGGAGAAGACCCTGACACTGCCAATCATTTCTGAAGAAATGAACACAAAATTTCAGAGACGTCCGAGGAAGCAAAACCCAAAAGAAGACACGACAGAATCATTACTTCTGAGCCACATGACCTCACCACAGAGTGTGAAGCCACCGCTGCATGATTTCAATGATAAACTTAAAAAGGAAACTGCAAATAAATTATTCATGCATTGGAAGACCGAGGATAAATCCCATCAGCTAGAAAAGTGCCTGAAATCTGACACCGGCTGAGGTGTCAAAACTGAGGACATCCCTGCAGCTGGCACTGGGGAGAGCAGAGACACACCCCTGCGGAGGAAGCTGCCCTGGCATGGAGGGTGGGCGCACTTTCCAAGACTGAAGAGGGTCAGGGCAATGAGTGGGAAAAAGGCTAGAACAGATGGAAGAATAACTGGAAGGAGAGAACCGAGAACTACAGCAGACAAGGCAAAGGGAAGATAAATGAACCACATAATAAATATCTGTTAGACCTGTTCACTGGCTCCTGTGAGAATCTAATGAAAGGCTTCAACTTCATCCTTTAGAGAGAATGAAATAAAGTCAGCCGGCTGTCCTAGAAACTAAGATTCACTATGTGGGGCCCTGGGAATGTAAGCCAGCAGTCAGCAGAGTGAGGGAAGGTAACAGGATAAGGATCAGCAACGAAGGATGGAAACGTGGAGGGCAGAGTCAGAGCAGAGGAGGAGATGGGCTTCACTTCCTCTGCCTGGAATGTGCCCAATGAGCGAGTGTTGTGGCAAATGTAGCATGGGCACCTGAGAGTGATGCCTGCATGGCTTTCTCAATCCCAAAGTGGTACACCCAGCTCTAGAAATAAAAGAAATGGAAGGTTAAGGATTGGAAAGGGTGAAACAAAACTGTCTTTTTCCAAAGATGTCTACAACATAAGAGGGTTCAGCAAGATGGTTGGTTATGAAACACCAATGCGCTGGAGATGACTGCACTTCAATACACCAGCCACAAACAGTCCACAAACACCCGGTATAGACATAGCCCCACGGAGCACCTCTCTGGCCAACATTTTCCCAATAGAACAGATAGGCTTTTTTAATATCCAAACTTTACAAAACATACGTATCTCTGAGCACATTCTAAGTACAACTGACAGAACGTCAGAAACTTGCGCAGAGGTCCTGAAAGGCAAACTGCATGTCAACAAAGGGAACGTGGCGCCCAGAGAAGCCATGTTACTACACATGCAGCAACTGTTCACTTGTAACAATGTTAACTGTCTGACGCCAGGCAGGTGTGTATCAAGCACTCTAACCCTAACACGATGGGTTGTAACTTACAGACTGGTGTTCTAGTTACATTTCAGAAAACTGCTTGAGGCTTCGGGGTTGGTGTGTAATATAGTCATTTTTCCCACTGCATATATTGGAACTAGATTCCCAGTCAGTGCCTTCCCTCAGAACACCTGCAAGTTCGCTCCCAGAGAGAATATAAAACTTTTTTAGAAGACATTAAAGAAGCTCTAAAAATCAAAAAGATGTACCTTGTTTTACACATGTAGATTCAAAACCCCACTACGTGTGTGTGTGAATATTGACAAGGTGATTCCAGAAATGTCCACAGGCATGGCTTAGTACAAAGGTACAGAAATTAACAACATGGCATTGCCTAGGGATAGGAAAAAGAAAGAACAACAACAACAAAAATAATAGAGAGCCCCAAATGGACTTACATGTAAAAGAACAGATATTCCTTTCTAACAGAACCAGCACTGTAGATTGGCACGGGAAAAATGGACTATTCAATAAATGGTAATGGGAAACCAAGCACCCAGGTGGAAAAACAATCTCACACCATTCATAGTAAACCATTCCAGGAAGGCTGAAGTTTCAAATGTAAAAGGCAAAACTATGAAACTTTCAGAAACCAATATAGGAAGAAAATCTTTGGCTGGTGCTATGAAAGACAAAGAAAAGCTGAGGATTAGTTATTGATTACAGGAGACTTAAGACATATGTAACTAAATATAATGCATGATCTTGGACTTGATACTACAGTGAGGAAGAAAATGCTGTAAAGGATATGGAAGAGACAACTGGTTAAATCTAAATATAAAACACATATTCCATAATATAGTGTTAAGTCAGTGTTAAAGTTCTTGATTTTGATCTACACTTATGTAAGAGAACGTCCTGGTTCTCAGGAGATAAACCCTGAAGTATTTTGGGGTAAAGGAGCCCAATGTCCTCAACTTAATTTCAACTGGTTCGGCACTAATAATGATAATGTTAACTCTGTGTGTGTGTGTGTCTGTATAGAGAGGATGTGCTTGCACAAATGTGGCAAAGTGTTAACAACTGGAGAACCCAGGTGAAGAGTACACAGGAGGTGTTTGTACTATGCTGGTTATTTTTCTGTAAGTGTGAAATTGTCTAGAAATAAAAAATTTAAACTTCTATCTGTATTAACTTTCAGTGCCTCTAAGTTTCCTACAAAGTGAATGAATACATGATGAATGGCAAAAGATTAGGCTTACCAAAATAATAAAGGACTAGAAAAGGAAAAAGTTCCAAAGATACTTTTAAACTAATTTCTATACTTACTGGAAACTGCCAGTTTCCCAAATGATCAACATCTTTAATATACACGTGATAATGTCCTCCGTAGCAACCACCTTTGTGTATAATTACTGAGAAGAGGTCATACATATATTCCAAGTCATCTAATTCACTCTACAAGAAGGAACATAAACAGTGATATAGTTTACATAAAACAGGAAGATGCCTAACCAAAGGGAGAAAAGAATTTCAACTACTGTAATTACTAAGAAATTTCAGTTTTATTATTGTTATTGGGTAAATTAACACAAATCTGAATAATCCACTTAAATTTTGGAATTCTTGATTCTTGGCCTGAAAATTATCTACCTTTGATCTAATACCAATCATCCTACACCAATCGAATTCTGCCTCTGAGTTAAACATAAACACATTTATCTAAACAAGATGCTAGAGTTATGTACTTCGGCCAAAATCATGTAAGCTAATGTGATAACAAAACACATGATCCTATCAGTCAGTGTCAGAGAGTTTTAGTGAGAGGAAATCCTCTTTGTAGGAAACCTATTCTGCGGCTGTAGAACTTCAGCAGCTGAATCTGTCCTATATTTCAACTAGATCGTCATGTGCCTCAAAGTCAGGGCCTTACCTACTATCGATCACCCCTCATACACTTCAGTCCTCTGCATGAACGGGAATTCAGTAGTTATGAATACTAGCCTGTTTTAGGTAGAAACAGTTTAGTAGAATGAAAAGGCTCTTTACTGATTTATCAATTATATGATCAATCTTTTCTATAATTAATTGTGCTCTGTAATTAAAACTGATCCAACAAATGAACACCTACATGGCATTAAAAATAATTACTTTGCATATGAATGCTACTTGAGGGGGTCAATTATTTGAGGAACTTCTTTTCCTATATTGTACTTTTAAGCAGCCTTTTAAAAATGTCTGGTTCAAGCAAAAGATGAGAGAGATGTAAACCAAGATGCAAAGTGATCATTTTTTTTCATTAACGCAGAAATCAAAAAGTAAAATTATTGTGAATTTCTTAGATAAGTGCTCAATATTTTGCTTTTTTCAGTTTTGTTATTTCAACATATGTTAAAATCATGTGACAAACTACTTTTTACAAAAGGATAACATTTTTTCTATATGAGATGATGGATGTTAACTAAACCTATTGTGGTAATGGTTTCATAATATATGTAAACCAAGCCATCATGCTGTACACCTTAAACTTATACAGCATTGTAAGTCAATTATTTCTCAACAATCAACAAAGTTAGGGGGAAAAAAAAGAGAATTAACTCAATTATCCCTAAAATAAATCTTTTTTCAGACAGTAAACAGGAGGAGGGAAAAGTGTATCAACTTACTCCAGAAAAATCTGTTTATTCTACGTGTGTCTGTAACAGGCTCAAGGCCAACACATTAGAATCTCTGAATGGTAATTAATATAATAACCATACCAAAAAGCTCAGTAATTATGCCTGAAGCAGTGGAAGGCCCATCTAAACTTAAGAACATTTTAAAAAAGATTACTTTCATACATAGAAATTCAACAGTGATCTAATAAATGTTCTGGTATTAAATGTAGACGGAGAGAATGCTTTGTAACAAGAAATTCATCAGTCTCATCACTCTGACCTGGGCATGTGCAGCAATTACACAGAAAGTCTTTTCAGTAGCTTATAAAGCAGGTTGATTATGCAATTCATTTGTTTTTAAAACTTTCTTCCCCATGTCTCAAGGATTACAGATTCTACACTAGTGACGTTCCAATCTCTTGTTCACTTTCTAGATGTGTAATTCATTACTGCATTTAAAGTAAACTAAATCCAAAAAAATTAAATTAAATTAAATTAAAAATAAATAAACTAAATCCAAATAGCAATGTGCCAATTAATAATAATTTTTCCTAATGCTGGGTCATTGCTAATTCTGTTCTTAAATTTTCATTTCAAAGACTTTTCAAGAAGAATTTAATAAAAAGAACTGGGAACAAATCCATACTTTGGGAATTCAAAAAGACTATAATAAACCAGTGGGTCTCAGCCAGGAGTGATTTTACCCCTCTTCCCTCCTCCCAGGAGACATGGACATTTGGCAAAGTCCAAAGACATTTTTGTCTTCACGGGGCAGGAGCAGGAAGTGCTACTGTCATCTAGTAGGCAGAGGCCAGGGATGCTGTTAGCATCCTACTACACGTGGGACATCCTATCCAACTCAAAATGTTAACTGTGCCAAGCTTGAGATTCTGCACTAAGCAACTGAAAATTAGGTCAATAAAAGATTCAATCTGGAGCAGGAAAAAGAAAGAATTTCAAAATAAAGCAGTCCAAACCTGTTCACAAAAAGGCTTGAGATTGATCCGGAGAGGGAACGTGTAACAGCTAGTTTCCTTGTATCGCTCACACTTCACAAAATCAAAATTAAATCTTAATAATGAAACAGTAAGAAAGGGAGGCAGCTTACGCAATTTGGCCGACTGTCAAAAGAAAAAATTTTTAAGGTTTTTATAAGCAGAATTATATAAAAGAATATACAATGATTCTTAAGATATAAAAAAGCAACCTATGACAGTTTTAAGAGAAATACATACTTTAGTCACATAAACTAATCACCATGGTTGATACAGCTCTTGATATAAACTCATCTATTTTATGGGGCTAAAGGTAACATCACTCATTTATGCTTACAACTAAAAATCTACAATTTTTATGTTTTAATGTCGATTACCTTAAAATCCAAGCTATCTGATGAGGGCATCATAACTGGACACTCTCCTTCTAACAGAGCTTGTTTCCAGCCTGAGTCCTGACTTTTCTCCTTCCCCCTTGGTCGCTGTCTCCACTTTACTTGGCAGACACAGTTCTTATTTACCGAAGAACCAGAGCACTTTACCTGGGACCTAGGGACCTGTTTTGATGGATCCAAACCATTGAAAATGTATGAAAATTATACGTGTACATGGATTTTTCTGGGAAGAAGACTCAGAGCTTTCATTAGACTTTCAAGAGGGCTCTAACTGCCCAAATGTTGAGATCCACCGATTGAGGTTTTACAGTTACTGTTCTTAAAAGCAGGTAACAAGATGTTTTGTGCTTTAATGCCTTGCTTTAAAACAAAACACTAAATTAAGTTGCTTTCTATTTAAAAGTCATCAGCTTTTTCCAAGGCCCTTGCACTAATGGCATGTGAGGAGGGCAAAAAGAATTCTTCCCCACATATATTACCCATAATCGTAAATAAATTTAAAACAACAATTCCACAAAGCCAGCAGGTAAAAAAAATTTAAATGACAAAAAGTACAGCAATCTAACAACATGGCCAATTTTCACAATATTTCAAAAAAATACATCTGAAAAACCTGAGTAACTCAACTATAATGTGGCTGAGAAAAGATTGCTCAGAATAAGAAAATCTGCATTAATTAGGCAGAACAACCAAACTTAACCTTAGAATGCAATAAATCTAATATAAGTAGAATAGAATGCAATTTGAAAAGTTTCAAGATCAAAAAATTTTCACTGAAAAAGAGTTAAAACAATGATATAAAAGATGCATAAAAGAATTGTTTTTGTTTAGCAAGAGGTTCTTATTTTAGTAACGTGTAAATTAAGCTCAACCAAAACTAAGACTGTGTTCAAGTATTTTTCCAAGATGCCTCATCTTCTGAATTTTATATTTATTAGGCTGTAGTTGTACTACCAAAAAGGAAATACAAAATAAACTTCTCTCTTTGGGTTTTATAAAGGGACAAAGGCTGGATGGAAATAAGTATTACATAATATAAAATTCACCCTGGATTCAAATCCTACTGTGAAAGCTGCAGGCATGAGGTTTATTGATTTTATTACACTTTCACCTATAATCTCCATGATCCAAATCAGTATCGTGTGCTGTCTAAATCAACCCTCATTTTCTTTGTTGGAAAATTCAATACTGTCTGCTCCAGGAATAGTGCTATCTCTTTGTCCTAACAGAGTAACTGCAAAGATATGTCTCTTGTGGTAGTTCTCTAAGTCAGCACTCAATAACCACTGGTTGAATTGAGCTTATGGTTAGCATGCTAATGAACAACCTGCCATATCATCCACCAGCAGCGAAACAGTTCCTCCTGCAGCTAATAACAGCAGCTGAGCTGATGCCACAGTGCAGAAGAAACCAGTTGCTTAAGTCTTGTCTTTTTTATCCTACATTTTCCTTTTTTGTACAAAGAGAAATCCAGAAGTACTCTGTCAAGCCCTTTAATTAGCGAGTCAAGTATTTCCAACTCAGGGAGGAGGGAAGGACATATTGGATTTGTTAGAGTCTATATAGGAGGATTCATCGATCGATCGATCGATCGATCGATCGATCTATCTATCTCACTATTGTAAAACAACTGCATATGCAGAAAACAAAGAAAGCCATCTATTTTCAGCGTGGTAGATGAAAAAAAGGAAAGCTCAGCAAGCTTCCTGGTTGGCAGAAATAAAAACATTTGCCTTGTTCATAATGGTAACTTGCAAAGAAGGTTTATTTAAGAAACACTGAAATTGTTGAGGTACAAACAAATTTTTCTTGAGAGAGAAAGAAGTTGAGAGAACTGTTGGGTTGAAAGCTTAAAAAAAGTCTTTATTATGAAAAATTAAAATACAGATTATATATAACATAAATGTCTTTCCAATCCTTAGTACTAATTAAGAGCGTCACGTGTATCTTCAAGACTTTTTCATACAAGTTGACTTGACAGACATTCCTGCTACCAAGTACTAAGTGGAAACCCTCAGAAAAGGCAGAGGATCCATGTTTACCTTTGCTGCTTTAACCAGCCTGTCACAAGTCCCACAGTGGTATAAGTTGTCACAGTCAAAAACTTCCTCTTCTACATACATGTTCCAGAGGGCATCTTCCAAACCTGATACATTTTTGACTGCTACTGTTAGATCTAAGAAGTCTTCCTGAAACACACATGAATATAATATTGAAAGAACAATTTCAGAGAATTCACAAACACGTCACCAACTCATACATATACTGGGAATAATCAGATATATTTTTTCTAAAACACTGTACATATGAAGATCAGACCTCCTGTGAAATTCATAACACTGAATTATCCTTTCTAAATTAAATTATAACTTGGCTTAAAATATATCAGGAACCAGTTTACAAGTTCACTGTAGATACAATAAAACCTATTTTATTGGGAAATAAATGACTGAACACACATCTCAATCAAGAAGAGCATTATGTGCAGGGTTTATCAGTGCTGTCTTAGTCTCTAGGCTAGCACAGCCAGGCAGAGCTGGACTCTGACATAAACTGCTTCCTCATCTTCTGCTAGGGCTGGTTTAAGAGGAAGTTATAAGAAAAAGATTATTTTGAGCCAAGATAAAAAGGTATTTTTATGAAAATTAAGAGGAAGGTATTTTGCAAAAGGGTTATCAATTCTACTGTAACTACATTTGAATCACAAATTCTAGTATTAAACAGTTATAATTTGACAAGTTTAAAGCATATTTATAGTTTTTTGCATGTGTCTGTGCAATAGCATTAAGGGATTATGAAAATTGTAAAAATATGGCACAGATGAGTTTATGATGGAAATCTAAAGTAATAAAAGTAATAGTCATACATGGTTTATAATATATATATGTGAAAAGTTAATGTCTATAGTTTATAATGTGCCTTCATAGACATTGTTTTGAAATTACTTAGTGAATTATCACATTCTACTTGTCAATCATACAGTAATCCAAAGACATACAACCTCTTAATATTTCCAAACTAGGCTGACCAAACCTTCCATCTGCATAGGTAATAAGAGTCAAAAAGTATTTTTTATGCCAAACTCTTTCATAAAAGATAGAAAAAGAAAAGAAATATATACAAACATACGTATTCCAAAAACAGCAAGTAATGCAACATTTAGAAAACGGCATTTAATCTTGGCATTTAATCTTTTACTGATACAGTCAAAAACAGAAACTTTCTATAACTCTTGCCATAAAAAAGGAAGATTTCTATTAAAGGACAACTGTTCACTGATGAAATCATTTGCTGTGTAAGATTTGTAGCACAAGTAGCAATTATTATTATATTTACATGAGTCAATTTCCAATTATATGAAATGGGCAATCTCTTGTCATGACAAAGAACTGAACGTTACACTAGTTTAAACAGGATTATAATAGCTTTATATATATTTCAACATAAGCACACACACACAAATGAACTTTCTGAGGGACAGCAATGAACTAAATCCAGTGTTTAATTACAGACGTTTGTCAATTTAAATATTCCTCAGTATTCTCTATTGTATTATTTCCTTTCTTTATAATATTCCAACCACCAACCATGATGAAATTGACTTTTCTCAAGAGGCCACAGATCTCTACTTGTGAACATTCCCCAAACCTGTTTTCTAAATATTAGAGTACTAAATAAAAGGTTAAAGCTACATCTTACGACATTTCCTTCTTTCAGTTTACATGGAGAAATCTGGATTATAAAACTTATGACCCGGGTGAGGCTAGAGTACAAGAAAAAAGGTGATATGGTTATTTCTAGAAAGAAACACTTTAATCCTCTTGCTGTACAGATCACAGATTTAATTACATGAATTATAATTTACAGTTTAACTTATTACTAAAATACTCTTGCATATTCACCTGCTTTTCACTGACATTCTTACATTCTTTACAAACAATCTGGTTAACAATGGTTCCGTGATATAGACGATTGATGAGGTCATGGCCGGAGGTCCCAACTAAAGAAGTTTCCAAAGCACTAAAGAGAATTCGATTCAGTTCCTGCACATCATGTTGCCTCATTTCCTATAAAACAGGTAACTTTTAAATGCAATTTTGTGCTTCAGGTTTTTAAAAAAGATTTTTACAGTGATATTAGTTAAAAAATACAAGATTTATCTGGAAATCAAAGGTAAGGCTCGAGCAAATGTAAGGATGACTAAGCTAAACGAGCTGAGAACAGACTAAGAGATCATCACCTGTTTTTTGCTTTTACTACAACAATGAAAGTATAAACAGATGGTGTTCAGTGTGTATACAACTCAACTCATTTGAAAACAGGAAACTGCACTTATTCTGTGGGAAACCATTTAAATGGCCACAGAAGGGCGGGGAGGAAGGACACAACAGGCAGAGCCGGCAAGTCTGCACAGAGGATCTCACTGAGGTCAGAGGGACTGGTGACACTGAATTATCAACACAAGAAGAACCAGAAAGTACTGCCTCGACATACAGAACAATTAAAGCAAGACTAACACTTTGCTACTGAGAAAAATTCTGATGGAACTGGCCTTAATCTGCTATGAATCACGTAACTTGTGTGGCAAGAGATTGAACTATTCCCTAAGGACCAATTATAAACCAAAGCCAAGGGGCACACCAATCCTGAGAAAAGGAGGAAGAGCAGGGGAGGGGAGAGCTGGAGGAGCGAGGTCAGGGGAACGGAGGGAGCTGGTGTTTCTGGAGAGGAGGGGGATGACACTCCTGAGCACCGTCCAGAGCAGAGCTATGTCTCCCGGACGTGGCACAGGGATGCCATGAGCGACTCTGACGAGAGACGTAGAAAGGAGGTAGAGGAACGCATGGCAGGTGCAGAAGGAGAGGCGGGAGGGAAGATAATTTTAAAGCCAAGTTTCATATGAAGAGAAACTGACTAAATAAATGAAAGCTGGGGTCAAATGTGGGACTCAGGGTCTTTTTCTTGGTTTTCAGCAGACAAGACACTGGATGGGATAAATTTCTCCAGTATCACTGGCTCTGATGGGACAGAAAACTTGTGAAAGTTTTCAAGCTGTTTCTGAACAATCCTAAGTTTGGCAAAGGTACCTCAGAGACCACCCCCACCCCTGCAGATCCAGTCTTGGAGGGGTTCCTGCAAGACTTCATTAAGAAATAATAAGGTTTTCAGAGCTTTAAGAAGTATGAATCCAGCAACTTAGGGAAAGCTCGTCATCAAAAACAAAGGAAAATCCATCAACTGATGACAAGGTTAAAAAAAAAGTGGTACATCCATCCAACAGAGTATTACCTGGCAATAAAAAGGAATGAAGTACTGATACATGCTGCAACATGAATGAATTCTGAAACATTAGTGAAGTGAACTTACAAAAGGCCACTTATGATATGATTTGGTACCATTTCTGTGAAGTGTCCTGAACAGGCAAATCCACAGACACAGAAAGACTGGCGGTGCCCAGGGACATGAGGGAAAGGGCATGGGGGCTGGGGTGACTGCTAATGGGTATATGGTTTCTTTTTGGGGTGATGAAAATGTTCTAAAGTTGACAGTAGTGATGGCTGTACAACTCTGTGAATACACTAGGAAACCACTCTACTGCACCCTTTAAAAGAGTGAATCTTAGGCCACATGAATTGTATCTCAATACAGCGGTTTTCTTTAAAACAAGGAAAGAAAAAGAAATTAACCCTAAGCACCTGCCCTGCAGCAGAAATTTCACACACACTGTTTAGGGAATATGTTATATCCCATTGTATTTCCAAGCCCAAGCCTTATGTCTTTAACCACATAACATTGTCTAGTTAATGCGTGTTCCTGGTTAGGTGACCAGTTTATAGTTTATTTCTGAAGGCAACATAATATTATTCTGATCATTGCCTCTTTAAATTCTGATGGTCTCCCACACCTTTGTCTCTGCAAGAATACATCTATTCTGTAAAAAATTTCAGACCTGGTTTTGATTTTGTAGAGCTAACAGCTCATCAGTACCGACAATACACATCTTTACTTGTTGCTGACAAATGTTTAGTGTTTGTATAAGTGAAACAGTATTTGGAACTCAAACAGAAAAATGAGAGTGAGTCCACACACAATAGGATTCAGGAAGAAAAAGAAGAGAGTCAGGAGAAAAGCAGGACAGGGAAAATGAAAACACTTGCCGAGAATGGTTCACTGTTTTGCGTGAAGCAAATGTTCAAGTCAGATCATCCAGATTCAAACACAAAAGCATGTCATAAAGGAAGACAGAATTATTGCCAGTTAGTTTTTTAAGCTGATTAGTAGTGTGCTATAAAAAGTGTTAACTTCCGTAACTGGTGTTATATCTCAACTAGACTATACAAAGGTAGAAATTATAAAAAATCAGCTCTTTTTTACTTCTCACTGTGTCTACAACCCTTTCCCCAACCCCAAACCATACCCATTCATAAAATCCTGCATACAGCAAGTGTCTAAAAATGTATCTCTGGCTTGTAATTATCTAATATTAGAAGTAAATATTTAAACAATATCTTGAGAAAATTAAAAGAAGTTAGTTAACATTATTAAGCCAGTGTTCACTCTTTATTGCTGGTAACTTCCTTGCGGAAGCTGACCTTCGTACCTCATTGCTGGTCCACCCGAAGCTGTCAGTGAGGTCTGTTGTGGATGCAGCGTCCTGGTCTAAGAGCAGGAGCTGTGCAAACAACCGCTGTAACTGTAAAGGTATGATTCGGACCTGAATGAGAAACAAACGCGTTTCTAAATGAAGTCTTTTAAATGTTGGTTGGGGCTTTTAAAGAGAACTGCATGTTAGTTTTCTCACATCTCCTAGTTCACTTAGTTCTCCCAGGAGAAAGTTTACAAATATTGCAAAGGGTGAACTAAGATTCATTTTTCTTTGAAAATTCTAATTCAATACACAAAAAATTGAGCTACATGGAGTCTTCTAACTTGACATAGCATAGATCCATATTAAAACCCAAAAAGGCCCTAATAAATCACTCAACTGATTACAGACTGACTTGAGTCTCTAATAGTCCATTCTTTCTCTAAAATATCTCAGATACAGACATACTCCAGATGAGGAATTATCCAGTCACAAATATCTCACAGCCCTGCCTTGCTTTCTTCCCGCTGCCCACATGGTGTGGGCTGGGGCCCTGAGAATGCTGCTCAGACCCTGGTCTGAGGACTGGACTTAAATATCTAAAGTGAGAATAAGTCTTTACAAACTTTTATGGCAGTTTTAGCTGGCCACAACATTTTTATTATTTCCTACAAAAGTATGATCTGCAACAGACTGGGAATTGAAAAAAGACAAAAACTGGCTCTTTGCCACACAGGTGGTTTGAGAAGCAAGGGGCTGGATCATGAGAGACTCCTATTAAAAAGGACAGATTTTAGCCTGAGAGCAATAAACTTCTGAATGATATTCACACAAGGGAGGAACGTGGTTAGAAATGCACTTACAATTAACCCACTCCTTGCTCAATCTACTTCCAGGACGCTGGTCTCTATTTTTTGTTGTTGTTACAAACAAGTGCATTAGACAGATTTTTTTGGAAGGCTAGTGTGGAAGAATGGGAAGAATGAGTTATGTCTATAAAGCAGCAGCAGCATTATACCTGGAGAATTAATTTTTTTTTGGAAGGGAAACTCCTTAGTAGTAGGATATAGGCCAAGTCACTTTCTAAAAATAAAGATTGTATCTGGTAATTAATAAAACTGCTGATATCTATGAATAAGCAACTGAATCCTAGAACAGTTCCTCAATACTCCAAAAAAAAAAAAACAAAAAAAAACCCCAAAACCTTGTAAATCATAGATTTAATACCTTTGCATCAGGTTTATCCTTGTCTTCTAAAGAACCAAGTTCCTCTGGGCCAAGAGAAAACAAAGCTTCTAAACAAAAAAGCAGAATCAGAGATGTAAATGACATTACTTCATTTCTGAAACCTGTTTTAGAAAGCAAAGTCCACCAGTAAGTAAAAATCAGTTAAAGATTCAGAAATATGATTGTGACAATATTTATACCCTTACTCTACACATTTTGCTTTCTGACAATATTATTTTCAATCACTGACTCTATACAGTAGCAAGCTAAGGGTTCAAAATGGGAGATCTGTAAAAGGAAAACTATGCACATGAAAGCGTAACACCAGAAATCTTTGATGGCTTCCTACTGCCTTTGGCAGTGGGTCCCCAAGGCCACACAAAGAATATTAGGGAATGTAATATACAATATATAACAGTGTCTTTTGTCACATGTATTCATTTACAAGCCACATTTGAGACTTCCAACCATCCTTTCATCTTTTAACTCTGCGATCATGTCCTTTTTGCTATGGAAATGTCTTTCCTGCATCAAGGGTAATAATAGGTGGTGGTAATCTCGCCTGGAAGAATAAACTGGCAAGCCAGTGTCAGTCTCCAGAGTTTCTTATAATTCACTGTCTAGGTGTGCCACCCAATGGGGCATATCTGAATCTTGTGGGCCATATGTGTTCAAATAGATAGCAACCCTACTGAGAGACTCCCACATATTCCAGGGACAGAAGTGATGGGCGGTGTTGTCTCCCACTGAAAACCACTGCTGCCTCAGTGATTTACTGCCATGTCATATTCCTCCTGATTTCCCAGCAGGAACTGGGAAAAAAACTACATAAAGGTTGCAAACGTAAAAGGTAAAGCATAAAATCCATACAAAGACTTTTATAAACATCTCTCACTCTCTCAGCTACATTGAACTGGGAGTACCATGGAACCCAATCTAGCCCTACTCCTTAAAATATGATTCCCAAGAGCCCTCAGAATTTTCCCCGTTCTGACAGTCCCTACACTTCCCAAATTATACCTCTCCTCAATAAGCATTAGGATTCACGCTAAGCCTTACAAGGAGCGCACAATCCACACTAAGCTGTCATCCCGTGTTTGGCCAGCAACCTCCCTTTCTAGAGAATAGGGCTTGGGGCTTTCAGCTCTATTCTTGTTCAGTGGTACTCTCCATGCCCTGCCCATTTTCCCCAACAACCACCTTCTTCAGTATCTTTTTAAGGCTACTCTTCTATTTTGAGTTGCCCTTTAACTTCAATTATATTAAAACGTGGGAAAGATTTAACCTCCCTAGGAACCTGCTTATTCAAGCTGAAATTTCTAATGGTAGATTACTGAATGCATCGGGGAGATATTTTTATGGAGAGAATGGAGTTGAGGACAAGAGGCAAGGCCCTTAAATCCCACATGCAATTCAACCTACTTCCCTGGGAAGGATAAAATGGCAATTATTTACTAATCTTCTGGAGGCAGAAGTCTTACTAAGCTTAGAAGCAATAGAAAATCACAAAACTGCTAAATTTGGTAGTGGTGGGAAGGGGTTGCGATACTGGATACAGGATGAACTAGCTGTCTGTCCTCAGAATACAGAGACATTGTAGAGAGCTGTGCTACAATCATGTAGCTTTGTAGCTGGCAGCCCCCAATTAGGGCCATGTGACAGCCAAGTAATGTACACACTGAAATCAAGAGACTAAAACCCTTGCAGAGGAAGCTAGTTTGCAGAGGTGGGATGGGACAAACAAGTAGAGAAAAACAGGGGCAAGAAATTGAGGGTCCAATGAGGTCAGGGTGACTTCCTGTAGGTGGTTTCCAGATTCCCCTATATTCTCACAGTAAACCTCCCTTTTAATTGAGCTAATCTGAATGGGTTTCTGTTCCTTGCACACAGTCCCTTATCTAACATCTTGGGTCTCTGGAATTCAGAATTTTCAGATTTTAGACAGGTAATATAAAGGGTTATATATGTTAACATGACATCCCCAAGCAGGGTCTGGGACAAACAGTACCCACTAATAAAGGCTCAATATTCCTGTAACAAATGTATGACTATTCACTCAAGTGAGATAATTAAGACTATAAACAACAATCATCTCCCTCTGTGGCTCTGAGACCAAACAAGTTCAGATCAGATGAGGCTGTCAAGAGTTTTCTGGGTAACAGAATTGCAGGTAGATGATTATGGACTGTATAAACAATGTGACACTCCCTCCCCACTCCAAAAGGAAGCATATACTTGTATTGGATAACTCTGGTTTATGTGATTATCACTTTGGAGGAATTTTAAACCTCAAAAATACAAGTGGTATAACAATAATGTAGGTTAGCACTCATGACAAAATTGTCTTTATCATGTTTTTTAAATCATAGGATTAGGAAAGAAATATATTCTTTTTAAAATTTTGTTACTGAACATCACTGTGATCACACAGAATATATTTAAGATAATTTAAGATCCACATTTCTCTGCAGAGAGACTTACTAATTGATGTCTTATATTAGCAAAAATAAACACACTGTGGTGTGGAATTCACGTTTAAAACATTTGTGCTTTCACATATAATTAATTACATGTAGAGATGAGGGTACATATTACTAACCAAATGCATGTAACATAGCATACCTCGGAATTCAGGTGTGAAATGAAGAGTCTGAAGAAGGGAATTGAGGTAACAGGTTCCACCCTGATTTCTGATTCCACTTAAATTGGTGAATTCTCTAGGAGCAGGTGGCTCCAAAGCTTTGGTCTTTAATTTCTTCCCTTTTCCATAATGATTATTTGACACACTGGAATAATCCTCTTCAAATAGGTCCCCAAACATTGTGAAATTAAATACTACCCTTAAAAAAATACAACATGTTTTATAAATGCTTTCGTTTTTAAAACAAAACTTCCCCACATTTCCCTGTCTTATACTTGAATTATCTATTTTAGGTCATTCCTTAGAAAGTACAGTGGTTTGGGCTTTGGAAGCAGCAAAACCTGAATTTTTTTCACTCATCTCCACACTACCTGGGTGACCTTGGACAAGTTATTTAACTAGTGTTCTTATAGGTAAAATGGGATACCAACTGTCACGGAGGATCATTTAAACAATGAAATGACATAATGAAAGAAAGTAACTTAGTGCACAGGGTTTAGCCCACAATAAATGATACTTGTTTTTAAAAAGGCATACTGATATAACTAGTGAAAAAAGAGAGAAAATCCATCATTACACCTAATCTACGGCTGAGATGGCAAAGTCAATCCTAGATTCTGAGAGTTGACAAAGCTCTTGGGACTACGAATCACTTCCTAAAATCTCTGCTTCTCACTCTCGTCGAACCAGATTATGGCACTCAAACAAATTCAATGGGACAAATTAATCTTTACAGTAGTTTAGTACATGGTCCCAAACCTGGAGAGCCAAGAGGAGGTTAACTGGGAAAAAAATACTCCCATTAAAATCATCGAGTCTGAAGGGCTTCCAATATGCAGCCGGTGACCCCAAAGTGAGCTCTGGGGACCCAGAGGATCCGCTCAAGGTCTCATATCGAGTGTGGAGGATGGCCACTTGGAGAGGAGAAATGCAAAGCGCCTAGGACGGTTCATAAGTGACAGAAAGCGCTGAAATGCAATTATTTTTTTCAACCCGTTCCTCAGGAAACAGCACACCAAAAAATGGAACTTGAAAGTGTGGCCTGGAGCCCTTAGTCTGAATTCCCGTCTCCTCCACGACACGGTCAAGGCCAGGGCCTCAAACCCTTCAAGACAGCACTGAGTCCAGGGCCGCGAGGAGGCAGAGGTCCCCGCGGCAGAAGACGACTAACCCGACACCGAGAACGCCGCACCCTGGGACCTGCCCGGGCAGCTCCTCGCCTCGCCTCGCCTCTCGCCTCGCCTCGCCCTCCTCAGGCCGTGCCGCCCACACGATCCCGGCGCTTCCCACGCCCCTCCCGAGATCACCGGGCCCCGGACACACTTACTGCCTAAAGCCCAGACCCCCGCCCTGGCCAAAACTCGAAGCGAACGAACTCGCCACAACTGGGCGCCGCCATGTTGGCGCTGGCAGCTCTCCCGCGCCCCGACGCGTGAGGAATTTATGGAATCGCGCGGACTTCGTCTCCCAGGATGCCCTGCGGGAGCGCGGTCCGTCGCGCGGGGCCTTATGGGCAATGTGGTTCTTTCGCCCCCGGAGTTAGAGAGTGGCGTAGTGGGGACAGCATTCCCTTCCCTGCAGGTTCGTGGGTCCACACGGTCAGCCCGCCACTCGTTCATTCACACTTTAAAGTTTATGTTTATTGCTGTTTGCAACTCATATTAGTTGCAGTAGAGGATGCAAAGATCGGTTGTCTTTCGTCCTGGGTGATGCCGAAGTTACTTAAACCTTGGAAGCATCTGTGTAGGGCTCCGAGTTTGCCGTGCGCTTTCAAAGACATTTTACAGGTGTATCTCCGGTGGAAAATGTTCCATATAGCTTTGCTCCTTTATAACATCCTCAGTGTTTATTTTGTCTGTGCCAACTCTCATTCAGAAGAGTAGACTAAAATACCTCAAAATTACCCTCTTGCCCACTTGAGCACCCCTGGTGGACCATTGCAACATCCTGCTCAGGCTTCTCCTGGCATGCCCCCTGTCCAATCCAGGAAAGAATGAGGGAGGCGGGGAGAAAATCATTTTGACTTCAGCTCAAGGTTTGAGAGATTGAGAACAGCAATAGTGATAGAGGAAGTTTCCAGGCAGGAGACAAAGTGAATGCCAGTCTCGGGGATTTGTGTTTGGAACATTTGAGGGGGATGCCCGTGGCTGCAAATGTTCAAGAAGTGTCGGCAGGGAAAGAACTGGAAGTAGGGGACCAGCTAGAAGGTCTAGACTAGGAAACCACGATGGAAATCGCCTGCGTTCGGTTCTCGTCTATCTTCACTCGGCCACGTTGCCGCCTTGGCAGCCTCTTCTTCCTGACTCTCCTCCCTGCTCCCCGGCGCTCTGTGCTGCCGCTTTTCTTCCTGTCTTTTGACTGCTTCTTCTTTGCCCACTGTACTTCATGCCTCTCTTCCTAATAGTAGATATGACTATTCCCAAACTTCCATTCCGTGACCAAGAATGAGCACTGGAAGGTCAGCTCCATGAGGACACAGGCTCACCCTTGTGCACAGCTGTATCCCTGCCACCTCAACACTGCCTGGCTCATTACAGGGTCTTAAAAAAATATGTGTTGAATAAATGAATGGTCTACACCACCATCCTTCTCCTCATCCAGCATCAAAGTCTTGGAGTGGATTTGAGCTTTTATTCATCTTTTCTCCATGAATCCAATCATTTGTGACTCGGAATATTGCCTGGACAATGCTGCTGCCGTTTCCAGGGCTCCCTCTCCGCCTGTCAGACCCTCATGAAGTCTCATCTGCATTAGGATGATAGCCTTTTAGGTGGACTGCCATTTATCCATCCCATCCTGCACTAGGCCCTACGAGATCCATCCGAGGCACTCGCTGAGCTCACAGTTCTCTACCAAAGAGGCTTCAGTGAGTCCCTTGTACCTACTATAGAAACTCCGCGGTGGTCCCTGAGCTTTTCATACTGTATTTCTTACTACGCACCTATTCTCCAGTTAAAGTATTTCCAAATGTGCCATATGCCTTCCTGCTCCTGTGCCGATTCATACTGTCCTTTGCTATGAGGCATGTCCATCCTTCCAGGCCCTCTCTTCAATAAAAGCCCATCTCAAACTCTAACCCATTCATTAAAAATTTTCATATCTCTCTAAACAAGATACGACCTTTTCTCTCATTAGGTTTCAGGATGCCACGTGTCTCTCTTGTAACCCATGTCCCTGACAAAGTCAGATATGATCATTTTGTCAGTATCTCCAAGCCAGGCATTGAGCCTTATCTGCCCTGTAGTCCCTGAAGTTGTTAACACTAAAAGCATTAGCTGCATTATCATTGTTAACACTGATATATGGCTTTATAGTCTATGGTGAAAATTTAAATCCTTTATTTGCTCCACAGAAAGTTAGAGTTGGACTAAGAAAACTGTTGATGAGACTCTGGTCCCATGAAAGTTTCACTCGAGTATTTCTACCGTGTGCAGTGCTGTTCAAGAAAGACTAATGATTCTTTAAAGAAGTATGAGCATTTATCCTGTGCCAGGCAGATGCAGAGAGTTTCCAAGCACTGTCTGATTTAATTCTCACAACAACTGCACTAGGTGGGAACTGACATCACCCCCATTCTAGAGATGAGGAGACTGAGATACTGAGAGATAGATAATTTCTGCAGAGTTACGCAGCAAGTAAGCCTCAATCCAAGATTTGAACCCCAGTGATCTGACTTTAGGCCCTGTGTTTTTTTTTGTTTGTTTGTTTGCTGGGGGGAGGTAATTAAGTGTGTGTGTGTATATATATATATATATATATATATATATAAAATATGATAATTATTATCATATATTATATATATATATATATATATATATATATATATATATATATATATATATATATAATTATATGTATATAATTTGTTTTTTAAACCAGAGGTACTGGGGATTGAACCCAGGGCCTTGTGCATGCTAAGCATGCACTATACCCTCCCCCTTGGGCCTGTGCTCTTAACCGCTGATGCTATCCTACCTCTTCAGCCAGGAAGCTGCCTGCCTGCTTGTCATCCTCCCTCCTTCCTTCCTTCCCTTCTTCTTTCTGCGAATATGTATGACCTTTTCCATAGATCCTACCAGTGAGGCAGTAGATCTGAGCCTTCACTGTCATTATTAGGGAGGGGCAGACATGGACCTGGATGCAAGAAGATGAGGAATTTTTAGTCTGCGAATTAGGGACTACCAGGTTAGTTGACCTTAAAGCCCAACCCCCAGATTCCTGATTCTGGGCCTGGGTGGAAATTTCTCTTGCCCTGTCCACTTTCTTCTTGGTGCCGCCCACAGGGCCTCTCGAGCAGAGCCTGCTGACGCAGTGTTCCCCAGCTGGAAATCCAGTCTCGCACGTGTCTGGAGGCACTGTCCTATAAGCATAATTATTTGGGGCCAACTCTTTCCAGGTTCATGGTTACTTCTGTAAATACCCTGGGATTTTTGCCCCAAATGGTTGGCATGAGGTAAATAACCGGGACCCTAGCCTGAAAAGCTTGCAGTTTTATTTATCGGTATTTTTTTTAATTTGTTTCCTGATCTATGTTGTGTTACTTAATATGTTTGCTATATTGATCTCTACCCTTGCTGTAAACTGCAATCTTTCAGACTGAAGGTTATGTCTTATTAGTGGGTTACTAAATCTGTTCAGAGGGGCTTGTAATCAGCATTTAAAGAGAGAGACAAAAGGAAAAGAAATAGGATAGGATTTGGTTGGATTGAAAAAAAATCAGAGTAACAAGGATAAAGGTTGTTTTATGGAACTGTTGCCAAAAAACCAGCTTCTGTACCCCAGTAGCTAAATTGAGACTCAGAGGCAGAGTTTTGGGAGAATTAGAAAAGAACAGTTTTACTGCTTTACCCCAGGCAAAGGAGTCAGAGCAAGCTGATGCCTTAAAGACTATGAGCCGTCTTGGGGTACGGGTCCTGGGGTTTTATAGAAAAATGGGGACAGTGGTGGGGCTGGGTGGTACCAGTCAGGATATGAGCTGGGGCTACATTCCTTTCATCTTGATGAGAACTTGCTGTTGTTATGGAGGAGTTTAGGAGGGCCTGCTCATTTTCTTGAGGCTATCAGTCCATAACCTTCTTTCAAGAACTGTAGCATAAAAGGATAAGTTATTCTAAAAAAAAGAATGCATGGGGAGGGGAGCGTGTTAATCATAAGATCAATTTAGCTAGAAGTACAGGTCTGAGCAACTCAGAAGTCATCTCGTTAGTTTTCTCCTCTTTCAGAACTTTTATTTCCTATATACAGATGCATACCTGCATAGAGTAGTTCCCCTTAACTGTGGGGACACTTTCCAGGACCCCCACTGGATGCCTCAAAATGCAGGCAGTACTGACCCACATACTATGTTTTTTCCTTTGCATACATACCTGTGATTAAGTTTAATTTATAAATTAGTCACTGCAAGAGAATATCCAAATTGCTAGTGTCACAACTCTTGCCCTTTGGGACCAATATTAAATAAAATAAGGGCTCCTTGGACACAAGCAATGCAATACAGCGACAGTGTATCTGATAATGCAGCCAGCTGCTGAGTGACTAACGGGCAGGGAGTGTATACAGAGTGGATTTGCTGGACAAAGGAATGATTGACCTCCTGGGCAGGACAGAGTGGATACTGTGAGATTTCATCACATTGCTCAGAATGGCGTGCAAGTTAAAACTTATCGATTATTTATTTCTGGAATTTTCCACGTAATATTTTCAGGTCAAAACCTCAGAAAAGTGAAACCACAGGTAAGTGGAGACTTCTGTACTGATTCTCAATGTTACATGTAAATTATTGCTGGGGGTCCTGACCCAAATTGTTTCAAAGCCACTGTTTTTGACCACCTTGAGTCTTTGTATCCCATTCAAGCAAACTTCACCCAGTGTGGGCACATGGGCACTGAAGTGGGGAGGACAAGGCTGGTTTTGGAATACCAGAATAAAAGAGTAGAAATTCTACTTATATTAATTATTCAATATTTAACAGCTTTAGTGAGGTAAACTAGCATATGATAAAATATGACACATAGAATTTGATAAGTTTTGACATATGTAAACCCCGGTGAAATCATCATTACTGATGAAATAAAAATTTGTATTCTAAGACAAGTCAAGGAAAATTTAAATAGAAAAAATTTCTCTGCCTTGTTGGCCCCCTCTCTTCCCTCTACCATGCATTTTGTGTATCTGCTGTATGCATTAACCAGACCTCCCTCTGGGCAGAAATACCTGCTCAATCATAAGAAGCAACAGCATCAACAAGACAACTTAAAGATAACATTCCTTCTTGATCTGGTAAGGGGTCACCATGACCCACCACTTTGTACTTGTGTTAGCAGTAGTGAGACCCCTAAATTAGGATGCCCACCAAAATGTGGGTCCTTGCTGCCAGCTGTGAAAGAATTTGGAGTAGAGGCAGAGAGACAAAGTGAAAAGCTGCTTAGTTGCTCCAAAGAGGAAAAGGAAAGACAGGGCTTGAGCGGGGAGCCATCAGCCAAGATGGCGGTCCAGCTCTAGGTCGGGCCATGTGGACTTTTATTGGAAGCTTCTGCCATCATGTCCTCCTTCCAAGCGTGCTGGAGCCAATCACCTTCTTTTCCTGTCCTTGTATGGGCTGTTCCAGTTGTTGTCACAATCGTCAACTGTCGTGGTGCTGGTGGGTGTGTCATTTATCATGCTAATACATTATAATGAGTGTATAATGAAGCTTAAAGTCCTCTAGAAGTCAACTCCTCTGCCATCTTGGCCCTCGTGGGTTATAACCAGTCCTGTTTCTTTGTGGCTGCCACCTGAGACTTGGATGAGAGTAATTGGTTTCTATTAGATGCAGGGGCGGAGGCATGATCCTGGGGGCAACAGTCTAGTAATAATTTCTGAGATTACTGAAGGGGAGGCTAGGGAAGAGATCTGGTCATCATGCAGTTGTCAGTCTTGAACCTGCTCTTTTAAGACTCAGGGAGGCCTGGGAGACTTCAGCTTTTCTATAAACAAGAGACAGGGTTTGGGGGCAGGTCCCCTGCAGGGTCCTACTTGGTATCAGTTGAAGATTCAGACTATGTAAACTGTTAATAATATGTCATCTCATGTATAGCCCTCTGTCTCAAAAAAACTTATATAACTGTTTGACTTCTGATGGGTGGAAGAATTCTTGGTGCTTTCTGTGAGGCTGTTCCTGGGTTATGATCTTCAACTTGGCTCAAATAAAATTTTCCATTTCTTTCTTAAATGGACTGATCAATTTCTCATTGACACTACATTAGGTGCAACCACAAGCAGACACAGAAGAGAGGCTCAGGAAAATATGTTATACTCGCAGGTCCTAGAGATAAGACACATCACACAGGGCCACATGTCGAAGCACCAGGGCCAGTCAGGAGGTGGTGGCCTTTACTGGAGTTTTCATGGGAAGGTAAGACAGGGTAGGGCAGGGCAAACAGCTTGGGAATGGCTAGTTTGAATAATTTTTCAGGGTCTATGCTATAGGGTGGTCCCTAGTTGCCTAGTCTCTGACCCTGGGATGATTAGGGCAGAGGACTGTTGCTTCCTGTGGCTCTGGGTTTATTAGTTTGCATACCAAAGGCATATTCCGAGCTAGACCCTTTGCTCTGTCTGAGAATTGGCCAGCACAGGGATGGGCAGTTTCTTCTCAACCAAAAGGGTTTTTAAGACCTCAAAACATCATAACACACAGAAAACAAAAAAATACAGGAAGTGTTGTAAACAGATAGGGTAGAGGGTTCCTGGAGAGAGAGAACTAGGCATGGCTTTCTTAACATAAGAGAAGCTATTTTTGGCCTAAGCCTGGCCACAATGCTTGCCTTTGAACAGATCTCAGTACCTAAAGATCTCAGAGGATGTGAGGGGATGCAGAAACCAAGGAAAAGCAATCAAGAAACAATAGTTCAGCAATGAAATAGTCCTAGCTCATCCTTAAGGGACGTGCATCGCAATCTGATACGTATCATTGAGTTCTGCTGGAACTAAGGCCCCCGTGCAGGTGGAGGACGGAATGATGATGTTGACATTTTCTGACTTCAACTAAAACTTGCACTCTGTTGACCTCTGCCCCAATTCTATGCTGAATTCTCCTCTGCTCAAACCCTTTTATAAGTATTGAACTTAAAACTCCCCCAGTTTTGCTGTTCAAGGAGACATTGCTTTGAGAAAGATCTCCTTACTTGCTGCAAGTAACAGATCCTTCCTTCTCCTGATCTTTGGCTTGGTTGTATCTCTGGCTTGACATCCCCCAAGAGGCAAACCCAGTTTTCTGGGTAACAGTGTGATGCAGGAAAAATGGATATGGGGCGTGAGGAGGGCCGTGTCCCAGGTCTTGGTGGAGCCCCTGGGACGTGCCCTGCCAGGTGTGGGTCCCTGGCTTCACACAGGAAAGAATTCAAGTGCGAGCCACAGTTGAGTAAAGGTAGATTTATTTAGAGAGATACATACTGCATAGAGTGTAAGGCAAGAGAAAGGCAAGGAAAGAGGTGTGGGAATTGGGTGCTCAGGTTAACGTAAAAATAGGTACACACTCCACAGACAGAGTGTGGGCCATCTCCAAAGAGGAGGGAGCGAAAAACAGCCACTAGGCTTGGTGTTGCCAGTATTTATGGGCTTGGTAGCTTCACACACCTACAGGTGGGACCATTACAACTACTCTGGGGAGGGGGCTGGGATTCCCAGGAATTGGGCCACTGCCTTTTGCAGTTAGCCTTTGGACTGTCATGGCACCTGCGGGCATGTTATTTATCAGGCTGTTACAATGAGCATATAATGAAACTGAAGGTCCACTAGAAGTCAAACCTCCTGCCATCTTAATCCTCAAGGCCAACTGGGAGTTGAATCTTCCACCATTTTGGTGTTAAATTGCTGCCATTCCTTGAATGGTTGTGCCCTGTCCCTTTCCCTCCTGTCTCAAGTATGCCCTCTTTTCTCATGGATAAATACCTAGGAATGGAATACTTGGGCTATACGGGGTGTGTATGTTTACTTTATTAAGAAACTGCCAAACCATTGTACGGTCCCATCAGCAGCTCAGGAGAAGTTCAGCTCTTCCACGTGCTCACCAACATTTGGTATGGTCGGTCTTCTTAATTTTAGCCATTCTAATAGGTGTGTGTAAATTAAAGTGGGTTTTTTTGGGTAATTAAATTGTGCTTTTAATTTGATTTCTCTAGTGACTAATAACATTGAGCATGTGTCTGCTTGCCATCTGTGTATCTTTTTGGTGAAAGGTGTAATCAAACCTCTGCCTAGTTAAAAATTTTTTTTTCTCATTATTGAGTTTTGAGATTTCTTTATATATTCTGGGCATAAGTTCTTTGTCAGATATATGCTTTGCAAATATTTTCTCCCAGTTTGTGAACTATCTTTTTTTAAATAAAATTTTAATTTCAAAATAGCTTTAGGTTAACAGCAAAGTTGCAAAAATAGCTCAAAAAATTCCATATATCTCATACCTAATTCCTCTCTTGTTAACATATTATGTTACTATGATGCATTTATCACAACTAGTGAACCAATATTGATATATTATATGATGAAACAAAAATCATATTTTATGGCAAGATAAGAAAAATTCAAACTTCAAATTTTTCTTTGCCCATTTGGGCCTCCTCCCTCCTCTTTAGTGTATATTGTGCATCTGTATTAACCAGACTTCATTAGGAGAAAACCTTCTTTCTTAATCTTGTAAGAGGCCACAGTGACCCATGACCCACCACTTGCTTTGCATGTGTAGATCTGGATTGTACGTACTATGAGCAATATATCATTTAATGTACAGCCCTGTGTCTCAAAAACTTATCTAACTGTACTTTGACATCTAGTGGGTGGAACAATTCTTGGAGCTTTCTGTGAGGCTGTTCCTGGGTTATAATCCTCAGTTTGGCTAGAATAGGTTTTCATTTCTTTCTTAGATTAACAGATTAATTTTTAAGTTGACAATAATTAACAAAAGTTTAATTTTATTCACATTTCGTTAGTTTTTACCTTGTATCCTTTTTCTTTTCCAAGATCCCACCCAGGATACATTTAGTTATCATGTCTCCTTAGGCTTCTCTTGGCTGTGAAAGTTTCTCAGGCTTTTCTAATTTTTGATGACCTTGGCAGTTTTGAGAAGTACTGGTCGGGTGATTTTGTAGAACATCTCTTAGTTTGAGTTTGTCTGATGTTTTGGTCAGAGTGGAAGACCACAGAGGTAGTATCTTTTCTTGTTTCCTCATTTATGGATCTCCAATTGTTGAAAAGTTTATCCTTTCTCCATTGAATTCCCTTTTCACCTTTGTAAAAAGTTGGCTGTCCATATATCTATGAATTTATTTCTAGGTACTCTGTTCCTTTGGTCTATGTATGAAATACTTGATTACTGTAGCTTTATAGCAAGTCTCGAAATAAGGTAGTCTTACCCCCTGTCTTAGTTCAGTTGCTATAATGGAATACCATAGACTGAGTGGCTTATGAGCAACAGAAACTTATTTCTCATGGTTGTGGAAGTTGGATGTCCGAGATCAGGTTACCAACATGGTTGGGTTCTCGTGAGAGGCCTCTTCCAGGCTTTAGGCTGCCAACTTCTTGTATCCTCATGTGGCAGAAAGCAGAGAAAGAAAGCAAGATCTCTGGTAACTCTTATAAAGGCACTAATCCTATTCATGAGGGCCCCATCCTCAGGAGCTCATCTAATCCTAACAACTTCCCAAAGGTCCCATCTCCTAATACATTATATGAGGGGTAGGGTTTCAACATACAAATTTCAGGGGGACACAAGTATACAGTCCATAACACCTCCAACTTTGTTCTTTTTTAAAAATTGTTTTGGCTATTCTAGGTGTTCTACATTTGAATTTTAGAGTCAATCTGCCAATTTCTATGGAAAAGCTGGGATTTTTGCTGGGATTGTATTGGATCTATTGATCAATTTAGGAGAGAACTGACATTTTAACAATTTTGAGTCTTCCAGTATAAACATGGTTTATTTCTTTCTTTATTTAAATTTTTCTTAATTTCTCTCATCAATGTTTTATAATTTTCAGTGTATAGTCTTTTACATCTTTTGTCATATTTATCTCTAAATATTTCATATTTTTGATACCATTTCAATGATATTTTAAAATTCCAATTTCCAGTGGTTCATTGCTAGTATGAAGAAATACAATTGGTTTTTGAGTTTTGAGCTTGTATTCCACAACCATGCTAAACTGAACTTACTTGTTCTAGGGGATTTTTAAAAATCCCATTGGAATTTCTACATAGATGATCATGTTGTCTGTGAGTAAGACAGTTTTACTTTTTCTTTCCAAACTGGGTGGAAAAATTTCTTTCTTTTATTTCTATTTCTTGCCTGGTTGCGCTAGATAGGTCCTCAAAAGCAATGTTGAATAGAAGTGGTAAGACAGCCCTCCTTGTATCTGATCTTAAAAAGCACAGTAGTGCATTCTGTCATCCACCAGGAAGTATGATGTTAGCTGTGGTTTTTTTCATAGATGCCCTTTATTAGGCTAAGAAACTTCCCTTCTTTTCCTAATATGCTGAGAATTTTTATCAGGAATGAGGAATGGATGTTGGATTTTATTAAATACTTTTTCTATGCCTATCAAAATAATTACGTGGTTTTACTTTTTAAGTTTATTTATATGGTGAATACTTTGATTGATTTACTAATGTTAAACCAGCCTTGAGTTCCTGAAATAAATCCCACTTGGTTATGATGTATTATCTTTTTATATAGGATATTTTATATGTTTGTCTATATTTATATTATTGAATTTGATTTGCTAAGTTTTTGTTTAGAATTTTTCCTTTTATGTTCTTGAGGGGTATTGGACTATAGTTTTCCTTTCTTACAGTGTCTTATCTAGTTTTGTTATATGGCAATTGCTCATCTCAAAAACCAGTTCTATGGTCTCACAGAGTGAATTAAGAGATTCCCTATGCTTCTACTGGAATATATTGTAATATCTGTACTCCAGAATATTTTCTGGAATGATAAATTGTAGTAGTTCTTTCTCCAATGTTTGATACATTTATCAGTGAAGCCATCTGGGTTTGAAGTCTCATTTGTGGGAAAGTTTGAATTATAAATTTAGTTTCAATTTAAAATATGTAGGTTATTTGTAATCAGCTTATTTATTTCTTCTTGATTAAATGCTAATAGTTTGCATTTTTTAAGAAATTTGTCCATTTCATCTGAGCTGTGGAATATATTGGCATCAACTTGTTCATAAGATTCTCTTATTATTCTTTCACTATTTGTAGAATCTGTAGTGATATTATCTCTCTCATTTCTGATACTGGTAATTTCTTCTTTTTTTTCTGATCCATTTGACTAGAACTTTATTAAATTAATTCATCTTCTCAAAGAATGAGCTTTTGGGTTCACTGATTATCTCTATTGTTTTTGCATTTTCTATTTTATTAAAGTAGACATCATGGGAGGTAGATCGTTCACCACCATTTTTGCTTTTCAGACATTTATCTGAAACATTTCCAGGCACCTGGGTAATTGATGACTAAGCAAATGTCACCAGTAATAGTTTGGATGTCCTGGAAGGAGCCATCTGAGCCCCTAACCGGGACTATGCCCCCAGGTTGGCTCTATAATCCCTGACCGGGTGGTCCTCAAGGTCTTACCTGACACCACTTAGTTTACCCATGAAGGCACCTAGAAATCCTGCATAATATAGTTCAGTTCAGCGCAACTGTGTGTTATATCTGTGTGAAGCATAATGTGGGTCCTGTGGGAGAAGGGGACAAACATGAAGGAAACATATCCCCTGACCTCAAAGAGTGTTTGGTACCATGTGAGAGACAGATACAGAGATTCCTGAAGGGGAACACCAGGGCTATTAGGGCGAGCCCACAGCAGAGGTCTAAACAGAGGAATGTGGAAGCACAGAGAAAAGAGACGGGAGTCCCACAGAGTGCTTCTGTCAAGCTTTGGTCGGGAGACCACCCTCTGCATGCAGCATATTTAAGAAAGGCGACATTCCATCGCATCTCTGGAATGGTCCATGCAGATGGGACTGTCACCATTATCTCAGCATTTGGGGGGGCCTCAGAAGATTCTGGAAATAGAATGAAGATGAACAGTAATTCCAGGAATCACAGAGGCTCTTGTGAACCTCAAGCCCACTGCCGGTGAGGAGGTCAGAGGCAAGGGGCTTCAGATCTTTCCTTGGAATCTGGGATGCCAATCAATTTCTGGGCACAGTCTTTGGTAGTCTGAGGATAAAATCCAAATTTTCCTTTGGAACAAATTGCAAAAATACCAGGTTTATTGAAATTTCCTTCCTTTCTTTCTTTCTTTCTTTCTTTCTTTCTTTCTTTCTTTCTTTCTTTCTTTCTTTCTTTCTTTCTTTCTTTCTTTCTTTCTTTCTTTCTTTCTTTCTTTCTTATCTTTCTGAGTCTTCAGGGTCCAAAAGCATTGCTTAATAATTCTGTTTCTAAAAGGGCATTGCAGCGCGTGACCTCTGCCCATGGCAAAGATCAAAAGCCATTCTCATCTGGAACACATAATACTAGTATTTCAGCACTGCTATTCATCTGTTGTTCTTATGAGTAAATCATTGGCAATGAATTTTTTTTTTTTTTAGTTAATGTATAAATACACGCCCTTTCCTGGGACAGGTTTTGTGCCTGCACTTCTGGCTATCATGTTACATGAGCTTTGAATCCAGGTAGCTGAATTGCTCTGGGCTGCAGTTAATCTGATGGCTCCTGCAATTTTAACCGGCTTCCTTCCTCTATACGTGTGTCTGCTGCTGACACCTGGCTTCGCTGAGGCAGGCAAGCTGCTGGTAGTACCCATGGATGGGAGCCACTGGTTTACCATGCGTTCGGTTGTGGAGAAGCTCACCCACAAAGGGCATGAGGTGGTCCTAGTCATACCAGAGGTGAGTTGGCACCTGGGAAATTCATTCAATGTTACAGTGAAGACTTATTCCACGACTTACACTCTGGAGGACTTCAATCGTGAGTTCCAGATTTTCTCTGATTTTCAGTGGAAAAATCCACAGCTAAGTTTATTTTCTTTCTTAATGAGTCCAGCCAACAAAATTTTTGATGATTTATTTTCACACTGTAGGAGTCTGTTTAAGGACTTAAAATTAGTCAAATACTTAGAAGAGAGTTCTTTTGATGCAGTGTTTCTAGATCCTTTTGATATGTGTGGCTTAATTGTAGCCAAATATTTTTCACTCCCATCTGTGATCTTCAGTAGGGGAGTATTTTGCCACTACCTTGAAGAAGGCACTCAGAGTCCCATGGCTCTCTCCTATGTCCCTAGAGGCCTCACGGCGCTCTCGGATGTCATGACTTTCAGGGAGAGAGTACGGAACCAAATCTGGCACTTGGAGGAACGTGTATTTTGCCACTATTTTTACAAAAACGTTGAAGATATTGCCTCTGAGATTTTCCAAACGCCTGTCACAGCATATGATCTCTTCAGCCAAACATCAATTTGGTTGTTACGAGCGGACTTTGTTTTGGACTATCCCAAGCCTGTGATGCCCAACATGGTCTTCATTGGTGGCATCAACTGCCAGGAGAGAAAGCCATTGCCAAAGGTAAGTTACTTGTCCTTTAGCATATTAAGAATAATCTAACTTTGGACATTAAAAAAAAAAAAAGATTCCTTACCAAACTGTGATTTGTCATTTATATCCTTTGCATTTGTAATTTCTTTCTGGTTGACCAAATTATTTTGTGCCAATTCATTTAATTGTGTGTTATCAAATTTTATAAAGCTGCCCTCTCTGATATGTATGTATGTGGAGGAGGAGGAGGAGGAGGAGGAGGTAATTGTATATAATTTTCAGGCTGCATTTTTTAATACTGTTTTTGGAAAAATACTGGAAAATATAGTAAGAAATGGATTTTGGTTAATCCAGTGCCACCCCCTATAGGAAAATGCTTTTAACAATTTTGTGTGCATTTTCCCCGATTTTTCTGAAATTATTAATACATGTGCACATATCGAACATAAATTCTCATACTCACTTTGTTAAAATGCAGTCTACCACCAGACTAGACATATTGTTCTTTTCCTTGCTTATTTGACTTGCCAGTAAGTTGTGGACATCTTTACAATCAGTACACACAAATCTGTCACATTCTTTTAAATAGTTGCATAAAATTCTTTACTTTTATTTTGTAGTTTATTCAACTAACCAATATTAATAGCTATTGTTATTGATAGATATTAATAGCTTTTCCCACTTTTGCTTTTATAAGCAAGATTGTATTAAACATTCTTAATTTCTTTACCTTCTTGTGTTTCTATTGTCTTGTTCTTATCTCCATAAGCGAGAGTCCTTAGGAGTAGGGTTGCTGGGTCACATGGGAGGCACATGCTGTATTTTAATAAATTAGACAGATTGCTATCAAAATATTGAACAACTTGATGCTTTGGTCAGAAGTAGGTCAAAAGAATTCTGTTTTTGCCTACCCTCTCCACCTCCAGATGTTGTCCAAGTTTTAAATTTTTTGGCAAAAAAAATTCTCCATGGCTGTATCAATTTTTATTTCCTGTTTTCATAGATATATTGGCCATTTGCATTCTCTCTTTTGTGAAGTATGTATTCACATTCCTTAATCATTAAAAAATATTTGGTGGGGAGGAGGGTATAGCTTAGTGGTAGAGTGTGTGCCTAGCATGCGCAAGGTCCTGGGTTCAATCCCCAGTCCCTCTGTTAAAAAAAATAAATAAATAAGTAAATAAAAACCTAATTACCCACCCCCCAAAATATTTTTTTAGTGGAAGTATTGGGGATTGAACCCAGTACCTTGTGTATGTGCTCTACCACTGAGCTATGCCCAATTCCCTCTTAAATCATTTTTATAGGGCTTTCTTTTTATAGTTACCATAATTAATAGTAATATAATTATCTCAAGTCTCTTGAGTATTGGGAATATTAATAACTTTTTATATGTGCTGCAAATAATTTTTTCCTTGTGAATATTTTTAATCTCTTTCATCTGCCCTTATATAGGGTTTTCATTTATGGGTAGTTCAAACTGGTTGACTTTTCCTTTAATTGTTTCTGGATTTCAGCTTGTTTCGATCTTTCCAAGCTTGACATACATAAGCATTTTTTCCATATTATGTTTTAATGCTTTAATTCCTCCAACATTAATTTTATTTCTTACAATGAGAACTTTACATGGTATAAAGGTCTGACTTTATTGTTTTTCTAAATAGACTGTCCATTGTCCGAACATCATTTAATGAAAAATCCTTTTTCATCCATTGAATTGAAACACATTATCATATTTTAAATTTCCATATTTTTTTGCATCTGCTTTTGAACTTTCAGTCTTGTTCCACTGATTTATCTATTCACGTTCCAGTCCATATTTTGATTATGGTAGCTTTGTAGTAAGTTTTAACATGTGGTAGAGCATGCCTCATACTCATTATTCTTTTTTTCCAAATTTTCTTGGTGATTCTCATAATTTACTCTCTTTCACAAAACTGCATATTGTTTTATCTAGTTCCAAAAAATAAAAATAAACCACTAGATTTCTGTTAACATTGTGTAAAATATTTTTACTAATTTGAGGAAGATTAACATCATCTTTTTGCTATGCTTTTTCTATTCAGAATATAGTACTTCTCTTTATTTATTCAGATCTTGTTTTATGTCTGCCAATGAAAATCTGCATTTGACTTTGATATCTTTTATTTTCTCTTATTAAAATTTATTCCTAGGCATTTTATTATTTTTGAAACTATCATGAATAGGGCATTTTTTAGAGAATAATTTTGTTTTTTGCACATTTATCTCGATCTAGCCATATTACTAATTTCTCTTGTTAATCTGTACTATTTCTTTCTTTTTTCCTTCAATTAGAAATAATTCTCTCTTTTTTAAAGGGAAATACCAGGGATTAAACCCAGGAGCTCGTGCATACTAAGCTTGTGCTGTACCACTGAGCTATCCCCGTCCCTCTATAAGATTTCCTAGGTGTACAATATTATCTGCAAATAATACCCCCCTTATTCATACCTCTTATTTTGTTTTACTGAAGTTGAATCATTAGTTCAAAACAATTATTCAATAGTTTATGAATAATTTTGAATAGTTGATTTAGCCAGTTTGAATTAGAGTTTAATCACTTGCAGTTGAAAAGTACTTTTCAAACACAGGAGTAAGATTCCTGGCAAATGCATAGTCTATAAATCCAGATAAAACACCTGGTGGCTTATCTCAGCCTATTCTTTTATTAGGGAAGTAATATTCATTTTTATCGATTGACCTGGCTGCTTGTAAGTCTCAGTGTATTTTGTAATAGGGTCATAGTTTCTCACATGTTGAGGGTTCTTTCTGCTTTGAACTAAGGAGTGGTTATAGATGGATTATATGCTCAGTGAGATTACGTTGTGGACACTCTGTTTATGTAGCTCCTACTACTTAAAGCCTAAATCAAGTCTGGCTGGGACAACATTTTGTAAGGGCCTCTGCTCACTTTGCCTTACCCAGTGAGGGCACCAGGACCCTCACATAGTTGAGGAAGTTTCACCCAGATTAGGTACACACACACACACACACACACACACACACACACACACAGAAGCCAAGATGATAGTGTTGGATTTATTTAGTTTAACTGAATGGACAATACTATAGAGCTACAGTCATCAAGAAAGCATGGTATTGGTACAAAAACAGACATATGGGCCAATGGAACAGAATAGAGAGCCCAGAAATGAACCCACAAACTTTTGGTCAACTAATCTTTGACAAAGAAGGCAAGAATATACAAAGGAATAAAGACAGTCTCTTCAGCAAATGGTGGTGGGAAAACTGGACAGCAGTATATAAAGCAATGAAGCTAGAACACTCCCTTACACCATACACAAAAATCAACTCAAAAGGGATCAAAGACTTAAACATAAAACAAGATACAATAAACCTCCTAGAAGAAGACACAGGCAAAACATTATCTTATGTACGTCTCAGAAATGTTCTCCTAGGGCAGTCTACCCAAGCAATAGAAATAAAAGCAGGAGTAAACAAATGGGACCTAATTAAACTTACAAGCTTCTGTACAGCAAAGGAAACCATAAGTAAAACAAAACGACAACCTAAGGAATGGGAGAAAATTTTTGCAAACGATGAAACCAACAAAGGCTTGATCTCCAGATTATATAAGCAGCTCATATGACATAATAAGAAAAAAGCAAACAACCCAATCCAAAAATGGGCAGAAGACCTAAACAAGCAATTCTCCAAGGAAGAAATACAAATGATCCACAGGCACATGAAAAAATGCTCAATATCACTAATTATCAGAGAAATGCAAATCAAAACTACAATGAGGTATCACCTCACACCAGTCAGAATGGCCATCATTCAAAAGTCCACAAATGACAAATGCTGGAGAGGGTGTGGAGAAAAGGGAACCCTCCTACACTGCTGGTGGGAATGCAGGTTGGTGCAGCCACTGTGGAAAACAGTATGGAGATTCCTCAAAAGACTAGGAATAGACTTACCATATGACCCAGTCATCCTGCTCCTGGGCATATATCCAGAAGGAACCCTACTTCAAAAAGACACCTGCACCCCAATGTTCATAGCAGCACTATTTACAATAGCCAAGACATGGAAACAGCCTAAATGTCCATCAACAGATGACTGGATGAAGAAGAGGTGGTATATTTACACAATGGAATACTATTCAGCCATAAAAACAACAACGTAACACCATTTGCAGCAACATGCATGCTCCTGGAGAATGTCATTCTAAGTGAAGTAAGCCAGAAAGAGAAAGAAAAATACCATATGAGATTGCTCATATGTGGAATCTAAAAAAAAAAAAAAAAAAAGAACATAAATACAAAACAGAAGCAGGCTCATAGACATAGAATACAAACTTATGGTTGCCAAGGGGACGGGGAGTGGGAAGGGACAGACTGGGATTTCAAAATTTGTAGATACTGACAGGCATATGCAGAATAGATAAACAAGATTATACTGTATAGCACAGGGAAATATATACAAGATCTTGTGGTAGCTCACAGAGAAATAAAATGTGACAATGAATATATGTATGTTCATGTATAACTGAAAACTTGTGCTCTACACTGGAATTTGACACAACATTGTAATAATAAGATATGTAAAAATGTAATAAATAATGTGAAAAATGTAAAAATAAATGAAAAAAATAATTAAGCACTTTTCATCACACATGTGCTAAAAGGGAATTTAAGTGATTCCATATAGCAGAGAACATATTATTTTGTTTGTGTAAATTCAAGCTGCAATGGCAGGGATTGGCAAACTTTTATGGAAAGGGCCAGAGTCAATATTTTAGACTTTGCAGGCCATATACAGTTTCTGTCACATAATCTTGTTTGTTTGTTTGTTTTTGTTTGATTGTTTATAAATCTTTAAAAGTGTAACAACCATTCTTAGCTCATCAGTCATATAAAAATCAGGTCGCTCAGATTTTCCAGTCCCTTTGAGGTGGGGGACAAGATTGCTGGGCCCCCAGGGAAAAGTCAGAGGTACGACACCTGAAGAAGGGGAATCTAGGAGGAAACATAAAATTTAAATATATTGTAATGTTCTATTCACTCTGAAAAACAATTACATCACCAGTTAATAAGAAATATGTTAGTTTAAGTGATGCTCCTGGTACAAAGCAAGGTTACTCAGAGTAGCAATAAATTTAATGTAAAACATTAGAAAGATAACCTAAGTCCCTCTGGTCGCCTGTGGGCCCATGGTTTCTGTATGCATTTATTTTTTAAGAAAGGTGCTGCGATTGGGTGCAAAGGTCATGTTTTTGCTACTACAGTTTGGGTTCCAAAGCTCCCCCTGCACGCATCTTCTCATCAGTAACAACAAATGTATTGGAAACAGTGTAATTCTGCAAACTTCTCAACCCCCAGGGACCCCTCATGTAGGACTTACACATGTCCCTTGACCCATGTGGCTGAGGGGACAAACGGTCTCTGTCCTGGCCCAACTGGACTGCCCTTTTCCTCAGTTGTCTCACTTCTGGCTCTTTTCTAGGGGCATGGGCAGAAATCTTGTCCCCCACCTCCGAAGGAATGGGACATTTCCTGGGTCACATGGTTGGATTTTCTCTCTACTGCACACCCCAGTCTGGACTAGAGCTTCCCAAAAGAAAAAACAAAAGCCCATTCTTTCTTCCTGGATAAGATACTTAATTCTATAGACTTTACTTGGAACCTATCGTGCAATTTACCAAGAGATATTGAAATATGATGGTTTCCCATTGAAATTTTCCAGGCTTAAGTTTGCAATCCTACTGGGCTAGGTCTGTGCTAAAGGTCAGAGGGCTGGAGCAGTTCTGGTCCAGGGGACAGACTTGGAAAGTGGATCTGAGCACACAATGTGCAGAAGTGCACAGAAAGGGGAGCTTGGAGTCTAGGGAAATCAGGGGGGCTCCAGAGAGGAGGTGATTCAGACCTGGGATGGGAAGGCTGTCAGGAAAACTGAGGAGAGGCATCCAGCCTCACAGATGGTCCATTGCCAGCCCTGCCTTGCCCATTTTGCTCTCTTGGGCATAGGCCGGTGGCATTTTGGACACCAAGGCTCAGACCGGCCACCCTCTCCTCAGGCTGGGACAGAGCCAGGCCCATACCAGCCTTGGAGGGAAGGAAGGAGCAGGGGCTCAACCCTTTCCAGTGTGACCTCTGTCGGGTACCTGGGGCCTTGCAGAGAGGTCCTCGGCTGAGCTCGTATTAACTTGGAATTACTGACCACAGACTCAAGCTGGTAGAGGCGAGCTGAAGGCTGCCCAGAGGCTCCTGTTTGTGGCTGTCGAGGAGTGACCGTGGGTCTAAACCTTGCGGCTGTCACTCCGCAGACGGTTGTCAGACAGACAGCTGGCAGAGGCGAGCCCTACGCTCCCTGCGGGGCATCATTGCCTTGTCTGTCTCCCTGTGGTGTGTGCACTCTTGGAGGCCAGGGGTGAGTCTCCATCCTTTTTAAAAATAGTCTTGATTTTTTAGAGAGGAGCTTTAGATTTCCAGCAAAATGAGGTAGAAGGTACAAAGATATCCCATGGACCCCTTGACCTTTTTTCGTCCTTGGGGGTCTAGTCCAGTGCTCAGCAGATGTTTGGTGAATGAGGGACTTTTTGGCCTCGTGGGAAAGTGAAATAATGCTCTTTCTAGAAACTGGAGAGCCTTCCACCTTAGGCCTGTTGGAATTAGGCATGGCTTTCTGCTCTTGGCAAGACCAGGCTGTGGTTCTTTTGCTGGCAAGGGGAGGCAAGTTGCAGGACTCTGAGAGGCTGGGCCTCTCCTCTTTGCTCTTTGTCCACAGCCCCACTGAGCACCAGCCAGCTGCTGCCTGCACCTGCCGCCTCTGCCCGAGGGTGAGGCCCTGCAGCTTCCTGACCCCATACCCAGTTTATTACAGCTCATGGGTCATCTGGAGCAGGTCAGAGATATATAAAACCTAATGGATTTTATAGCCACCACTTACAGAAAGAAATCTATAAAACATATTGAACCATATATGGTTTTACATATGTTTAGTTACATATGTCTATAAGTATCTATAAAATATATGGTTTTATATATCTATTAAAGGATTATATGTATCCTAAGCTTTCCTATAGCTGAAAGTTTATATAGATATTTTAAAATTTATATATTATACATTTATGTATATTTATTTAAATTTTATATAAAATACATATTATATACAGAATTTAAAACATATGTATACTTATAAATATAACTATAAAGTAAGAATAATTCTCAAAGAGCAATTCTGATCTCAAAGAGGACCCTTTAACAAAGAGCCTTTATATACAACATAACTACACAAGCAAATTTTCATCAAAAGACCTACGGACACCATATATTTCTCCTGCCTTATTTCAGATGGGCAGGCAGTCTCTTGGTAAGACACACAGTTTGCTGAGCAGTTTACCTTGCTTGAGAACAGGAGTCATAGTTTGAATCTCATCTGTCCTAGAAGAAGGAAACATCGATTGATGATAGAGTGTGCGCTGTGTGTAGGTATTTGGGTGTGTGTGCATGTGTGTTTGTGGGCTGTGTCTCAGGATCCCTGGTGGGAGTTTTCTTGAAAGTTTCCTATCACAGAGTCTCCTTGAGTCTGTCCAGGGGGATGATAGTCAAGGATGTAATTAAATACTTTAACAAGGATGGCAGATCATCATTCAGGAGAACTTTAAAATAGTTTTAAAGGGAAAAAAAAAAAAAAGAAATCACTTCCAGTCTTTTTCAGTTTTTGGTGAGTCCCAGCAGAATTGATTACCAGATCCGCTGGGTTCAGTCTATACAATTCAGAGTAGTTGTTCCAGCTCTGGAGACCTGGAGGCAGCATGAGTTTACACAGCAATAAAAGACCTGTGCTTCCTTATTTCTCTGAGATTCTGGCTCCATTCCAAAAGTTAAATTCAAATTTATCTATTAGTGGGGGAATCTAATGCCCCTCACCATGACTGTTTATTTCTGCTTTTAAATTCTCAAAGTTTTCAGTATACCCAAGAAATAGAAATAAAAGCAAAAATAAACAAATGGGACCTAATTAAACTTACAAGCTTCTGCACAGCAAAGGAAACCATAAGTAAGGCTAAATGACAACCTATGTAATGGGAGAAAATATTTGCAAACGATGAAACCAACAAAGGCTTGATCTCCAGAATATATAAACAGCTCATATGACATAATAAGAAAAAAGCAAACAACCCAATCCAAAAATGGGCAGATGACCTAAACAAGCAATTCTCCAAGGAAGAATATGAATGACCAATAGGCACATGAAAAATTGCTCAATATCACTAATTATCAGAGAAATGCAAATCAAAACTACAATGAGGTATCACCTCACACCAGTCAGAATGGCCATCATTCAAAAGTCCACAAATGACAAATGCTGGAGAGGGTGTGGAGAAAAGGGAACCCTCCTACACTGCTGGTGGGAATGCAGGTTGGTGTAGCCACTGTGGAAAACAGTATGGAGATTCCTCAAAAGACTAGGAATAGACTTACCATATGACCCAGTCATCCTGCTCCTGGGCATATATCCAGAAGGAACCCTACTTCAAAAAGACACCTGCACCCCAATGTTCATAGCAGAACTATTTACAATAGCCAAGATGTGGAAACAACCTAAATGTCCACCAACAGATGACTGGATAAAGAAGCTGTGTATATTTATACAATGGAATACTATTCAGCCATAAAAGCGACAACATAATGCCATTTGCAGCAAGCAACATGGATGTCCCCGGAGAATGTCATTCTAAGTGAAGTAAGCAAAAAAGAGAAACAAAAATATATAATATCACTCATATGTGGAATCTAAAAAAAAAAAAGACAAATGAACTTAAATATAAAACAGAAATAGACTCACAGACATAGAATATAAACTTGTGGTTGTCAGGGGGAGGGGAGTGGGAAGGGACAGACTGGGAGTTAGAGATTTGTAGATACTGATGGGTATATAGAATAAATAAACTAGTTAATACTTTATAGCACAGGGAAATATATTCAAGATCTTGTGTAGCTCACGATGTGAAAGAATATGAAAATGAATATATGTATATTCATAATTGACTGAAAAGTTGTGCTATACACCAGAAATTGACACAACATTGTAAACTGACTATAACTCAATAAAAATAATTAAAAAATAAAAAAATAAAAGTTATATTTAAAGTGAACTTTATGCAAAAAAAAAATTCTCGAAGCTTTCAAACATGCACAAAAGAAGAGACCTTAGGGTAATGAATCTCATATATACATACTCAGGTTAAATAATTTTCAGTATTTTTCTGTAGTGATTCATCTATCTCCTTTTTCTCTTTCTTAAACACATTTTTTGACTGTCATTTTTAAATGGAAGTCCTTGATATGTCATTCCATTCATTAATACTTCACTAAATATAAAAAGTAAAAGACATTTATTACATGACCACATTATCATTATCACACCTAAAAAGAAATTCTTTAATATTATCTACTTTACAGTCTATAATTAATTTCCTCAATAGTCTCAAAAAGAAATGTCTTTTATATATAGGTCAGTGGAATAGAATTAAGAATCTGGAAATAAACTCATACATCCTTGGTCAATTGATTTTTGACAAAGCTGTCCAAATCATTCAGTGGGAGAAGAATAGTCTCTTCAACCAATGGTGCTGGGGACAACTGGATATCTACATGCAAAAGAATGAAGTTGGATCCTTACCTCACATCATATGCAGGAATTAAAGTGGATCAAAGACCTAAATATAAAAGCTAAAACTCTTAGAAGAAAACATTGGAGTAAATCTTCATGACTTTGGATTTGGCAATGGTTTCTTAGATATAAGATTAAAAGCTCAAGAAACAAACAAAAAACAGATAAATTAAATTTCATCAAAATGAAAAACTTTTGTACATCACAGGACATTACCTAGAGAGTAAAAAGACAACCCACAAGATAGGAGAAAATATTTACAAATTATGTATCTGATAAGGTTCTAGTATCTAGAATAGATAAAGAGCTCAAACCATCCAATTAAAAAATGGGCAAAGGTCTTGAATAGCTATTTCTCCAAAGAAGATATAGAAATGGCCAACAAGCACATGAAAATAGGCTCAATATCATTAATTACTAGGGAAATGCAAATCAATACCACAATGAGATACCATTTCACAGCCAATATGATAACTACTTAATAAAAACAAAAATAAGCATTGGCAGAAATGTGGAGAAATTGGAATATTCATACCCTCCTGGTGGGAATGTAAAATGGTGCAGCTGCTGCGGAAGGCAATTTGGTAATTCCTCCTCTATAAGTGAAACAGAAGTACCATATGACTCAACAATTCCACTCTTGAGTATATTACCTAAAGAACTGGAAAATCAAGTACTGAAATAGAGTGGTACAGGGATGCTCATAGCAGCACCATTCACAATAGCCAAATGTCCTTTAACTGGTGAATGGATAAACAAAATGTGGTCCATCTGCACCATGGGATATTACCCACCCATTAGAATGAATGAAGTACCGATACCTTCTGCAACGTGGGTGAACCTTGAAAACATAATGCAAAGTGAAGGAACCCAGACACAAAAGACTGCATGTTGTCTGATTCCATTCATATAGAAGACCCAGAATAGGCAAATCCATAGAGACACAAAGCAGATTAGCAGTTGCCAAAGGCAGGAAGATAGGGGACTGGGGAGTGACTGCCTAATGGAGAAGAGCTTTCCTCTTGGGGTGATGAAATTGATCCGGAACTGGATAGCAGTGATGGCTGCACAGCATCGCGATGACTGAATTCTACTCAATTGTGCACTTTCAAATGACGAAGATGGAGAATTTTACGTCATGTATACGTAACCAGAATTTTTTTTTAATGGAAAAAATGTCTCTTGACAGTTGATTTATTTGAATTAGGATACAAACATGTTTCCCATGTTGCATCATTTCTTCTGGTTCCTCCCTCTTACAAATTGCTGTGGCTTATTGCAGTAACTGGATTGGTGTCCTGAAGAACATTTCGTGTTCGAGTTTGTCTGACTGCCCCCTTGTGGTGATGTTTAACTTGTTCCCGTAAACTGGAATTTAGTATGGGTTGGATTGATCTGGGTTCCACTCTTTTGACAAGCACACTCATCAATAGTGCCGTGGCCTCGGTATTGCATCATATCAGAAGGCAGCCCATGTCTGCCTGTTCAACTTTTAGTGATTCTGATATTGATCTGAGTGCTGAGTCACATTGTCACCTGTCTGCTTTGGCTTCCCAGAAGTCCTGAGGGAACCAGATGGGTGATCAGTATGGTTTAGGTTGGACGAGTTTTAGCACGCAACCTTTTGGTATGGAATTAGGGACCCAAGACATCGTTGATATGGTTGACAAAGCTCTTTGTCTTTTAGCCCCTGCCCGCCTTGCCAGCCATGTCCTTTTCCCTTTTTAGGTTTCAGCCACACTGCCTGCTTCCAGTCTTTCATATCACCATGTTCCACCCTACCTTGGGGCCCTCATGCCACCTGTTCTGGAATTCAGAACAGGAATTCCTTCTGGAATCCTCTTTTACCCATTCATGGTTGACCTAAATTCACTTATCTTTTTCATTTTGGTTTCAATGGCAGGGAGGGTATAGCTCAATGGTATAGTGAGTGTTTAGCATGCATGAGGTCCTGGATTCAATCCCCAGTACCTCCACTGAAAAAAAAAATTGCTTATCACAATGGCTATGAGTGAGTTCTCTGATGACTCTATGCTGTAAACTCCAGGCAGGAGTCACATTTGGTTTTTCCGTTGCCCTATCTCTTAGTACCCAGCCCCATGCCAGGAGCACATGTACTGGATGAATGAAACACACTTGGAGTATAAGGGTGTGCCAAAGTGTCTCAGCCTCAGAAGGTTGTTTTAAGAGGATGAAAGTCACCTGCTCCATGTCAGACTCCTTCGTTTGTGGATTCTGCCACTCCCGTTATGAATACAAAGAGGCTCGCAGGGCCGGAGAAGTGAAAATACTTGTCTATGTCCTGTATTTCAGTCAAATCGTTTTTCAAACGTTCAGATCTACTCTCCAACATCTTTCAGTTTTGGGGGAGGGAGCAGAGGACACTGGTCTCTCTAAGAGGTCCCATGATAACTAAGAAATCGCTAGTGGCTGAGAGAACTTGTAGGAAATTTTAGGTTCTCTCTATGGTTCCAAGCTGTTTCTCTGCTGCATTGGCACAGCTCCTACCTAAGGGACCCTTGGCCTTCATGAACGTTTTGCTATGTGAAACAGAGTTGCTGTGGGTGTGGGGGCGGGGAAGCATCAAGGGATTGGGTCCTGTGTTTGATTTGAAATAGAAAAATACTCTGAAGGCAGAAGGGAAGTCCAGGATTCAGCAGAAATTGCAAGCAGGCGTCAGGACATAACACGCTGCGTGGGAAGGGCATGGAACAGGATGTTGAATGGATGTGGGACTCAGTCTTACCTGGATCGTCAGGAACAAGATGACCCCAGCTGGTGTCTACATAGACTTGACTCTAAATTTCACAAAATCTTTCGGCTGACTGTTCTCCTTGACTATCTCCTCCATCCCTCTTCCTTGCAGCTCCCCTGGGACTTTTTTTTTTTTTTTAACCTCTATTCCATTCCTCTTCTCTCCCTCCTTTCCCATCCGCGTCTTGCCTTTCTGTGTCACTTCCTCACCATGAACCCTGCCCTACCGTGGCCTACAAGACTGCCTACTGTCTGACTCATCCATGGCAGGTGTCGGCATTAACAAGTGAGGCACTAAGCTGTGCCCCAAGTTATGGTTTAAACGCTGGAAGGCTTCAGGAGGTGGTGTTTGGGCACATGGACTCTGGAGCCATCCAAGCATGTCTTCACGACAACTCCAGCTCTGACACCTCACAGCGCCATCACCTTGGGTAAGAACCACAGGTTCCAAATAGGCTAAATGGGATAAAATAGTACCATCCCCACAAACCTCTCTTCCAGATCAAATACGATAATGCACGTGAACATTTGTGCTGGGCGTGCGGCGTGGGGTCGGTGACGGTCGTTACTCTGCTGTGACTGGGCAGTGCTGGGTGTTTCCCAGCACGATTATTTCCAACCTTCACTGTATTAACATTCGCCGTGCCACCAGGCTCCTTTCAAAACAACAAGATCAGATGTCAATATCCTCCTCTTGTTGGGAGCTTCCAATGAGTTACTTAACCCTCAGACAGACTGTCCCCTTAGGGAGAGTTTAGAACTTAAATATAACAAAAGCCAATATAGGTTGGTATTATCATTAACCCCCATTTTGCAGAGAGTGAAGCTGAAGCTCAGAGAGGCTGAGTGACTTGCTCGTGGTCACACCTCTGATAAGTGGGGAAAGCAGGATCCTTTTTTTAAAATGAGATATAATTCACATATCATAGAGGTTTGCCCCTTTAAAATGTACAATCTATGTTCTTTAATACATTTGCAGACATGAGTAATCATCATCACTGTGTAATTCCAGATCACTTTCTCACCCCAAAAGGACATCCCTTGACCTTAGCAGTCACTCCCCATTCTCTCCAGTCACTGGCAACCATGAATTTACTCTCTGTCTCTATGGATTTGCCTGTTCTGAACATTTCACACATATACATAGTTCTTTGTGACTGGCTTCTTTCACTTAGTTTTCAAGGGTTATTCATTTTGTAGAATGTGCTGGGATTTCATTCCCTTTTATGGCTGCATACTATTCCATTGTCTGGGTATGCCACATTTTGTCTATCCAATCATCAGCGGATGAACAGTTGGGTTGTTTCCACTTCTTGGCTATGATGAATAACGCTGCTATAAACATTCATGTACAGTGAACCCAGGCATTGTGATTTCAGAGGCCAAATGCCTAACCTTTCCCTTGACTGCCTCCCTGTGCAGACTGGGAACATCTTGGGAAGTGCCCTACCTGTGACCTTTTGGGAAGTTAAATGCAGTGAAATTTGCCCAGGATGAGCTTCACTTAGATCTCATGGCCTCTAATCTCTCATTTGTTGGTTTTCTAGTGTTACAGAACAACACACAGTTGGCTCTTTTGTTATTTAACATAAAAGGTCCTTCATTGAACAGGTATCTATTAAATAGAGCCTTCTACGTGCCTGGCTAAGTGCTGGGGATGTGGCACAAGCAAATGAACATGACCACCAGCCGGAAGCTTGCCATCCAACGGGGAGGCAGACATTGGTTAATTACAAATTATGAAACATACTTTGAAGAAAAGTAAAGGGTCCAAATAGAGCTGACACTAGGGGGCCTTGCAGGACGAGGAGGGCGATCTTAGGAGTTGGGATGTGGGAAGAGAGTGTGCCAAGTAGAGAAGACAGCAGCTGCAGCCCAAAACCAAATATCACGAGATCTTTACTGCTGAAACCCGGGCACGTTCTTCCCCCTTCACCCTTGTGTTCGAAGTCTCCTTACTCTAGTAAATGCAGGTGAGTGGAAGTCCTACTTTGTATCTCTTCTGAATGGTCCCTTTGTCATGGTTATTTAGTGTCCTGTGCCCCTCCCCATTGTTTTTGGCTTCTGGGACCACCACCCACGCTGATGCAGCCCCTCCCAGGAAGTCATAAACACAGCCCCTACGATAGGACACGTGCCCACTGGAAATGACAGACTGGGCAAGCTATACTTCCCTGGATGGTCCTGTCCCATCCATGGTGATTCAGACTTGACTATTTTGGATCTACGCCGAGACCTGGGCCCGGAGCATTCTGACTTCAGAAGCCTCCACCCTACAGCCTACCAAACAGGGTAAATGCCCCCATATCCTCCATCAAATATACTGTCTCCTAGGGAGACCCTGACCCTCCCCCCAGGATGCTGCCATGAATTTACATCTTGGCTGCGTTCCTGGGGCCAGCCCTGTGCTCCCAATGGCCCTTTCCAACCCATCCCTCAGGCTTCTTCTCCTTTCTGAGCCCCAAAGTGCTTTCTGAGCCAACAGGCCTGGGTTAGGACAGGGCCTTGAGAACCAGTTAAACTGTGCGTGACCAGCTCTGGGCAGGTCTGTTTGAGCCATGCTAGGAACCACCTCTCACCCAGATGGCCTGCTTTCCACATCTATCACCCTATTGGACCTCCCTCAGCAAGGCAGTACATCAGGCAGGACAAACGTGATCTCCCTTGGTCTCAGGGAGAGTTGAGAAGCCTGAAAATCAGGAGATGGATTATATCCTGACCTGTGGGTGGCAAGGCTGGAAGCCAGCTCCAGGCTTTCTGACTCCTCCTCTGGGGTTCTGACGACATGCCAGCTATCACAGAGACTTGCACACCTGAAATCGAACACTTAAAGACCCACGTGTTCTTTTGGAGAAGAAGTTTGTCAATGACCCTATAAGCCTGTAATCTGTCCCTTGCAAAAAATGGAAAACATGTCACTCTTCTGACTAATTTTTCTGGGGTAGGGTGATCATAGTTGCTTTTCTTTAAAGATGTTATTTATGTTAAATTGTAATGCATTTATTCCTGTTATCTTAAATACATTAACAAAGAAGCAATTTTTTAAACGTGACAGCTTTAATTTCTAAAACAGCTCATTTGGGTAGACATAACCCACAGATACAAAAGTTCTGTGGGTCTTCAGTCATCGTTAAAAGTGTCAAGGAGTCCTGAGACTGAGAAGTCTGGGACTGGTTGACCGAGACATAAACAATTCTATTTTTTTCCTTCTGAAGCTGCCAAAATAAATGTTTTACCAAAAACATGCCCTTTCCATAGGCAGCAAGCCTCAGTTTCTCACTTGGAAAAGGATGGTCAGATCTGCTTTTGGGGTCTGTATTGTGCAAGAGTGTGTATGGGTATCAGGTTAAACTGTGTTCCCCCCAAAGAGATTTGAAGTCCTAACACCTGGTACTTCAGAATATGACCTTCTTTGGAAATAAGGTCCTGAGTTCAAATAAGATCTTTGAGGGGAGGGGCCTGATCTAATATGACTGGTGTGCTGAGAAAAAGGGGAACCATGGACACAGACACACATGCAAGGAGAAGGCAGAATGTGAAGGCAGAGATGGGGTGATGCATCCACAAGCAAGGGACACCAATGATGGCCAGCAAACACCAGAAGCTAGGAGAGGGGCCGGGAGTGGACTGTTCCTCAGAGCCTCCAGGACGAATCAGCCCTGCCCACGCCTTGATCTCAGGCATCCAGCCCCTGGAAGGGTGGGAGTGCCCTTCTGCTGTTTGGGCTACCCTGTGTGCAGTCTTGGCTACAGGGGCCCTCAGCAAAGGGGCACTGGGAAGTTGTTTTGTGAGCCAGAAAGTGTGCTGCAGTGTCTAGGGTCCTGATGCTAGTTACCTTTTTGTTTTTTGTTTTTGTTTTTGTTTTTGTTTTTGTTTTTTATAGTTAGCTTAAGGCCAGTTTATTTTTAAAAAGGTTATACTCCATTCGTAGTTGTTATAAAACACTGGCTACATTCCCTGTGTTGTACGACACACCCTTGTAGCTTATTGACTTTATACAGAGTACTTTGTGCCTTTCACTCTCTCCGCATCTTACCCCCCTTCCCTCTCCCCACTGGTAACCACCAGCTTTCTCTCTGTATCTGTGAGTCTGTCTCTTTTTTGGTATACGCGCTTGTTTGCTGCGCTTTCTAGATCTCGCATGTAAGTGAGAGCACACAGACAGGCTCCCACTTCCAGGGAGAGCGGCCTTTGTGTGCTTCAGACGCCAGCTGGTTGAGTCACTACCATCAGATCCCCGTTCCCTGATGCTTTCCTTTTGTTTTCTATTTCTGCATTTTCTCCCCTTTTAAGTTTTTGCACACAGTGCAGGCCTGGCTCTTTCACTCCTTGAGACTCAAAAGAGCTATTTTTTGACAACAGAGGGCTCCTCAACTCATCCACACAGAAGCTGGCTGCCTGATCAGAGCCAGAGGGGGCGCCTCTGACGGAGCTGCAGATTAGGGGTTTAATTTCCTAATTCTCACAGTCCCCTGGGGGTGGCCGTGGGGAACAGATGCATCCCTATGTGACAGATGTGGCAATTCAGGCACGGAGAGGTGGATTCTCACACCTGGGAAGGAGGACTCCAGAATTCCTGCTCTGAACCACAGTCAAAGAGGGCACTGTGGTCTTGAAGCACCTGTCTGTTAGGATTTATTGTTCTGTTTTCTGATACACAGGGAACCCCCAGTAGCAGTGGTTAAACCAGAAGGAGCAGCGGGGCGGGAAGGTATATTGGCTTCGTCTGTGCCGTGGGTTTTCTTGCAGCCCGAATTTGACTCCAGCCCTCGCTGTGGTGACAGGGTAGCCAGGATTTGGAGTGAACAGCTCCACTGTGCTGTTTCCAATTGTGAACTCGGCATCTGTGAAAGCTTTGTCTCAGTGATGAGAAAAGTTTTCAAGGAAAGGGAGAAGCACTTGACAGCTACTGGTCCCCAACTGCGACACTGATGTTGCAGAATCTGGAGCGCTCGGGGTGGAGGGTGGCGGCGGGCTTCCTGGAGGGGCCCTCCAAGTTGTCCTCCCCGGTGGAAGAGGGAGAGACAGGCTGTGGGGATGCAGACACAAATTAACCTGGAAGCTCAAGTGAAAGCTGATAAGGGCTCTGATTGTTTCCAGTAAGCGGTGTGCTTTAATATTTTGGGTTAAATATTAATTTGGGTTCTTTCATATACAAAGGCCACTCAGAGCAAGGAGAGGTAAGCTGGGTTTGTGAAGAGTCCTGATTAAATCAGTTTAGGGAGACCTGCCAGGAACCCTGGGGTTCTGACTGTGTGAACTGCCTCTTCTTGTTGCTACCTGCGCCTCCTCCAGCATGGCTTGCTGGCTCCCTGCGCTCCGGAGAGTTTCTGCAGGGGCTTTCTTCTTAGCCCTTTGGGGCGTGGCTGTGGGTGACAGGCTGCTGGTGGTCCCTCAGGATGGAAGCCACTGGCTCAGCATGAAGGACATAGTCGAGCATCTCAGCGAGAGAGGGCATGAGATCCTGGTGGTGGTGCCGGAAATCAATTTGCTTCTAAAAGAATCCAAGCACTACACAAGGAGAATCCATCCAGTGCCCTATGACCAAGAGGAGCTGGAGCGCCGTTACCGCTTTTTTGGGAAAAACCACTTTTCTGAGAGATGGTTCCTGAACACCCCTCTGGTCGAGTACAGGAATAACATGATTGTTATTGGCATGTATTTCCTCAACTGCCAGAGCCTCCTGATGGACTCCGACACCCTGAGCTTCCTCCGGGAGGGTCAGTTCGATGCCCTTTTCACTGATCCTGCCTTACCCTGCGGGGTGATCCTGGCCGAGTACCTGAGCCTGCCCTCCGTGTACCTCTTCAGGGGCTTCCCGTGTTCCCTCGAGCACACGTTCACCAGGACCTCAAGCCCCACGTCCTATGTTCCCAGATTCTATACTCGCTTCTCAGACAGGATGACTTTCCCCCAACGGGTGGCCAACTTCCTTGTTAAATACTTGGAAAACATTTTACTTTACTGTCTGTATTCTAAGTATGAAGACCTCGCATCAGATCTCCTCAAGAGAGATGTGTCCTTACCTGCCTTGTATCGGAAGGACACCATTTGGCTGATGAGATATGACTTTGTATTCGAATATCCTAAACCAGTCATGCCCAACATGGTCTTCATTGGGGGGATCAACTGCAAGAAGCCAGGAGCCCTGTCGCAGGTTGGTAGCTGTGTTTCCTTTGGATTGCCCTGTTTCTTCATGGGCAAACATCCTTCTTAAATCCTCTGTCTCCCCTCATGCATTTGGCCCCTGGAGGGGCTGCCTGAAGAAGGGATGCCAGGCTTGGTTCGAGGGGCCAGTGGGAGATCTGAGGCTGAAGTTTTTTTGTTTTTTTTTGTTTTTTTTTTGGGGGGGGGAGGGTGGAGGTAATTAGATTTATTTATTTGTTTGTTTTTTTTTAATGGAGATACTGAGGATCGAACCCAGGACCTTGTGCATGCTGAGTACATGCTCTACCACTGAGCTGTACCCTCCCCTGCTGAGGCTGAGGTTTTGAATGATGCTGAGGCCTGGAACAAAGACAGGGCTCATTTCTGGCCACAGCAGGAGATGTCTTTAGCTGATTTAGGTAATCAGTCACAGAATCATAGAATGAGCCTTAGAAGTTTCCATTCCAAATCCGACACTTAGCTATTGAGGAAACAGGTAAGGCTAAACCAGGAAGACACAGAGCTGAGAGGTTAGGCCAGGTCAAAAGCCATTCTCCTACCTCTGTGTGTCGCTTTTTCCCTGGGCCCTAAACTAGGGGTCAGCACACAACAGTCAGTACCCAGAATCTGCCCAGAGGCCTGGTTTCTTACAGCCCAGAGCAAAGAATGGCTTTTACATTTTCAAAGGGATGTTAAAAATAACAACAGTAAAGAATATGTGACAGAGATGTGTGTGGTCTGCTAAGTCTGCGTACTGACTGACCCTTTATAGAAAGTGTGTTGACCTCTGACCTAAAGCAAGTGTTCTGAGATGCCTTCCTGACATATGGGGAAGAGCTACTTTGGAAAATAAAAACTTATGAGTTTTTTTGTTTTTGTTTCTGTTTTAATATGTACACCTTTAAAAGGCTTCAGATCACTCACATCAGAATTCTTTTTTTAAAAAAGAATTTATTTAATTTTTGGGGGGTGGGTAGGGGAGTAATTAGGTTTATTTGTTTATTTCCATGGAGGTACCAGGGATTGAACCCAGGACCTTGTGCATGCCAAGCATGTGTTCTACCACTGAGCTATACTCTCCCCTCAGAATTCTTTTTTTTAATGCATTTTTTAATCAGAAAGAAAGCCTCCAATAAGTCCCAAAGACCCTTACTACCCTTCTTTAACATCTGCTCATTTCTTTTCTTTTTTCTTTTTTTTTTTTTAACATATTTTTATTGAAGTATAGTCAGTTTGCAATGCTGGTGTACAGCATAATGCTTCAGTCATACAGGAATATACATATATTTGTTTTCATATTCTTTGTCACTGTAAGTTACTACAAGATATTGAATCTGGTTCCCTGTGCTCTACAGTATAAACTTGTTGTTTCTCTGCATCTGCTTGTTTCTTTGCTAACACATTGGACAGTTGGCAGCAGCTGTGGAAGCTGGCGGGGCCAGGGGTGATAAGCTTAACTGGACTGGTTTTAGGAAGCACAGGGCATGAAATAGGAATCCCATGTGTTAGGGAAATTTAACTATGAAGTTAATGAGCAAAAATGTACTAAGAAACATTTGGCATAAGAAGGAAAAAAAATATCATTTTTGGTACCTTGGTACCAATCATCCTATTTTAGTCATATTGAAACTAAATTTGAGTTATATTTAGTCCTACTGAACACCAGACTGTAATGAGTGTGCTTTTTCAGCCCTGTGAACCTTTGTCAGGTGCTTGGCTCACATTTGGACTTCCACTGCAATCTCGTATGTCACCATAGGGAACATTCCCTTCTACAGTATGTGATTATCAATTTGTATTTGTAATGATTAGGGATTAAATCCCAGAGATCAGAATCAAGTTTCTTTTGACAAATGATCAAACTATTTCAACAGTGTGAAAAAAAATGTGCACTTTGGAGTCATGGTGATGTTTTGGAATCCTATAGATGTGGTGGCTGCATGACATTGAGAAAGTACCATATGCCACTGAATTGTTCACTTTAAAATGGTTAATTTTGTTATGTGACTTCATCTCAATAAATTATTTAAAAAAGAAGATACATTATAGATTAAAGAAAAGTGCCTGATTTATAGCTAAAAAACTCTAACAAAACACTCCTTAGTAGGCAGACAACATGGTCAAGCCATATATAAATGCAATACAAATAAAAACACACTTGACTTCAGAAATAATAAAAAATATTCAAATTAATATATTCTGAGATTCAATTCTGCTTATCAAATCAGCAAGCATGTTTTATAGGTAACTGTTGGCCTAGCTTTAAACAAATACTCATATATTGCTTTCAAAAATGTGCAAAGCCTTATGAAAACTGGAGTTTGGTGAACCTTCCCTGCATGAAGCTATGATTCACAATTTAGGAGAGTGGGCCCATTCTTAGGGTAACCTGGGGTGCTCCCAGCCTCGCCTGCGTGAAGAGCATGTGAGCCCTGCCCCCTAAGGCACATGGTGGTGTGACTCTGACCCCAGCCTTTCCTGCCTCCTCTGCCCGAGGGGGTGCTCAGCCACCTCCAGGGCTCCCCAGGTGTTGCTCAGAGAAGCCCTTGGGCCACTTGGCTAGAGGTTCCCACTGGGAGACCCCCAGAAGCTGGGCCACGGGGCAGCCTCAGATGTTCTGAAGCCACTTGCCCTGCCCCTGCCCAGGGCCTCTGCTCAAACCTTGTGTGCTTGACACCCGGCCCCAGGGCACTTCTGCTTCTGCCGCTTACTCGAAGGTGCCTTTCCCTCTGTCCATAGGGGTTCTGGTCTAGGCTGCTTGCTGGAACGCTCCCTCTGTTATCCTTCTTGCTTCTCAGTTGAGACCTGTCTGTCCTTGAGCCAACTGGGAGGCTCAGGTTTCAAGTATCTCCATCTTAGAAGAGACTTTCACTGTACATTTCATTATTAGAGGGCCTTTGGAGTGTTTTCTCAGAACAAAGGAATTCAGGGGTAAACCCTAGTGTCATCCACTAGCAATGCAGGGAAGTGCTCACAGCTTTGGAAGGACAGGTTTCCACTCGCCTTGCTCAGGAGCGCACAGACCTTGGAGGCAAGTCCTGGCTGGCACTCAGGCTCTGGGAGCAGCACAGCCGCTCTGCCCAGGCTGCGCTGCCGCACGGAAAGAGGGAGAGCTTGGCCCTGGCCTGCACCGGGGCAAGGAAGGGCCAGCTCTCCCTCCCCTGCTGGTTCCAGGGATCCCTTCCTGTCCTCATCACATCCGGAGGGTAAGAGCTGTAAGACCTGGATTTGAACCTGCTGTGTGGTTGAGGCAAGTGGCTTCCTTCTGAGCGCTCATTTCTCCACCTGTGAAATGGGAACACTCAGGCAGTTGTGGTGTCGAGCGGTTAAGAGTGAGCTCGAGGGAGAACATTGAAAACTGTGAAGGCAACTCAAATGGAAGAGAGAGTTAATTTGGGATGGAATAACAGGATGGCGGCCCCTCAAACAGGAGGCAGTTCCTTTCTCTCACAGAAACAAGCAGACTGATGCTTCGAGGTAAGCTGAGGATGCTGCCTAGGGCCACGGGATGCAGCCGGAAGCAGAGGCAGGGTGAGAACCTGCTCCCGGGTCCCTCTCCCTCCCGCAGGTCCGGCCTTCTTTTTTCCAATTATGCAAGACCTGGAAAGTCTCAGCCTCACAGAGGGAGAAAGGAACTGAGTGAGTCAGCAGGTCTAGCCAGCCTCCCCCTAGCTGTGTGACCATGGACTTGGGCTTATTCAGCTGAAGTGGGGATGATAACACCTGCCTCGCCCTCGCAGGGTTGTTTGAGGATGCAGGGCAGCATGTGACGGTCGGTGGAAACGATGGCCCGATCCTTCTCTTCCTTAGACTTTAGCTCAACGCTGGTTGAAACTTTCTCTCTATGAGATGATAAAAGCAACGTGGTCTTTTGGGGAGCATTTACCTAGAAAACCAGATCCCAATTCCTCAGGACTAAGCTCTTCTGTCCCCAAGTTTCCTCCTCTTGTGCTCCAGAATCGTCTAGATAATAGTTCTCAAACAGGGGCGATTTTGCCTCTCAGGGGCAATGTCTGGAGACTTTTTGTGTCACAATTGGGGGATGACATTGTCATCTAGGAGGTAGAGGCTATTAAAACATCCTACAAAGCACAAGAAAAACCCACCCACCTGCTCCCAACAAAGAATCATCTAGGCCAAAATAGCAATAGTGCTGAACTTAACACTCATCTAGACAAATTCTGAGTGCCTACCAGTGACTTCTTCCCAGCTGGACCCCAAGGTGGGTGGTGAGGGGGCAGCAAAGATGCTCTGCCCATCCTTTGAAGCTCACCTTTTTTCCCTACTGGAGTCTCTATGAGCAACACTCACTCAGGCTTACTGAGCTGGGGATTGAAGTTTAGACAAGTCAAGGGAACAAAACCCCAAAATGCCAAGTCATTCTTAATAGGCACTTTTAAGAGTACATGACTTCTGCCAATGTCTACAATGACTTTGATGGATTGGTTCTCTTTCAAAACCCTTTGTTTATCTTTATGATTGGTTATCTTGGAAATTAACAGACATGCAGTACATTCTGACAGCACTGTTTCTGTTAATAAGTAATTTCCAATACTAGACTGAGTCAGGGTTAAAAAAGAAAGAATTCAACATGAGTATCTGAAAAACTAGAAACTTGGCTAAGCAATGATTTAGATGATTCTAGGAGAATGAGGTAAAGTGGGCTTAAAAAAGAAACTTTACTGAGATATAATACATAGACCATACAATTCATCATTTAAACTTTATAATTCAATGGCTTTTTGTATATTTGTAGATTTGTGCAACCATCACCACCATCAATTTTAGAACATTTTCAGTTACCCCCTACCCAAATAAATTCTTTAGTGTCAGTACTCACTCCCTATTCCCCCGTCTCCCCAGCCCCTGGCAACCACTACATTTCTGTCTCTACGAATTTGCTTATTCTGATCATTTAATACAAGTGGAATCATATAATACGTGGCTGGCTTTTTTCACATTGCGTGTTTTCCAGGTTCATCCATGTTGTAGCATCACTTTTTATTGCTGAGTCATTTTGCTCTATGGGTAGACCATACTATGTATATCTACCTGTCATTTGATGAACTTTTGGGTTATTTCCACTTTTTGGCTATTATGAATACTGCTGTTGTGAATGTTCGTGTATAGGTTTTGTGTGGACATGTTTTCACTTCTCTTGGGTATACGTTTAGGAGTGGAATTGCTGGATTTGGTAACTATGCTTCATCCTTGAGGCACTCTTTTTCAAAGTGGCTATACCATTTTAAAAATTATGGTAAAATACACATAAAATAAAATTTATCATTTTATTTTTAAAATTATTTTAACTTTTTAAAATTGAGTTATAGTCATTTTACAATGTTGTGTCAATTTCCAGTGTAGAGCACAATTTTTCAGTTATACATGAACATACATATACTCATTGTCACATTTTTTTTCTCTGTGAACTACCACACGGTCTTGTATATATTTCCCTGTGCTATACAGTATAATCTTGTTTATCTGTTCTGCATATGCCTGTCGGTATCTACAAATCTTGAAATCCCAATCTGTCCCTTCCCATCCCATGCCCCCTTAGCAACCACAAGTTTGTATTCTATGTCTATGAGCCTGCTTCTGTTTTGTATTTATGTTCTTTTTTTTTTTTTTTAGATTCTACATATGAGTGATCTCATATGGTATTTTTCTTTCTCTTTCTGGCTTACTTCACTTAGAATGACATTCTCCAGGAGCTTGCATGTTGCTGCAAATGGCATTACGTTGTTGTTTTTATGGCTGAATAGTATTCCATGGTATAAATATACCACATCTTCTTTATCCTGTCATCTGTTGATGGACATTTAGGCTGTTTCCATGTCTTGGCTATTGTAAATAGTGCTGCTATGAACATTGGGGTGCAGGTGTCTTTTTGAAGTAGGCTTCCTTCTGGTTATATGCCCAGAAGCGGGATTACTGGTAAGTCTTTTCCTAGTCTTTTGAGGAATCTCCATACTGTTTTCCACAGTGGCTGCACCAACCTGCATTCCCACCAGCAGTGTAGGAGGGCTCCTTTTTCTCCACACCTTCTCCAGCATTTGTCATTTGTGGACTTTTGAATGATGGCCATTCTGACTGGTGTGAGGTGATACCTCATTGTAGTTTTGATTTGCATTTCTCTGATAATTAGTGACATTGAGCATTTTTTCATGTGCCTATTGATCATTTGCATTTCTTGGAGAATTGCTTGTTTAGGTCTTCTGCCCATTTTCGGATTGGGTTGTTTGTTTTTTTTCTTATTATGTCGTATGAGCTGCTTATGTATTCTAGAGATCAAGCCTTTGTTGGTTTCATCGTTTGCAAAAATTTTCTCCCATTCCTTAGGTTGTTGTTTTGTTTTACTTATGGTTTCCTTTGCTGTACAGAAGCTTGTAAGTTTAATTAGGTCCCATTTGTTTATTCTTGCTTTTATTTCTATTGTTTGGGTAGATTGCCTAGGCGAACATTTTTGAGATGTATGTGAGATAATGTTTTGCCTATATTTTCTTCTAGGAGGTTTATTGTATCTTGTCTCATGTGTCTTTGACCCATTTTGAGTTTATTTTTGTGTATGGTGTAAGGGAGTGTTCCAGCTTCACTGATTTACATGCTGCTGTCCAGTTTTCCCAACACCATTTGCTGAACAGACTTTCTTTATTCCATTGTATATTCTTGCCTTTGTCGAAGATTAGCTGACCAGAAGTTTGTGGGTTCATTTCTGGGCTCTCTATTCTGTTACATTGGTCCATATGTCTGTTTTTGATTTCTTTACACTAATGATGAATCAACAGAAAAAGAAGGTAAAAAAAAATTCCCTTTAAAATAGCACCCAAAGTAATAAAATACCTAGGAATAAATCTAACCAAGGAGGTGAAAGACTTATACATGGAAAACTATAAACCATTGATGAAGGAAATTAAAGAAGACTTAAAAACATGGAAACATATCCCATGCTCCTGGATTGGAAGAATCAATATTGTTAAAATGGTCACACTGCCCAAGGCAATCTACAGATTTAATGCAATCCCTATCAAATTACCCAGGACATAGTTCACAGAACTAGAACAAATCATAATAAAATTTATATGGAACCACAAAAGACCTAGAATTGCCAAAGCATTACTGAAGAAAAAGAAAGAGGCAGGAGGAATAACTCTCTCAGACTTCAGACAATACTATAGAGATACAGTTATCAAGACAGCATGGTATTGGTACAAAATTTTATCATTTTAAATTGTGCAGTTCAATGGCATTTAGTATAGTACATTCTCAGTGTTGTACACCATTGCCACTACCTAGTTCCAGAACATTTTCATCACCCAAAGGGAAACCCTGCCCCTGTTAAGCAGTCACTCCTCATTCCCCCCTCCCCACTGCCTTTTGTAACCACTAATCCATTTTCTGTCACTGTGGATTTGCCTACTCTGGATACTTCATAGAGACAGAGTTATACAATAGGTGGCCAAGGGAAGGTAATAGTTCAGTAATAGAGCACATGCTTAGTATGCATGAGGTCCTGGATTCAATCCCCAATACCTCCATTTAAAATAATAATAGTAAATAATGATAATAAAAAGATAATAATGATAATGTACATTAGATGGCCTTTTGTATTTAGCTTCCTTACTTAGTTTAATGTTTCAAGATTCATCCACTTTGTAGTATGAATCAATATTTCATTTATTTTTATGACTGAGTAATATTCCATTGTAAGGATGTACCCCATTGTTTTAATCCATTCATCAGTTGATAGATATTCGGGCTTCCACTTTTTGCTTTGTGAACAGTGCTGCTATGAGCATTTGTGTAAGTTTGAACACTCGTTTTTGGTTCTTTCAAGTACATACCCAGGAATGGAATTGTTGGGTCATATGGTAATCTTATGTTTGACTTATTGAGGAACTGCCAAACTCTTTTCCACAGTGGCTGCGCCATTTTATATTCCCACCAGCAGTGTATGAATGTTCTGGGGAATATAATCCCAGCAGGGTTAACTTTAGAGTTAACAATACTGTATTATATGCTTGAAAGTTTCTTAGAGAGTAGGTATTAGATGTTCTTACGAGAAAGAAATGGTAATTATGTGATGTGATAGAGGTGTTAACTATCCCTACTGTGGTAATCATTTTGCAATATCTGTGTGTGTCAAATCATCCTGTTATATACCTTAAACTTACCTATAAATAGCTAGTATTTATTGAGTGCTTACTGTATGCCAAGAACAATTCTATGCACTGTACATGGGAATCTCTTACTACATAGATCCTTCTGCAAGTGGTGTATTTTATTCACCACTTTTCTGCAGGTTCTGTCCATGGTCGTTCATGTAAGCTTCTTTCTTTCTTCGTAGCTGTACTATGTGAATATGTCACTGTTCATTTAGCCTTATTCTTGTTAATGAGCATTTAGGTTGTCCTTTTTCCTTTTTTAACATTAAAAATATGTTTTAAAGTTCTTAAAATCTGGGTCTTCTCTGTAGTCTTGTCTCCCCTACCTCCCACAAACATAATGTTTAAATTACACGAAGACCAGGAGGCCTCTCCTCCCAGGACAGACCACTGCCCATTTTTTCCTGGGGTCACCTCCTCCAGGACAGTGACCATGTCTTGGGCACCTTTGTATACTTAGCCAGTGCCTGGCTTATGGGAGGTGGCGATACACTCTTCTCAGCTGTTTTGAACACCAGACTATGTACTGTTCCCAGACTACCCCAAGGAGCTGGTCCTTCACTTATGCTGGTTTCTCTGCCTAGAATGTGTCCTCCTCCAAACATGTTCTTTCATTCATGTGTCCTTAACAATTTATTCATGTCTTTAGTAGACCACATCTTGTTACACTTAAATGATTTGTTTGTGTTTATTTTCCCCTCAAGGCAAAGAGTAGGTCTTGTGTTCCTCTCTATCCTTGGTAACTAGCATTGCACCTGTCATATATTTGTGGAATTAAGTAAACACAAAAGTGTCTATGAGAAATAACGTTTTTTTTTTTAATTTTTAAAAACTAGAAAATAGAACACACAGAAAAGTATATCAAATACATATGCTCATTTTAATAGATAAATATAAACTGAGTAAACTCCCATAACATTCACTCCAGTCACAAAATAGATGTGGTCAGTGCCAGACACCTGCTCTGGGTACCTGCTCTGTACCCTTTCTACCCTTGTTCTGATTTCTGTTGATGATTATGTCCTTTTTTTTTATTATGGTTTTGCTATCCAGCTGTGCATCTCTAAATAATATAGATGAGTTTTACTTGTTTTGGTACTTTATATAAATAGAATCATACTGGGTTTGTTTTCCCCTTGCTTCTTTTGGCCAATTTTATGTTGAGAGATTCGTGTTGTGTGTTCTTGCAAGTTGTAGTTTGTGCATTTTCAGTGCTGAGTAGCATTGCATTGTGTGAATATGCCGCAATTTTATTCATCCATTCTGCTGTTGGTGGACATTGGGTTGTATCGAGCTTTTGACTACTGTGGACAAGGGTACAATGAACATGGTTTTACATTTAGTGGGATTCTTTAGTGTACATATCTAGGGGTGGAGCTGCTGTGTTTTAGGGTATATATAACTTAATTTAAAAAAATAACGAGAAGGGGGGAGGGTGTAGCTCAGTGGTACAGTGCGTGCTTAGCATGCACAAGGTCTTGGGTTCAATCCCCAGTACTTCCATTAAAAAAAAATCTAATTACCTTCACCCGCCAAAAAATAAAAAAGGGGGGGAAAAAAAAGAAGAAGATAACAAGAAACATTATCCAAAGCGGCTGTATCACATTACATTCCCATCAGCCTTGCAGGAGAGCTCCTATTGCCTTAGAGCCTTGCCTTCAGTTAACACTGTCAGATTTAGCCATTTTTGCTAAAACGTTTGCTACATTGTGCAGTGATATCTCATAATCTTATTCGGTATTTCCTCGAGTGCTGAAGTTATTGGTTATCTGTACAACTAAAGAGCGTGAGGATCTTTTCACATGTTTATCAGTCATTTGCCCATTCAAGTCTCTTGCCATTTTTGTATCGGCAAGGGTAAAATTTTTATACTGGTTGTTTGTCTGCTTGTAAGAGTTATTTATGTAATCTGGATATTCATTCTTTGGCAGCTACTAGGTATGGCAAATATATTCTTTCAGCCTGTGTCCTGTTTTTTATTTGAACAAATTACAATGAACATCTTTGACTGTGCCTTATTGTACTCTTATGGGAATTTCCATATGGTAGATGCGAGGAAGTGGACTTGCTGGGTCATGTACATTTTATTTTATCTATCTATCTATCTATTTATTTATTTTTATTGAAATATAGTTGATTTACAATGTTGTATTGGTTTCTGGTGTACAGCAAAGTGATTTGGAGATACATATATATATATGTATGTATATATATAATATATATTCTTTTTCATTATGGTTTATTTCAATATATAAATATTTTTTTATTTCAAGATATTGAATACAGTTCCTTGTGCCATACAGCAGGACCTTCTTGTTTATCTACTTCATATACAGTGGTTTGTATCTGCTAATCCCAAATCCTAATTTACCCCTCCCCCACCCCTTTCATCTTTGGTAGCCATAAGTTTGTTTTCTATGTCTGTGAGTCTGTTTCTGCTTTGTGAATAAGTTCATTTGTATCATATTTGAAAGTCCACATAGAAGTGATATCATACGGTATTTGCCTTTCTCTGTCTGATTCACCTCACTTAGTATGATAATCTCTAGGTCCATCCATATTGCTGCAAATGGCATTATTTATTATTTTTTGTGGCTGAATAGTATTCTATTTTTAATGTATATGTGTGTGTATACACACACACACACACATACATATACCACATCTTCTTTGTCCTTTCATCTGCTGATGAACATTTAGGTTGCTTTCATGTCTTGGCTGTCATAAACGGTGCTGCTATAAAAGTTGGGGTGCACATATCTTTTCAATTTAGAAATTTCTCTGGACATATGGGTCTTGTACATTTTAAATGCCAATAATATTAAGACTTCTTCTCCCTTCAGCAATGTATAAGTGTACTTTTTCTTCAAATTCTTGTCTACACTTACCTTCAGATTGAAAGTTTTTGCCAACTCAATAGGTGAAAAAAATCTCAAGGTATTTTAATTTACATTTCCCTCATTAATTATTTATTTAAACATCTTTTTTTTTTTTTTTAAATGAAGTTGTTTGACCAGTGAAGAAGAGACCTGGACTTGACCCCCCTCACTTACTAGAACTGATGCAACTTCTGATCACATCAGCTCTTTGAGCAACCCCACCATATTCTTGACTCAGTGAATTTGTTCTTGTTGCTTGCAGTATTATTGGCTCAAATACTGGGGAGATCTCAGGGTATACTGGTTAGATATGGCTTGTTCCAGGGCTCAAACCATGACCCCAGGACCCATTTTTCATCTGTAATTCTTGTGTCTGCTTCCTTGGTGATTACAGCCTTCTCAGGGTCATGATACCCCAGCATTGGGGGCTGTGGCCTGAGTCCTTTCCTCAGGATTCCTAGTAAGGCGCCTCTGCTTCACTGGCTCTCATTAAGTCACGTGTCCATTTCTGCACTAATCCCTGTGGCCAAAGGGATGAGATGTGCTGAGTAGTTGAAGCCTGGGTTGCACGTTCGATCCCACAGTGGCTAGTGGTCCCTCACCTGAACCATGTATGAGAGTCCAGGGGAGGTGGCCGAGATGAGCCTCTCTCCAGGGGCTCCAAGTCCAAGAAATGCCAGTAGAGATCAGATGACACCAACGTCTAAATAAAATGCCACTGCGTTAATTTAGAATTAGAGAGAGCTCTTTAATGTGACAAGAACACTTTCACTCCTCTGCAGGAATGTTCCTGCCCTCACCCCTCACTCATGGGTGTTTTAACGGGTTTGTGGGAATAGTTCAGGGGCTGAAATGCCTCATTCATAGCTGAGAACCCCTTTCCAGGGCCCCGTCTACCCACAACCCCCAGATCCATACCACCTTCTCCTGGGCGGCGTGGGATACCCTCTGCAGACCTGCCCCGGGTGTCCTCTGGGCCCCTCCTTTGTGAGCTGCCTTCTTTCTGTGAGTGCCCCCTATTGGATACTTCAGTGACTGCCTGTCAGTCTGTTTCCAGCACTACTGCAACCTTTATTCTGGCCCTCACCTCCCACAAACCACAACCGTCACCCTTACTAAACCCCTAAGCACGCTGTGTATCCTCACTTGGCGTGATGTCTTTTTCAGTGGTTGTAAACAAAGGGCCAATGACCACAGTGAGGAAAGCCATAAAGTTCACCAGGAGAGTCTACCCCAGGGTCCACTGCAGTCAGAGCTGGACACGTCCCGGGACTGCTGAGTCCTCAGCAGGTCCAAGGGGATCCAGCTTGGTTAACTAGCAGCTCTGCCACCAGACACGGTGCCACTAGAGGCGGGGGTGGCTGGGGACCCGAACAGCAGCTCCTGTTACTGAGGACAGTCACGCAGCTGCAGCGGCAACAGCACACTTGGAGTTCTGCCTTCCCCACGCCCTGCTCTGCTCACTCTCATGCCTTTGCACACGGAACGTGGGACACGAGCAGCCTCGATCCCACATGCACACGGGATTCTGCGTGGCTGTCAGTAGCAGTGAACGGGGAACAGAAATGACAGCTGTAAGCGGGGAGCAGAGGTCAGAAAATGACCTTGGGGCAAACGTGCGGCTGTGAGGCTGGGATGGAAATAAGATTCCGAAAAAGAGAGCACAGATGTGGCTGTTGGAGGGGAAGTAGGAGGACCAGGACTTTGGAGACGTTCACGACTTCCTGAGCAGACTGGCGTCACTCCCCAGAGCAGGACCCAAGAAGTTGCACAATGGCCCCCACATTATGTACCCCCTACTCCGTTCTGGAGGAATCTGTCCTTATCAGGACTTAGGTCTGTAAGTGGCCTTGGAGAAAACGCTGCACATAAACTACGAGATGAAATAAAGGTCCAGATTAGTGGACACCTCAGGCCCCAAACAAACCAGCAGAAGACTTGAGCATCCAACAGACAGGAGAAGAATTCAGAGAGCCTGATCCGAGGCCAGGGGACGGCTCCCTCCTGTCCCATGATGAGCAGGCCCTGGGGGTTGGTGCTTTCAGACACCGCCTTGTCACTGCTAAGGGTGGTCTTGCCCAGGGACGCTTGAGATAACGGTAGCTCTTATTCCACAAGGCAGATATAGAACCTCCACCAACCCTTCGGTTGTCTTCATCAAGGATCGCTGCAGCTGCTTCAAGCAGTATCTCCTTGAAGAGTCATGAGAGGTGTCCTGGGGTGGAACAAGAATGAGACGGACAGCCAGCGTTGTCCCCGTTGAGGGAAAGCAGCTTTTGCAATGTTGTCTGTTTTCCTGGATGTGTTCCGTGTTCCCCATGATGGGGAAAAGAGTTTTAAGAGCTTTCAAATAGGGTCACCTACAGCAAAGAGGTTCTGTCTGGGGACGAGGTCATCAGTGACTCCTCAGAGCTGGGTGTCAGTCTCACAGAGAACGGTTCACAGAGAAATAGGTGATCCAAGGAAATGGGAGGCCATGGCTTCACTAGGGAACTGGATGAAAAGCAAGAGAGTAAACTGGAAAGCCCGCAGAGGGAGCACTAGAGTCAGATGAGTTTTCCCAAGATAAGAAGGGTTAGTTTTTATCTGGAGAAAGTTGAAGTGGTAAAAGACACAGAGATTTATTCTGTAACGATTAATGTAAGGAGGGGACAGTGCCTCCAATTACAAGCCATTTTGTTGAAATGGCTGAGAGATAAGATAAGGATGGCGGAACAAATGTAGGAGGCACAGCCTGCCCCGCAGTCAGTTGCTTCTGGCTCGGGCCACCGCGGCCATGGGACCCCAGGTGCTGGCTGGACTGCTGCTGTGCCTGTGCGCCGGGCCCTGGGCCGAGGGCGGGAAGGTGCTGGTGGTCCCCATGGAGGGCAGCCACTGGCTCAGCATGCGGGAGGCCGTGCGGGAGCTCCACGCCAGGGGCCACCATACAGTCGTCCTTTCTCCAGAGGTGAACATGCACGTCAAGCCAGAGGACTTTTTCACCACGGAAACCTACGCTACTCCGAACACGCAGGACGAATTTGATTATGTCATGATGGGCCAGGTGCATGTGCTATTTGAAAGAGTAAATTTTCTAAAGATGTTTTGGAATGCGATGGTAGGCTTGAAAAATGCGTCTTTAATCTTTCAAAGGTCTTGCGAGGCGCTGCTGTCTCACAAGGATCTGATCAGGCGCCTGAATGCCAGTTCCTTTGATGTGGTGTTAACTGACCCTGTTTACCCCTGCGGGGCAGTGCTGGCCAAGTACCTGACCCTTCCTGCGGTGTTTTTTTTGCGTGGCATTCCGTGTGACTTCGATGTTGAGGGCACAGCGTGCCCAAACCCTTTCTCGTACGTTCCTAGGCTGTTAACAAGGAATTCAGACCACATGACATTCCTTCAAAGGGTCAAGAACATGCTGTACCCTCTGGCCCTGAAGTACATTTGCCACGCATCTTACACTCCTTACGAACGGATGGCGTCCGAGCTTCTTCAGAGAGAGGTGTCGCTGGTGGAAGTTTTTAGCTCTGCGTCCGTGTGGCTGTTCAGAGGAGACTTTGTGATGGATTACCCCCGGCCAGTCATGCCCAACATGGTCTTCATTGGGGGTATAAACTGTGCCAACAGGAAACCACTATCTCAGGTCTGTATTGGTGCTTTTATTCCGTCCATGTTCCAAGTGCAACCCATTTAAAAAAGAACTTATATTCAGGTACTTATTTATCTACTGATCTTTCTAAATATTTCCACCTCTCAGTCTCTTGCTAACAGTCCTGGGTGAGCTAAATCGTTAAAGAGTCTCCAGTAGTGTGGTGAAGGCTTGTGATGGTCTTTGAGAGGAGTGACAGGAAGGGGTGAGGGTCTGTAATAGGTTTGGGAAGCAATGGTGTGATTCAACCCAGACTGCCCTTTGGTAAAGGCACCACGTCGTGGTTGTGCAGTTTTCTCCAGCTGAGCAGGAGCGGAGAACTTGAGCCGTGAACTCATCCACCGGGGTTTTTGCTTCATGGTGTTCAGTAGCAGGATTTAAGAACTAGCAAATTGCATTTGTTGACACGATAGTTCTTAGTGGTGTAGTGTTGGAAGGGACTGAGGTGTGGTCACAGGAGACCTAAACACCCAAAGGAGGCAGAGGTTTCAGAGAGGTCGAATAAACTAAATGGGAGTGACACAATGGTGGAGAGAGAAGACGGGGTTCCTGTGATCGGAGCAAGAGATCACCGAGTCCAACTTTTGAGAGATGGAACCGTGCTGACGAGGTGTCTTCTTCCCGAGAGTTGGTGTCTGGTGTGTGATGTGGGGATGTACCAGCGTTGGACTGCATGTCTTCTGCTTGGGACACTGAAGTCATTAAGGATGGTGGGCAGGGCTAGGGAGGAGATAAAACTGAGGCTATAAATGTAATGAAGGTGGGGGTAGGGATGCTGAGAAAGGAGTCTCAAAGGGAAGGGTTTGTTAGGAAGGGTCGACCGCATCACCAGACCTATCCCGCCACACCCCACCCCAGGTTTCCGTGGCGGTAACAGGGCTTTCCTGATCATTCCAGAGGCATCTTACAAAACCCCGGATGTTTGGGTTCAATTGAAATAGGACTCTAGGGGGCTGGATTTGCTTCTTAATCTACCGAGTTAGCCATGTATTTTGCCCGTTTATGCCATAGTCATTGAATTGATCTTAACTGCTATGGCTTTAAATGTCTTCTAGGTTTTGTATTTTTACTGTCGTAGCTCTGTTTATTAATGTATATATTATTTTCAAGAACACCGACTTCATTTTCCTTTTTTGCTCACAACACAGATAATCAATTTTTTTGTGTGTTTATTTTTTGGTCTGTGTTTCTGTTTAGTTTGTGTTGGTGGGGGGAGGTAATTAGGTTTATTCATTTAATTTTTTAATATCGAGGCACTGAGGACTGTACCCAGCCCCTTGCGCACGCTAAGCGTACGATCTACCGCTTGAGCGCTGCCCTCTTCCTGCAAAGGATCTGACCTACTTGGTTTTCTTCTTCCTTGAAGTGGTGCATTTGTCCCGTTACACAATCTGTATGTATCCGTTAGATTTGTAAAAAGTGAAAAGTCGGAAGGCATTTAAAAATTATTGCCGCTGTTTTCCTTCTAGTTTTCCAATGGGAATATATTGTATGGAGTTTGACTGCATTGGTTCAAGTCTTCACTCCCATTTTTCTAGCTGCATGACCTTGGGTGGGTGACCTAAGCATTCTGGCCTTAGTATTGCCACACTGAGCACACAATAAATATGATCCATTTTCGTGATTTAGAAGATGCCGAGCAGGACAAGGTATGTCATCTGGAGGCATTTAGATAGGTTTGTGCCAATTATTTGTTACACGACAGATCATTTACATTGAAATCCTCAAGTATCATAACAGGGTATGCACACCGTTGTCATGTTTGTTCCACTAAATGGTCTTTTACTTTGAGATTTTATCACTTTTATTTATTTGGCTTGGTTTACCCGTAGATATCACTCCTTTAAATGTTTATGGAAATTGATCTCAAACTATGAAAGATTGAAGTCTAAATCTTTTATATGTGTGTTCCTTTTCCTTCTTAAGATTTAGGATGGGTTGCATTATCTTATTGGTGTTCTCAAAAAAAAAAAAACTCTAGGATTTGTTTATTCTGTTTACTATTGCTGTTTTCTCTTCCACTGATTGCAGCTTATTTTTAAATGAATGATATCATCCTTGTTGCCTTTGGTTCATTTTATAGTTGCTTTTCTCATTTCCTTAGGTAAACCTTAATTCCTTATAAAAATAATGAAGAACTGAAAGTCATAAATAAAACATGTTCTAGATCTCTAGGTTTTGGTACAAATTGCTATCATTTTCTCTTTGTTCACATTAATTTCTGTTTTTGATTTCTTCTTTGAATCAATGGCTATTGATTTTTTTTAAAAAAACAAGTCTGTTTTATAATTCCTATCTAGTTAAGATATACTGTGGCTATGTTCTTTTTCTTCTAATTATTTTGGACTATAATTAGGGAATGGTTTCTTGTGAAGTCACCGATTAAAAAAATTTCTTACTAGATTTTATTCTGGTCTAGCATAGAATCATCCAATAGAATTATAGTGCAAGCCATGTATGTAACTGAGAGCTTTTTTAAGGCATGTTGAAAAAAAAAACCCAAGGTAGTAAATTATTTTTTAATCTATATTTTATTCAATCAAATACATCAAAAACATTATTCTTTAAACATACACGGAATACAAAATTTTTTTCAGGAGCTTGTTGCCATCCCCCCCTCGATTTCTTGAGATACAGTTGACATGCAGCACTGTCCAAGTTCAAGGTGCACAGCAGAAGGACATGACTTCCCTATCCCGTGATGCGATTACCGCGGTAAACTGAGTGAACATCCATCAGCTCGTACACTTACAAAGTTAACGTGAAATGTCGCCCCAGAGAGTCTCCCCCAGGGTCCACTGCAGTCAGAGCAGGACACGTCCCGGGACTGCTGAGTCCTCAGCAGGTGCAAGGGGATCCAGCTTGGTTAACTAGCAGCTCTGCCACCAGACACGGTGCCACTAGAGGCGGGGGTGGCTGGGGACCCGAACAGCAGCTCCTGTTACTGAGGACAGTCATGCAGCTGCAGCGGCAACAGCACACTTGGAGTTCCGCCTTCCCCGCGCCCTGCTCTGCTCACTCTCATGCCTTTGCACACGGAACGTGGGACACGAGCAGCCTCGATCCCACATGCACACGGGATTCTGCGTGGCTGTCAGTAGCAGTGAACGGGGAGCAGAAATGACAGCTGTAAGCGGGGAGCAGAGGTCAGAAAATGACCTTGGGGCAAAGGTGCAGTTGTGAGGCTGGGACGGAAATAAGATTCCGTAAAAGAGAGCACAGATGTGGCTGTTGGAGGGGAAGTAAGAACACTGGGACCCTGGACTCACAGCCTACAAGGATGGATAAGCCAGGTGCTCCCTGCCCAGTGGCAGCTCATGTGACCCAGGAAGCATCGTGTTGGGCACGTGTTTGCTCGGTGCTGGATTCCGTTATCAGTGAAGTTCCCTAGTGGGGGTCACTTACTCCCAAAGGGAACCCTCAGCCTCTCCAGCACGTGGCCTGGTACTTGTTGTGGCTATGGGGAGCGCCAGGATGCAGAAGAGCTTGCTCAGGGCGAGGGAAGCCTGGGCAGCCCAAGGAGCCCTCTGGCCGCATCCCCAGGGCAGAAAGGACAAGGAGATGTCCAGATGTACTGAGCACGCGTGGCGTCACTCCCTGGGGCGGGGCTGGACTCGTGGGCATGTGAATCAAGAGTTGCGCAGGGGACCCCACATTATGTACGCCTCCTGTGCTGGAGGAATCTGTCCTCACCAGGACTTAGGGCTGCAAGTGACCTTGGAGAAAAATTTGCACATAAACTATGAGATGCAATAAAGGTCCAGATTAATGGACACCCCAGGCCCTAAACAGAGTAGCAGAAGACTTGAGCCTCCAACAGTCAGGAGAAGAATTCAGGGAGCCTGATCTGAGACCAGGGAACGGCTCCCTTCGGTCCCATGGCGAGCAGCCCTGGGGGACAGTGATCTGACCTCCCATGTCATTGCTAAGGGGGGTCTTACCCATTGATGCTTGAGATGATGGCAACTCTTATTCCATGAGGCAGATATAGAATGTCAACCAACACTTCTGTTGTCTTCATCAAGGATCCCTAAAGATAGTTCCTTATCTGACAGCAGCTTCAAGTAGACTCCTCTGTGCACGCTAGGAAAGGCGTCCTGGGGTGGGACAGGAATGAGACAGACAGCCAGTGTTGTCTCCATTGAGAGAAAGCTGTCTTAGTAATACTATCTGATTTCCTGGATGTGCTCCATGTTCCCCATGATGGCGGGAAAGAGTTTTAAGAGCTTCCAGTAGGGTCACCTGCAGCAGAGAGGTTCTGGATGGGGACGAAGGCTGAGGTGTCTCCTCATACCTCAGTGTCACCTTCACAGAGCATGGTTCACAGAGAAACAGGAGAGGATCCAAGGAAACGGGCGTCCACAGCCTCGCTTTGGAACTGGATGAAAAATAAGAGAGTGAACTGGAATGGCCCCAGAGGGAGCAGCAGAGTCAGATGAGTTGTTTTGGAGATAAGAGAGATTGGTCTTTAGCTGGGAGAAGGTAGAAATGTTGAAAGACAGGGATAGATTTATTCTGTAATGATTAATGTAAGGAGGGGACTTGCCTCCAATTACATGCCATTTTGCTTGCGTGGCTGGGAGATAAGATAAAGACAGTGGAAACCACTGTAGGAGGCACAGCCTGCCCCGCAGTCAGTTGCTTCTGGCTCGGGCCACCGCGGCCATGGGACCCCAGGTGCTGGCTGGACTGCTGCTGTGCCTGTGCGCCGGGCCCTGGGCCGAGGGCGGGAAGGTGCTGGTGGTCCCCATGGAGGGCAGCCACTGGCTCAGCATGCGGGAGGCCGTGCGGGAGCTCCACGCCAGGGGCCACCACGCAGTCGTCCTTTCTCCAGAGGTGAACATGCACATCAAGCCAGAGGACTTTTTCACCACGGAAACCTATGCTACTACGTACACGCAGGACACACTTGATTACCTCATGATAGCCCATATTCATTTGGTTTTTGAGAGAGTAAATTTTCTAAAGACGTTTTGGAATACAATGCTAGTTTTCAAAAATGTGTCTGTGATCTTTCAAAGGTCTTGCGAGGCGCTGCTGTCTCACAAGGATCTGATCAGGCGCCTGAATGCCAGTTCCTTTGATGTGGTGTTAACTGACCCTGTTTACCCCTGCGGGGCAGTGCTGGCCAAGTACCTGTCCCTTCCTGTGGTGTTCTTTCTGCGTTTCATTCCATGTGACTTCGATGTTGAGGGCACAGCGTGCCCAAACCCTTTCTCGTACGTTCCTAGGCTGTTAACAAGGAATTCAGACCACATGACATTCCTTCAAAGGGTCAAGAACATGCTGTACCCTCTGGCCCTGAAGTACATTTGCCACGCATCTTACACTCCTTACGAACGGATGGCGTCCGAGCTTCTTCAGAGAGAGGTGTCGCTGGTGGAAGTTTTTAGCTCTGCGTCCGTGTGGCTGTTCAGAGGAGACTTTGTGATGGATTACCCCCGGCCAGTCATGCCCAACATGGTCTTCATTGGGGGTATAAACTGTGCCAACAGGAAACCACTATCTCAGGTCTGTATTGGTGCTTTTATTCCGTCCATGTTCCAAGTGCAACCCATTTAAAAAAGAACTTATATTCAGGTACTTATTTATCTACTGATCTTTCTAAATATTTCCACCTCTCAGTCTCTTGCTAACAGTCCTGGGTGAGCTAAATCGTTAAAGAGTCTCCAGTAGTGTGGTGAAGGCTTGTGATGGTCTTTGAGAGGAGTGACAGGAAGGGGTGAGGGTCTGTAATAGGTTTGGGAAGCAATGGTGTGATTCAACCCAGACTGCCCTTTGGTAAAGGCACCACGTCGTGGTTGTGCAGTTTTCTCCAGCTGAGCAGGAGCGGAGAACTTGAGCCGTGAACTCATCCACCGGGGTTTTTGCTTCATGGTGTTCAGTAGCAGGATTTAAGAACTAGCAAATTGCATTTGTTGACACGATAGTTCTTAGTGGTGTAGTGTTGGAAGGGACTGAGGTGTGGTCACAGGAGACCTAAACACCCAAAGGAGGCAGAGGTTTCAGAGAGGTCGAATAAACTAAATGGGAGTGACACAATGGTGGAGAGAGAAGACGGGGTTCCTGTGATCGGAGCAAGAGATCACCGAGTCCAACTTTTGAGAGATGGAACCGTGCTGACGAGGTGTCTTCTTCCCGAGAGTTGGTGTCTGGTGTGTGATGTGGGGATGTACCAGCGTTGGACTGCATGTCTTCTGCTTGGGACACTGAAGTCATTAAGGATGGTGGGCAGGGCTAGGGAGGAGATAAAACTGAGGCTATAAATGTAATGAAGGTGGGGGTAGGGATGCTGAGAAAGGAGTCTCAAAGGGAAGGGTTTGTTAGGAAGGGTCGACCGCATCACCAGACCTATCCCGCCACACCCCACCCCAGGTTTCCGTGGCGGTAACAGGGCTTTCCTGATCATTCCAGAGGCATCTTACAAAACCCCGGATGTTTGGGTTCAATTGAAATAGGACTCTAGGGGGCTGGATTTGCTTCTTAATCTACCGAGTTAGCCATGTATTTTGCCCGTTTATGCCATAGTCATTGAATTGATCTTAACTGCTATGGCTTTAAATGTCTTCTAGGTTTTGTATTTTTACTGTCGTAGCTCTGTTTATTAATGTATATATTATTTTCAAGAACACCGACTTCATTTTCCTTTTTTGCTCACAACACAGATAATCAATTTTTTTGTGTGTTTATTTTTTGGTCTGTGTTTCTGTTTAGTTTGTGTTGGTGGGGGGAGGTAATTAGGTTTATTCATTTAATTTTTTAATATCGAGGCACTGAGGACTGTACCCAGCCCCTTGCGCACGCTAAGCGTACGATCTACCGCTTGAGCGCTGCCCTCTTCCTGCAAAGGATCTGACCTACTTGGTTTTCTTCTTCCTTGAAGTGGTGCATTTGTCCCGTTACACAATCTGTATGTATCCGTTAGATTTGTAAAAAGTGAAAAGTCGGAAGGCATTTAAAAATTATTGCCGCTGTTTTCCTTCTAGTTTTCCAATGGGAATATATTGTATGGAGTTTGACTGCATTGGTTCAAGTCTTCACTCCCATTTTTCTAGCTGCATGACCTTGGGTGGGTGACCTAAGCATTCTGGCCTTAGTATTGCCACACTGAGCACACAATAAATATGATCCATTTTCGTGATTTAGAAGATGCCGAGCAGGACAAGGTATGTCATCTGGAGGCATTTAGATAGGTTTGTGCCAATTATTTGTTACACGACAGATCATTTACATTGAAATCCTCAAGTATCATAACAGGGTATGCACACCGTTGTCATGTTTGTTCCACTAAATGGTCTTTTACTTTGAGATTTTATCACTTTTATTTATTTGGCTTGGTTTACCCGTAGATATCACTCCTTTAAATGTTTATGGAAATTGATCTCAAACTATGAAAGATTGAAGTCTAAATCTTTTATATGTGTGTTCCTTTTCCTTCTTAAGATTTAGGATGGGTTGCATTATCTTATTGGTGTTCTCAAAAAAAAAAAAACTCTAGGATTTGTTTATTCTGTTTACTATTGCTGTTTTCTCTTCCACTGATTGCAGCTTATTTTTAAATGAATGATATCATCCTTGTTGCCTTTGGTTCATTTTATAGTTGCTTTTCTCATTTCCTTAGGTAAACCTTAATTCCTTATAAAAATAATGAAGAACTGAAAGTCATAAATAAAACATGTTCTAGATCTCTAGGTTTTGGTACAAATTGCTATCATTTTCTCTTTGTTCACATTAATTTCTGTTTTTGATTTCTTCTTTGAATCAATGGCTATTGATTTTTTTTAAAAAAACAAGTCTGTTTTATAATTCCTATCTAGTTAAGATATACTGTGGCTATGTTCTTTTTCTTCTAATTATTTTGGACTATAATTAGGGAATGGTTTCTTGTGAAGTCACCGATTAAAAAAATTTCTTACTAGATTTTATTCTGGTCTAGCATAGAATCATCCAATAGAATTATAGTGCAAGCCATGTATGTAACTGAGAGCTTTTTTAAGGCATGTTGAAAAAAAAAACCCAAGGTAGTAAATTATTTTTTAATCTATATTTTATTCAATCAAATACATCAAAAACATTATTCTTTAAACATACACGGAATACAAAATTTTTTTCAGGAGCTTGTTGCCATCCCCCCCTCGATTTCTTGAGATACAGTTGACATGCAGCACTGTCCAAGTTCAAGGTGCACAGCAGAAGGACATGACTTCCCTATCCCGTGATGCGATTACCGCGGTAAACTGAGTGAACATCCATCAGCTCGTACACTTACAAAGTTAACGTGAAATGTCGCCCCAGAGAGTCTCCCCCAGGGTCCACTGCAGTCAGAGCAGGACACGTCCCGGGACTGCTGAGTCCTCAGCAGGTGCAAGGGGATCCAGCTTGGTTAACTAGCAGCTCTGCCACCAGACACGGTGCCACTAGAGGCGGGGGTGGCTGGGGACCCGAACAGCAGCTCCTGTTACTGAGGACAGTCATGCAGCTGCAGCGGCAACAGCACACTTGGAGTTCCGCCTTCCCCGCGCCCTGCTCTGCTCACTCTCATGCCTTTGCACACGGAACGTGGGACACGAGCAGCCTCGATCCCACATGCACACGGGATTCTGCGTGGCTGTCAGTAGCAGTGAACGGGGAGCAGAAATGACAGCTGTAAGCGGGGAGCAGAGGTCAGAAAATGACCTTGGGGCAAAGGTGCAGTTGTGAGGCTGGGACGGAAATAAGATTCCGTAAAAGAGAGCACAGATGTGGCTGTTGGAGGGGAAGTAAGAACACTGGGACCCTGGACTCACAGCCTACAAGGATGGATAAGCCAGGTGCTCCCTGCCCAGTGGCAGCTCATGTGACCCAGGAAGCATCGTGTTGGGCACGTGTTTGCTCGGTGCTGGATTCCGTTATCAGTGAAGTTCCCTAGTGGGGGTCACTTACTCCCAAAGGGAACCCTCAGCCTCTCCAGCACGTGGCCTGGTACTTGTTGTGGCTATGGGGAGCGCCAGGATGCAGAAGAGCTTGCTCAGGGCGAGGGAAGCCTGGGCAGCCCAAGGAGCCCTCTGGCCGCATCCCCAGGGCAGAAAGGACAAGGAGATGTCCAGATGTACTGAGCACGCGTGGCGTCACTCCCTGGGGCGGGGCTGGACTCGTGGGCATGTGAATCAAGAGTTGCGCAGGGGACCCCACATTATGTACGCCTCCTGTGCTGGAGGAATCTGTCCTCACCAGGACTTAGGGCTGCAAGTGACCTTGGAGAAAAATTTGCACATAAACTATGAGATGCAATAAAGGTCCAGATTAATGGACACCCCAGGCCCTAAACAGAGTAGCAGAAGACTTGAGCCTCCAACAGTCAGGAGAAGAATTCAGGGAGCCTGATCTGAGACCAGGGAACGGCTCCCTTCGGTCCCATGGCGAGCAGCCCTGGGGGACAGTGATCTGACCTCCCATGTCATTGCTAAGGGGGGTCTTACCCATTGATGCTTGAGATGATGGCAACTCTTATTCCATGAGGCAGATATAGAATGTCAACCAACACTTCTGTTGTCTTCATCAAGGATCCCTAAAGATAGTTCCTTATCTGACAGCAGCTTCAAGTAGACTCCTCTGTGCACGCTAGGAAAGGCGTCCTGGGGTGGGACAGGAATGAGACAGACAGCCAGTGTTGTCTCCATTGAGAGAAAGCTGTCTTAGTAATACTATCTGATTTCCTGGATGTGCTCCATGTTCCCCATGATGGCGGGAAAGAGTTTTAAGAGCTTCCAGTAGGGTCACCTGCAGCAGAGAGGTTCTGGATGGGGACGAAGGCTGAGGTGTCTCCTCATACCTCAGTGTCACCTTCACAGAGCATGGTTCACAGAGAAACAGGAGAGGATCCAAGGAAACGGGCGTCCACAGCCTCGCTTTGGAACTGGATGAAAAATAAGAGAGTGAACTGGAATGGCCCCAGAGGGAGCAGCAGAGTCAGATGAGTTGTTTTGGAGATAAGAGAGATTGGTCTTTAGCTGGGAGAAGGTAGAAATGTTGAAAGACAGGGATAGATTTATTCTGTAATGATTAATGTAAGGAGGGGACTTGCCTCCAATTACATGCCATTTTGCTTGCGTGGCTGGGAGATAAGATAAAGACAGTGGAAACCACTGTAGGAGGCACAGCCTGCCCCGCAGTCAGTTGCTTCTGGCTCGGGCCACCGCGGCCATGGGACCCCAGGTGCTGGCTGGACTGCTGCTGTGCCTGTGCGCCGGGCCCTGGGCCGAGGGCGGGAAGGTGCTGGTGGTCCCCATGGAGGGCAGCCACTGGCTCAGCATGCGGGAGGCCGTGCGGGAGCTCCACGCCAGGGGCCACCACGCAGTCGTCCTTTCTCCAGAGGTGAACATGCACATCAAGCCAGAGGACTTTTTCACCACGGAAACCTATGCTACTACGTACACGCAGGACACACTTGATTACCTCATGATAGCCCATATTCATTTGGTTTTTGAGAGAGTAAATTTTCTAAAGACGTTTTGGAATACAATGCTAGTTTTCAAAAATGTGTCTGTGATCTTTCAAAGGTCTTGCGAGGCGCTGCTGTCTCACAAGGATCTGATCAGGCGCCTGAATGCCAGTTCCTTTGATGTGGTGTTAACTGACCCTGTTTACCCCTGCGGGGCAGTGCTGGCCAAGTACCTGTCCCTTCCTGTGGTGTTCTTTCTGCGTTTCATTCCATGTGACTTCGATGTTGAGGGCACAGCGTGCCCAAACCCTTTCTCGTACGTTCCTAGGCTGTTAACAAGGAATTCAGACCACATGACATTCCTTCAAAGGGTCAAGAACATGCTGTACCCTCTGGCCCTGAAGTACATTTGCCACGCATCTTACACTCCTTACGAACGGATGGCGTCCGAGCTTCTTCAGAGAGAGGTGTCGCTGGTGGAAGTTTTTAGCTCTGCGTCCGTGTGGCTGTTCAGAGGAGACTTTGTGATGGATTACCCCCGGCCAGTCATGCCCAACATGGTCTTCATTGGGGGTATAAACTGTGCCAACAGGAAACCACTATCTCAGGTCTGTATTGGTGCTTTTATTCCGTCCATGTTCCAAGTGCAACCCATTTAAAAAAGAACTTATATTCAGGTACTTATTTATCTACTGATCTTTCTAAATATTTCCACCTCTCAGTCTCTTGCTAACAGTCCTGGGTGAGCTAAATCGTTAAAGAGTCTCCAGTAGTGTGGTGAAGGCTTGTGATGGTCTTTGAGAGGAGTGACAGGAAGGGGTGAGGGTCTGTAATAGGTTTGGGAAGCAATGGTGTGATTCAACCCAGACTGCCCTTTGGTAAAGGCACCACGTCGTGGTTGTGCAGTTTTCTCCAGCTGAGCAGGAGCGGAGAACTTGAGCCGTGAACTCATCCACCGGGGTTTTTGCTTCATGGTGTTCAGTAGCAGGATTTAAGAACTAGCAAATTGCATTTGTTGACACGATAGTTCTTAGTGGTGTAGTGTTGGAAGGGACTGAGGTGTGGTCACAGGAGACCTAAACACCCAAAGGAGGCAGAGGTTTCAGAGAGGTCGAATAAACTAAATGGGAGTGACACAATGGTGGAGAGAGAAGACGGGGTTCCTGTGATCGGAGCAAGAGATCACCGAGTCCAACTTTTGAGAGATGGAACCGTGCTGACGAGGTGTCTTCTTCCCGAGAGTTGGTGTCTGGTGTGTGATGTGGGGATGTACCAGCGTTGGACTGCATGTCTTCTGCTTGGGACACTGAAGTCATTAAGGATGGTGGGCAGGGCTAGGGAGGAGATAAAACTGAGGCTATAAATGTAATGAAGGTGGGGGTAGGGATGCTGAGAAAGGAGTCTCAAAGGGAAGGGTTTGTTAGGAAGGGTCGACCGCATCACCAGACCTATCCCGCCACACCCCACCCCAGGTTTCCGTGGCGGTAACAGGGCTTTCCTGATCATTCCAGAGGCATCTTACAAAACCCCGGATGTTTGGGTTCAATTGAAATAGGACTCTAGGGGGCTGGATTTGCTTCTTAATCTACCGAGTTAGCCATGTATTTTGCCCGTTTATGCCATAGTCATTGAATTGATCTTAACTGCTATGGCTTTAAATGTCTTCTAGGTTTTGTATTTTTACTGTCGTAGCTCTGTTTATTAATGTATATATTATTTTCAAGAACACCGACTTCATTTTCCTTTTTTGCTCACAACACAGATAATCAATTTTTTTGTGTGTTTATTTTTTGGTCTGTGTTTCTGTTTAGTTTGTGTTGGTGGGGGGAGGTAATTAGGTTTATTCATTTAATTTTTTAATATCGAGGCACTGAGGACTGTACCCAGCCCCTTGCGCACGCTAAGCGTACGATCTACCGCTTGAGCGCTGCCCTCTTCCTGCAAAGGATCTGACCTACTTGGTTTTCTTCTTCCTTGAAGTGGTGCATTTGTCCCGTTACACAATCTGTATGTATCCGTTAGATTTGTAAAAAGTGAAAAGTCGGAAGGCATTTAAAAATTATTGCCGCTGTTTTCCTTCTAGTTTTCCAATGGGAATATATTGTATGGAGTTTGACTGCATTGGTTCAAGTCTTCACTCCCATTTTTCTAGCTGCATGACCTTGGGTGGGTGACCTAAGCATTCTGGCCTTAGTATTGCCACACTGAGCACACAATAAATATGATCCATTTTCGTGATTTAGAAGATGCCGAGCAGGACAAGGTATGTCATCTGGAGGCATTTAGATAGGTTTGTGCCAATTATTTGTTACACGACAGATCATTTACATTGAAATCCTCAAGTATCATAACAGGGTATGCACACCGTTGTCATGTTTGTTCCACTAAATGGTCTTTTACTTTGAGATTTTATCACTTTTATTTATTTGGCTTGGTTTACCCGTAGATATCACTCCTTTAAATGTTTATGGAAATTGATCTCAAACTATGAAAGATTGAAGTCTAAATCTTTTATATGTGTGTTCCTTTTCCTTCTTAAGATTTAGGATGGGTTGCATTATCTTATTGGTGTTCTCAAAAAAAAAAAAACTCTAGGATTTGTTTATTCTGTTTACTATTGCTGTTTTCTCTTCCACTGATTGCAGCTTATTTTTAAATGAATGATATCATCCTTGTTGCCTTTGGTTCATTTTATAGTTGCTTTTCTCATTTCCTTAGGTAAACCTTAATTCCTTATAAAAATAATGAAGAACTGAAAGTCATAAATAAAACATGTTCTAGATCTCTAGGTTTTGGTACAAATTGCTATCATTTTCTCTTTGTTCACATTAATTTCTGTTTTTGATTTCTTCTTTGAATCAATGGCTATTGATTTTTTTTAAAAAAACAAGTCTGTTTTATAATTCCTATCTAGTTAAGATATACTGTGGCTATGTTCTTTTTCTTCTAATTATTTTGGACTATAATTAGGGAATGGTTTCTTGTGAAGTCACCGATTAAAAAAATTTCTTACTAGATTTTATTCTGGTCTAGCATAGAATCATCCAATAGAATTATAGTGCAAGCCATGTATGTAACTGAGAGCTTTTTTAAGGCATGTTGAAAAAAAAAACCCAAGGTAGTAAATTATTTTTTAATCTATATTTTATTCAATCAAATACATCAAAAACATTATTCTTTAAACATACACGGAATACAAAATTTTTTTCAGGAGCTTGTTGCCATCCCCCCCTCGATTTCTTGAGATACAGTTGACATGCAGCACTGTCCAAGTTCAAGGTGCACAGCAGAAGGACATGACTTCCCTATCCCGTGATGCGATTACCGCGGTAAACTGAGTGAACATCCATCAGCTCGTACACTTACAAAGTTAACGTGAAATGTCGCCCCAGAGAGTCTCCCCCAGGGTCCACTGCAGTCAGAGCAGGACACGTCCCGGGACTGCTGAGTCCTCAGCAGGTGCAAGGGGATCCAGCTTGGTTAACTAGCAGCTCTGCCACCAGACACGGTGCCACTAGAGGCGGGGGTGGCTGGGGACCCGAACAGCAGCTCCTGTTACTGAGGACAGTCATGCAGCTGCAGCGGCAACAGCACACTTGGAGTTCCGCCTTCCCCGCGCCCTGCTCTGCTCACTCTCATGCCTTTGCACACGGAACGTGGGACACGAGCAGCCTCGATCCCACATGCACACGGGATTCTGCGTGGCTGTCAGTAGCAGTGAACGGGGAGCAGAAATGACAGCTGTAAGCGGGGAGCAGAGGTCAGAAAATGACCTTGGGGCAAAGGTGCAGTTGTGAGGCTGGGACGGAAATAAGATTCCGTAAAAGAGAGCACAGATGTGGCTGTTGGAGGGGAAGTAAGAACACTGGGACCCTGGACTCACAGCCTACAAGGATGGATAAGCCAGGTGCTCCCTGCCCAGTGGCAGCTCATGTGACCCAGGAAGCATCGTGTTGGGCACGTGTTTGCTCGGTGCTGGATTCCGTTATCAGTGAAGTTCCCTAGTGGGGGTCACTTACTCCCAAAGGGAACCCTCAGCCTCTCCAGCACGTGGCCTGGTACTTGTTGTGGCTATGGGGAGCGCCAGGATGCAGAAGAGCTTGCTCAGGGCGAGGGAAGCCTGGGCAGCCCAAGGAGCCCTCTGGCCGCATCCCCAGGGCAGAAAGGACAAGGAGATGTCCAGATGTACTGAGCACGCGTGGCGTCACTCCCTGGGGCGGGGCTGGACTCGTGGGCATGTGAATCAAGAGTTGCGCAGGGGACCCCACATTATGTACGCCTCCTGTGCTGGAGGAATCTGTCCTCACCAGGACTTAGGGCTGCAAGTGACCTTGGAGAAAAATTTGCACATAAACTATGAGATGCAATAAAGGTCCAGATTAATGGACACCCCAGGCCCTAAACAGAGTAGCAGAAGACTTGAGCCTCCAACAGTCAGGAGAAGAATTCAGGGAGCCTGATCTGAGACCAGGGAACGGCTCCCTTCGGTCCCATGGCGAGCAGCCCTGGGGGACAGTGATCTGACCTCCCATGTCATTGCTAAGGGGGGTCTTACCCATTGATGCTTGAGATGATGGCAACTCTTATTCCATGAGGCAGATATAGAATGTCAACCAACACTTCTGTTGTCTTCATCAAGGATCCCTAAAGATAGTTCCTTATCTGACAGCAGCTTCAAGTAGACTCCTCTGTGCACGCTAGGAAAGGCGTCCTGGGGTGGGACAGGAATGAGACAGACAGCCAGTGTTGTCTCCATTGAGAGAAAGCTGTCTTAGTAATACTATCTGATTTCCTGGATGTGCTCCATGTTCCCCATGATGGCGGGAAAGAGTTTTAAGAGCTTCCAGTAGGGTCACCTGCAGCAGAGAGGTTCTGGATGGGGACGAAGGCTGAGGTGTCTCCTCATACCTCAGTGTCACCTTCACAGAGCATGGTTCACAGAGAAACAGGAGAGGATCCAAGGAAACGGGCGTCCACAGCCTCGCTTTGGAACTGGATGAAAAATAAGAGAGTGAACTGGAATGGCCCCAGAGGGAGCAGCAGAGTCAGATGAGTTGTTTTGGAGATAAGAGAGATTGGTCTTTAGCTGGGAGAAGGTAGAAATGTTGAAAGACAGGGATAGATTTATTCTGTAATGATTAATGTAAGGAGGGGACTTGCCTCCAATTACATGCCATTTTGCTTGCGTGGCTGGGAGATAAGATAAAGACAGTGGAAACCACTGTAGGAGGCACAGCCTGCCCCGCAGTCAGTTGCTTCTGGCTCGGGCCACCGCGGCCATGGGACCCCAGGTGCTGGCTGGACTGCTGCTGTGCCTGTGCGCCGGGCCCTGGGCCGAGGGCGGGAAGGTGCTGGTGGTCCCCATGGAGGGCAGCCACTGGCTCAGCATGCGGGAGGCCGTGCGGGAGCTCCACGCCAGGGGCCACCACGCAGTCGTCCTTTCTCCAGAGGTGAACATGCACATCAAGCCAGAGGACTTTTTCACCACGGAAACCTATGCTACTACGTACACGCAGGACACACTTGATTACCTCATGATAGCCCATATTCATTTGGTTTTTGAGAGAGTAAATTTTCTAAAGACGTTTTGGAATACAATGCTAGTTTTCAAAAATGTGTCTGTGATCTTTCAAAGGTCTTGCGAGGCGCTGCTGTCTCACAAGGATCTGATCAGGCGCCTGAATGCCAGTTCCTTTGATGTGGTGTTAACTGACCCTGTTTACCCCTGCGGGGCAGTGCTGGCCAAGTACCTGTCCCTTCCTGTGGTGTTCTTTCTGCGTTTCATTCCATGTGACTTCGATGTTGAGGGCACAGCGTGCCCAAACCCTTTCTCGTACGTTCCTAGGCTGTTAACAAGGAATTCAGACCACATGACATTCCTTCAAAGGGTCAAGAACATGCTGTACCCTCTGGCCCTGAAGTACATTTGCCACGCATCTTACACTCCTTACGAACGGATGGCGTCCGAGCTTCTTCAGAGAGAGGTGTCGCTGGTGGAAGTTTTTAGCTCTGCGTCCGTGTGGCTGTTCAGAGGAGACTTTGTGATGGATTACCCCCGGCCAGTCATGCCCAACATGGTCTTCATTGGGGGTATAAACTGTGCCAACAGGAAACCACTATCTCAGGTCTGTATTGGTGCTTTTATTCCGTCCATGTTCCAAGTGCAACCCATTTAAAAAAGAACTTATATTCAGGTACTTATTTATCTACTGATCTTTCTAAATATTTCCACCTCTCAGTCTCTTGCTAACAGTCCTGGGTGAGCTAAATCGTTAAAGAGTCTCCAGTAGTGTGGTGAAGGCTTGTGATGGTCTTTGAGAGGAGTGACAGGAAGGGGTGAGGGTCTGTAATAGGTTTGGGAAGCAATGGTGTGATTCAACCCAGACTGCCCTTTGGTAAAGGCACCACGTCGTGGTTGTGCAGTTTTCTCCAGCTGAGCAGGAGCGGAGAACTTGAGCCGTGAACTCATCCACCGGGGTTTTTGCTTCATGGTGTTCAGTAGCAGGATTTAAGAACTAGCAAATTGCATTTGTTGACACGATAGTTCTTAGTGGTGTAGTGTTGGAAGGGACTGAGGTGTGGTCACAGGAGACCTAAACACCCAAAGGAGGCAGAGGTTTCAGAGAGGTCGAATAAACTAAATGGGAGTGACACAATGGTGGAGAGAGAAGACGGGGTTCCTGTGATCGGAGCAAGAGATCACCGAGTCCAACTTTTGAGAGATGGAACCGTGCTGACGAGGTGTCTTCTTCCCGAGAGTTGGTGTCTGGTGTGTGATGTGGGGATGTACCAGCGTTGGACTGCATGTCTTCTGCTTGGGACACTGAAGTCATTAAGGATGGTGGGCAGGGCTAGGGAGGAGATAAAACTGAGGCTATAAATGTAATGAAGGTGGGGGTAGGGATGCTGAGAAAGGAGTCTCAAAGGGAAGGGTTTGTTAGGAAGGGTCGACCGCATCACCAGACCTATCCCGCCACACCCCACCCCAGGTTTCCGTGGCGGTAACAGGGCTTTCCTGATCATTCCAGAGGCATCTTACAAAACCCCGGATGTTTGGGTTCAATTGAAATAGGACTCTAGGGGGCTGGATTTGCTTCTTAATCTACCGAGTTAGCCATGTATTTTGCCCGTTTATGCCATAGTCATTGAATTGATCTTAACTGCTATGGCTTTAAATGTCTTCTAGGTTTTGTATTTTTACTGTCGTAGCTCTGTTTATTAATGTATATATTATTTTCAAGAACACCGACTTCATTTTCCTTTTTTGCTCACAACACAGATAATCAATTTTTTTGTGTGTTTATTTTTTGGTCTGTGTTTCTGTTTAGTTTGTGTTGGTGGGGGGAGGTAATTAGGTTTATTCATTTAATTTTTTAATATCGAGGCACTGAGGACTGTACCCAGCCCCTTGCGCACGCTAAGCGTACGATCTACCGCTTGAGCGCTGCCCTCTTCCTGCAAAGGATCTGACCTACTTGGTTTTCTTCTTCCTTGAAGTGGTGCATTTGTCCCGTTACACAATCTGTATGTATCCGTTAGATTTGTAAAAAGTGAAAAGTCGGAAGGCATTTAAAAATTATTGCCGCTGTTTTCCTTCTAGTTTTCCAATGGGAATATATTGTATGGAGTTTGACTGCATTGGTTCAAGTCTTCACTCCCATTTTTCTAGCTGCATGACCTTGGGTGGGTGACCTAAGCATTCTGGCCTTAGTATTGCCACACTGAGCACACAATAAATATGATCCATTTTCGTGATTTAGAAGATGCCGAGCAGGACAAGGTATGTCATCTGGAGGCATTTAGATAGGTTTGTGCCAATTATTTGTTACACGACAGATCATTTACATTGAAATCCTCAAGTATCATAACAGGGTATGCACACCGTTGTCATGTTTGTTCCACTAAATGGTCTTTTACTTTGAGATTTTATCACTTTTATTTATTTGGCTTGGTTTACCCGTAGATATCACTCCTTTAAATGTTTATGGAAATTGATCTCAAACTATGAAAGATTGAAGTCTAAATCTTTTATATGTGTGTTCCTTTTCCTTCTTAAGATTTAGGATGGGTTGCATTATCTTATTGGTGTTCTCAAAAAAAAAAAAACTCTAGGATTTGTTTATTCTGTTTACTATTGCTGTTTTCTCTTCCACTGATTGCAGCTTATTTTTAAATGAATGATATCATCCTTGTTGCCTTTGGTTCATTTTATAGTTGCTTTTCTCATTTCCTTAGGTAAACCTTAATTCCTTATAAAAATAATGAAGAACTGAAAGTCATAAATAAAACATGTTCTAGATCTCTAGGTTTTGGTACAAATTGCTATCATTTTCTCTTTGTTCACATTAATTTCTGTTTTTGATTTCTTCTTTGAATCAATGGCTATTGATTTTTTTTAAAAAAACAAGTCTGTTTTATAATTCCTATCTAGTTAAGATATACTGTGGCTATGTTCTTTTTCTTCTAATTATTTTGGACTATAATTAGGGAATGGTTTCTTGTGAAGTCACCGATTAAAAAAATTTCTTACTAGATTTTATTCTGGTCTAGCATAGAATCATCCAATAGAATTATAGTGCAAGCCATGTATGTAACTGAGAGCTTTTTTAAGGCATGTTGAAAAAAAAAACCCAAGGTAGTAAATTATTTTTTAATCTATATTTTATTCAATCAAATACATCAAAAACATTATTCTTTAAACATACACGGAATACAAAATTTTTTTCAGGAGCTTGTTGCCATCCCCCCCTCGATTTCTTGAGATACAGTTGACATGCAGCACTGTCCAAGTTCAAGGTGCACAGCAGAAGGACATGACTTCCCTATCCCGTGATGCGATTACCGCGGTAAACTGAGTGAACATCCATCAGCTCGTACACTTACAAAGTTAACGTGAAATGTCGCCCCAGAGAGTCTCCCCCAGGGTCCACTGCAGTCAGAGCAGGACACGTCCCGGGACTGCTGAGTCCTCAGCAGGTGCAAGGGGATCCAGCTTGGTTAACTAGCAGCTCTGCCACCAGACACGGTGCCACTAGAGGCGGGGGTGGCTGGGGACCCGAACAGCAGCTCCTGTTACTGAGGACAGTCATGCAGCTGCAGCGGCAACAGCACACTTGGAGTTCCGCCTTCCCCGCGCCCTGCTCTGCTCACTCTCATGCCTTTGCACACGGAACGTGGGACACGAGCAGCCTCGATCCCACATGCACACGGGATTCTGCGTGGCTGTCAGTAGCAGTGAACGGGGAGCAGAAATGACAGCTGTAAGCGGGGAGCAGAGGTCAGAAAATGACCTTGGGGCAAAGGTGCAGTTGTGAGGCTGGGACGGAAATAAGATTCCGTAAAAGAGAGCACAGATGTGGCTGTTGGAGGGGAAGTAAGAACACTGGGACCCTGGACTCACAGCCTACAAGGATGGATAAGCCAGGTGCTCCCTGCCCAGTGGCAGCTCATGTGACCCAGGAAGCATCGTGTTGGGCACGTGTTTGCTCGGTGCTGGATTCCGTTATCAGTGAAGTTCCCTAGTGGGGGTCACTTACTCCCAAAGGGAACCCTCAGCCTCTCCAGCACGTAGCCTGGCACTTGTTGTGGCTATGGGGAGCGCCAGGATGCAGAAGAGCTTGCTCAGGGCGAGGGAAGCCTGGGCAGCCCAAGGAGCCCTCTGGCCGCATCCCCAGGGCAGAAAGGACAAGGAGATGTCCAGGTGTACTGAGCACGCGTGGCGTCACTCCACGGGGCAGGGCCAGGCTCGTGGGCTTGCAATCCAAGCAGCTGCACAGGGGACCCCACGTTATGTACGCCTCCTGTTCTGGAGGAATGTGTCCTCACCTGGACTTAGGGCTGCAAGTGACCTTGGAGAAAAATTTGCACATAAACTACGAGATGCAAAAAGGTCCGAATTAATGCACACCCCAGGGCCCAAACAGAGTAGCGGAAGAATTGTACCTCCAACAATCAGGAGAAGAATTCAGACAGCCTGATCCGAGGCCAGGGGACGGCTCCCTCCTGTCCCGTGGTGAGCAGCCCCTGGAGGATGGCGTTCTCTGACCCCCCGTGTCACTGCTAAGGGTGGTCTTGCTCGTGGATGCTTGAGATAACGGTAACTCTTATTCCACGAGGCAGATACAGAATCTCAACCAACCCTTCTGTTGTCTTCGTCAAGGATCGCTGCAGATACTTCCATGTCTGAGAGCTGCTTCAAGTAGTCTCTCCTTGAAGAGTCACGAGAGGCGTCCTGGGGTGGAACAGGAATGAGATGGGCAGCCAGCGTCCGGTCCCCATGGACAGAAAGCTGTCTTAGAAATGCCTGTTTTCCTGGATGTGCTCTGTGTTCCCCATGACGGTGGGAAAGAGATTTAAGGGCTCCAGATAGCGTCACCTGCAGCAGAGAGGTTGTGTTTCGAGATGAGGCCTTAGGTGACTCCTCAAATCTCAGAGTCGACTTCACAGAATACGGTTCACAGAGAAATAGGAGAGGATCCAAGGAAACGGGCGTCCACAGCCTCACTTTGGGAACTGGATGAAAAACAGGAGAGTGAACTGGAATGCACCCCCCCAGAGGGAGCAGCAGAGTCAGATGAGTTTTCCCAAGGTAAGAGGGGTTGGTCTTTATCTGGGAGAAAGTAAAATGGTGAAAGACAGGGAGAGATTTATTCTCTAATGATTAACGTAAGGGGGGGACTTGCCTCCAATTACATGCCATTTTGTTGAAATGGCTGGGATATAAGATAAAGACAGTGGAAACCACTGTAGGAGGCACAGCCTGCCCCGCAGTCAGTTGCTTCTGGCTCGGGCCACCGCGGCCATGGGACCCCAGGTGCTGGCTGGACTGCTGCTGTGCCTGTGCGCCGGGCCCTGGGCCGAGGGCGGGAAGGTGCTGGTGGTCCCCATGGAGGGCAGCCACTGGCTCAGCATGCGGGAGGCCGTGCGGGAGCTCCACGCCAGGGGCCACCATACAGTCGTCCTTTCTCCAGAGGTGAACATGCACGTCAAGCCAGAGGACTTTTTCACCACGGAAACCTACGCTACTCCGAACACGCAGGACGAATTTGATTATGTCATGATGGGCCAGGTGCATGTGCTATTTGAAAGAGTAAATTTTCTAAAGATGTTTTGGAATGCGATGGTAGGCTTGAAAAATGCGTCTTTAATCTTTCAAAGGTCTTGCGAGGCGCTGCTGTCTCACAAGGATCTGATCAGGCGCCTGAATGCCAGTTCCTTTGATGTGGTGTTAACTGACCCTGTTTACCCCTGCGGGGCAGTGCTGGCCAAGTACCTGACCCTTCCTGCGGTGTTTTTTTTGCGTGGCATTCCGTGTGACTTCGATGTTGAGGGCACAGCGTGCCCAAACCCTTTCTCGTACGTTCCTAGGCTGTTAACAAGGAATTCAGACCACATGACATTCCTTCAAAGGGTCAAGAACATGCTGTACCCTCTGGCCCTGAAGTACATTTGCCACGCATCTTACACTCCTTACGAACGGATGGCGTCCGAGCTTCTTCAGAGAGAGGTGTCGCTGGTGGAAGTTTTTAGCTCTGCGTCCGTGTGGCTGTTCAGAGGAGACTTTGTGATGGATTACCCCCGGCCAGTCATGCCCAACATGGTCTTCATTGGGGGTATAAACTGTGCCAACAGGAAACCACTATCTCAGGTCTGTATTGGTGCTTTTATTCCGTCCATGTTCCAAGTGCAACCCATTTAAAAAAGAACTTATATTCAGGTACTTATTTATCTACTGATCTTTCTAAATATTTCCACCTCTCAGTCTCTTGCTAACAGTCCTGGGTGAGCTAAATCGTTAAAGAGTCTCCAGTAGTGTGGTGAAGGCTTGTGATGGTCTTTGAGAGGAGTGACAGGAAGGGGTGAGGGTCTGTAATAGGTTTGGGAAGCAATGGTGTGATTCAACCCAGACTGCCCTTTGGTAAAGGCACCACGTCGTGGTTGTGCAGTTTTCTCCAGCTGAGCAGGAGCGGAGAACTTGAGCCGTGAACTCATCCACCGGGGTTTTTGCTTCATGGTGTTCAGTAGCAGGATTTAAGAACTAGCAAATTGCATTTGTTGACACGATAGTTCTTAGTGGTGTAGTGTTGGAAGGGACTGAGGTGTGGTCACAGGAGACCTAAACACCCAAAGGAGGCAGAGGTTTCAGAGAGGTCGAATAAACTAAATGGGAGTGACACAATGGTGGAGAGAGAAGACGGGGTTCCTGTGATCGGAGCAAGAGATCACCGAGTCCAACTTTTGAGAGATGGAACCGTGCTGACGAGGTGTCTTCTTCCCGAGAGTTGGTGTCTGGTGTGTGATGTGGGGATGTACCAGCGTTGGACTGCATGTCTTCTGCTTGGGACACTGAAGTCATTAAGGATGGTGGGCAGGGCTAGGGAGGAGATAAAACTGAGGCTATAAATGTAATGAAGGTGGGGGTAGGGATGCTGAGAAAGGAGTCTCAAAGGGAAGGGTTTGTTAGGAAGGGTCGACCGCATCACCAGACCTATCCCGCCACACCCCACCCCAGGTTTCCGTGGCGGTAACAGGGCTTTCCTGATCATTCCAGAGGCATCTTACAAAACCCCGGATGTTTGGGTTCAATTGAAATAGGACTCTAGGGGGCTGGATTTGCTTCTTAATCTACCGAGTTAGCCATGTATTTTGCCCGTTTATGCCATAGTCATTGAATTGATCTTAACTGCTATGGCTTTAAATGTCTTCTAGGTTTTGTATTTTTACTGTCGTAGCTCTGTTTATTAATGTATATATTATTTTCAAGAACACCGACTTCATTTTCCTTTTTTGCTCACAACACAGATAATCAATTTTTTTGTGTGTTTATTTTTTGGTCTGTGTTTCTGTTTAGTTTGTGTTGGTGGGGGGAGGTAATTAGGTTTATTCATTTAATTTTTTAATATCGAGGCACTGAGGACTGTACCCAGCCCCTTGCGCACGCTAAGCGTACGATCTACCGCTTGAGCGCTGCCCTCTTCCTGCAAAGGATCTGACCTACTTGGTTTTCTTCTTCCTTGAAGTGGTGCATTTGTCCCGTTACACAATCTGTATGTATCCGTTAGATTTGTAAAAAGTGAAAAGTCGGAAGGCATTTAAAAATTATTGCCGCTGTTTTCCTTCTAGTTTTCCAATGGGAATATATTGTATGGAGTTTGACTGCATTGGTTCAAGTCTTCACTCCCATTTTTCTAGCTGCATGACCTTGGGTGGGTGACCTAAGCATTCTGGCCTTAGTATTGCCACACTGAGCACACAATAAATATGATCCATTTTCGTGATTTAGAAGATGCCGAGCAGGACAAGGTATGTCATCTGGAGGCATTTAGATAGGTTTGTGCCAATTATTTGTTACACGACAGATCATTTACATTGAAATCCTCAAGTATCATAACAGGGTATGCACACCGTTGTCATGTTTGTTCCACTAAATGGTCTTTTACTTTGAGATTTTATCACTTTTATTTATTTGGCTTGGTTTACCCGTAGATATCACTCCTTTAAATGTTTATGGAAATTGATCTCAAACTATGAAAGATTGAAGTCTAAATCTTTTATATGTGTGTTCCTTTTCCTTCTTAAGATTTAGGATGGGTTGCATTATCTTATTGGTGTTCTCAAAAAAAAAAAAACTCTAGGATTTGTTTATTCTGTTTACTATTGCTGTTTTCTCTTCCACTGATTGCAGCTTATTTTTAAATGAATGATATCATCCTTGTTGCCTTTGGTTCATTTTATAGTTGCTTTTCTCATTTCCTTAGGTAAACCTTAATTCCTTATAAAAATAATGAAGAACTGAAAGTCATAAATAAAACATGTTCTAGATCTCTAGGTTTTGGTACAAATTGCTATCATTTTCTCTTTGTTCACATTAATTTCTGTTTTTGATTTCTTCTTTGAATCAATGGCTATTGATTTTTTTTAAAAAAACAAGTCTGTTTTATAATTCCTATCTAGTTAAGATATACTGTGGCTATGTTCTTTTTCTTCTAATTATTTTGGACTATAATTAGGGAATGGTTTCTTGTGAAGTCACTGATTAAAAAAATTTCTTACTAGATTTTATTCTGGTCTAGCATAGAATCATCCAATAGAATTATAGTGCAAGCCATGTATGTAACTGAGAGCTTTTTTAAGGCATGTTGAAAAAAAAAACCCAAGGTAGTAAATTATTTTTTAATCTATATTTTATTCAATCAAATACATCAAAAACATTATTCTTTAAACATACACGGAATACAAAATTTTTTTCAGGAGCTTGTTGCCATCCCCCCCTCGATTTCTTGAGATACAGTTGACATGCAGCACTGTCCAAGTTCAAGGTGCACAGCAGAAGGACATGACTTCCCTATCCCGTGATGCGATTACCGCGGTAAACTGAGTGAACATCCATCAGCTCGTACACTTACAAAGTTAACGTGAAATGTCGCCCCAGAGAGTCTCCCCCAGGGTCCACTGCAGTCAGAGCAGGACACGTCCCGGGACTGCTGAGTCCTCAGCAGGTGCAAGGGGATCCAGCTTGGTTAACTAGCAGCTCTGCCACCAGACACGGTGCCACTAGAGGCGGGGGTGGCTGGGGACCCGAACAGCAGCTCCTGTTACTGAGGACAGTCATGCAGCTGCAGCGGCAACAGCACACTTGGAGTTCCGCCTTCCCCGCGCCCTGCTCTGCTCACTCTCATGCCTTTGCACACGGAACGTGGGACACGAGCAGCCTCGATCCCACATGCACACGGGATTCTGCGTGGCTGTCAGTAGCAGTGAACGGGGAGCAGAAATGACAGCTGTAAGCGGGGAGCAGAGGTCAGAAAATGACCTTGGGGCAAAGGTGCAGTTGTGAGGCTGGGACGGAAATAAGATTCCGTAAAAGAGAGCACAGATGTGGCTGTTGGAGGGGAAGTAAGAACACTGGGACCCTGGACTCACAGCCTACAAGGATGGATAAGCCAGGTGCTCCCTGCCCAGTGGCAGCTCATGTGACCCAGGAAGCATCGTGTTGGGCACGTGTTTGCTCGGTGCTGGATTCCGTTATCAGTGAAGTTCCCTAGTGGGGGTCACTTACTCCCAAAGGGAACCCTCAGCCTCTCCAGCACGTAGCCTGGCACTTGTTGTGGCTATGGGGAGCGCCAGGATGCAGAAGAGCTTGCTCAGGGCGAGGGAAGCCTGGGCAGCCCAAGGAGCCCTCTGGCCGCATCCCCAGGGCAGAAAGGACAAGGAGATGTCCAGGTGTACTGAGCACGCGTGGCGTCACTCCACGGGGCAGGGCCAGGCTCGTGGGCTTGCAATCCAAGCAGCTGCACAGGGGACCCCACGTTATGTACGCCTCCTGTTCTGGAGGAATGTGTCCTCACCTGGACTTAGGGCTGCAAGTGACCTTGGAGAAAAATTTGCACATAAACTACGAGATGCAAAAAGGTCCGAATTAATGCACACCCCAGGGCCCAAACAGAGTAGCGGAAGAATTGTACCTCCAACAATCAGGAGAAGAATTCAGACAGCCTGATCCGAGGCCAGGGGACGGCTCCCTCCTGTCCCGTGGTGAGCAGCCCCTGGAGGATGGCGTTCTCTGACCCCCCGTGTCACTGCTAAGGGTGGTCTTGCTCGTGGATGCTTGAGATAACGGTAACTCTTATTCCACGAGGCAGATACAGAATCTCAACCAACCCTTCTGTTGTCTTCGTCAAGGATCGCTGCAGATACTTCCATGTCTGAGAGCTGCTTCAAGTAGTCTCTCCTTGAAGAGTCACGAGAGGCGTCCTGGGGTGGAACAGGAATGAGATGGGCAGCCAGCGTCCGGTCCCCATGGACAGAAAGCTGTCTTAGAAATGCCTGTTTTCCTGGATGTGCTCTGTGTTCCCCATGACGGTGGGAAAGAGATTTAAGGGCTCCAGATAGCGTCACCTGCAGCAGAGAGGTTGTGTTTCGAGATGAGGCCTTAGGTGACTCCTCAAATCTCAGAGTCGACTTCACAGAATACGGTTCACAGAGAAATAGGAGAGGATCCAAGGAAACGGGCGTCCACAGCCTCACTTTGGGAACTGGATGAAAAACAAGAGAGTGAACTGGAATGCACCCCCCCAGAGGGAGCAGCAGAGTCAGATGAGTTTTCCCAAGGTAAGAGGGGTTGGTCTTTATCTGGGAGAAAGTAAAATGGTGAAAGACAGGGAGAGATTTATTCTCTAATGATTAACGTAAGGAGGGGACTTGCCTCCAATTACATGCCATTTTGTTGAAATGGCTGGGATATAAGATAAAGACAGTGGAAACCACTGTAGGAGGCACAGCCTGCCCCGCAGTCAGTTGCTTCTGGCTCGGGCCACCGCGGCCATGGGACCCCAGGTGCTGGCTGGACTGCTGCTGTGCCTGTGCGCCGGGCCCTGGGCCGAGGGCGGGAAGGTGCTGGTGGTCCCCCATGGAGGGCAGCCACTGGCTCAGCATGCGGGAGGCCGTGCGGGAGCTCCACGCCAGGGGCCACCATACAGTCGTCCTTTCTCCAGAGGTGAACATGCACGTCAAGCCAGAGGACTTTTTCACCACGGAAACCTACGCTACTCCGAACACGCAGGACGAATTTGATTATGTCATGATGGGCCAGGTGCATGTGCTATTTGAAAGAGTAAATTTTCTAAAGATGTTTTGGAATGCGATGGTAGGCTTGAAAAATGCGTCTTTAATCTTTCAAAGGTCTTGCGAGGCGCTGCTGTCTCACAAGGATCTGATCAGGCGCCTGAATGCCAGTTCCTTTGATGTGGTGTTAACTGACCCTGTTTACCCCTGCGGGGCAGTGCTGGCCAAGTACCTGACCCTTCTGCGGTGTTTTTTTTGCGTGGCATTCCGTGTGACTTCGATGTTGAGGGCACAGCGTGCCCAAACCCTTTCTCGTACGTTCCTAGGCTGTTAACAAGGATTCAGACCACATGACATTCCTTCAAAGGGTCAAGAACATGCTGTACCCTCTGGCCCTGAAGTACATTTGCCACGCATCTTACACTCCTTACGAACGGATGGCGTCCGAGCTTCTTCAGAGAGAGGTGTCGCTGGTGGAAGTTTTTAGCTCTGCGTCCGTGTGGCTGTTCAGAGGAGACTTTGTGATGGATTACCCCCGGCCAGTCATGCCCAACATGGTCTTCATTGGGGGTATAAACTGTGCCAACAGGAAACCACTATCTCAGGTCTGTATTGGTGCTTTTATTCCGTCCATGTTCCAAGTGCAACCCATTTAAAAAAGAACTTATATTCAGGTACTTATTTATCTACTGATCTTTCTAAATATTTCCACCTCTCAGTCTCTTGCTAACAGTCCTGGGTGAGCTAAATCGTTAAAGAGTCTCCAGTAGTGTGGTGAAGGCTTGTGATGGTCTTTGAGAGGAGTGACAGGAAGGGGTGAGGGTCTGTAATAGGTTTGGGAAGCAATGGTGTGATTCAACCCAGACTGCCCTTTGGTAAAGGCACCACGTCGTGGTTGTGCAGTTTTCTCCAGCTGAGCAGGAGCGGAGAACTTGAGCCGTGAACTCATCCACCGGGGTTTTTGCTTCATGGTGTTCAGTAGCAGGATTTAAGAACTAGCAAATTGCATTTGTTGACACGATAGTTCTTAGTGGTGTAGTGTTGGAAGGGACTGAGGTGTGGTCACAGGAGACCTAAACACCCAAAGGAGGCAGAGGTTTCAGAGAGGTCGAATAAACTAAATGGGAGTGACACAATGGTGGAGAGAGAAGACGGGGTTCCTGTGATCGGGAGCAAGAGATCACCGAGTCCAACTTTTGAGAGATGGAACCGTGCTGACGAGGTGTCTTCTTCCCGAGAGTTGGTGTCTGGTGTGTGATGTGGGGATGTACCAGCGTTGGACTGCATGTCTTCTGCTTGGGACACTGAAGTCATTAAGGATGGTGGGCAGGGCTAGGGAGGAGATAAAACTGAGGCTATAAATGTAATGAAGGTGGGGGTAGGGATGCTGAGAAAGGAGTCTCAAAGGGAAGGGTTTGTTAGGAAGGGTCGACCGCATCACCAGACCTATCCCGCCACACCCCACCCCAGGTTTCCGTGGCGGTAACAGGGCTTTCCTGATCATTCCAGAGGCATCTTACAAAACCCCGGATGTTTGGGTTCAATTGAAATAGGACTCTAGGGGGCTGGATTTGCTTCTTAATCTACCGAGTTAGCCATGTATTTTGCCCGTTTATGCCATAGTCATTGAATTGATCTTAACTGCTATGGCTTTAAATGTCTTCTAGGTTTTGTATTTTTACTGTCGTAGCTCTGTTTATTAATGTATATATTATTTTCAAGAACACCGACTTCATTTTCCTTTTTTGCTCACAACACAGATAATCATTTTTTTGTGTGTTTATTTTTTGGTCTGTGTTTCTGTTTAGTTTGTGTTGGTGGGGGGAGGTAATTAGGTTTATTCATTTAATTTTTTAATATCGAGGCACTGAGGACTGTACCCAGCCCCTTGCGCACGCTAAGCGTACGATCTACCGCTTGAGCGCTGCCCTCTTCCTGCAAAGGATCTGACCTACTTGGTTTTCTTCTTCCTTGAAGTGGTGCATTTGTCCCGTTACACAATCTGTATGTATCCGTTAGATTTGTAAAAGTGAAAAGTCGGAAGGCATTTAAAAATTATTGCCGCTGTTTTCCTTCTAGTTTTCCAATGGGAATATATTGTATGGAGTTTGACTGCATTGGTTCAAGTCTTCACTCCCATTTTTCTAGCTGCATGACCTTGGGTGGGTGACCTAAGCATTCTGGCCTTAGTATTGCCACACTGAGCACACAATAAATATGATCCATTTTCGTGATTTAGAAGATGCCGAGCAGGACAAGGTATGTCATCTGGAGGCATTTAGATAGGTTTGTGCCAATTATTTGTTACACGACAGATCATTTACATTGAAATCCTCAAGTATCATAACAGGGTATGCACACCGTTGTCATGTTTGTTCCACTAAATAGTCTTTTACTTTGAGATTTTATCACTTTTATTTATTTGGCTTGGTTTACCCGTAGATATCACTCCTTTAAATGTTTATGGAAATTGATCTCAAACTATGAAAGATTGAAGTCTAAATCTTTTATATGTGTGTTCCTTTTCCTTCTTAAGATTTAGGATGGGTTGCATTATCTTATTGGTGTTCTCAAAAAAAAAAAAACACGCAGCGCTCGACTGT